>NW_024429189.1:37304534-37959034 GCF_017639785.1 Mesocricetus auratus
ACTATCATAGCATACAATTTGAATTACAATGGAGGAATTTGATTTCTTTTGAGGCTGAATTGACTTTGGTTCCTAACTAGTTTAAAATTCACTTAGTCTCCAGTTATAGAACTTTGGATAAATGGCTTAAATTCACTGTAATTGCTCACAACTTAAAGATATTGTATATAATTTTTTTTACAGGAAAAGCCTTTATAGTGTTACAGCCACTTAACTTAATTTTGGTTAATTTCACACAATCGATTAAGTTCATTCCAGAATTGTTAAGAGTTAAGATTGCTGTTTAGATTTTAACTCATACTTAGACTAAGGTAAATTTCACTTTTTTTCGGTGTGTTTGTAGGATAAAAAAATACAATATGAAGCTTAAAATATGAATTTCATTCAGTTTCCTAGTTTGTCTTTTACCATGACCATGATTACTTAAGGCTGAATTTATTTTATTTAAAGTGAATTGTAAATTTAGTTTTTTTTAAAACTTACCTTAACAGTGTACTTAAGATTCAAATCAAACTAATGTTTATAATTCCTTCTTCAACAAGAAAAATTTCTCACCGGGCAGTGGTGGTGCACGCCTTTAATCCCAGCACTTGAGAGGCAGAGGCAGGAGGATCTCTGTGAGTTCAAGACCAGCCTGGTCTACATGAGCTAGTTCCAGGACAGCCTCCAAAGCCACAGAGAAGCCCTGCCTCTACAAATCACACAAAAAAAGAAAATTTCTCAGGAATCTGAACTAAGTACAGATTGTGACAGAGGTGTCATCTGTACATCTAGCTGCTCCTCAAGTATAAACTCTAGAGGAACTGTTCATCAAACAAGGACAATGAAAATGAAAAATATTACACAGCTGATCACACATCGGCTAGAGGAGCATGAAAACTCACATACACTTGATTCCTGGATCATCTTCAGCCTTTTGTCTTCCAAGAAGCATATTAAATAGGATATTAATTCAGGTTAAAGCAATCATTTGCTACTGGAGCCACACAATATTTGAATTCTCTAAATTGACGTTTAGTAACATGAGATGAAATCTTGCTAGGAAAACCCAAAAGGTGTCTATTTTTTTTTACATCCTGACCAGTTCCCCTCCCATCTCTCCTCTCATTCTCTCCATCTCCCCTCCACCCCTCCTCATCTATTTCTCCTCTGTTTCTGTTCAGAAAGAGACAGGTCTCCCATGGGTAGCAACAAAACAAGGCATAGTAAGTTGAAGTAAGACTAAGCTCCTCCCCTTGTATTAAAGCTTGGCAAGGACATCCAGTATGAGGAACAGGTTCCCAAGAGTCAGCCAAAGTATTAAGGACAGGCCCTGTTCCTTTTGTTAGAGCTTCACAAATAGATCAAGCTACACAACTGTCACAGATACACACATGTCTTTTTACACAGATGCGTCTTACAGACAGTGAACATTTTACTCAGAAAACAGTGATTCAAAAGAAAACTATGAGGTGAAAAATACTTTAATGACACTATTGAACTACACACAAAAACAGGTCTTGTTAATTAAAATGATGAAAATGGAATTGGGTTAAGTGACAAAAGTTGATGAAAACAAAGTTATTCTTATTAGGTCTCAGAGTTCTTAGTAGCGTACTTCTATTGCAGCTTAAACAAAAAAAGAAGACAGGACTCAGCAACAGGATGGACACAATGGAAAAGCCATCTTACGGCAGCACTGCTAGTGCCCCTGCTGCTGCCACCACCGACAATGACGATGATGGTGATGCAGCTGCTACTGCTGCTGCTGCTGCTGCTGCTGCCACTGCCAATGATGGCGATGATGACGATGACGACAACGATGATGATGATGATGGCGATGACGATGATGATGATGACAACAATGATGGTGATGACGATGATGATGATGGTGACAATGACGATGGTGATGATGACGTTGATGGTGATGCAGCTGCTACTGCTGCTGCTGCTACAGCCTATGATGATGACGGCGATGATGATGATGATGATGATGATGATGACAACAACGATGATGATGATGGCGATGATGATGATGATGGTGACGACGACGATGATGATGGTGATGATGACGATGACGATGGTGATGATGACGGTGATGGTGATGCAGCTGCTACTGCTGCTTCTGCTGCTGCTGCCACTTCTAGTAATGGTATTAGACATGGATTCATCCTGCAAAGGCATTGTGGGAAGGCTGATAACCACCAATTTCCTGATACAGCAAAAAAAGCATGTTGAGTAAGTATGATAATATTTAATAGTGCATCATTGCTATTGTCCTAAGAAACTAATTCTAATTTGGCCTAGTGTTCATGCTTAACACATCTCATGCTTTTATTAGGGATGTTCAGTCTGACGCTGACACCAAAGAATACTATGGGGTAACATTGTTGCCCACTATACTGATGTTGTTTTATCAGAAAGATAATGGCAGGGCTGTAAGAGGTGAGGCAGATGGTTTTCTGTGACAGTGTTGCTAAAGGAAGTTGACAAATACTTTTTGTTTTCTCAGACAGGGTTTCTCTCTGTAGCTTTGGAGGCTGTCCTGGAAATTGCTCTGTAGACCAGGCTGACCTCAAACTCACAGAGATCCACCTGCCTTTGCCTCCTGAATGTTAGGATTAAAGGCACGTGCCACCACTACCCTACTGGACAAATAATTTTTGAAGGATAAATTTGTAGCAGATATCCATGTCTCTTTCACAATAACTTTTATACCCACAGCTTAGCTTCCACAATCAGGTCTTTTGTGAGTACATAACAAAGACTCTAATTAGCAGTCACATATTTGAGTGTCAAGTTGACAAGGGATGGGGTAGTCATAGTTATACTGTTGTCTTGTCAGGATGTGCAATAATGAAGAGGCAAACACCTATGGGCCTGTTTGTGAACATTTATGTAGATTAGGTTACCAGAAACCTGACATTACTGTAGGCAACACCGTCCAATGTGCTGGAGGGGAGAAAGGGAGCTGCCATGAACCCTTGACCAACCCTAAACCCTTTTTCCCCTAACTAACTCTTTAGGTCTTTATCACAGCAATAAGGGAAGAAACTTACATAATGTTCTAAACCACCAGGGGATGGTTTTTTCTGTAAACAACTAGATAGTAAACGTTTTAGTGTTTGCGAGCATTAAATTGTCTGTTGCTGAAGTCCAAAATTGACTAGAGATAACAACTGAATAATGTGGATAGTATTGTTTAACTACAGTATTTTCAAGTGTCAGAATATAGTTAAGTGCTTGGGTCATATGGGGCTGCCCTTGGTTCAAATCCCCAGCACCACAAGGAATGGTTGGCAGAAACAACTACTGGCAAATAAATGGTTAAATGCAGTCCACTGGGACTAATTCAGTGACATATTGGCTAAGTACAAAATACTGCTAATACATTATATTCTCCTTTGTAAACATATTTTGTTAGGGTTTGTTTTCTTTCCATAGTACTTTCATATATATTTAAAATAAGCTCAGCTTGTAAACTAGCCTATTTATGCATTTTTATTATTACTATAAAATTCATATTTTAATACAAATAATTACTTTGTATAGTTATAGTTGCTTAGTGGAAGTGCCCTCGAATTATACATTTTTATATGTAAACTTTTCTACTTTTTTGAGATTTTCGTACATGAGTACTATATTTACATTGCCCTCACCCTTCCTTCTCCCTGCTCCAAATCGTCCATTGTTTCCCAACTCCTCCTCAAGTTCAAAACTTCTTCATAATTATTATTGTCACATGCATAAATGCATACTGCTGAGTCCATTTAGTGTTGTTCACACTACATGTGTTTATAGGTGACCACTTGGGATTGGATAGCCTATCAAAGAGGTTGTCCCTGAGAAAAATTGATTCCACATTACAGGACCCATTTATTGGCTATAGCTCTTCAGTTCTCTGCACTTAGTGAACATCCTTAGTCTTTCTTTGCCTAGTCCTTTCATTTGTAAAGCACTGTCATTTGCCACACATACTTGTCAGGAGAATTAAACTTAATTTAGATGGCAGTGGAGGTCCCGAACAAGTTAACTCCTATCTTTGGGGCTTTATGTGTTATTCTTCAACTGGGATTAGCATTCATAAAGATTTATTTTTATGAAAGTGATAATAATAAAAGTTCAACATATTACTTTCCACAAAATAATAGTAGTATTGTCATATTTTCTTGTTTCATTCACTGTCAGAAAGTTTGTTCAGAATTTAATTATCTAAATGATTTTTAGTGATGTTTTTTTCCTTAATGTTACTTTCTGTTTTGACAGGACCTCCCTTATAGAAGCCTATCATATTTGAAATAATTTTTGAATTTTTGAGTAGGATAAATAATAAATGTATGGGTTTTCTACAAACATAATAGTTTTCAATATTATCTATGCTTTTCATATTTAAATATTGAACAGACACTTCTATCTTCTTTGTAGGCTGAATAAGAAAACACGTGATGAAAAGAATAAGGTACTGTAAAAGCAAATTTAAAACAGTATTTTGCTCAAAATAATTTACAAAGGAAGATATACATTATAAAGTATGTGTGAAATACATCATTAAGACTAAAAAGATCTAAAATCTGCTGAAATTTATATTGAAGCAGTGATAGTGTTTTGAAAAAATCAGTTCCCTTCATATCTACAAGTAATCCTAACCACAATGATGTATAGCTAATATATTGATACTTTTGCCATATAGTATAAGCATTTTAGGATGTTCCCAATAGTATATTGTTTATTTTGTAGGCTGTAGAACACCTGGATGCTATGTATGGTCACCAGTTGTCCAAATCAGTCTCTGAGGATGATGTTTTGCTTGATTATGACAATATATTGATGATAGTTGACCAACTTCAAATGAAATATAAAGGTAAGACTACGGCATAAATGTAAGACCTTTGGTATTAATGCTGAGGCAATCTTCAAATTCAGATTTGGGGTTGTCCATAGAGGACTGTTATCTATCTAGATTTTTGGTGTAGTGTGAGACATAAGCGTGATGTTTAACATACTATTTTTTCTGAACATTTTTGAAGAGGTTGACTTTCCCTAGGTCATATTTTTGGAAATTGCACTAGAAGTAAGGAGTCTATATCAGGTTGGGGCCATTTCTGGAACCCTTTCCTCTTCTTTCTATTATGTTTGCCAGAGCCGCTCCATTTTCTTACTGTGGCCCTGTAGCATAACTGTAAGTTGGCATTGATACTGCTCCTTGGATTTACTTTGGCTTTTTGTATTCCTTTTGAATTCTACATTTTTTATCATTCTGTTAGAAATTTCACTGGGATTCAGGAGGAGATTGTACTACTTTGCAAGTCATTTTCAGAAATGTATCATCTGTTTTATAAAGTAAATTGTAATATTCTGTGGGTTTGAGCATGCTCTTCATCTTCTGGTGTCTTCCTCAAGTTCTATTTTTTCAGTGAGAAAATTAATTTCTTTAATAATTGCAACATTTTGTTTGTATCTGATTTGTCTGTAGCCACAATGCATGCAACTTTAAATCAGTTAACACATTTTCAGCATAATTCTGCCCCTTCTTTTTGCCCTCCCTCACTGTGAGTCTGTCCAAAGCACGAAGGGTTGAGAAGTGCATTAATCAATGGGTATAGTGAGAAGTTTTATGAGTAGACTTAATACTATATACAGATAACAGTGTAATAGATTCTCTCTTAAGACCTACGACTTCTTGGCCTAGAAATGGTACCAGATGTGTGTTTCGTTTTGTGGAGTAAGGATTAAAAGCAGTCAGAGGGTGGCTGGTTACTCCGGTGACATTCATGTCACTATTGCACCACTCAGCATATCTTTCTAGGCCAGATGCTGATTATAGCTCTCGGGATTCACAGCTGAATAAGACTGGTGATTTTCTCCTCTGGAACCATGCATACGTAATACCCTCCAGTACTATGAAAGCTAGCCAATAGGGATTAATCTTCCAAATCAGCAATAGCTTAATATGTCTAAATTCTTGACTCAACTTCATGGTATCTTTAGAAATAGGGCCTGACTGTCTAATTCTGCAGGACAATCATATCATCGGCAATAGCTTGTAATGTTTTGTGGTCTATGGGTCTTCACTGGCCAACAGTTCCAAAAGAGTTAATTCATTCCCGGCACTGGGCTTCTTATTTGTTAACCTGCCGTGTTTAGTTGGGGCACTGTTGTTCTGTTAAAAGAGCACATCCTCCCTCCCTCCCCCCTTCTCTCCCTCCCTCCTTCTCTCCCCTCTCTCCTTCTCTCCCTCCCTCCCTCCCTCTCTCTCTCTCCCCTCTCTCCCTCCCCCCTCTCTCCCTCCCTCCCTCCATATATACATATGCACATGCACATATATCACCCTATATTCCATATTCCAACTCTCAAATTCTTCTTAGTGTTTTATTTCTGTGTGCAACAGTATCAAGAGAGTCTATTTCTCTTTCTTGCTTACAAGGCTATTGCCACAAAGTCCAAGCCCACTATCTAGATTAGCTAGGATCTTCTTCACCTTCTGAACAGATGTTTACTATTCGCTCTCTAATTCCTAGTGTAGCAATCTCTCCCTGTGGAAAATCTTCCTGACCATAGCAAAAAGATACTCTATGGAACCCCAGGACTCTGCTTTGGCATAGCATTCATCTAAATTCACAATGGTCATTTTATCTGTTTTATACATCAGATTTGAGCTAAATAAAAGCAGTTAATTAGCCTTCCTTATTTGAAAAATCTTAGTATAATGTATTTCATACTATAGTCATTCAGTCTGCATTTGTTTGCCATGAATGACAGAATATTAAAACATTCAAACCTTTGTATGCAGAAAGTGCTCGTGCGTTTAATTACTACTCTCCCTTTTCCTGATGTAGCTTCTGGAAGACTGTTAGAAACCCAGGATGCAAATCATTCATATAAAATGATACTGGAACATAACCAAAGTCACTCAGAGTCACTTACAGAAAAAAGTAAGAAAATGAAAAACCCAGTTAGTGAAGTGTTACAGAAGCCACAAGAAACAGAAAAGGCAAAATCCCAGCTCAGCTGGAAAAATGAAGAGCAGCAACTAGAACTCCTTGGTGTGGGGTATGGTTACTTACTTATGTTAAAGGAGTGTGAAAAGCCAGAGCAGACTACTGGTTTTCAGAAGAAAAATTTTCAGTGCTGCATTGCCTTACGGACTTCTGTGTTTCTCATTTTTTGAGAAACATCTATTAAGCTCATTAGACCATTTGTTGGTTGAATGATTTCAGGGTTGGTACTTAATTTTAGAATTATATTAGAATATGGGATTTTGTCCTTTGCAAATGGGTATTTTTACATCTTCCTTTCTTGTTTTCAACCCTTTTAAACTATTTCTCTTGTCTTAACTGCTCTGACTAAAACTCTGTGTGTATAGTTAAAAATTATATATATAAAATTTTACTTTGTTATACATATATATATATAATTTTAGTTTATATAGCACATAGTGCCTTTGAAGAAGCAATTAGGTTATTTGTCCAAACTGTTTTCCTACTAAGCAGCAATGAGAATTCCATTTTTTAATTCTAAAAAGCTTATTATTAGTATTTAACAAAGACAATATTTTAGCAGCAGCAACAAAATGTATACGTAATTTAATTTTCAACCTTTCACTTTACTGAAAATTTAAAAGATCCTTTTCTGTAGTCACAGAATTGCTAATAACAGAATCTGATCAATTTCCTGAATAGTCCTTGATTATACTCTTTCTATCCCATGTGTCCTTTGAAGTGACTGACTTGTGAAAGTAGGGATGACATTGTAAAGGAAAGTGTCTGACAACATAAATACTGTGCAATAATCAAATAAGCTTACTTTTACCAAAATGAATTGTAATGCCAGCCTGTTCAATTTACAGATTGGCTGGAGAACAAGAAGCACAACAAAGAAATGCTCTTTATTTCTATGAAAAAATTAAGAAACAATTAACTGAAAAAGAAGACCAGCATCAAAAAGAAAAACAGCAACTTGAAATGTGCCTTATGTTACAAGATGTGGAACTGAGGCATCTCAGAAATGATATGAAGAAGGTAAATTTACTGGCGAAAATTCATACTTCTAATTGTCACGTCTGCTGCGCGGCCTGTGTCCGAGAACGTGCAGAGGGTGTCGGGGATTGACAACACAGAGACTCGTTCAATGATATAAAGAAAACTTTAAACAGGCTCCAAAAAGGTTCAAGAAAACCTCCTAAGAGAAGCTCCCACCAGAGAAGCTTCTGCTCTCTCCTCTACCCTGGCTGGTTCTGCTCTGACCCCAGAGGTAGATGTGTGTGGGTTTTTGAAGGTGCGGTTAGTCTTTGGACAAGGTCGAGGTCAGGGCGGTTTCCGTGGGAAGGCCTTTTCCAGGAACTTATTGTATCATTTTTAGTAAACATGTTTTTAGTAAACATTGTCTTACAGCTGCCTACTCCCAGGCAGAAGGGGAAGTGGGTCTCTGCTCAAGGTCTGGTGTTCCCACAATTCACCCCTTTTTTTTCAAATGAGGCACTCCTGGCTTAGGTCAAGTAGGGTCACCCTCCCTTTCCCGTCTTTGGGGGACCTTGAACCCCTGTTTTAGGTGGGAGGGGTCTTCCCCACAGGTTGCCCGTCATCGGAGATACCCCAACCTTAAATCATCTGTAACCAACCTTCATGGCTATCGGGATTGCCATGGGCTAAACTAAGCAATACTTGGTTACAGATCTCTTGTCTCTGGAACAAGGCACGTTTGAGCTCGGCATAAAGCCAGAATGCCTACCACCACTGCCACCATTTCCAGGACCCCCATTGACATAGCGCCTCTCCATCACCATACCCATCACCAGATCTGGGCCATAACATTCTACCAGCCTTCATCTGTTACAAGGGTAACATGCACGTGATTTACATTCTGTTACAAGGGTAACCCACATGTGATTTACATTTACAATTTGATAAAGTTTACAATCGTTTCAAGATCTGCTCAGGAAAGCATTTAGAAAGTGCACTTGCACAGATACATTGGGCACAATCATTGATGTTACACATGTAGCATTATGAAAAATATGAACAATAGTTGTCACATTAGGACAAGTTGCATTTCTCCAGAAAAATACACTGGCCTAGTCGTGATTCTAGAAACAGGAACCATCAAGTCTGATATTTCAAGTGACCATGTCCTGTTCAAATACTGAAAAGAGGCTTTTGCCACTCAACATAGTCCATACCAATGTCCAAATGCTTTAAATGGGTCTTTTTCTCTGTTGGCTTCATGATGAAAACTCATGGGTCCAGAAGGTTGATGCAGCCGGTCTGTTGAGAAACTGGAAATCTCGAACCGACTGTTTTCTTTCTTTCTTGGGCTCTAGATTCGATGACATCAAGGGTCAGGAACACTGATTTAGGAGATCTTACTCAAACTGGCTTAGGTAGGCTCCCATGGTCTCAGGTCCAGTTTTTCTCTGCTCCATGCATCTCACTAAATGGTCTGACAGCTGCCGAAGCTTTATTCTTTTCCTGCAAGAAAACACAAACATGCCCTCGACCCCAAATTAGGGTCTTCTCCACTGTCTAGTGCATGGATGTCTCCATTTGACCTGAGCAATGGTTGCTCAAGTTCCATCATGCCAGAATCTGTCTGAAGCTCACTGGCATTCACATTATAAAATTTTTAAATGAGGAGTGTATTATTTGATGAGTCATGTGGGGGCTGGGGGCATTATTCCCCCTTTTTTATTTTCTAAAAAAAATTTTTTGAACTGTTGAAGCTGGACCATAACAGTAGAAGGATTTGTCTACCCTCCTTGGTTAATTATCTAGGTAAATTGGGATTATTACTTAGATTATTTGTAGATGCCCATTAAAAAGGACATATCCATTAAATATTTCCCAAAAACTTCTGAAAATCACTCAAAGATTGTAAACTATACTGTGTCCAAATAACTTTTGTAAATTATTTGAAGTCTGTGAGCAGTCTTTCCCAATCTAACCTGTAGAGCTCTCACTAGCTAACAAGGCCTCATTTGCATCTTAAATTTTTCTGTTAAAACATTAACAGACTGGCTGGACGTTCCTTTTGGCTATATTTAAAGCAATCTAGGTAGCTTCTGAACTATTTTTGAAGGGATTTAAGTATCCTTTTAATCATATAAGCAGTTCACACTCACGCATTCACAATCACATTTCATACATACCGGTGTGGCCACACCATACATTCAGAACATACATGCATCTTTTAGTCATCCTTTTTCCCTAGGTCATGATTAGTCTGTTGTAATGAAGCTCCCTTAATTGAAATCTATGTAAAAGAACAACTACAGCCAATCCTTGAACTAAAAGGGTTAAAAAGTCCTGTATGTTCTTTATCATTCCTCCATTTGAGCTATAGTCATGGGGTACAGCCGTACCTACTCCTTATAATTCTGTAGATGCAAGGTGGAGAGGCCAGGCTTTTGGCCAAAAGTTTTTAGAGATGACTCACAAAATAGAACTTAAATGTAAACAAAATTTTCCATTCCATATACCTTTGTCTTTTTCTTTTTCTTTTACTTAATACCAGTACCTCCTTTATTAACCGTTACCAATTTTCAATTTACCCACTTTTAATCCATCCTCCAACTGAGGGTGATCTCTCAGATTCCCCTTACTTTCCTGACCTTTGTCAGGCGAAGGCCTGGAGATTTAATCCAGTACCCCTAGCTTGGTACCCCTTTTTAACACATCCGCATAGCCTTACTGGCCAGCCTTTTAGATCTCTCAGTTCCCCTTTACTTTCCTGACCTCAGTGGATCAGGCGAAAGACTGGAGATTTTTTATTTTATTTCTTATTTTACCCTTTTTTTATTTCTTTTTTTTTCTTTTTTCTTTTTCTTTTTTCTTTTTCTTCTTTTTTTTGAGACTGGGTTTCTCTCTATCCTTTTGGAGGCTGTCCTGGAACTTGCTCTATAGACCAGGATGGCCTCATTCCTTCCTATCTCTGCCTCCTGAGTGTTGGGATTAAAGGCGTATGCCACCAACACCCGGCTCTCTGAATATCATAGCAAACATCCTCCCAATCTGGGACATTTAAGCCTTCCCCAGTAATGAACCATGGGCTCCCTCATTCAATCCATTTTAAAAAGCCTGCCATGGTTGTAGTCCCCTGTTCTTCAAGCAACTTTTTTACGTGATACTGTAATTTAAACTTCGAGGGACTATTTCCCATTGTTTCTTTTCCTATTTTCCTCCATCTGTCCCTGGCTGGCAAAAGGGGCGACCCTGTCCACTTACCTTACTTTTACGATCTCGGTAGGACCTCCAATTGTCACGTCTGCTGCGTGGCCTGTGTCCGAGAACGTGCAGAGGGTGTCGGGGATTGACAACACAGAGACTCGTTCAATGATATAAAGAAAACTTTAAACAGGCTCCAAAAAGGTTCAAGAAAACCTCCTAAGAAAAGCTCCCACCAGAGAAGCTTCTGCTCTCTCCTCTACCCTGGCTGGTTCTGCTCTGACCCCAGAGGTGGATGTGTGTGGGTTTTTGAAGGTGCGGTTAGTCTTTGGACAAGGTCGAGGTCAGGGCGGTTTCCGTGGGAAGGCCTTTTCCAGGAACTTATTGTATCATTTTTAGTAAACATGTTTTTACTAAACATTGTCTTACAGCTGCCTACTCCCAGGCAGAAGGGGAAGTGGGTCTCTGTTCAAGGTCTGGTGTTCCCACATTTAAACAATTTAAAGACACCACAACTGTACACAGTATCCAGACTTTCTGTGTATTTTCCATTTTATATACTTTTATATTTTCCTTTTCTTTTATGTTACAAGATGTGGAACTGAGGCATCTCAGAAATGATATGAAGAAGGTAAATTTACTGGCGAAAATCATACTTCTAATTTTTGTCAGTAGTGTGACTTATAATCTTTAAGATTAAGAACATGATCAGGAAATAGATAGCTTGGAATTTTGAGCACTGTATGAAACTGTAAGTCTCTGCTTGCATGACTTTGAGATGTCTGCTGTACCATTATGCCGGACCATCTCCTGTGGGCTCTGCTGTGCATGCAGGACACTTTTAAGCAGAACATTGATGTGTGCCATGAAAGTGTACTGTATTTATGCTCCCTGAAAATTAAACTCTGAGATTTTAATTTATAAATTATTTATTGTAAATCTTGGCCCTCAAGTCCTGCTTTATATATACGCTTACCAAGTGAAAAAATGGAAAGTAAGTTGGGTTTAATCCACATAAATATTACTTTAAGTATTTTTATTGAAATATGTCCTATCTAGATTTACAAGTTTTTTTGAAAAGGTTGTCCCAAAGCATGCTTACCTACACCAAAGAACTAAGAACTTTCTATTGTTTTTTATTATGTTTCACTTAATGTGGGATAATTCTATAAGCCTATGCAATGTATTTGAGTGTATCTATCCTCACTCTCCTCTCCAAGTCCCTCTAGACATATGCCCCTCCAAGCATCATATGCTTTAACCGTTAAACATTTATTTTTATCATTTCTTTCTGCCTCCCTCCTCTCTCTCTCCCCTGCCCATGTATGTGTGTGTGTGTGTGTGTACATGTGTGCGCGTGCGCGTGCATGCGCACACATGCATTTATCTACATAGTCAGATCCCTTGGAGCCTAATTACAAAGTGTTGTAAGACACCGGACTTGGGTTCTTGAAAGCAAACTAAGGTCATGTGGCAGAAAAGCAGGTGCTCTAAACTGCTGAGCCATCTCTCTATCCCTCATGCCTATTATTATTATCATTATCATTTATAATATCATACTTAATCCAGTTGCTTCTGCTCACATGCACAGAAGAGTGGGGCCATTCACTGAACCACGAGCAATCTACTACTGAAAGATAGTGAGGATCATTATGAGTGAAAGAGGAGTTCCAGCTAACAGAACAGCTGAGTTTGATGAAGTTCTGGGATTTACACAAAGTCACACATTCTCATTCCTGTCCCTCTCAATGGTGTGAAGCATGACAGAGTGCAGCATGTATATGACCTCTTCTCTTCTCACACATTCTGCCTAAAATATCAAATTCTGGTAGAACATCTAACACAACCCTGATTCTAAAGCTAAAGGTGGACAGTTCCTGATATATCCATGGCCCTCTAAATTCTTTACATAGTTTCCTAGTTCAATCTTCTCTGAAATCCATTGAGTTAGATATTATTTTTTCCTAGATTTTTTTTATTATTTTAATTTTAAATAGCTTGTTTTACATGTCAATCCCAGTTCCCTCTCCCTCCCCTCCTCCCGCACCCTTCCACCATCCCCCCAGCCTCCCACCCTATTGCC
The DNA here is from genome assembly GCF_017639785.1 of Mesocricetus auratus. Taxonomy (NCBI): domain Eukaryota; kingdom Metazoa; phylum Chordata; class Mammalia; order Rodentia; family Cricetidae; genus Mesocricetus; species Mesocricetus auratus. The sequence continues at coordinate 37,317,753 of NW_024429189.1, forward strand.
ATTTCCTTCCACATGACCAGTGATTATGGACCTACACATTAAGTCATTTCATCTCTGCAGACACTGCCTCTTACATGATCCCATGAAGTCTTTAGTTACCCAATAGGAGACTGATATATTTCACTAGTCTATCTCTGCTAATCGGTGTATGAAATTTTCAAGCTATAATTAATGAAGACATGTTTTGAATATAAAAGAAATGCTTACCATAATGATGTCTTCCAATTTTGCCCATGATACCAACCTTGTCAATTTGAACTTCTGAAGATTATTTCAAATACGGAATGTGGTGATATATAGCTTGACTACAGCACATAGGAAGTGGACACCAGGAGAATTGCAAGTTTCAGATCAGTTTAGACTACGTAGTGAGGCACTATCTGAAAAAAATGATTTCAAATTGAAAAACAAGGATAAAGGTAGTGTAGGATCTCAGCACACGGGCAGTTGGTGAGCAGATTTGTGCCTGAGTAGTAATATGTCCTGTCTTTTTTCTATTAGTTGCAAGAAACACGGGATCAAGAGGCACAGGCTGAAGAGAGTGACAGGATGGTGAAGGAACACCTGCAAAAGTATGTCTTAAAGTAGTACACATAAGTGCTTGAATGCTTTAATATGAATAAGCTATGTAATACTGAAAATATAACCTGTATGATATGTGTATCTGTTTGGAATCTGGAAAAGTCTTCCATGCATTATTTGCAGTGAGAGTTAGAGGATGTGAAGTGATCAAGCTTAACAGCCTGGGGTTCAATCCCCAGCAAAACAAAACAAAAGAGAGCTAATGTCTAATTGCTCACACCACAACTGCATTCTTCACAGCAGCTACAAAACCCAGATGGAAATTATACGCATTTAGCAAATCACCCACTTTCTAACATTTCATCAGAAATACATGCAATCAGGCCCAGATTCAAATGCTTCTCACATTTTTGCTGATTTGATATTTAATCTCAGAGTAATTAATAGAAATATGTCTTTTAGGGTTGAACAAGAAATTTTCAAGCTAGAAGAAACTGTCAAAAAGCAAGCAGAGACCATAGAACAACTCGAGAAAAAACTATTAAGAAAAGATAATAGTTTGGTAAGATCTCACAGTCTTGTAAATCAGCCTTTTATTAATTTCCACCACTCTGAATTGGAAATTTTCTTTCTCTAGTTCTTGGATGTAGGAATATTTGCGGACAATAGTAGAATTCTGATGGATAAAAATGTTTGTTGTGTTCATATTGTTACTACTAGTGAAAGTCCTGTCAATTATAAACAAGTTGACCAAATCCATATAATTAACTATATTGATAGTAATATGTTAATAGAAAAGATTGCCATTGTTTTAAAACAAAGTTTCAAATATGCAATATTTCACTATCTTCATTCAATGATAAGCATTCTAATTTTATTTTTACATTTTGTTCATTCTGACAAAGAATTATACTGGAAATCGGTGTCCAGATACCTGTTTGAGTACTGTTATAGTTTACAAATCTTTCAAAAATGTAACACTTTGTACATTTCTGAATTTATCTTGGAATCTGACCCTGTCAATGGGTTTGTGGAATTAATTATAATAATTTTGAAGACCTAATGATCATAATCGCTATTAATAATTGCTTCCCAAGAAATGTGTTTTTCTCCTTGGAATCTTAAAAAAGGAATTAATAACTGTTGAAATAGCTGCTAGGGCAAGGGACTGTAGTAAAAATGGACTCCCTTAGTTTTAAGGTTTAAAAAATATTTTTCAATTAACATTTATTCATTAGCTTTCAAGGAGCTTAGAGTCCTCCAGCCATTGGTCTATATAATTCTTGGATGCTGATTTATAAAAGACTATAAAGAGCAGAACCCTGACATTTATGCACTTTGTTTATGGGAATGGACAGTACAATACTCCACTGTGAAAACTTCTTCAGTGCATGGAAACCATGAACTGGTTTCCATACGTGATGACAGCTAGGTTCCTGCAGTTCTGATTAGCAGTCTTCCCGCAGCTACGTTATGACCTTTGTTGACTGAGCTTTCTTGTGCTGCAGCGGTGCTTTTGATTATTGGGACTTAAGTCTTCCAGGCAACTTGTGGGGTATGTAAAGCATTGTGGTTTGGCCTGCTGCTCTTCCCATTTGAACAAGTGTAATACAAAGAGAGTTGGGTCCAAGATGCTCACACTTGTGGTTTAATCCCGACATCATCTCATCATTTCTTTCATCAAAATCATTTCAAAATCCTTTTTTACTTGCTTACCAAGGAAAGGAAATATGGAATGATACATTGATTAATAAGTGTTCAAATCTCCTTCAGACTTAGGCAACTGAAATCAGATGTGTGCGCACACACAGTAATGAATCAATATTTTGTAATTTTGATTAAATGCAGTAAACAAGGAAAAATTTTACAGCCTACCATTTTTTCAGCACATTTACAGTTCCAGCAAAATTATTGACTAGAACTGCAGAAATGTAATGCCTTGTTACTTATATTATGGTTATTTAAATGTATAACTTCTCAAACCTTTTAATTTTTCAGATACAAATAGGTCAAGAATTTGTTAATAACTTCAGAGAAATGTATACTACTTCAGTAATGAGACAGCTGGAATTCAGAATTCAAAGTCTGCAAAGCACAATCTCTGAAATAAAGATTCAAACTCGTGCTGATGTATTGACGCTGGACAGCTGTAACAAACTTCATCAATCATATAAACTGAGGGAGTGAGTCAAGTCAAAGAATCATGTAGGATAGTAATTCAGTGTATTTTAACAATATAGTATATTATAGACATAAAGACTCACTAGAAAATATAGTATTGAAAATCAATAATGACAAATTAACTGAGGTGTAGAAAACTAATCTGGATAACATTTCTCCTTTATTGGTATATATACTGTTGTGTTCTCTTAGTATTCCCATGTTTCTCCTTTTTTTTAAGATTTTTTTCAATAAATTTGTTGATGCTAAAAAGCATCAATATACTTACATTGCCACAAATTTGCTTGTCAGCATTCCCTGAAATGTGATTGTTGAGCACTTGAGTATTTTCTAGACTGTTGTAACATGAACTTTCCATGTCAAGGATGACTGATGGCCCCTTCTGGATATTGTTAACCACTGGGCAACTTACCTTGACCCTGATCCTAATCATTCCCGCTAGAGAAAACCTAGACACAAACAGTTCTTTTGAGCATCCATCATCTCCACAAAAGCACGCTCACAGCTCAGGCAAATATGAACACGGCATGAAGTCAGGAGTATTTCATATGGTGCTTCCAAATACTTCCTTCTTCATTGTGTGGTGCTGTATGGGAGACAGATGACCAATGAATTGATTAGGGGATAATGAGATACTATTTGCCTCTAATTCTTCACAGGACCCAAGCTCAGCTGAAGGATGTCATCTCCCAGTTATACATGGTGACTCAGAACAACATGTCATTACTAAACATACTTGCCGCTCAGTGTCCCCGTGTGGCAAACTTTCACAAGTGTTTGGGAAACCACTTTACCCAAGAGAACATGATGACTCCCACTTCAAGTCCACCATCTTCAAAACACTACAGAACAGCCAATGTGGATGTGGTTAGTGTTATTAATACTTTTCCCTCTGAGTAATATAATTTGAGTTTTCCATGTGCAAACTACTGAATTATTTAGTTTTAAAATTAATTCTTATTTATTTAGTATTTTTTGAGGGGATGAAAGTGGACATGTTGAGGCCAGAGAACAACTTGGGGAAGTTCAAACATGTGTTCTCTAAGGCTTAGAACTGAGTTGATCAGGTTTGGGCAAAGACAATTTGAACTGCAATAGAGATCCAATAAAGATCCCATAAAGTTAGTTCCATGTCCACAACCTGAGCTGGACCACACAAAGAAGAAAAGCACAGAAACAGCTAAAGAGAAGACTCTGTAAGATTTTAGTATTTCATATCTGTTTCAGCATTCATTCTGTGTTTCCACTGTACTTGAACAAAAATCAAAGTATGAATTCATTTTGCATTGTAGATTACAGGTTTTGTGAGTGGGTTGGTGTTTTAAGTTTCTCTTTCGTAGCCTGAAAAATGCTGTCCCATTCAAAAGGCACTAGAACGTAGGGGTGAAGTTCTATATAGGCACCAGGTCAGTCTTTCCATGTTAAATGAGTTGTGTGAGTGATTTCTTCAGCAATGAGGTCTTGCTTTCAGTTTGTGGAGTGCAGCATCTTTTAATACTATATTTAATTCAAGTTTATACTAAATTCAGTAACTAAAGAATAGAATTAAGATCTGCCTCAGTACATATTCAGTATTTTTCAATATTTGCATTAAGACCTGTTTGATTCCTTAGTTATAAGCCCATAGATAAGGAAGTCTAACAGTACACCAGAGAGAGAGAGGGAGAGAGAGAGAGAATTATACATATATATATATACAAATTTATACTAAATATAGTATAAAAGTATTATTATCATGGGGATTTGTATGTGTGGATGTGGGGTGTGTGTGTGTGTGTGTGTGTGTGTGTGTGTGCAAAGATCAGAGAACAATGTCACAATGTCAGTTCTCATCTTTTTCCTTTTGTGGATTCTGGGGACTGAATCTACTCATTTATCATTTGGGCTCAATGTGAGCTATTGGTGTGCTGTGTGTGTCTCAATAATTTCCTTTTGTATTTATTTGTGGTTATAATTTTTAAATAATTTAGTTTGAAACAAATGAAAATCATAATTTACATATTTTAGCAAATGTTTACTCTTTAGAAGCTGTCACTAACTCATTCTTTACATTCTTGTAGGAGTAAAAAATTTTTTAAACGAACAAAAACAAAAACTGAGCATAAAAATGAAGAGCATAGTTTCTCTGAAGTTTCCAACCCCAGACAATTTGAAATGGAGAGTCCACTTGATATACCAAGATATGAGGTACTTTTCCAGGTGTTAGGGGACCCAAAAAAGTCAGTTTGGAAAATAAAACTCTCAGTGCTTCAACAGTGAGATGTTTTTAAAATATTACCAACTTGTTATCAGTGAAAGAGTTGTGAGTTTTCTATTCAAAGAACCAGCAATTTCTTCTTTCTTGTCTCAAAGCAAAGTTGATGTCTAAAAACCAAGCAACAGGCATAATATGACCACTTCCCTACCACAGGGATGTGCTTAATTTCAGGGGATGATTAGGCAACAATTAGGATATGGAAAATGAAATTCAGTCATTTGTAAAATTCCAATACCTGTTGTTTTGCTAGTGCCAAATAAAATTCAGTGATTACACACTCTAGTCACATTCTACACTGACAATACTCTTTTATAATAAGAATAAAACAAGCCAGCCTTAAATGGAACATCTGCATTGCACTCCTTTCTCCAAAGGCTCAGGGATCATTGCTGGAGGCTGAGCAGGAAGAGTATGACGTCGGAAAGGGTGGGTGACTGACTGTAAGCACAGTCATCTGCGGACTACACTTGACATTGTACTCATCCCCATTTCCCATTATTCTAAACTCGCAACTTTCTTTTCAGAAATTTAAAAAAAGCATTTACAGAGTGGTAAGAATTTGAATGGAAAGAACATGACATAAAACTTCTGTCCACACTAAAATGGTCTTCTTTAATGGAGACTAAATTCTGTGAAAGTCTACCCTGGCTCATTACAGATTTATCTTTTGATAATTTATTTCTCAATTATCCAAATTTTAATGAGTTAAACAATATTATTTTGTTCAAAAATCTACAGATTAGGAAAATCTTGACACAGAACAGGTCATCTCCTCCCATGACATTCACTTGGGACAAATTGAAACGGTGGGGGGCTGGAGTCCTCTGGAATGTTATTCCCTAATTTGCCTGCTTGTTTTGGATATTGGTACTACCTGGCAGGAGCTTCATTTGCAGTAGGGAGGTGGAACACTCATGTGGGAACATGTGGGCTTTACCACATGTCCTCACAACATGGTGATGGGATTGATATAAAGCATTTTCTAAATTACATAGAGGCATGAATCTATTACATTCTGTTCATTGGAATACATTTAGGTTTTCCTACATTCCATCATTTGTGGAATTAACATTAAAAAATGACAGGTTCTCAAATTATTATATTATGTCCTTATACGTTATATAGTCCAACTATTGAAAATTAGTCTCAGTTTTGCACACAACTCCTATCAAGTGATATTATAGATGAAGTCAACTTTAATTTACTGATTTAAAACCACTCCCTGTTCGCTGTGAGGGCTGTGTGGAAGACAGAGAGGGCAGGTCACACTTTGGTGACTTGGATAGGATGGAAAGCATTCACTCTCTAAGGAAATGCTTCATTCATTTTGATCCCAGCTCAGTTACCATCTCTGAGGTGATTCTTCTCAGTCATCCGTCTGGCAATGTTCCTGTAGCTGCTGTGTAATGACGACACCATATCCCAAGACTTCCGTGTCAGTTTTTCACAGTTTGATGTCCTTTTGTCAGTGCTTTAGCCACCACCAGACATCTGGCAGGAGACTTTCTGAAGCACTTGTGATCTCATATTCTAGGGACAGAGTATAACACACTTTGAAAATAATTTTAATATATTTAATATTCATTTTTAATACTTTCAATTGATTCTGTGACTTTTCCAAAGTATTTAATTCTGTGGGCACTAACATAAGAATGATTTAAAGCTGAGGAGGTGTTTCAGTGCTGGAGAACTAACCTTCAATGCAACACTCAATTCTACACACAAACACAAATGCACACACATAAACCTATACCAGTTTTGTAGAATTCAGATCACATGTGGACAATATTGACTATAAATGTTTTAATGAATAGCTTAAGGTAAAATATTGTTTAGTATTTAATATTTTGAATATTCTATGTTTTTTACATATTTAAATGCTCAGAGTTACTGGCCCAAAACTAAAAGAAGCGAAAGCACGGTATTTATTGCTATCACAGTTAAAGAAAAATGTATCCTTTAAATTTCAGATAACAGCAGAAGATCAAGAAACTGTTGATAACACACTAGGGAACCATGATGCCTCATTCATAAGTCCACAGGAATCCAGATTTACAAATCTGCAATCTGAACACTCAAAAGAAATGACTCATCAAGGTTCACACAAAGCTAAATCAAAAAGGTGTAAGGATCCCTATTTAGAAAGGGTCAAAACGATCATCTCATAAACAAGTAATGTAAGTCAGTTATTTGTCCCTGAAAATAATTGTTAGGGGAAGACACTGATGAGATTCTGTGATATGAAATCAAGCTAGAGAATATAATTTTGGAAAGCAGTCTTATTAAGTGAATGTTCTTTTAAAATGTTTGATCAAAAAAATAGTTGCTATTACCTTCCAAGTATGGGTTGTATTTTATAAATTAAAAGTTTAACTGTTCTCTAAATGTGATAATTTAAGCACAGATATATGTAGTACTAATACTACATTGGTGGCCATAATCTAACACTTTGTAAATTGACTTTCAACTGTGTTATTTGGTGTTACCACTGTGGGGTTTCTAGGGATTGTCCTCCTAAGTTTTTCTGTGCTGTGTGAACCCATGATTGCAACTCATGATGTAGGAGAAGGTTAACACGAAAGTGAAGAAAATAATAATTTAATAGTAGCTACAAGTGCTCCTTGTTTGTTGGGAGGGGTATGTGGAGGCAAACTGGGTGGCCCTGTGCATCATGACATGGGATGTGCTGTCTCAGAACCCACTTTCCTGCCTCTTAGCTCCCATTCAAATCAAGGCAGTTACCACAGACATCATCTCACACAGACCTTGGCTGATACAATGTTTCTAACAACATCAACAAAAATCTTCCAAGATAGCCATTCCTGGAGGTAGCAGTTTAACCTGCTAATCCACAGACCAATAACAGCCATTTCCCTGCCTCTTACATTGTTTGATTTTCTTTTCAGTTTAGAATACAGCAATACAATTATTTTCAGCTCAATTCTAAATCATAACTGTACACATTACTTATCTGACACATTTACAGTGTTCAGACATGGTTTAGTAGGAAAATTTATTTATTTTTTTGCCATCTTAAGGAATTCTTCATGGGAAAAGTGAGATGCTAATGTTTTCTTTGTGATCTTCACAGGTCTAAGGAGAGGCAAGATAAGGCAATGAGGAAGAACTCTGAGAAAATGGAGCCTTACAGTTGTGCACCAAATATCTGCATGACCAACCCTGCTTCCGGGTTTGCAGCTGAGCCTCCCGACAGTGGCTGGGAACACAACAGAAGTTTCTTGGAAAGAGAACCCTTGATCCACAGCCCTTTGCTGAGAGTTTGGCAAGTTTCCTAAACAGGGTTACTTATGCTGTACATTTTTCTTTGGTTTTAAATAATCTTATATAACTATGTTTTAATTTAGTGGCACACTGAGTTTACTAACTTATTCACCTTGAATTAATCAATCTCACAATTTTATGTTAATAAAGAAAACCAATTTTATACATTTATTATTATTATTATTATTATTATTATTTATTTTTAAGTTTAAATTTAGATTAGAAACAAGGTTGCTTCATAAATCAGTTCCAGGTCCCTCTCCCTTTCCCTCCCCCTCCTCCCGTGCCCCCCAACCCCCCCATTATCCCCTCATTTCCCCAGGGAGGGTGAGGCCCTCCATGGGGGTGTCCATAGTCTGTCATTTCATACAGGGCAGGGCCTAGACCCTCCCCCAAGAGTTCAGGGTGAGAGTGCATCTCACATTGTTGGATGGGAGTCCAAAGTCCGTGTGTATACTCGGGATGAGTACTGATCTACTGCCCAAGGCTCAATAAATTACCTAGGCCTCCTCACTAACACCCCCATTCAGGGGGTCTTGATGAGTCCCATGCTGGATTCCCAGGCTGATGCCTGGGATTCAAGAGTTAACCTTTGTCAGGTCAGCTATTTCTGGGGGGTTAAACCAGCCCAGTCTTAATCCCTTTGGTCATCAGTCCTCCCTCTCTGTTACTGGCTTTCTTGAGTTCAGCTCAGTGCTTAGCCATGGGAGTGTGCCTCTTCTTCCATCAGCCACTGAATGAAGTTTCTGTTTCCCAGACTCTCTGGCCATGGGATTGTAGGCTGGCACTCCCCAGATCTATGTCTAAAATCCATATATGAGAGAGTAATGCCATCTTTCTCTTTTTGTGACAGTGTTACCTCACTCAGGATGGTTTCTTCTAGTGTCATCCATTTACCTGCAAATCTCAGGATTCCATTGTTTTTTTCTGCTGAATAGTACTCCATTGTGTAAATATACCACATTTTCTCTATCCACTCTAAAAATCCTTGGAGATGACATTTTCAATAAATAGCCATGTCTTTTTTTTTTTTTTTTTTGGTTTTTTGAGACAGGTTTTCTCTGTATTGTTTTGAAAGCTGTCCTGGAGCTCGCTCTGTAGACCAACCAGGCATGCCTCGAACTCACAGAGATCTGCCTGCCTCTGCCTCCGGAGTGCTGGGATTAAAGGCATGCACCACCAACACCCTGCAATAGCCATGTCTTAATTTGAGTCATTAGATGTGTTTATTGTGACACAGATCTTCACAGCCATTTGGAAATGAAATCTTATAAAACTTGCATTGTTTCCTATCATTCCAGGTAAACTTTGAAAGAGACTTGCTCAGATTTTTAAGTAGTTTTGTTAGGTCTCCCATTCATAGTAAACTTAGAGTCTTCTGCCAGCATCCTAAGATTCATATCTGAATATATAATCTCATTTGGATGTTTAAAATTTAAAGGAATCTAAGATGAATGCTATTTGTGAAGTACTTGCTACACCAAGAAGAATAGAAAAATGACCCTCATTGCTGTCTTATTTAGTATATATTGATATCAATTTTGTTCAATATCAATATTGCTGCACAATTGGAAAATAAAAGTTATTTCCTTAACCAAATATTTCCGTTGTCAAAATGAAGTAATTTTGTCCTTTGTCCTGGTTTTTACTTGGACTGGTGGCTCAGATTAGAGTGGTATAAAAAGTCTTCAAATCACAACCAATATGGAAATGTAAGTTCTGCTTACCCTAGTCACAATCTCATAGACATACTTTGTCATATCCTCTGGGATTCTGAGATGAATCTTGCCACCTAAGAATACAATTAGAGTATCTCTTTTAGGAATACAATTAATTTTTATTAATATATTTGTATTTTATTTTATTTATATTTTTCTGATATTCACTGTGACAACACTGATATTTATTAATAGGAATTTAGCGTTGTAAGAATTTATTTGATTAAAGTATTTTGAAATTTAATTTATTTTTTTTATAAAACAATCTTTGTTTTTATTTTACATACCAGTCTTCTTCCTCAGGAGTTCGAGTGACTGGTGGCTTTCTGTTGCTTCTCATTAGCATTGGCATTAGTAAGTTACTCTTATTAATTATGGGCTCTTCAAAAGAAACTCTGGATCTTTTCAAATCCATCATTTGACAATTTATTTCAATTATGCAAATGTTTGCAGATTAAACAAAATCCACTTTGTTTCACCATCTCCATTTTGAGAAAATCTTGACAAGGATAGGTAGGTCCTCTCTTCTCTGATGATATTTGGTTAGGACAGGTTGGAAGGATGGGAGGCTGAAGTCCTCTGGAGTGTTATCCCTGACATGCCTAATGGTTCTGGGTTCTGGAAAGAGCTTCGTTTGCAGTATGGTGGTGGAAGGTGGTGGAATGCTTATGTGGGAACACCCAGGCTTTCCTTGTAGACTGATGTCCTCACAGCAGGGAGATAAGACTAATGTAAACCACTTCATAAACTACTGGAAGTCACAGGAATTACTTTTGACACATTCTGTTCATCAGAAGTAAGCTCAAGATTTTCCTAGATTCTGTCATTTGTGGAAAGAATATTTAAAATGGCAGATTCTAAAACTAATAATCCTTCCACTCAGAATTATGTTCATTTGCACTCAACCCTATCAAACAATCAGTCATTATGGATTAAGCTAACTATAATTTACAATTTAAACCCACTCCCTGTTCGCTGTGAGGGCTGTGTGGAAGACAGAGAGGGCAGGTCACACTTTGGTGACTTGGTTAGAATGGAAGGAGCTCACTCTCTAAGTAAATGCTTCGGTTCATTTTGGTCCCAGCTCAGTTTCTTCCCAGAGGTGATTCTTCTCAGTTATTCCTTTGCCAATGTTCTTGTAGCTGCTGTGTAAGAACAGTTTCCTTTCCTGTTGCTTTTTAATCACTTTGCTCCATTGACCTTTATGACCTTCATGTCAGTCTTTCTGAAGCACTTGTGATTTTATATTCTAGGTCCAGAGAATAACATACTCTGAAAATGGTTTTTATTTAAATTATTCTCTCTTTACATTCTTAACCCATTCTGTAATCTTTCCCAAAATATCTAATTCCATGACAATAACATGAGAGGGATTCAGAAATATAGAATTTACTGCCAATGACTCAGAGCTTAATACCACACACAGTGACAAATATATTCATATAAGCCTAGATCTGGTTTTGTTGTTTTTAATTCAGATCAAATGTAGACAATATTGTTGATAAATATTTTAAAGCTATTTTTTCACATATTTAAACATTCAGAATCATTGACTTGAAACTACAGAAACCAAACACATACATTTATTGTTATTGCAATTTTAAATACACGTGTTTTAAATTTCTTTCAGGAAAGGGAAGAAAATCAGCTAAACTAGAGGAATATGAGGAGTTCTATCTAGAAATGGTAGAAATGACAAAGTCATTATCTCATGAACAACTAAAGTAAGTTAAAATATATTTATATATCCTATATACGTGACATATTATATAAAATTATATATTATATTTCTATGTTACATAAGACTATATATTATATAAATCATATAAATATAAATATATATTTGTATATAATATGTTTTCTCCATATTACATATGGAGAAAAGAAAGCTAATATGAAGAATAATTGTCAGTGAAAGACATTTGTAAATTTTTAATGATGTGAAATCAAGCTAGAGATAATGCTTATGAAAAATAATGTTTATAAAAGAGCTAATTTTTAAAACATTTACCCAAAGTAGTTTCTATTATTTTTTCAAGTTTGGATTGCATGGCATTTCCCTCCACAGTATCCCTATACTGTATCTTTTATATAGTTATACTATGGTAAAATATTAGATCAGAATACCCATGAATTTTTAAATTAATAGTTTAATTAATAGTTTTTACTGTTTGAGTGTGATACCCAAGCTCAAGTAGTGCTAGTGTCACACGTCTGGGCCACATTGCCAAACAGTGTAAGCTGATTTTCAACTGCGTTACTTGGTATTGCCACTGAAGGGTTTGGAGGGATGGCTCTCCTAAGATTTTCTGTGCTGTGTGAACTCATGATTGCAATGTAGGAGAAGGCCAACAGGAAGATAAAGAAAACATAGTCTGGAAGTGGTCAAAATAGTAAAATCCTACAGGAGAGCCATTCCAGTTAGGTAGCAGTTTAACCTGCTAAACCACAGACCAGTGACAGCCATTTCCCTGCCTCATGCGTTGGTTTTATTTTTAGTTCGGAATGCAGAAATACAATGATAACTGTACACATTACTTATCTGACACATTTACAGTGTTCAGACACATTTACTCTTTTGCCATTTTTCTGGAGTCCTTCACTGGAAAATGAGATGTTAATGTTTTCCTTTGTCATCTTCACAGGTCTAAGAAGAGGCAAGATGAGGCCATGAGGAAAAACTTTGAGAAAACAGAGCTGTATAGTTCTGCACTGAACACGTACATAACAAACTCTGCTCAGGAATTTGCGGCTGGCCATCCCCACAGCAGTCAGGAACATGGTGAAAGCTTCATTCAAGAAGAACCATTGGTCCCAGGCTCGAGGCCATGGCACTTTGTGGAGAGTCTAGATAACTACGTGTGCAGGGTTAGCTGTGCTATACATTTTGATTATGGTTTCAGACATCTGCTATAATTCTTACTTTTAATCTCACAATTTTTATTAATGTAGAAAGAAAGCCAATTTTATACATGTTTAAACCCTCAAAACTTTCACTTTCAGCAATAACCTTTTCTCAATTTTGGTCAATAAATGTAACTACTAAAACATAGAGAACTTTCTTTAAGGGCTATATTGAAATGAAATTTAGAAACTAGTATTTTCTTTTCTGGGGTCACAGGCCGACTTTGAAAAGGATTGGTTCAACTCCTAAGTAACTTTGGTTAAGTTCAGGTTCACAGTAGCCTTACAATCATTCCTCCAATCCTCTGGCATCCCAAGTTTGACATCTAAACACTTACTCTTCAAATTTAAAGGAACCCGAGAGGAATATTTCTTTATGAAGTGTCTATACCTACAAAATCAAAGAAAATTAAGAATAGAGCCTTAATTTATGTTTTAATTACCTCAAGTTGATTTCTGTTTGCCTTACCCTGTTTATTATCATTAAGGTTATCTCCTTAAGCCTGATATGAGGCTTCAAAGTGCACTGCATTAAGCTTTTGTACCTTGCTCTCACATGAGGAACTGGGAGCTAAGATTGCAGTTATGTAATGCCTTTCAATTCTTCCTTAAAGATATGAATTCTCTCTCCTGTCCACACCCCATATGCAATTCCATGCCATCTCCATATGCTTTGCAGTTGTGATAGAAAATTTTTCATCTAAACACTTGGAAAGCTTTCTTAAGATTACAACTTATTTTTATTTTTTCCAGTTATTCATTCATGCAAACGTTGAAATAGTTATTTTAAAGGAACTTAACATTTGTTGCAGTTTCTTTGATAAAAGTTTCCTTAACCATCCATATTTATTAAAAATTGTTGCAACCATCACATAGCATGTCCCTTGCATAGTTTTAAAGAAAACATGTTTGACCCAGTTCGAGATGAGTATCTACTATTGGTACAAGTTTTTGATCTAGTGTGATTTGTAAGAGCAAAATATCGGTTTGTAGAAAATATAAAAAATGGATTTGTACTATGTATATACTGCTATTAAAACACCCATTTCAGTCAGTAAAAATGATCTCTATTTTTTAAGGATCTTCTTAATGTCAGAGCTGTCATAGACTCATATACTAGGGCCTCAACTCTCTTACTCAGCTGACACTTTTAAAAATGATAGAGGAGAACAAAAGGCTAAGATTTCCTAATAAATTTTGCAATTGACTATATTAGAAGGGAAAAATAAACAAATATACCAACACTTCGGTTAGATCCCAAGTGGATGAAATTTTTTTCATTGTTTAGGTACTAGCACTAGAAAGTGAAACTTGATAAAGGCTGAACAGCACAAGGGCGCCAACCCAGTGCCCAGGGGTTGCTGCTCACGACCCGACTAGTTCTTAATGCTACAGAGAAGAATTTCAGGATTAGTACGAAAGCCAGCCCGAAAGGAACAGCTATTGTTGTTAATTAAGCAGAAAGGCCAACACACCAAGGAGAGGAGAGCCAAACTTAGAAGAGGAACGTACCCGAATGCCTCTGCTGTAACCATGATTGGGACCTTGAGGCTACTGAACCGGCATGTGCCTCCAGACCCCTTGTTCTTGCTTTAAAGCGAGCTTTAAATCACTCCCTCACATTTCACAGCTAAGTGAGTAAACGTGATCAATCTAGTGGGAAGGCATCAAAGTTCCCGGTAAAGCGCTGATTATTTTCCACTTGAGAAAGTCGTGAAGCAACAAAATCTAATTTACTTGTGACTCTAGCTTATACTTCTCCTACTATTCAAAGTAAATTTACTGTCAAAATTTTTGCTCATAATCAGATGGCATAGTATTTTAAATATTTTTCCAGCAATATAGTTTCACATGCTGTTATGACAATTAGTAGTTTCTTCTTTTGCGTACTTAATGTTTTGAAAATTGATTACACAGAACATGTTAAATTCAGGTAGAAAGCTGAGTGTCTCTCTAAAGTAAAATCCATTAAAGTAAAAAATCAGGTTATATCTTCTTTAAGGGCATACTTACTTACAAAGTAATTCATTTGGAATAAAGTAAGAGAAAGGAAGGGCTGCCCCGCCCTCATATCCTTAGGAGAGCACCCGCTCTTCTCCACTCCACTGTTCCCCGGTATTTCTGGGTTCCTGGGCAGGTAAAAAAATGCTAAGGTGAGGAAGGCCAGCTGATCAAGGAGGTGACCTGCATGTGACTGGTGACAAATTTCACTCCTGGTTCCTACAGATGCCAGGGAACTGCTGGGTAGGGTCTGCAGAACTGAGAGTCCCAGCGGGAGAGGCATGTGCTTCCCCCACTTCCGCCAACCTAGTCCATTCTGTCCAGAACCCCAAAGTGGATTGGCTGGCCAGGGTCCCTGTGCCTGTGGCAGGCACTTGAGACTGCAATAAGTGGTGGAGAAATCAGGACCAGTTGAGAAGTCTGTGGCCTCAGCCTTCTTCTGGAGAATTGCATCACTTCTGCTAACCTGTGTGACTATCATTCAAGGAGTAAAGGGCAGACATTCTATAAAAGAAATAGGAAAAGATAATTACACCCCACCCAAGGCCCAACCCAAACCTCATGATGTAGTCGTTAATCACTGTCTCTTGGAAACAGCGGATCTGTGACCTGAATAAATAAACACAATTGTAGAAATTGTACCTGATTACAGACATATTTAATTGAAAGATTTCAGGACTGAACTAATGGATGTTTTGTACGGCCACGTAAGGAAAATTGTTTCTTTTTTTGTTGTTGTTGTTTTTTGTTTTTTGTTTTTTGGGTTGTTTTTTTTTTTTTTGGTTTTTACGAGACAGGTGTTTCTCTGTATTGTTTTGGAGGCTATCAGTCCAGCCCGGCCTCAAACTCACAGAGATCCGCCTGCCTCTGCCTACCGAGAGCTGGGATTAAAGGCGTGCGCCACCACCGCCCGGCAAGTAAAATTGAAATAGAAAAAAATATAAAACTGCTGCTTGGATTTGAATAATGGGCAATATAAAATTAATTACCTTTATTCTGAGTTGGTCTAAGATTGCTCCTGTACCCCAAGGAAAAGCTACTGCTCTTTCAGGGCTAAAACGGCTGTTTTCTTGTATGGTTGCATGAATTACATTTTTTCCCTGCTTTCTCAGCAAACAACAAGCAAAAAACGTGCATTATTAGATTCACATTCTAATGTTTAGTTTTAAAATAGTACAGATCTCTATGATGACTTTACATTTGAGAGACCATAAGAACAATGACATAATAGAAACATCTATCCAATAGTCTCTTGTGGAAATGGGGGGTTAGTGCATATGTGATATGTATTCAGAATCTAGATGATAAAGGACTGTAATGTGTATGTTAAGATCCAATAAAAACAGCATAGGACAATCGGGAAAATAATGACAAAATGGTTAAACAGTGAAATTAACAGTAGGTGGGAAGCTAGACTTTTAAGACTGGCTGTGAGTTATCATATTACTAAGGGTAAGGCAGATGGCAGTACTCAGCCTAGGATTATGGTTCAGTGATGGATTCCTTCATAAATTGAGTTGGCAGAGTGATCGTGAAGAAGTCAAGCTGTGTGCTGTCATGGAGGCTGTCATCCCCATGTAGCAGCCTCATGATAGCTGAGCTAAAATTGCTAAAACACAATGTGCTTTATCACTAATTAGTGAATATGTAATTAGTGGCCTTAAGTTCATTGTAAATAAATATACCCCGTGATACCTATGCCTCCTAGAGACAAAGAAAATGATGAGCTGCTGTTTCTGTTAATTTAACAAGATAGTAATTCATATCATTCCAGAATCTTCTAACTCCAGCAAGATAGCAACTAAAACTCCTGAATCTGCAATAGGAGCATTTACACGTACCTTCGGTAGTTGTAGAAGAAGACCATATATAGTAATTTAACAATGAATGCTATGATGCCTGTGGATTATAACAAGTTTGATCGAAAATTAATTAATGGTGTTCATTGATGTATTATGATTAGAAAATTAACAGTTCCTGAAGTGTTTTCAGTATAATTTGATGTCGCAGGTAGGGTGGAAATCCAATAAAGTAATAGAAAATACATTCCCATGTTTAGCTGTTTAGATTAACTGCTTCATCAAGTAATAATTAATACAGAATTGAATAGTATTTCCTAAGACAGTTAACTGATAAGTTACTGAAAAAAAAGACAATACCAAGATGTGACATTTCTCATAAACAGGTTCTTTAGATAGATAATGTTGGCTTGCTGTAAGTTAAATAGAAGAAGTTATGTGGTTAGTCTTATAAAAATGTAAGAATGAAAAGTTAGGGCTACTCTCACTATATTTCTCAAGGACAGAGTGGATTGTGAGACTAATTATTAAGATCTGGGAGACCGAATTTATCCAAATGATAGAGGTTTTTGAATACCATGTTAAATCAATAGAAGTGGCTAACATGACTTTACCATGTGATTAAGATTTTAAACATAGTGTATTCTATACAAATTAGATACTATTACAAGTAGTGTTAATCTTAGAGCTGCTTGGCAGGCCACTCAAACTAGAACCATGGGAAATATACTAATCATGTATGATGGAAAGTTAAGAAGCTATCTATCATAGCTATGACTTGTACAATAATAGACACAATTTTGTCCCCTAAGCATAGGATAGTAAGGATAAGGAGAGTTTAGTATGCTTCAGTCCCCTCCAGCCCCTACCCTGTGCTTGAGGTGAGTGGGGGCTCTGCTCTGGGCCCCAACTCCTGACATCCTCCTGCTTCCATCTGCCTAGGCCTGCCCTATGCCTAGAGAGGACCCACCCCACCAGAAAGGATCATGCTGAGTCTGGCCATACCTCATCCTTAAGTCTCCTCTGGCCTCTTCCCTTTGCTTGAGTCTTCCATTCCCTCCAGTCTCCACCTGTGCTTGAGAGTGTCTCAGACCCACCTGCACACATCGTGAGACCCATCAGAGCATTAGACCTACTTGAATGCACTGGAAGAGATCTTTAGACCCAAACACACCAGGAGAAGAAGAGACCCCATGAGCTCCCACTGAAAGAAAGGATGGGAAGACAACAATATAGAAACACAGCCAACAACAGAAGAACCAGTGTGACACCACCAGAGTCTAGAAATTCTACACCAGCAAGACCTGAACATACCAACACAGATGAAACAGAAAAGAATGACCTTCAAAATAACCGCATGAAAATGATAGAGGGCTTCAAAGAGGATATGAGAAAATACCTTAAAAATAGAAGAAAAACTAACCAAAAATGCAAGAAATCAACAAATCTCTAAAAGAAAGCCAAGAAAAAACAATCAAACAGATGAAGGAAACAATTCAAACAGTTCAAGACCTGAAAACTGAAATGGAGACAATAAAAAAAAAACACAAACTGAGGTAATGCGGGAAATTGAAAAGCTGAATAAAAAGTCAGGAACTACAGATGCAAGCATAACTAACAGAAAACAAGAGATGGAGTAGCTGTCCCTCCGGCAGCATCAGGTAAACAGGCCGGCTTCCCGGCCTGTGTTCCAGAGCCTGCAGATCACCTGGGAACGGCACAGAGCTCCCAATCCCGGCGGGAGCCAAGCACCCCAGACTCCAGGTCTTCTCTCCAACCAACGAGTCCAGGAAACGAAAGGAGGCTGGGAATACAGGGAAGTAGCTGTCCCTCCGGCAGCATCAGGTAAACAGGCCGGCTTCCCGGCCTGTGTTCCAGTGCCTGCAGATCGCCTGGGAACTACACAGAGCTCCCAATCCCGGCGGGAGCCAAGCAACCCAGACTCCAGATCTTCTCTCCCACCAACGAGACCAGGAAAATAGAGGAGCCAGGGAGACCAGGGGAGTAGCTGTTCCGGATCAGGTACAACAGGACCCAGCATAGGGTCCAGGGGACCAGGTAGGAGGCTAAGCGCCCCAGATTCCTGTTCTTCTTCTCCACCCACGGACCACCATTTGGACAAGGTATAGAAGAACCAACAGATTATTGGACTTGCTAGCACCCATCAAAAGGGAACTCTGGTCCCCAGACCAGTAAGGGGCTCTTTCTGCACCCACTAGAAGAAGAGATGGGAAAGAGACAATACAAAAACACAGTCAGCAACAGAAAAACAAATATGACACCGCCAGATTCTAGAGACTCCACACCAGCAAGACCCCAACATTCCAATCCGAAGGAAGCAGAAGAGAACGACCTTAAAAGCACTTTCATGAAAATGATAGAGGCCCTAAAAGAGGATATTGGAAAATCCCTCAAAGAAATGGAAGAAAAAACAAACCAAAAAATGCAAGAAATGGAAGAAAAAACAAACCAAAAAATGCAAGAATTGGAAGAAAAAACAAACCAAAAAAGGCACGAAATGGAAGAAGATATGAAGCAAAAAATGCAAGAAATGGAAGAAAAAACAAAGCAAAAAATGAAAAAAATGGAAGAAGAAACAAACCAAAAAAGGCAGGAAATGGAAGAAGAAACAAAGCAAAAAATGCAAGAAATGGTAGAAAAAACAAAGCAAAAAATGAAAAAAATGGAAGAAGAAACAAACCAAAAAAGGCAGGAAATGGAAGAAGAAACAAAGCACAAAATCCAAGAAATGGAACATAAAGCAAACCAAAAAATGCAAGAAATGGAAGAAAAAACAAACCAAAAAGTTCATAAAAGGCAACAAACGGACGAACAGATAAACAGAAAATTGCAAGAAGCAATGCAAATGCTGCAAGGGTTAAAAACTGAAATAGAGACATTAAAAAAAACACAATCTGAAGAAAGGCAGAAAATAGAAAAGCTGGAGAAACAGTCAGGCACTACCAATACAAGTATTACCAACAGAATAGAAGAGATGGAAGAGAGAATCTCAAGTGTTGAAGATACACTAGGAGAAATGGATTTATCAACCAAAGAAAACCTTAAATCCAACAAATCCTTAACACAAAACATCCAGGAATTATGGGACACCATGAAAAGACCAAACCTAAGAATAATAGGTATAGAAGAAGGAGAAGAAATCAAAGGGGCAGAAGGCATATTCAACAAAATCATAGAAGAAAACTTTCCCAACCTTAAGAAAGACATGCCAATGAAGGTACAAGAAGCCTACAGAACACCAAATAGAGTGGACCACAAAAAAAAAATCCCCTCGCCACATAATAATCAAGACCCCAAACATACAGAATAAAGAAAGAATATTAAGAGCAGCTAAGGAAAAAGGTCAAGTAACATATAAAGACAGACCTATCAGAATTACACCTGATTTCTCCATGGAAACTCTGAAAGCCAGAAGGTCCTGGATAGATACTCTACCTACACTAAGAGACCATGGGTGCCAGCCCAGACTACTATACCCGGCAAAGCTCTCAATCACTATAGACGGAGAAAACAAGATATTCCATGACAAAACTAGATTCAAGCAATATGTGTCCACTAACCCAGCCCTACAGAAAATTTTGGAAGGAAAACTCCAACCCAAGGAAGCTAACTACAACCAGAAAATCATAAGCATTAGAGAATCCCTCTCTACCAACAGCCAAAAGAACAAAGGGGTGAAATTCCACCCATAATTCCACCAACAACAACCATCGCAAATCTAAGAAGGATGAGCAATCAATGGTCATTAATATCCCTCAATATTAATGGCCTTAACTCACCCATAAAAAGACACAGACTAGCAGAATGGATTCGAAGACAGAACCCTTCCTTCTGCTGCATACAAGAAACACACCTCACCCTCAAAGACAGACATTACCTGAGAGTTAAAGGTTGGGAAAAAAATTTTTCAATCAAATGGACCCAAGAAACAAGCTGGGGTAGCAATCCTAATATCTAACAAACTAGACTTTAAAATAAAATCAATCAAAAGAGATAAAGGAGGTCATTACATACTCATCACAGGTGAAACCCACCAAGATGAAGTGTCTATCCTGAACATCTATGCCCCCAATACAAAGGCATCCACATTCGTTAAAGAAACATTATTAGAACTTAAATCTCATCTAAAGCCCCACACAGTTATAGTGGGAGATTTCAACACACCACTCTCACCACTAGACAAGAATACCAGACAGAAACTCAACAAAGAAGCAAAGGGTCTAATAGAAGTAATGACCCAACTGGGATTAACAGATATCTATAGAACATTTCATCCACATAAAAAAGAATATACCTTCTTCTCACCACCACATGGAACCTTCTCAAAAATCGACCACATACTTGGCAACATATCAAACCTCAGCAGCTACAAAAAAATTGGAATAACTCCATGCATCTTATCAGACCACCATGCCTTAAAATTAGAATTCAACAACAACACAAATTGCAGAAAACCTACAAACTCATGGAAATTGAATAATGCTCAACTGCACCATCCCTGGGTCAAAGAGGAAATAAAAAAAGAAATTAAAGACTTCCTCGAATTCAATGAGAATGAAGACACAAAATACCCAAACCTATGGGACACCTTGAAAGCAGTGCTACGGGGGAAGTTCATAGCACTAAGTGCTCACATGAAGAAACAGGAAAACAGTTATACCAGAGAATTAACATCACAGCTAAAAGCTCTAGAACACAAAGAAGCAAACTCCCCCAGGAGGAGTAGACGCCAGGAAATAATCAAATTGAGGGCTGAAATCAACAAAGTAGAAACCAGGAAAACAATACAAAGAATCAATGCAACGAAGAGTTGGTTCTTTGAGAAAATCAACAAGATAGACAAACCTTTGTCCAAACTTACCAAACAGCAGAGAGTGAACACGCAAATTAACAAAATCAGAAATGAAAAGGGGGACATAACAACAGACTCTGAGGAAATCCAGAGAATCATTAGGTCATACTTTGAAAACCTGTACTCCACAAAATTCGAAAATTTAAAGGAAATGGATGACTTCCTGGATAGCTATCCCTTGCCACAACTAAATCAAGAACAGATAAGCAATTTAAATAGACCTATAACACCTATGGAAATAGAAGCAGTCATCAAAAGTCTCCCAACCAAAAAAGTCCAGGTCCAGATGGCCTCAGTGCAGAATTCTACCAGAAATTCAAAGAACAGCTTATACCAATTCTTCTCAAAGTGTTCCACACAATAGAAGCAGAAGGGTCTTTGCCAAACTCTTTCTATGAGGCTTCAATAACCTTGATCCCCAAGCCACACAAAGATACAACCAAGAAAGAGAACTTCAGACCAATATCCCTCATGAACATTGATGCAAAAATACTCAATAAAATACTGGCAAATCGGATCCAAGAACACATCAAAACAATCATTCACCACGATCAAGTAGGTTTCATCCCAGGGATGCAGGGATGGTTCAACATACGAAAATCCATCAACGTAATCCACCATATAAACAAGCTGAAAAACAAAAATCACATGATCATCTCACTAGATGCTGAAAAAGCCTTTGACAAAATCCAACACCCCTTCATGATAAAGGTCTTGGAGAGATCTGGGATAACAGGGACATACTTAAACATAATAAAAGCCATATACAGTAAACCAACAGCCAACATCAAACTAAATGGACAGAAACTCAACGCAATTCCTCTAAAATCAGGAACAAAACAAGGCTGTCCACTCTCTCCATACCTTTTCAACATGGTACTTGAAGTTCTAGCTATTGCCATACGACAACAAAGGGGAATCAAGGGGATACAAATTGGGAAGGAAGAGGTCAAACTTTCACTGTTTGCAGACGATATGATAGTTTACATCAATGACCCAAAGAACTCTACCAGGGAACTCTTATAGCTGATTAACACCTTCAGCAAAGTGGCAGGCTACAAGATCAACTCAAGAAAGTCAGTAGCCCTATTATATACAGATGATAAAAGGGCTGAAAGAGAATTCAGAGAAACATCACCCTTTACAATTGCCACAAACAACATAAAATACCTTGGGGTAACGCTAACCAAACAAGTGAAAGACCTGTATCGTAAGAACTTTGAATCTTTAAAGAAAGAAATTAAAGAAGCCCTCAGAAAATGGAAAGATCTCCCATGCTCTTGGATAGGTAGGATCAATGTAGTAAAAATGGCAATCCTGCCAAAAGCAATCTACAGATTCAATGCTATCCCCATTAAAATCCCAGCACAATTCTTCACAGACCTTGAAAGAACAATAATCAATTTTGTATGGAAAAACAAAAGACCCAGGATAGCCAAAACAACCCTGTTCAACAAGGCAACGTCCAGAGGCATCACCATCCCTGACCCCAAGCTCTATTATAGAGCTATAGTCCTGAAAACAGCTTGGTATTGGCACAAAAATAGACAGGTAAACCAATGGAATCGAATTGAAAATCCGGGTATTAACCCACACACGTACGAACATCTGATCTTTGACAAAGAAGCTAAAAATATACAAGGGAATAAAGAAAGCATCTTCAACAAATGGTGCTGGCATAATTGGAGACTGGCATGTAGAAGAATGCGGATCGATCCATGTTTATCGCCATGCACAAAACTTAAGTCCAAATGGATCAAAGACCTCAACATAAATCCAGCCACACTGAACCTCATAGAAGAGAAAGTGGGTGGTACCCTTGAACGAATTGGTACAGGAGACAGCTTCCTGAACATAACACCAGTAGCACAGACAGTGAGATCAACAATTAATAAATGGGACCTCCTGAAACTGAGAAGCTTCTGTAAGGCAAAGGACACAGTCAGCAAGACAAAAAGGCAGCCCACAGAATGGGAAAAAATATTCACTAATCCCACATCTGACAGAGGGTTGATCTCCAAAATTTACAAAGAACTCAAGAAGCAAGTCTCCAAAACAGCAAAGGACCCAATTAAAAAGTGGGCTGCAGAACTAAATAGAGAGTTTTCAATAGAGGAGTCTAAAATGGCTGAGAGGCACTTGAGAAAGTGCTCAACATCCTTAGCCATCCGGGAAATGCAAATCAAAACAAATCTGAGATACCATCTCACTCCTGTCAGAATGGCTAAAATAAAAAACACCAATGACAATTTATGCTGGAGAGGATGTGGTGAAAGGGGGACACTCCTCCATTGCTGGTGGGAGTGCCAACTGGTTCAACCACTTTGGAAAGCAGTATGGAGATTCCTCAGAAAAATGGGAATAAACCTACCACAAGACCCAGCAACTCCACTCTTAGGCATATATACAAAAGATGCCCATTCATACAACAAAGATGTCTGTTCCACTATGTGCATAGCAGCTTTATTTGTAATAGCCAGAACTTGGAAGCAACCTAGATGTCCCTCACCCGAAGAGTGGATAGAGAAAATGTGGTACATCTACACAATGGAGTACTATTCAGCAGAAAAAAATAATGGAATCATGAGATTCGCAGGCAAATGGATGACACTAGAAGAAACCATCCTGAGTGAGGTAACCCAGTCACAAAAAGAGAAACATGGCATGTACTCTCTCATATATGGATTTTAGACATAGATCTGGGGAGTGCCAGCCTACAATCCTATTGCCAGAGAGTCTGGGAAACAGAAACTTCATTTACTGGCTGGTTAAGTACTGAGCTGAACTCAAGAAAGCCAGTATCAGAGAGGGAGGGCTGATGATCAAAGGGATTAAGACTGGGCTGGTTGAACCCCCAGAAACAGCTGACCAGACAAAGGTTAACTCTTGAATCCCAGGCATCAGCCTGGGAATCCAGCATGGGACTGATCAAGACCCCCTGAATCTGGGTGTCAGTGAGGAGGCCTAGGTAATCTATTGAGCCTTGGACAGCAGATCAGTACCCATCCCAAGTATACACACGGTCTCTGGACTCCCATAGAACAATGTGAGGTGCACTCTCACCCTGAACTCTTGGGGAAGGGTCTAGGCCCTGCCCTATATGAAATGACAGACTATGGACACCCCCATGGAGGGCCTCACCCTCCCTGGGGGAATGAGGGGATAACGGGGGGGATGGGGGGGAGGGCACGGGAGGAGGGGAGGGAAAGGGAGAGGGACCTCGTACTGACTTGTGAAGCAACCTTGTTTCTTATCTAAATTTAAAATGGAAAATAAAAAAATATTAATAAAAAAATCACAAAAAAAAAAGACTGGGCTGGTTTAACCCCCAGAAACAGCTGACCAGACAAAGGTTAACTCTTGAATCCCAGGCATCAGCCTGGGAATCCAGCATGGGACTGATCAAGACCCCCTGAATCTGGGTGTCAGTGAGGAGGCCTAGGTAATCTATTGAGCCTTGGGCAGCAGATCAGTACCCATCCCAAGTATACACACGGACTTTGGACTCCCATAGAACAATGTGAGGTGCACTCTCACCCTGAACTCTTGGGGAAGGGTCTAGGCCCTGCCCTATATGAAATGACAGACTATGGACACCCCCATGGAGGGCCTCACCCTCCCTGGGGGAATGAGGGGATAACGGGGGGGGGGGATGGGGGGAGGGCACGGGAGGAGGGGAGGGAAAAGGAGAGGGACCTGGAACTGACTTGTGAAGCAACCTTGTTTCTTATCTAAATTAAAAAAAAAGAATAAAAAAATCATAAAAAAAAGAAAACAAGAGATGGAAGACAGAATCTCTTGCACTGAAGATAAACTAAAAGAAATAGATTCATTGACAAAAGAAAGTCTTAAATCCAACAAATCCTTAACACAAAATATCCAGGAAATATGTGACACCGTGAAAAGACCAAATCTAAGAATAATAGGTACTGAAGAAGGAGAAGAAGCCCAGCTCAATGGTGCAGAAAACATATTCAACAAAATCATAGAAGAAAACTTTCCCAACCTGAAGAAGGAGATGCCTATGAAACTATGGAAGCTTACCGAACACCAAATAGACTGGACCAAAAAATAAAGTCCCCTTGCCACATAATAATAAAAACACCAAATATACAGAATAAAGAAAGAATGTTAAGAGCAGCAAAGGAAAAAGGCCAAATAAAATATAAAGGCAAGCCTATGAAAATTACACCCAACTTCTCCATGGAAACTATGAAAGCCAGAAGGTCCTTGATAGATGTTCTACAAACACTAAGAGACCACAGATTCCATCCCAGACTACTATTCCCAGCAAAACTCTCAATCACTATAGATGGAGAAAACAAGATATTCCATGACAAAACCAGATTTACACAATATGTATCCACAAATCTAGCCCCACAGAAAGTTCTAGAAGGAAAACTCCAACCCAAGGAAGTTAACTATACTCAAAATAACATGGGCAATAGATAATCTTACTTTACCAGAATACAGAAATAGAGGCAAAACTCAAACACAAAACCACCACCAAAACGGATCCAAAGCAAACAAGAATCAACAATCAATGGTCATTAATATCCCTGAATATCAGTGGTCTTAACTCACCTATACAAAGATACAGGCTAAAAGAATGGATATGAAGACAGAATCCATCCTACCGCTGCATACAAGAAACATACCTAAATTTCAAAGACAGATGTTACCTCAAGGTTAAGAGTTAGGAAAGATTTGCCAATCAAATGGTTGTAAGAAGCAAGTGGGTGTAGCTATCCTAATACCTAACAAAATAGACTGCAAACTAAAATTAATCAAAAGAGATGAAGAAGGTCATTTCATATTCATAGGAAAAATGCATCAGGATGAAATCTCAATTCTGAATATATATGTCTCAAATACAAAGGCACCCACATTCATAAATGAAACATTAGTAGAATTCAAATCACACATTAAACCCCAAACACTTATAGTAGGAGACTTCAACACCCCACTCCCACCACTGCACAGGTCCACCAGACAGAAATTTAACAAAGAAACAATGGAACTAACAAAAGTTATGACCCAATTGGGTTTAACAGACATCTATGGAACATTCCATCCAGACAAAAAAGAATATACCTTCTTCTCAACACCACATGGAACCTTCTCTAAAATTGACCACATACTTGGCAATAAAGCAAACCTCAACAGATACAAAAAAAATTGGAATAACCCCCAGTATATTGTCGGACCACCATGGTTAAAATTAGAATTCAATGTCAACACAAATTGCAGAAATCCCACAAACTCATGGAAATTGAACAATGCTCAATTGCATAACCCCTGAGTAAATGAAGAAATAAAAAAAGAAATCAAAACTTCCTAGAATTCAATGAAAATTAAGGCACAATATACCCAAACCTATGGGATACTCTGAAAGCAGTTCTAAGAGGAAAGTTCATAACACTAAGTGCTCACATGGAGAAACTGGAGAATAGCCACACTAGAGAATTAACAGAACACCTGAAAGCACTAGAACAAAAAGAAGCAAACTCACCCTGGAAGAGTAGACACCAGAAAATAATCAAATTGAGCTGACATCAATAAAGTAGAAACAAAGAAAACAATACAAAGAATCAATGAAACAAAGAGTTGGTTCTTCGAGAAAATCAACAACATAGACAAACTTTCATCCAACCTAACCAAAAGACAGAGAGACAACATGATAATTAACAAAATCAGATATGAAAATGGGGACATAACAACAGACACTGGGGAAATCCAAAGAATCATCAGGTGATACTTTGAAAACATATACTCCACTTAATTGGAAAATTTAAAGGAAATGGATAGATATCACTTACCAAAATTTAATTAAGAACAGATAAACAATTTAAAAAGATCTATAACCCCTAAAGAAATAGAAGCAGCCATAAAAAAGCCTTCCAACCTGAGCCAGGTGTTGGTGGCACACGCCTTTAATCCCAGCACTCGGGCCACAGAGGCAGGCAGATCTCTGTGAGTTCGAGGCCAGTCTGGTCTACAGAGTGAGTTCCAGGACAGCCTCCAAAACAATACAGAGAAACCCTGTCATGAAAAACCAAAAAAAAGCCTTCCAACCAAAAAAGTCTAGGGCCAGATGGTTCCAGTGCAGAATTCTACCAAAAATTCAAGAAAGAGCTAATACCAATACTCTTCAAATTGTTCCACACAATAGAAGCCGAAAGATCACTGCCAAACTCTTTTACAAGGCTACAGTTACCTTAGTACCCAAATTACACAAAGACACAACCAAGATAGGGAATTACAGACCAATCTCCCTCATGAACATTGATGCAAAAATATTCAATAAGATACTGGAAAATAGAACCCGAGAACACATAAGAAAAATCATACAATATGATCAAGTAGGCTTCATCCCAGGGATGCAGGGATGGTTCAACATACAAAAATCCATCGATGTAATCCACCACATAAACAATCTGAAAAAGAAAAACCACATGATCATCTCACTAGATGCTGAAAACACCTTTGACAAAATCTAACACCCCATCATGCTAAAGGTCTTGGAGAGATCAGGGATAACAGGAACATACCTAAACATAATAAAAGCAATATACAGCAAACCGACAGCCAACATCAAACTAAATGGAGAGAAACTCAATGCAATTCCTCTAAAATCAGGAACAAGACAAGGATGTCTACTCTCTCCATATCTCTTCAATATTGTACTTGAAGTTCTTGCTAGAGCAATAAGACAACAAAAGGAGATGAAGGGGATACAAATAGGAAAGGAAGAAGCCAAACTTTCACTATTTGCAGATGATATGATAGTTTATGTAAGTGACCCAAAGAATTCTACCAGGGAACTTCTACAGCTGACAAACATCTTCAGCAAAGGAGCAGGATACAAAATATCAGTAGCCCTACTATATATAGACAATAAATGAAATAAGAAAGAAATCAGAGAAATATCACCCTTTACAATAGCCACAAACAACATAAAATAGCGTGGGGTAACTCTAATCAAACAAGTGGAAGACCTTTATAGCAAGAACTTTGAGTCTTTAAAGAAAGAAATTGAGGAAGATACCAGAAAATGGAAAGATCTCCCATGCTCTCGGATCGGTAGGATCAACATAGTAAAAATGACAATCTTACAAAAAGCAATCTACAGATTCAATGCAATCCCTATCAAAATACCAGCACAATTTTTCAAAGACCTCAAAAGGACAATTCTTAACTTTATATGGAAAAACAAAAGACCCAGGATAGCCAAAACAACCCTATTCAATAAAGGAACTTACCATCCCTGGCATCAAGCTCTACTATAGAGATATAGTACTAAAAACAGCTTGGTATTGTCACAAAAACAGGCAGGTAGACCAATGGAATCAAATCAAAGACCCTGATATCAACCCACACACCTTTGAACACCTGATCTTTGACGAAGAAGCTAAAACTATGTAATGGAAAAAAGAAAGCATGTTCAATAAATGGTTCTGGAGTAACTGGATGCTAGCATGTAGAAGACTGCAGATAGATCCATATCCATCACCATGCACAAAACTTAAGTCCAAATGGATCAAAGACCTCAACATCAACCTAGCCACACTAAATCTCTTAGAAGAGAAAGTGGGAAGTACCCTTAAACAAATCGGTACAGGAGTGCTTACTGAATATAACACCAGTAGCACAGACACTGAGATCGACAATTAATAAATGGGACCTCCTGAAACTGAGAAGTCCCTGCAAGTCAAAAGACACAGTCAACAAGACAAAAAACAGCCCACAGAATGGGAAAAGATATTCACCAACTCCACATCTGACAGAGGGCTGATCTCCAAAGAACGCAAAAAGCAAGTCCCCCAAACACCAAAGGATCCTATTAAAAAGTGGGGTGCAGAACTAAATAGAGAATTCTCAATAATAGAATCTAAAATGTCTGAGAGACACTTGAGAAAGTGTTCAATCAACAACCTTAACCATCAGGGAAATGTAAATCAAAAGCAACTCTGAGATACCATCTCACTCCTGTTAGAATGGCTAAAATCAAAAACAGTAATGACAGTTTATGCTGAGGAGGATGTGGAGAAAGGGGAACACTCCTCCACTGCTGGTGGGAATGCCAACTTGTGCAGCCACTTTAGAGATCAGTATGGAGATTCCTAGGAAAATGGAAATCAGTCTACCAAAAGATCCAGCAATTCCACTCTTAGGCATAGACCCAAAAGATGTACACTCATGCAATAAGGACATCTACTCAGCTATGTTCATGGCAGCATTATTTATAATAGCCAGAATCTGGAACCAACCTAGATGCCCCTCAGCTGAAGATAAATTTACACAATGGAGTACTACTCAGTAGAAAAAAATGCAATCTTGAAATTTTCAGGCAAATGGATGGCACTATAAGAAACCATCCTGAGGTAACCCAGTCACAAAAAGACAAACATGGTATGTACTCACTCATATATGGATTTTAGACATGGAGCAGGGGATTGTCAGCCTATAATCCCACTGTCAGAGAGTCTGGGAAGCAGAGAGAACCCTAAGAGAGATATGCATGGTAACCCAGAGAAAGGTTATGAGGGGAGATCTCCTAATTGGATTTGGAGCAGGGGAGGAGGGGAGAGGGGGATGGGAGAAAGAGAGGGGGAGAAGAGGAGGGGAGAAGAGGACATGGGGGAGCAGGAAAACTGAGCCAGGGAAAGAATAGAGGAGAGAAGGATGAGAGCTACCATAATAGAGGGAGCCATTATATGTTGGAGGAGAGATCTGGTGCTAGTGAGATCTTCACAGGTCTACAAAAATGACACTAATTGGCATTAAAGCTACCTTAAATGCCCTCCCCTGATAATGAGATTGATGACTACCTTATATGCCATCTTAGAACCCTCATCCAGTGACTAAGGGAAGCAGAGATACACACCCACAGCTAAAAATCAAACTGAACTCCTGGAACCCAGATGCAAAGAAGAGTGATGAGCAAAGGAATCAAGACCAGGTGGCGAAACCCACAGAGGCAGCTGACCTAAACAAGGGAAAATGCATGGACCCCAGACTGACGACTGAGAGACCAGATTGAGACTGATCCAGACCACCACCACCCCTGACCCCGAACCTGGGTGTCAAAGAAGAGGCCTTGGCAATTTTGGGGACCTTGTAGAGTAGATCAGTGTTTATTCTTGGCATGGAGTAATGCTCTCTCAGCCTGGACACATGGGGGAGGACCTAGGCCCTGCCCAGAATTTTATGACAGACTCTGAAAGTTGCTCAAGGTAGACCTTACCCTCCCTGGGGAGCAGAAGAGAAATGGAGTGGGATGGGAGGTTGGGAGGAATGGGGGACAGGGGAGAAGGGGAGGAAGAGGGAACTGAGAGTAACGTGTGTAAAAAGTTAAATAAAAAATTATTATATATAAAAAAGAGTTCAATACATTAGCGTTCATGAAAGGAATGTGAAGGCATTTTTGGTAACTTAAAATTCATAATTCAATAAGTAAAATTATATTTTAAAACTATCATATTACAAAAAATTCACTTATCAAGAAAAACATGAGAATTCAGATTAGGATTGGTACTAAAGTCATAATTAGGTTTAGTTTGTGAGGTTCAGGAAATGGGGTGTTGAGATTTTCCAGTTTTTCACTAATTTTTCCTTTTTTGTTTTATTGAGGAAAATTGATATTTTACATCTCCCAGAGCAGCCACCCGTTGTTTGCCAATAGCTCCTCAGCTAGAAATGGGACTTTGTGAACCCCTCCCCAACCTGTGTTGGAATTTGGTTATTTTTTATTAAACATTGCAATTAATATTCAGATACATATATAATATGTTTAGATCCAACCCAGGCACCATTTTTTCCCTATCATAGCTCAAAAACACATTTTTCCACAACTTCATGTGATCTTTCACTCTTTTTTTTTAATTTAATCCCGCTCAGTCTGTTTAGTGTTGCCTGTATGTACATGAGTGTGGGACCATGCTGGAGCATTGGAAGTGGTTCAGGGACTACATCTCTAAAGAAAACTGATGTATTCTTCCTAGCCTGGCAGCCATGAATTACCAATACCTCCTCACATAGGATCAGATTTCATGAGCCTCACCATCCATGCTTGTATTTTGGCTGGCTTGGTCTTTTGCAGATCTTGTGAATGTAGTCACAGCCACTGGGAGGTCATGTGTGCAATTTCACATTGGCATCTGTCAAATACTGTTTCACAGCCATGGCCCACTACATCTGGCTCTTACTACCTTTTCTCCTTCTGTTCATGATGTTCCTGAGCCCCAGTGATATTGTGGGCACAATATAGATGTCCCATTTAGATTCGAGCACCCCGTAATCTCTTATTCTCTGCATGTTGACTGGTCATGAGTCACTGTGTTAATCACTATCCAATACAGGAAGAACCTTCTCTGATAAGGATTGAGAGATGCATTAATTTCAGAATAAAAAGGTAAGTAGCTAGAGGGGCAGTTTATTACTATGTCCATTTAGAAAAATGGCAATAGTAATTTCTTGCATGAAGCTTGGAACCTAACCAGTTAATAGTATCAGTCATGGGATTCATATTATGAACTGGGCTTTAAATCCAATCAGAAAGGGATTGGCTGCTGCATAATACTTTTGCCACTATCGCAAAAGTGAGCATAAGTTTCCATGGCATTTGTTGGTGTGGCTTGAAGATTTCACAGCTGGATAATACTGATGATGACCTTTCTCCTCCAGTAGAGGAGAACGTAACAGCACTATGAAAGCTAGCCAGTAGAGATTAAACTTCCAGGTTACTCTGAACCTGACTTTTCCATATTCTGTGAGTCAGGTATGTGTGTCTCCACCATCAAGAAACTGTCAAGTTCTGAAGATTAATTAAGAGCAATGGCAATAGTCTAATGTTTGGGGGAAGGCCTATAGTACACTACTGACAACTCAAAAGGAGGTAATCTAAATCTGACAGTGGGCTTTTTATTTGATGGCCAAATGTGTTTGGTGAGGCATTTTCCCCATACCCATTAGAGAATAGCTCCATCTAAACCTCTTTTGTATATGTGTATGTTTCAGAAAGCTCCCACAATAGTAGATTTCCATAGGACATTTCAAAGCTCTTTAGTATTAGTTACCCTCTTTGGCCCTACCTACTCTATTATTCAACTCCCCCTGTGTTCTGCCTTTCCTTTAAATCCACCCCTCCCCCATGGTCTCTCACTAGTTCCCTGCCTTCTACAGGTCCTCCAATTTAAACAGTCATCTCTACAGAGTCTGAATTTTTATATATATATCTTACTTATTCTCTTATAATCTCTTATTCTATTCTCTGCATGTTGACCAGCCATGAGTCACTGTGTTAATCACTATCCAATACAGAAAGAACCTTCTCTGGTAAGGATTGAAATATGCATTAATTTCAGAATAAAAAGGTAAGTAGCTAGAGGGGCAGTTTATTACTATGTCCATTTAGAAGAATGTCACCTGTTAAGAGCACTAGTAAGAGCTCCTGTGGAGGGCCCAGAAACTACACCATGGCTCAAAACCTGCTATAATTTCAAGTTATCCGATGCCTATTCTGGGCCTCCTCAGGCTTCTGCATGCACAGGATATGCATGCATGCACTCAGTTACTCAAGCACACACACACACACACACACACACACACACACACACACGTATATAATGTAAAATAGATAAATACTAAGAAAAAATCCCTCAAAGAACCAAGTCCTTAAACCTGAGCCTTGGGGGAACACCTAGCACTTAACCCATCACACCCTATTGTGACTACAATTACTTTCTTCACTTTTTTGTGTGTTGGTGCTTACTGATTTATACAGAAAATTTGAATTTTTTTCTTGACCCTACATATCTTGAAATTGTGCAGGATTTGTTCATTAGTGCTGATAGTTTTCATGGGGATCCTTTGGGAATATTTAGGGTCCTGTGCTATCAAGTCCTCTGTAAGTAGAGACACTCAACTGCTTCTGTTCAGTCTTGGATGCCTTTGCTACAGTTATTGTTTAATCTCTTGTAGAACTTCAAATATCACATAAATACCATAGGTGAAAGTAGATGTTTATAAAGATGTGGATTATGCAGAGGGCTTTAGTGTCATAAATATGCATATAATTGAGGCAAATAATTAGTATTATGTCTATTTCATGATAATTTTTCAAAGTCAAGTGGAATAAATGATAAATACAACAGTACCAGGTAAAGATCCATGGAAGGCTAACAATGTTGCAACATGTAAAGGGAGAAGGGGTGAGCTGAATGTGCTTTGAATACCCGGGCACTGTTATTGGAATCCACACTATACTGTGAACCCATTTGTAATTCGATAATTCCACATGGCTCATGTTGGATGTAAATAATGAAAAATCCAAGGCTCTGTTTTCATTTCCTTCCTGTTCCCTTCTCCTCTCTTCTTCCCTCACTGGAGTAAGAACCAGTCTGACTTACTAATCACATACTTATCTCTAACACAACCCATCATCCAGACCAAAAACCTCCATGAGTACTCATCATCACAAATGTTCTAATAGCTGTCCTTACATTCTTCTAGACCCTCCAAAGAGATTCCAAGAGACAAGAGACAAGCTACATGAAGAGGCTTAACCTATTTTTGAGGTACAGTCATCTTTCTCTGAAATATATGTGTAATCCTCTTGGGTTCTTTCCTCTCTAATCAGTTTCAGGCATGTCAATCTGGACATGTATATTATACAGGACATACAATTGCCTTTGTGGAGAAATATCAGAGAAAGTTTGCTACCTACTGATACCTGACTCATATGTGGTTCACTAGTTATAAAAGCAAGGTAGTTCCGTGCAATGGTGGTACATGTCTTTAATCCCAGTCCTTGGGAGGCAGAGGCAGGCAGAGATCCAAGTTCGAGGCCAGTCTTGTCTACAGAGTGAGTTCCAGGACAGCCAGGACTTTATAAAGAAACCCTGTCTCAAAAAACGGGGTGCTAGGGGGAAGAAGCAGACTAGTAAACTTTCCCTCAAAGGTACGTTTTCCTAACTTTGGTGGAAAATAAATGTGTTGGGGTCTGCTAACTGTATTCAAAACCATCATGAACAATTTCATAAGACCCTTTCTCAAAGTAAAAAGAAAGAAATAGCTGGGGATAAACTCAGCGACAAAGCATCAGCTAACATGAACAAGACCCTAATTTTAATACAAGTATCACACACAAAAAATTATTAAGATATGTAAATTTTTTCTATGTGTTAAACAAAATGAACTTGAGAAATCTTCCATGTAATCAGCATGTATGACTTTTCTACAGATTTCAATTCTCCAGTTTTCAAATGTTGTCAGAGTAAGTGAATATCCATAGAAATGGGCCTGGGCATGATGTAATCCTACAGTGCTGTCCTGTCTATATTTGTAAATGGACTCAGGGACACAGGAAAACTGCAGGTCTGCCCATATACTTACTTGCTGAGAATAAATCTAAGTTTGGAAAAAGGCTGGAAATTCTTGATTGCTTTTCATGTAGAATGCCCAGAGTCTAATTACAAGTTGCAGAAAAGCAAACTACTGGACCACTAAAGAGTTAGACCATTCCCTACCGTCTCCAGAAACAGCATGTTATTGTGGTGGTGTGAATTCCTAATCTTGAGGGAAAAGGAGTATCTATGTGTGTGAGCCTATCTGCAGTGACTGCGAATATGTCTGTGAGAGTGATCTATGGAAAATCTTTTTGGTGTACTCTGTACATTATAAGAGACAATTTTCTAGACAGAATATAGAAATGAATAAAAAATTCTTACCACTACCAGTTTTATGTAAATTAGATCCTTCAGCACTCACCTCAGCCTAATATGTCCACTCTTTAGGCAGACAAAGAAATGAATGAGCATTCACCAGATAAAAAGGTTATGGCCATTGTGATGACTATTCTTGGTTGTCAACTTGACTCTGTCTGGAATGGGCTACAATCCAGAATTGGGGGGGGCACACCAGTGAGAGATTGTCTGCCTGGTTTGAAGTGGGTGAATCCGTTTCTATCTGGGCCTTTGAGGCAGGAAGTCGCACCTCTGATCTGGATCTTGAGACATCTTTAATCTGGGTCATTCCTTCTGTTGGAAGCCTATATAAGGATTATGGGAAAAGGAAGGAAGGGTTCATTCTTCACTTGTTTGCCCTTGCCTTGTCAGCACATTCATTTCTTCACCAGCAGTGAATCCTAGTTCTTCTGGGTTCCAGCATACACAGAAGACCAGCTGAGTGGTGGGACTCCCAGACTCATGGAACTGAGCAACTACTAGATTCTTGGACTTTCCATTCACAGCTAGCCATTGTTGGATTAGTTGGATTGCAGTCTAGAAGTCATTCCAATAAATCCCATATATATATATATATACACACAACAATTTGGTTATGAGTGTGTCTGGGTGCAAGTTTTGGTGTATTTATATTTCAGTAGACATATATGCTCCTAATTGCCAAAGTCAGTGTTTTTAATCCGTCCCCAAACTGTGACCCCCCCCACCATAGATAGTGAGATCATGACACTAACTGGTCACTGCAAGGGCAGGACCTGTGTCCTCCTCATTAGCTGGTCCCTAAGTGGCTTATCTCTGTTCTTGGTTCCCATAACTATCTGATGAATCTCTCCTAGATTAGAGTTGTGTTTAGGTAAGGACAGGTTTCATTCTGAAGCTGCCCAGTCTTCTGAGCTCAGTACTAGCCCAAGCATCAGTGCAGGTTCTGGTCCAGGATCAGGAGGATGAAAGTGGGGTGGAGAAGGCAGTGTGTAGTCTCCCATTTGTCCTTGCTGTTCTTACAGATTCTGAATAGCATTTTCTGGGCACTGCTAGGGTTCATGTGTTTCTCAGGTTTGATCTAACTCTTTCATTGTCTCCAGGGACTCAGTACTTGGCCTTTGTGCGTGTGTTCAGAGAGTGTTTCAGAGTGATGATATCCAGTTAGTGAACACCACAAAAGAACAAGGGGCAGAAGGTATGTCATGTTAGGACTCAGAACTTTTTCATCCTGTGTCTAAGTCACC
Source organism: Mesocricetus auratus (assembly GCF_017639785.1). Taxonomy (NCBI): domain Eukaryota; kingdom Metazoa; phylum Chordata; class Mammalia; order Rodentia; family Cricetidae; genus Mesocricetus; species Mesocricetus auratus. Next base: position 37,354,261 of record NW_024429189.1, read on the forward strand.
ACACAAATGTGCTATCTGTATTTAAATTATTTAAGTAAATAAAGTAATACACTCAGAAACTTGTCTTCCTACGCCACATTTCAAGTATCCAGTAGTGATGTATTTATAATGCAGAGAACACTCCCGTCTTCTTATGATATGCTCCTTGAAAACTGACCTGAGTTCTGTCCACTGAGCTTACATGCCTCACTGTACATATACGCATCTAAGTTGGAATTCAGACGCATACATTAGAAGTGCTATGATGGATCAGTGGATGTGACATCTAGATATGTGACTCCTTGAGCTCTCTCATTTGAAATGATCAACTTGCAATTGAAAGCACTGAGTTTCGCAGAGTGCAGGAAGGGTCCAAGAAGCCAGAAAAAAACAGTGAGGAGATGCTGCATGAGTCAGCATGACCTTAAGGGATACAGGGAGAAAGAAGGGGTTGGTATTTGCTAACTCATTTTTTGTTCTCCTGAAGACTGCTTATGGAGACCTTTGCAAATGCCAAAGTAAGAAGGAAACCCATCAGGTGAGTAGTAACATACAAGAACATACCCAATAAGGGCTTGTTTAGGGGAACTGTTGGTTACACTGGAAACATTGGAGTCTCAGGGATGTCAGGGACCTGTCCTTTCTAGTCCATCCAGGGAACAGTGCAATCTCCACAGGTTCCACTGTTGTCTCCAACCCCTTCCCTCACTTGAAAGTCAAGGTAGTTGGACAGGTGAGGTCAACTCTCATCATCATCACCTCTAACAGGTCAGAAAATTCCGGGAACTGGTGTGAGAATTAAATGTTTCCCAATTACGTTAGATAACCCAAGACACCATGCAATCATTCAGTGTGTCAGTTGTGATAACCCCACCCCCTGACCATGGAGCACACTATGATCCCAGGCCCACAGCAAGTGTGGCTTCTAACTTAGTAAAGGATCCCTTAGTTTTTCAGAGTAAATGCAATCTTTTAAAAAAATGTTTCTTCAGGCTCTTTTGAGTAGTGATTTATTAAATCTAGCCTGGGGGTTCAGAATGCAAAACTAGCCACAAATCATATAGCCAGGCAGTGGTGACACATATTTTTAATCCCAGCAGCCATACTAGCTAGCCATAGAGCTAGGCAGTGGTGGCACATGTGTTTAATCCCAGCACTTGAGGTATATAACATATGAGCAGATATTCAGTCTGGGGCATTTTGGTCTCCAGCCACGATGACGATAGGATGGCTTCAGCCTGGGTGGAGGTAAGAGCTACTGGCTTGGCTGCTGTGTTTATCTGACCATCAGCTTGAACCCCAATGTCCATCACTGGGTTTTTATTTTTCATGTTACACTTTTCTGGGAGAATAATATGGCAATTTCAGAACAGGGTGGAGAATTGAAGGGGGCATTATTAATGAGAAATAAACTGCAAAATTGAGAGGCAGAGAAGGGAGGAAGCCAGAATCATCAGGGGACGTTCTGGAGGTGGCGGTGACCATTGCAGGAAGATAGTGTCATAGACATTCTCTTGTGGCCTCACTCACAGAATTCAAGGGCAGGGAAAATATGGTTAACATGTTTTCCTAAGACTTGTCTAAATTCTAGATTAGGGAAAAATCTGAAATATTTCTCTTCTAGTGATTCCCACCATCACAAGTGATGAAAACCGCTTTATTGTCAATCTTCTAGTCATTTTGTTTGAACCAGAAGATCCAGATGATGGGTGGTAAGTGGATCTTTTTGTATTGATATGGCCCAATGTGTTTAAATTGCCACAAAGATCCGTGTGTGTGTGTGTGTGTGTGTGTGTGTGTGTGATTAACCTGTAGAGTTGACAGAACTTAGGAACTTTCAGCAACAATATTGAGCATTGGTATGTGATTTACTGTGAATACAGATGAATGTCTGATTTCCCCAGCCCTTTTCTGTATTTCAGGAAATAGGGTTAATTGTTACAGTGAAAGTCAGATGCTAATCGTAGCTTGTTTCCCTTGGTGTCACACACAGCATTTGGCTCAGTGAGAGGCGAGCATGAATCTGTTTTCTGTGTCCACACTGTGGAGCCGTAAGGCTTTTACTGTCTCCTCTGAACATGCCACATGCCAGCCTCAGGTAAGATCAGGCATCCATTGTTGGTCCTTTGCTTAATGCTGGTTGTGGCGGTAGTAAAGTTGTGATGTGTTAAGGCTCAGCAATGTTTTGCTTCATATACATGAATGTTTTTAACATTGACACGCATAAAAGTATTCATCCACAGGGCCCCTAACCACAGCTGCCCTGGGTAAATTGTTCCTATGTCTCTGGGAAAGCTCTGTCCTTCTGTCTTAATTATTGCCCCACAATCTCTCAGAGACCTTTTTGAAGACCCTCACACCTTGATTTGATTCAAACTGGTTTGAAGTGTAAATCAGAATGAAAAATTGTTTTTATAAAAACCTTGCACCGAAATACAGGGACCACACTTGCCAGTTTCTTCATTTAATTCTATAAATGAGCACAGAAGCTTCATTTTCCAAAATGCATCTGGCTTTACATATTGAAAAAGGTCCACTCTCCCCAGACAATCCACCCTTATTCAAGACTGAGAGCCCACATGGGGCCACTGGCCCTGGTAGCAAACACAATGGAGATTTTGCACACTATGGTTCAGCCTAGCACTGGTTCTGGGGTGCAAGCAGGTTCAGGCTCACCCACACTCCTGAGGAATCCCTGTACACTGTCATCATTGTCTCTCTGTCCCCTACATACCTCAACACCTAAGCTGTTGCACAACCTGAGCCTCACGGGGGTGGTCACTGTGGCAGCTTCAGTCCCTGGCACCCCTGTTCTGAGCATGCTGGGTGGAGAGGCCCATGCTCTTCTGGCACCCAGGCACTTGTGGAGTCGTGGAACTATAGGAACGCCTGGATGAGACGTGGGGAGGGAAACCTAGGCACGGAAGCTCTGGAATGCATTAGTAGGGCTTCCAGGCTTGAGTTCCAGGGCACAGGAATGAGGTTCCTGGGAGCTGGGCTGATGCTCAGGTGCCCATCTATCCCGGTCCTCCAGGCCCACATTCAGAGAGTCACAGAGATAAAGGCTAACCCAGTGCCTTTCAGGACTCCAAAGACCAAACAGTTTCACTGCCTCCTAGAGAAAGGCCCCTCCCAGTTGTAACAAGCTGGGACTCAGCTGGGGACTGGGATCTTTGGGGGGAACATGGAGGATGTTCCTATCTTCCTCATTCCAAACCTACCATGGGGTCCTCTCAAGAAGGACTCTGACCCAAGAGGACTTCAGGGCCCTGTTGTCCTGTTCTCCTGCAGAAAGTGGGAGATGCAGAACCAAATTTATGCCTGTGCTGCCCTCTGCTGCTCTGTCTGAAATCTGCTACCATGTAATTTGCTGTTGCCTGTGGTTGGCCAGCCCCGCTGTCAGTGACACAGGACAGAGCTGTCTTCAGTCTGTCCCCCAGCATTCGGTGCTCTGTCACTTAGATGTCTGGTAAAGACTTCTGGTCTTCAATGCACAGAGATCAAATTCTTGAGAACTCTACGTGTTCTGGGCACCAAGGCCGGCTGGGTGGAATGACGTCAGGGCTGAGTGAGAGAGAGCCCCTATGTTTGAGGAGTTTAGAAGAGAGACAAAGTTATCCCTGCAGAACAGTGAAGCATGCTTAGAGAAGGGGTAAAGGAATAGGTTTTGGAGGGTATAGTGGAAGAGGCTGACATAGAGAGAGAGGACATTTCAGCTGGTGAATGACACTCAGAGGCCAAAGTGAGCCACTGCCAGGATGGCAGGGTGGTGAGAAGGCAGTGGCCATCAGGCTAAGGAAATTGAGCTTTGTGGTGATGCTAACGGGGAGTCCCAGAATGATGTAGATCAGGGGTGACCCGGAATGTGGAAGAATGAGGACCAGCTTTCCATGTGAGATCTACTTACTGACCATCCTAATGGGGTGGGGGATGCCATAGGTGTGAAGATCATCAGCTCTAACTTTAGCCATCCTTCCTAGGCCCCTGTATACTCCCTTGGAAACATCGCTGGGCTTATTGGTGTCTGTTCCAAGACTTTGACACTAGACGTTTTCAAATATGTCAAACTCAATCTATTGAAACAAAAGTTCAAAGCTCTATTATATCTTTAAAAAGTAGACATAAACCTTTCTTATATTCTATTACCTCCTCTCCCTTAATGCATTTCTCTGTAAATGGTTTTGGTTCTTTTTTATTGTTGTTGTTGTTTTTTTTTTTTTTTTTTTTTTTGGTCAGAACAGCTTGCTCCCCAGTATCCACACAGAGTCTTGTTATTAACTATAAATGCTCTGCTGATAGCTTAGGCTTGTTACTAACTAGCTCTTTCAACTTAAAATAGCTCATATTTCTTACCTGTACCCTATCAAGCTGTGGCACCTTTTTTCAGCATGGTACATTCATCTCCTGCTTCCTCTGTGTCTGGCTGGCAGCTCCACCCTTCTTCTTACCAGTGTTCTCTCGGGTTGGCTCTCCTGCCTAGCTATTGGCCAGCTGGCTCTTTATTAAACCAATGAGAGTAATACATATTCACAATGGACAAAAGGATTATTCCACGGCGCTTCTCCCACAGGCAACATTTCCTGATTTCCACATATGGTCTAACACAAAACTAATGATTCAAAGCTGGTGCTAGGACTAGGCAGTGATGAGTTGTGGTCAAGGTGTGCCACAAAGAGATTTCACCATGAAACAGATCTCACATAAGCGATTTATTTGTAGAGGGGGGCAGAGTGGAAGGCCTTCTCACAGTGGGGGCAGGAGAACGAGAGGGAGAGAGAGAGAGAAAGAGAGAGAGATCTGTGATAACAAGAATCTTTGAAAGGGTTGGCACCAAGAGATGATGTAGCTGCTGAGTTGCTGAGACTCTGAGGGCAGATTGGAAGAGCATATGATTTCTAATGTTCCTCCCTTTTGTTTTTATTATAAAAGGTGAGAAAATAGGCAGAAAGGAGGAGAATGCTCTTTAGATTGCGTTCTGCTGTCTAGGGCCATTGACATCTTTGGGGACTCAAGAAAGCTGGGACGCTGGGCAAGTCCTGGAAGAGCAAACTGTTTCAGTGACTGTTCAGGCTCTGTGGGACCATCTCGGGCTAGCCAAGTACAGGTCTAGTTGAAGCAGTCTGTGAGGCTGAACCCCCTGGGGCTAGTTGCTTTGAAGCTGTCCAGGATACATATTTTGAGGGAAGACCTAGACATGGCAGGATGCCGAAACATATATATTAGGGGCGGAAGATAAGGTTAAGGAGTTTAGCCTTAGGAGAGTTAGATTAGCAGCTTGGATCAGAACAGGGGCTGCAGGGGAGAACTGGTATGTACAACGCTGTTCCTGACCTGCTCCTTAGAGTTCCCCACTCTCCTGCTAGGTTCGGCTCCAGCTCCCACTTTGCAACACACTTACAGATCTATCAATCATAACTTAAAGACAGGACATTTACACAGTGTGGGGAGAGAGACCAGGAAAAACAAATAGGGCTTGGACAGAAGAAAAAAGAAATAGGGAATGGGGAAATTTTTCCCCTTTGGATGACTTACAGTATTTGTAAGGCTCCCAGATAATATTGGGATATGCCCCCTGAGAAGCTATAGTTTATTGTCCTAAATCCATCCACATACAGGCAACACTAAATAGCATATGACATGTGTCCCCTTTAATGTTGCTGAAGGCACAGAGAAAAATTGTTTACCTAGAACTATTCTCTTGCAACACCTTAGGATCCTGGAACAGCAGGGATTTCCAGAACAGACTGACTGAGGCTAATCATTCACCAGGCTTTGTCCTGGAAGAATGACCACCTTGTGGGAAACAGCCCTGCATACAGTGATCAAGGAGCCCACACCTCCACTAAGACTTCTGAATCCTGCATGTATCTGGTCTACCCTAGCTTTTCCTCTATTTGGAACTAAAGCTCATATCAACACCTTGAAATTAGCTTGGGTTCACCACCTGCTTTATCTCTTCTACTCTTTGCCTTTCAATACGTCGATCTTTTTGACTGGAATACTGGTGATGAGTGGCAGAGCCAAATCTTGTTGTGACCACTGCCCCAGGTTTTTTACCTAAATACTCTGACTTTGCACAGTCTTGTCGTCTGGTCTCCCCAGTGCATAGATGTGCTCTCAATGAAGTTCCTCTATCCACCAATGTCTGAATCTTGCAGAAAACTCACAGGAAGGAAGATTAGAGTTGATTACACACTCAGAGCCTGGGTGAACTTGTGTCCAGGCCATTGTTCCTTTCTATGGTTGATTCATGCAGAAACCATTCACCAGTTTTCTAAAGTTTCCCATAGCTTCAACATGCCACTAAATTATGAGTAAGGTTTTTAAGGTATAAGATATGGCCCTTCTTTGCATTTGTAGTCTGTGATTCCACTGTGTTAATGTATTAATCTACTTTTCTGCCATTGACTTTTCTACTGTCAGCTTGCTTTTGGAGACTCAAGTTATTGAACATTTGGAGGGCAAAAAGTTTCTTATCCCCCATAGCTATCAGAGTTTCCCCTTAGAGACAATAGAGTTTAGTTTGGTGTCAACACTGTTCTGTCACCCATGATAAATGCCATGGACACTTCGTACTTGGATTTGATAAGATTCTACCCAGGGAGAATGCTCTGCATTAACAGCGAGAAACATCACAGAGCTATGGGATATCATTGATTGAAAATCCTTAGGTCATACAAATATAAAAATGGAAATAGACACAGTGAATAGTAAATAAACAGAAACTGGGAAATGTTCCAAACATTTGGATATAACTAAGACCTTTTCCTAGGTGCTAGAAATGATCAGGTCTTCAGGATTTTCTAGAAGGATCTGAATAGCTACTGACAGGTTTGATCAAATATGCAAATGCTCTCCTTAAAAGCCCTTGGCCAAATGACTTAAGACATTTTCTTAGTCAAGACTGAGATCTCATCCTCCCCCCCCCAACCTCAGCTGCATTGAGTTTTGAGTTTGATTTAGAAAAAAACAAGTTCCTTTTGTACATCAAAGAAAAGTAGCATAATTTTAAAATTACTTGTTTCTCATTGAGCCTATATTGCTGAAAATGGCACATGAAGAAAATAAGCATGTTTTTCCTGACACTGCATGCAGCTTGTGAATTTGCAGCAACACTATAAACTCATTCCAAGAACAGAACTCAAAAGACAAATGCCTCTTTCAGGATGAACATTCTTCTTTTAGTGTTAGATACTGGAATTCTATGCAATGACAGATGAGGGACATTTTTTTCTTCTAGCCTAAAGGGTAAAACTCTCCAGAGTCCTCCTAATCTTTCTCTTTTCTCCCCAAAGAAATTCATTGCAAGCTAGTACATTTATTATTCTCTTGAATATACTTGGCCACCAATTACAAGAAAATGTATTATAAAAAAGGATAGCTTTCGTCCTCATTAACCAACTATTAGGAGGAAAATGATAGTAATCATTCATCATTTTATTAATTCTACAACAGCATTTGTAATGAATCCCCTCATGGAGTTACAGATAGGAAAGCATTTCCCTCCCTATTTTCTAATAAATTAGGCAGCACTTGAACACAAAGGTTTCTCCCACTACAACACAGCACAGCATTTTCACTGAAAAGGGAGCCGCTTCAGCATCTGGGAGGAAAATTAAACCTAGTCTTCCCGTGGTTCCTTCTCATGGGCTTTGTAGAAGACTTAATTGAACCTGGCACTCCCTCCTGGCTTTCTGACACAAAGCTCACTGCTTATTCCTTTTTTGAGTAATTGCAAGGAAGCAATCAGATTAGGAAGCATCCTTCAGGTTATGTGTCATAAGTTTGAAAGGAAAGAAAAATGCTCTTAGACATCTGCCTAAAACTGTAAGACTGGACAGCGCCTATGAAGAGACTAGCACCTGGTCCTAGGCCCCTAATGAACACAGATGGAATCTGTCTCCCCCACTCCTATTCATCATCTGTTGCTATAGCCCAGTCTCAGTATTTACTAATGTGTGTGTGTGTGTGTGTGTACAAGTATATGTATACGGTGTTTACCTGGGAGCTTAACTGACAGTCTCTCCTCTTCATATTACTGACTGACCCTTGCTTTAGGGTTCATACATCATGGTTGAGTTTCTGACTACAGTCTGTTTTTATCCTCACTGATAACTTGGGAGTGAACTAACAATAATGGTGCTGTAGCAGATCTGAAGGGAATAGGGATCTATTTTGCTACGTTTCTCAGCTGCCTTTTAAATGTGGTAGTGGTGAGCCAGTTCTACCCCGATCACTACCTGCTATGTGAACACAAGGAACACAGGTTGTACAGATGAGCTACTCTTCCATCCCAGACCCATGCTGGGAGAACGATTGCTAATGTTACTGGAAAGAGGCGATGTGAAGAAGGTCCCAACCAGGAAGAAGTTTGGAGGTTGCTTAGGCTATTAACTGGTTAAAAGTGAAGTTAACTGTGGACAAGTGGGATAAATTCAATGGGCAACATAAGACATACTCTGAGAGGACTGTCACACAGGTGGGTCTCAGAAGCCCAGAATCTCCTTGAGGACTGAGGTCACCCACCTGCCTGCACCACCAAGGTTTCCCACAGAAAGTGCTTGAAGACAGTGGAGAAAGGGCATCTCTAATAAGTTCTCAGCTAATATTGATGCTGGTGGGGCAGGGGCCATACTCTGAGAAGCCCTAAGAATATGAATGCTTTATTAGAATGCAAGGTCTGATGGGGCAGGGGAGCTGGTGCCACAGTTGCTGCTCTTGCAGAAGTATCTAGTTTGGTTCCCAACACCCACATGTTGGCTCACATCCACCTGTAACCCCAATTCCCGGGACACAAAACTCTCTTCTATATTCCACAGGCATCAGACACGCACATGTGGCACATACATACATGCAAGCAAAATGTTCATATACATAAAATAAAAATCATTTTTAAGAGAATACAACACCTGAAAAGATGAATGAAGCCTGATTGTAAATAGCTTTGAAAGGAGTTTGTGGTTTATTGTTTAGGTTCTGAAAATTGCTGAAATGTTTTCAATGAAACTATGGTAAAATCTGTACTAAAAAAACTTGAAAAAAAGAATGACTTATTGAATATTTTTTAACAGTATGAAAGTCAAGTCTTTGGTTCCTTTAAAGGGTTTCGAGAGCCATATTATTGATGATGCAATTACTCCATTAGTCTGACTTAAGATATCTGTGGTATATATGTCCTTGACATACACCCAAAGACCATCCTGATACACAGATGTTTGCTCAGCTAGAAAATGGAAACAACCTAAATGCCATCAGCTGATGGATGGATATGGTGCATATACACAATAGAACTCCATCCAACTCTAGAGAAAGAATGAAATTGTGAAGGTTGCAGGTAAATGGATGGAACTAGAAAACTACACCAAGGCTGGGTGCTGGTGACACACCTTTAGTCCCAGCACTCAGGAGGCAGAGGCAGGTGGATCTTTGTGAGTTGGAGGCCAGCTTGGTCTACAGAGTGAGTTCCAGGACAGCCAAGGCTGTTACACAGAGAAACCCTGTCTTGAGAAACAAAGAAGAAAAGAAAACTACAGTGAGTGATGTAACCCACACCCTGAAAGACAAACATTGCGTGTTCTCCCTTCTCTGAAGATCCTATCTCTAAACCATTAGATGTGAGTGTACAACCTGAAATAACCACAGAAACCAGGAAAGTTAAAATGGCACATATAAATTATATGTGTAATATACTTCATATATAAATGGTTCAAATAAAGTTAAACCACTTGTAGTAATAACACTTCCTCCAAGATCCATAAATAACTAACGAGAACCCCAATGTCAGTCATGGGAAACCTCCTTTCAAGTCATTAGTCAAGGGAGTCCAAGAGACTCCCAAAACAATTGCCTTCATCATTGGTTGCCTCCAAAGACTTAAAGTTATTATTATTATTATTATTATTATTATTATTATTATCTTATTGTTGAAGACTCCACACACTTCGAAGCTTAGGATTTGGAAAAATCTAGGTGGAACTAACCCAGAAGCCTTTGCCCCAAAGACTAGCTCCTATGTTACTGGAAGATGCTGCCAAAGAAGACAATTTAAAAAAATAACCAGCATGATAAGATACTCCCAAGGATGATTGATTAGTGATAATTTTATCTGATGGGGTAACCAGCAGCTACCTAATTGGATCTAAGGCCAATTCAATAAGTGAAAATTTGAAGACCGAATGGTGGACATGGACACACACACACACACACTCACACTCTCAGACACACACACCACGTTAGCCCTGGGGTGGGGTGGAGGCGGGGATGAGGCGGGATGTGGGGGACATGAGCCACCTGACTCTTGGCAGCCTAGGAAAGTCTAGTCCATTATGGTGAGCAAATGGTGCAGGAGGGAGAGAGAGGCAGAGAGGTTCATGTCCTGTGGAGAGCAATGGATCTCAAGAGGTGAAGGCAGTGAGGAACCTGCTGATGTGGGAAAACAGCTTGCTGCCTAGGCCATGCTACCAATGGTCAAGTCTGGGTCTGTGAACCTGCCATAGCTACAGTCTGAGTTTATGTCCATGGCTCCTGTTATACCACTGAAGGCCATGAGGATGCCAGGGATTGGGGTTCATGATGTAAAATTCCCAAATAATCAATAAAAATGTTTTTTTTTAAAAAACAGGGCAGTTGTAGAGAGGGAAGAGGGATGAGCAAAGGAGTCAAGATCATGCTGGAGAAACCTGCAGAACCAGCTGACCTGCCCCAGTGAGAGCACACGGAACTCAGTTGTAAAGCTGGGGAACCAGCATTGGACTGAACCAAACCCTCTGAATGTGGGTGCCAGTTAGGAGGCCTGGGAAGTCTATGGGACCTCTAACAGTAGAGCCAGTATTTATCCCTAGTGCACAAATGGACTTCGAGTGCCCATGCCCTATGGAGGGATACTATTTCAGCCCTGATACACAGAAGAGGGCCTAGGCCCTCCCCCAAATGATGTGACAGACTTTGGTGATCCTCCATGCAAGGCCTCACCATCCTTGAGACACAGGTGGGCGTGTGGGTTGGAGGGTTGTTAGGGGGCATAGGAGGATGGGAGGGAGAGGGAATGGGGGGATTGATATGTAAAATGACTGTTTCTAAAGAAAAAAAAGAAAAGGGAATTCATGTCTGGCATTGTAATCCTATCTAACATCCTGTGGTTGATAAAGTCATGGACCCCAGGTGAGAATCTACTACTACCAAGTTTCTAAACTAGTATATTTTCCAACTGAATTCTTAAAACGATCCTTATATCCACAGAAAAGTGAACAATTGGCTAAGGATACCCATTCCCAGTATCCCCTAAGGTTCAGGGAACATCATGGAAGAAGGGATGGGATGATTGTAAGAGCCAGGACATCTGGTATGAAATAGTGTCTTCTATATATCTCAAGGAGGTGCACCAATATTAACAGATTTCTGTTACAGATGGTTCTTCCCACCAGCCTGCTCCCACATCTGTATCAGCCCCAAATGAACACACGAACGCTATATGAGTTGTAAATCTGCTGACTGATGACTAGGGCTCCTTATTTGGCTAGCTCTCTCTTAATTACTAACCCATTTCTATCAATCTATGTATTGCCACAAGGCTGTGGCTTACCCAGTAATGACTAGCATGGTATTACTCCTCTGGCAGCATCACAATTCTGGAGGGATCCCTATCCTACCTCTTCCAGAATTCTCCTCCTCTCCTCATCCCACCTATCTTCCTGCCTTATTGACCAACAGTGTTTTATTCATCAACCAATAAGAGAAACACATACACAAAGACCACCCCATCATCTCCTCTTTTCTGTCTAAATAAAAAGAAAGGTTTTAACTTTAACATAGTAAAATTATATATAGCAAAGCAGTTATCAAGTAAGAACTATAGTTACAATATTTAGTCCATTAACATTTAGCAAGATTTAAAGAAAATATTCTATCATCTATCCTATCTTTCTGAGTCTAAAGTCTTATATGTAACATTTTTATCATAACTAAGGAAAACCATAACCATAACTATCTGTCTTCAACTCCGTCAAAGACATCAGAAGGATAATAGATTTCCATAATCAAGACCTGCACAGTGATACCAGTAGTTGACATCCCAGCACGGTCGGGCAAAGTCTCAAGAGGCCCTGCCCCTAGGCAAAGAGCTACAGACACTTAATGGCTGAGAAGAAAAGAAGAATCAGTCTTCTTGATACATCTTGTGGTAGTTTATCTGATTCTAAGCAGCCATCCTAAAACATATACAAATGAACAATACTAAATGGAGCAGGCTGTGTGTGTGTGTGTGTGTGTGTGTGTGTGTGTGTGTGTGTGTGGTGAGAATGATGTAATACAGTACTTAGCTCTTACAAGTCCAGGGCTCAAGATTATTAAGAGAAAAATTACTCTCTATTATAAGGTAAATTCTTTATTATCTTTAGATATGTCATAATTATCAGAGATTAATAAGAGCTCTTCAAAATTAATTCAGGTATTCAAAAAGATTTTATAGCATCGGTTACCACATGGATTATATGATGGATATTTTTAAGGTTAATATAGATTAGTTAACTTGTGAGTCTTCTGAAATAATACATGCAGTAAGTATTGCCTACTTGGAACAACTAGAGAGTTCGGCAGGGTGGAAAAGGTCCATCCACATAAAAATCCATGAGCATGACTAGATTATGCATAACCTTTGTACTGGACATGAAAGAAATAATTCCTGAAGTGATGACATCTAAATTTCTTTTTCTAAACAGTTTTGATCATTTAAGGTGCTTTCTATATTTTAAATTTGGTAACAAACAAAGGATAGACAAAACAAATCAGTCTCCCACAGAACTGACAATATACTGATCTATACCTGAAATCTGAATTTGCTAACTTTAGATACATAAGTGTCAATAAGCTATTCTGTTCCTGTGTGTTATGAAGAGCAGTCAGTAGATTAGTGAGGTGGTTTGACTAGGAATGGCCCACATAGACTCATGTATTCGAAAGCTTGACCCATAGGGAATGGCCTTGCTGAAGTAGGTGTGGTCTGTTTGAGGAAATATGTCATGGTGGAAGTGGGCTTTGAGGTCTCATATTTGCTCAAGTTACATCCAGTGCACTGCTTCTCCTGCTGACATGGATCAAGATGTAGAACTCTCGCCTCCTCCAACACCATGTCTGCCTGCAAGCTACCATGTCCTGCCATGATGACAGTGAACTTAAGCTCTGAACTGTAAGTGACCCAATTAAATGTTTTCCTTTATAAGATTTGCCATGTGGTTTGGGTTTCTCATGCATGAAGATTGTGGGTTACATGGGTTCCCAGCTTCTTAGGAGGGAATATTCTAAGAGACAGGTGCTACTGGCCTTGTAAGTCATGGTTCTGAAGCTAGTACATCTTCCTTTCAGGCAAATTCTAGTTAAGAAGTCACAGGTCTGCCCAAATTTAACAGTAATAGATCTAGACTCAACCGCTCAATCAGAACAGTGACAAAGAGGTTGAAGCCATCTTTAATTTGTTATTTTCCCTTCCCCTCAGTGTCTCCATGGCTTAAAGCACTGATAAGACTCTTGCTGTGTTTAACTGAAACATTGGGACCAACATTCCAGTTCCAATACCACAGAGTTCTTAATCTTCTATATGATTTTTTTTTACATTTTTGTACACCCTTGGGCACAACGTTGAGCTGCCCAGATGTCTATGTTGGCAATAAACATTACTCTTTGTTGTCTTTCTGATCTAGAGATTTGGTTGCATTTAAAAACCTGCTTTGGAGTAGGAAATCGTGTAAATACCAACATAATGTACAGCAATTGTCCTACACAGCATCCATCTTCTCCATTAATATTCATCTATTTACATTTCTTCATTACTTCACATATGTATGTCGAGTAGCAGGTGCTGAAGGGGCATTGATGGGAGAAAACAGATGTGTTTGTTATGGAGCTCATGGTCTATTGATGATCTAATTAAATAATCACACAGAACAATATAAAGTTAGAACTGTGTTTGGTGGCTTTACAGTAAAGAGGAAGTGTGGTAGTTTGAATGTAATTGCCCCCCATAATCTCACAGGTAGTGGCATTATTAAGAGATGTGACATTGTTGAAGTAGGGGTGGAGAAAGTGTGTCACTGTGGGGGTGGACTTTGGGGTCTCCTATGCTCAAGATACTACCCAGTGTGACAAACATATCTCCATGTAGCATCTCCTGCAGCACCATGTCTACCTACAAACCACCATGCTCCCATACACGATGATAATGGACTAAAGCTCTGAACTGTAAGTGAGCCACCACTTCAATTAAATGTTTTTCTATAAAAGAATTGCTACAGTCATGGTGTCTCTTCACAGCAGTAGAACCCCTAACTAAGACAGGCAGCCACACGAAATGGACATTTGACCTAGTCATCTAAAAAGTGGCACCTGAATTGATACAGAAAGAAAAGGCTTTGGCTAAGGTAAGGAAAGAGGGATGAGTGTGCGATCCCAGGGTAAGGAAATTGCTTTCCCAAGAGCCCTGGAGAAAACAGTACTGCTTGGAATAACTGGAATAAGGCTGGTGTGCCTCTAACACTAATCTAATGGTGTAGGTGTTCTGCTGTTTATACTAACTCTATTTTGCAGATGAAGAAAATAATAAAGTTCAGAAACTCACTAAGATAACCAGGTAATAGCAAAGCCAGAGCATGAACAGGACCCTTCTCTTTCCCCTTTCTCCTCCTGTCTGGAAAGCTTGAAACAAGTCCAATTTTGTTGTTGTTGTTTTACTTGTGAGCTTTCATTTTACATAAGGAGGATAAAAAGTGAAGCATAGACAGTTTAAGAAGAATATATCCAGACAAGAAGCTGAACCACTGTAACAGAGAGCCCAGGGGAGGTACAGCAAGACATGACCTAAGGATATGAAGTCAGAGAGCTGAGCTCCTGTAGAAGACTTGAAGGGGTGACCAAAACTAAAGTGGAAAAACACAGTGGTGAATTCCAGTATTAGGGTCCTAGGTTTGAAACAAGTATGGGTTTATCAGTTACTCTGTCTCCTCACAGCAGGATACAATCTGGCACCAGGACAGTCTGCTCTGTCACACTTGCTCTCCAGTGGTCTTTAGGGCTGGAATCAGTTACTCATCTGAGTAAAGGAGTGTCCATTTGTTCCTCTCTGCACGGGGTTGCTGGATGCATTCAGTGCATCCTTAAGTTCCTGGTGAGCTCTAAAGTAACAATTCCTATCATTTGTGGTAAATCACAGGGTTGGACAAAGTGGATTTGGAGATATTAATATTTCAAGAAGAAAAATATCTCATGGAATTAATACATTTGGAAATCAGTTTTTAAGTTTGAATTATATGAAAGTTCCCAGAAGAAAAGGCATGAAACCCAAGTCATGTCTGTGAGCAGACAAAACTAGAGGACCACACTGTACTCCAGACAGTGAGATTGAAAGGTCTACACTCAGCCTGTGTATAGAGAAAGTAGAGGGAATGACTGAAAAAGTCATCCCTTCTGACAATTCAGACTAAAGACTCTAGCTCAGTGTGCATCAGAACAGATGCAAAAGAGGATCAGGTGATCCAAGGGCCCACCGTGGGGAATGCCACCTAAAAGAGCAGCTGCCTGGCTGAGGCTTCAGGGAGTGCCATTATTCTCACTTGAGGTATCTGGGATGCAAAGGGGCTGACTTCCCTGTGTGCATCCAGGGAGTTAGAAAATTCAAAGGACGGAGAAGGGAATAAAAGCTCAGCAAACAGCTATGGAAAATGTAAATATCTAGGCGCTTCTAACCCACGTGGATTCGACAATCTAGAGACAGACAGGACCTGGAGACATGAATTCTTTGTATGTTTGTGTGTGCCTTGGGGGACAGGGATGACGTTATATGTTACTCAGACATTTGCCACCTTGTTAGGACCTCAGTGACTCAGTTGTCTGCCCAGCAAATCCCAGGGCTACTCCTAATCTCTATCCATCCTGTGCTGAGATGCAAGAATGTGCACATGTGTTTGAAGAAGCTAAGTCGGGTCCTCCAGCTTCTGCAGCAAACATTTGACTGACTAAGCCATCTCCTCCAGGCCTATGAAATTTTCATGTATTTCTCTGGAGCTGATCTGGGATCTGGGATCTGGAATCCAGATCAGAGGGTTTGGGCAGTGAATTGAGTTAAGAATTAAAAGAAATGTATTCACATCTGACTGAAACTCTATGAAGCAGCCCAAGTTACATCCATCCAAAGCAATTCGGAGTACTGGTAGAGATCACAATGAAGTGTTTTAGCATGCTGAAATCATTCTGTAGGAACAGAGAACTGAAGCACAGTCTCAAACTTCAAGAATCTTGTTCCTGATTGACTAGTAGCTCTTGTAAGTCCCTTATGACCCATGTCCCTTCCATCTTATGTCATCCCCACTTTCAGGAATACCTGTGGAGAGACCTGAGGGATCATGAATGGGAGGTCTCTACAGACCTAGCACTTCCACCTGCATCTTATTGGGCAGAGCTCATTTGCATGCTTATACCTGACCCCAGGGAAGGCTGGGAAATGTAGTCTACCTGTGAGTTAGCTGTAAAACAGTCAATCGGTGTGTCACAAACCAATGTTCCTCCTAAGAATCGCCTTCGTGTGAGGTTAAGAGCAACCATATGACAAAAATAGAAGAGTGTGTCAGTCTGTCCCATTTCCATGCCCGTTTATACTCTATTCCCTGGCCTTTGTAACTACTCAGCACCAGAAGTGACATCTGGGGCTGGGAGGAAAGAGCCCTGCAACTTGTGGGGACACTTTCTGTAGCTCTTCTGGTTCCTGAGTCACATTTCCTACACCGAGTCCGGCTCTGTTAGCTTTTGTGGATGCTGTCCTCTTTGCCACACTGAAGCTGATGGTTTGGCTTTTTCTCTGAAACCTTCTTATTGTCTGCATCTTTTGGCTTCAACCCCAGGTCCCAGTGGTTCAATGTCACTTTCATTACTTCCATCTCAAATTTCCCATTGCTCTACAATATACATGGATGAAATGGCCAAATGGATGCTAGCCACTTGCAGGGTTCTGAACAAATTGCCTCCTTTCTTTTCTCCTCTTTCTGTGAGACATGACAGTCTGAGTGTTCCAGGAACAGCTGCTGTGGAGGGTGAAGTACTAATTCAGTGTTTAAAAACAGTCCTCACATGCACGAGCCAGCTCTCAAATCACAGCTCCCTATGCCCTACAATTATCTTCCTGTTCTCACACCCATCTTTTATTCTCCTAGACTGTTTAGTACTTATTTTTAACCCAGAGTCATCTCTGCAAAATGCCCAGGAGTTATGATGATGTTTCAGGGTAGGAACAGCCTCCATTTTCAAGCTCCCTTCAGTCCTCCTGCTAGTTAATGGCGAGTGCCTGACCCTGTTAGCTTCTGAAGACAGACTCTCTAGCTTGTCATTATTTTCTCCAGTGCCAAACACAATTCCACTATGTGGCAATTAATGATAGATGCTGAATGGCTGCAGAAAACCCTGTCTGTGCGCCAGGCCACAGCTAACTGGGGAAGACAAAGCATTTTCAAATATACCAATTCAGCTTGTGAGCTACAATGGCATGCTTATGCATAGATGGTTGTCTCAAAGCTATGGCCAAAGTGTGTGGAGGAAGGAATATTTCCATCCATTCCACTTCTCTTGCTTTCAATTCTGGCTACTTTAAGTCACACTAGACCAGAAACTCTGATATTAGGTAACTGTCCAGTGTTCCTTGTTAGTCTTTCCTCAGTGTAAAAAGAATTGTATTGATTCTGCAACTCAACAATCCCAGCAACTGAAATTCACGTGGGCACTGCCTACTGTAGCTGCCTAGAGGAGGGATCTTAACAGAGAGTGAAGTCAGGCAACCTCATGTTGCTGTAAGCAGCTATCCCTTCCACAGCTTCTCATACAGGTGCATTCAGGTGAGAGACCTGGACCACATGAAGAATGTTCTGGAAGCTTCCCCCCAGACCAACTTCAGACACTCTGTGTTCTGCGTTTTCCCAATCATAGGCTAAGGAAGAGTTTCTCAATGAGACACCCTGCTCCTGCCACCAACAGCTTGTGTTCCTCCTCTTCAGAGACGCAACAGGGAGGAAGCAGGATGAGCAGTGGGGAACACTTGATTCCTGGCCTTTCACTCCAGGTTCCTTGAATGAACTCCACCATAACTTAGTCCTGTCTGCAACACGTCTTCCCTATCGCTGACCCTGGAGTTGTTGGTTTGGTTTGTTTCCAAAGTAATTATAGTTCTTTCTACCCATTGTTCCTCAGCCTAGTTACAATAGAATATACTAAAAAATTCTCACACCACTCACTGTAGCATACCAACTGGGACTTTATTCCTTCTAAATTAGATTAAGTTCAATTCTGCACAGCCTTGTTCATGTCACTTGATTATATGTACACTTTAATGGGGGGAAATTATTTTATAAGCTAAATCAGAATAGAGAGAAGTTTGGAGGGACTGTTACTGTGGACAAGAAATTGGACTCTTATCTGTGTCTATGCAAACCCCCTTACCCCTCTCTTTCTTTCTTCTGTTCTCTCTCTCTCTCTCTCTCTCTCTCTCTCTCTCTCTCTCTCTCTCTTTCCACACACACATGACCAGGTGATCTTTCTGCCTGAATCCTGTGTTTATATGGCATCCATTCAAGTAGTCAGCAGGAACTGATGAGTCAAATTTGCTACCGAAAGGATCTAACTAATATGTTTTAGCTGACTATTTCTGGTCCAATCAACTGTGGCTAGCATGGTGACTAAGATAATTCAGAAAAAGCTTGTTGGGGCTGAAGTGTCAGGAAATGATCCCTAAATTCCATTGAGCTTTTGTTGGGTCACATTGTGTCACCAGAAATACAACATTTACCACTGTTGCTGTCACCTCCTTGGGTTCTTTAACCATTTTTTATGTTTTGTTTTCCTACTTTTTAATCCTTGAAGAGTAGATACAATCACAAAATATATCAAATTTACATAAATATTTATACAAGACAATCAAAAAATACATCAAGACGTTTTGTTTTCCCGAACAGTTACAAGTAAGTCCAGCCATACCTGAGACCCAAACCAAGTGTTTTGAAACTGACCTGTAATATTTCATGATCCCAGCAGAGGGCAGGCCTTCCAAGCAAATGGCTGTCCCACAGTCATTTCTCTCAGAAAGGATGGATTCCAGCCAGAGCTGGCAGGTTCTGGCAAGAGCAGAGACCACCAGGTTTCAGGAAAAGTAAAATCAAACAAACACATAAAAGCGTTTTCAAGACTTAGACAAGTTATTGGCTGTGTATCCATAGCACCTATTTGTGCACGACCATCCAATCCTGTTTTTGTCTTGGTTCCTGAACCTCTGCCCTCTTCTTCCCTGCATCATTTCAATTTAAATAAAATCAAAGTCTTTGAGGGTTTTTGGGGGGGGTTGTTTGGTTGGGTTTTGGCTGACTACACACTCAAGAGTGTGACATTACTAAATGCTCTGGGGTCTTCAGGTGTCCTAGCAGAAGTCATGAAAAGCAGGTGGTTGGTAGTTCAGAGAAATGACGACCAGGAGGACAGGACTGTCTTTATACTGTAGCTCTGGATTAGCTTACTGTAGCACTTGATTAGCTTACGTGGAAAATCCCTTGCTGTGGAATAATCCTCTTGCACACTATAAAGATTTAATAAAACGCTGATTGGCCAGTAGCCAGGCAGGAAGTATATAGGTGGGGTGACCAAACCAAGGGTGATGGGAAGGAGAAGGGTGGAGTCAGGAGTCACCATCCAGAAGCAGAGAAAGTAAGATGGGTATGTCTTACTGAGAAAAGGTACCGCCACATGGCTAAGCATAAATAAGGAATATGGGTTAACTTAAAACCTAAGAGTTAGTTAGTAATAAGCCTGAGCTATTGGCAGAACATTTATAAGTAATATTAAGCCTCTGTGTGGTAAATTGGGAAACAGCTGCTGGGTATTTGTTACCAAGTGACTCCGAGACAGGACACGTCCACCTAGAGTCCCTTGCTCTCTAACACCAATACTCCATTATCTCCACCCACTAAAGCAGGGATGACACAAGAACCTACCCTGGGTGGCCTGAGAATGAAGTGTCATCTTTATGCAAGTTCATATCTTCTAGCATGTAAAACGATTTCAATATGATTATCACGATAAATGTCTTATCTCGGTGATATTACACCTATCCATCATCACAGGGATATGAGCCTATAATGCTTTATTATTACCCCTTTTATTACAGCCCAATCTTTTCCCACGAGACAGGCAGTTTCTGAGGCATTACTGCAAGGTCTAAAGTACAGGGAGAGGGCACGTTTTACATGGGGCACTGATGTATTAGAGCAAGTACACAGAATCACGACCAGCAAAGGGAAGGGGCTGCTAACTCTCTTATGGAAATTAGTTAAAGGAGTTGGGACTATTGAATCTGGACCATATTCCATCTGGGGGGAAATGCAAAAGTTGTTTTCAAATGTGTGAAGACCTAGAGGAGATACAGAGTCCTGTACAAGAGCCTGATCCTGCAGAGCAAGTGGGCTTTGCTTTACTTTGTTAGCTGCCAAGGTGAGTTGCTGCCTCCACCACAATTTATGCCTATTTCTATTTCTCAGCATAGTGGTGTAGACAGAGTTTCTGTCCCTCCTGCTCCTGCAGCCATTTAGTGTCAAATAAATACACAGAGGCTTATATTAATTATAAACTGTTTGGCCAATGGTTCAGGCTTCTTACTGGCTAGCTGTCTCATAATTATTAACCCATGACTATTAATCTATGTGTTTCTACATGGCCTTACCTTACCAGAGAATGTCTGGAGCCCTATCTTCTCATTAACTGCATGGCATCTCTCTGGCGGTTCCTCTCTGCATCCTCTCCCCAGAATTCTCCTCATCTGACAGTCCCACCTATATTTCCTGCCTGACTACTGGACAATCAGTGTTTTATTCATCAACCAGTAAGGGAAACGTATATACAGAAGGACATCCCCCATCATAAGGCTCCTTAAAACCAATGTAATAACACACCAAGAGTCACAATTTCTTAAGGGAAACTTAATGGCTCCATTTCCTCTGACTTGCCCTTCCCTCTGAGTAGAATTCTTGCTTGCAGGAACCCGGAGTGAGCAGCTGTGACACTCAGCATCCTGCAGGCCTAAGTCTCATTCTGCCTTGCCCTGAGCATAATACCCCAAGCTTGGTGTTCCTAACCCTGGAAACCCCCACCCTGGATGACTGCAGCATGCACACATGCACTCAATGCTGAGTCATCATTGCTACTGTACTTTTGGCCCCAGGGGATTTCCTGACTTTCTTCCAGTATCCAGCCCTTCCATAAAGGGCACCTCTTTTACTTACCAGTAGAAGGTAGAAGGTTTTAGGAGGATAGCTGAGTTATATTCTCAGGCGAATGTTAGTCCAAAAAGCTAAATGATGAAACTTTTTAAGTTTATGATCACATTTCAAGGCAACATGGGAGACTTTGAGGGACAGAGGTACCTACTATTCTACATTATAGGACACTGCTTTGAAGAGGAAGTGGTTTCTCTCTGGAGAAGTAAAATGGGGAAGAGAAGGCTAGGGGTGGGGGAAATATACTATGATGCCACCAAGGATGTCTTAGTTGGGTTTCTATTGCTGTGAAGAGACACCATGACAATGGCAAGTCTTATAAAGGAAAATATTTAATTGAGGTGTGTAGGGGTGAGCCCCACAAAACTCTTCATGCCCATAAGGACGGAAATAAGAAAATTAGCACAGGTAAAGATAAAAGGAAGTGAAAGAGAAACGACTCTCTCTGCTTCTCCTTCTTCCTCCGACTCGCCTCTGACCCTCCAGCCTTTTGAATGTAAGTTCTTATTCTAGTAAAATAAATATATCATATTCCCTATTGCATTGACCATCATCTTTAGAGGTGACTGCTTACGGTTCAGAGTTTCAGTCCATTATCATGGCAGGAAGCATGACGGCATGCAGGCAGACATGGTGTTGGCTACAACTTTATCAGAAAGCAACAGGAAATTGACTGAGATACTAGCTTATATCTTTAACATAAATGAAACCTCAAAGCCTGCCTCCACAGTGACACACTTCCTCCAACAAGGCCACACCTCCTAATAGTGCTACTCCCATTTTCTTTCAAACAAAGGAGCTTCTCATTCTCATTCTAGTGTGTGTGTGTGTGTGTGTGTGAGAGAGAGAGAGAGAGAGAGAGAGAGAGAGAGAGAGAGAGAGGGAGAGATGAAATGATAGGATCATAAGGAAAATAATTGAATGCTTCCCACATATAGAGTTAGAGCTATAAAGAGAGCTGGACTCTAGACTTGCCTAGGTAATGACTCATTCACTAAAGTGATTGATGAACAGGCATGAGAGCCCGAACTCAGATCCCCAGGACCCATGTAAAAAGCCAGATGCAGAGGCATTTACCTGCATTCCTAGTACTGGGTAGCAGTGACAAGAGGAACCTCAGAGGTCACCAGCCAGCTACACTTGCCAAACGTGTAAGATCCAGGTTCAACGAGAGACCATACTCTTGTCTCAAAAACAAACTGGAGAGTGGTATAGAAAGATGTCAAACATTGACCTCTGACTTGTATATGAAGTCCCACATACATGTGCACACATACACATGAATATACCATACACACTGAGAGAGTGCACCTGCTTAAAGAGTCCCTAACTTTTTGGCATACCAAAAGCCCTGGGGTTGCTGGCACCCACAGGATACAAAGATTAGACATGGTCACAATGTTGTCCTACCCCCTCTGCACATGCCAGTCATGATGGTGGTGATAGTTTTTGGAACTCCTTGACATTTCACAGTTCAAAGGGTTTTTCTTCCACATACAAAGACCGTCTGAAAACAAGATTTCTGTCCTCATTGCAGTTTGTACAAGAACACATGAAGAAGTAGTCAAGACAGGATTTGACGTCACCTTCAGGCCAGATTGTGTGCTGATAGTTTTTGTATGTAACTTGTCCTCACTCTTAGGTCTCTGGCATACCCCTGGCAATAGCAATACATGACTTTCCCTGGTGGTTCTTTTGAAGGCTGTAGGTTTCTAATACAGTGCTCCTGCTCTTATAGATATTCATTAGAGAAGGCCAGGAGAGAATCTAGTGGCCTGTGATTATACAAAATGTCTTGATACGAGATCAAAATCATAACTGGCTGTTCAAGAATCACTGGCCTTATAAGAATATCTTGAACATATCAACTGCCAGAGATAAAAACTGGTGCTTATGCCTTGTGTTAGATTCTTTTTCAGTAGCAATTTTATTAGCTTTTTTATTTAAAAAATCATTTTTCACTTTACATACCAATCCCAGTTCACCCTCCCTCCCCTTCTCCCACCCCCTGCTTATCCCCTTCCCCATCCCATTCACTCCTCAGTGGGGATAAGACCTTCCTTGGGGAGTCAACAAGGTATGGCATAGCAACTTGAGGCAGGACCAAGTTCCTCTCCCCTGTAAAAGGCTGAGCAAGGTATCCTAGCATAGGGAATGGGCTCCAAAATGCCAGTTCATGCACCTGGGCTAGGTCCTGGTGCCAGTGCCAGTGCCAGTCCTGTCCCCACCAGATCAAGTCACATAGCTGTCACCCACATTCAGAGGGTCTAGTTCAGTCCCGTGCAGGTTCCCCAACTGTCAGTCCAGAGTCTGTGAGCTCCCACCAACTTGGGTCAGCTATCTGTGTGGTTTTCCCCATCATGCTGTTGACTCTCCTTGTTCATATAACCCCTCCCCCCTCTCTTCAACTCCAGGAGCTCAGCCCAGTGCTTGGCTGTGGATCGCTGCATTCCCTTCCATTAGTTACTGGATGTAGGGTCTATGATGACAATTAGGGTATTCATTAATCTTATTAAAGGGGGAGGTCCGTTCAGAGACCCTCTCCCTTATTGCTAGGAGTCCTATCTGGGGCCAGCCTTGTGGATCCCTGAGAAATTCTCTAGCCCCAGGTTTCTCCCTAACCTCCTAATGGCATCCTCTATCAAAATATCACTTTCAGCCCTCCCCCAACTCTGCCTTCTTGATCCCTCATGTTCCCTTCCTCCATTCCCTGGCTTCTGTTCCCCTCCCAGTTTACCCAGGAGATCTATTTTCTTTTCCTAGGGTCCTCCATGTATGTCCCTCTTAGGGTCCCCTTTTTTAACCTAGCTTCTCTGGGGTTGTGAACTGTAGCCTGTCCATCCTTGGCTTTACATCTAATATTCACTTATGAGTGAATACATGCCATGCTTGTCTTTCTGGGCCCTGGTTACCTCACTCAGGATGTTTTTTCTAGTTCTACCCATTTGCCTGAAAATTTCAAGATGTCATTGTGTTTTTACTGCTGAGTAATACTCCATGGTGTAAATGTATCACATTTTCTCTATCCATTCTTTGGTTTATGGACATCTTGGTTGTTTCCAGGTTCTAGCTATTAAAAATAGTGCTGCTATGAATATAATTGAGCAGCCCTTTGGGTATATGCCCAAGAGTGGTATTGCTGAGTCTTGTGGTAGATTGAATCCCAATCTTCTGAGAAACTACTATACTGATTTCCAAAGTGACTGTACAAGTTTGAGCTCCCACCAGCAATGGAGGAGTGTTCCCCTTACTTCACATCCTTACCAGCTTAAGCTGTCATTTGTGGCTTTGACCTTAGTCATTCTGACTGGTGTAAGATGGTATCTCAGAGTTGTTTTGATTTGCATTTTCCTGATGGCTAAGGATGTTGAGCATTTCCTTAAAAGTCTTTGGGCCATTTGAGTTTCTTCTGTTGAGAATTCCTATTTAGATCTGTACCCTGTTTTTAAATTGGATTATTTGGTGTTTTGGTGTATAGTTTCTTGAGTTATTTATATATTTTGGAGATCAGCCCTCTGTCAGATGATGAAGATCTTTTCCCATTCTGTAGGGAGCTATTTTGTTTTATTGACAGAATCCTTTGCCTTACAAAAGCTTCTCAGTTTCAAGGGGTCCCATTTATTAATTGTTGTTCTCAGTGTTTGCGCTACTGGTGTTTTATTTAGGAAATTGTTTCCTGTGCCAATATATTCAAGGGTACTTCCCACATTCTCTTCTATCCAGTTCAATGTAACTAGATTTATGTTGGGATCTTTGACTTGAGTTTTGTGCATGGTAATTGATATGAATCTATTTCCATTCTTCTACATGTCTATAACCAGTTATGTCAGCAACATGTGTTGAAGATGCTTTATTTTGCCCATTGTACTATTTTGGATTCTTTGTCAAAAATCAGGTGTTCATAGGTATGTGGGTTACTATCAGGATCTTCAGTTCAGTGCTATTGATCCATGTGTCTGTTTTTATTCCAATACCAAGTTGTTTTTATTACTGTATCTCTATAGCAGAGCTTGAAGTCAGGGATGGTGATACCCCTGGAAAGTCCCTTGTTGTACAGAATTGTTTTGACTATACTGGGTTTTTTTTTGTTTTTTGTTTTGTTTTTGTTTTTCCGTATAAAGTTGAGTATTGTTCTTTCCAGGTCTGTGAATAATTGTATTGGAATTTTGATGGGGATTGCATTGAGTCTGTAGATTGCTTTTGGCAGGATTGCCATTTTTACTATGCTGATCCTACCTACTAAAGAGCATGGGAGATCTTTCCATTTTCTGATATCTTCTTCAATTTCTTTCTTCAGAGACTTAAAGTTCTTGTCATTGTTTTGATTTTCACTTGTTTAGTTAGAGTTACTCCAAAATATTTTATGTTATTTGTGGCTTTTTAAAAGGGTGATACTTTTCTGATTCCTTTCTCAGCCTGTTTGTAATTTGTATATAGGATGGCTACTGATTTTTTTTAGTTATTCTTGTATCCTACCACATTACTGAAGGTATTTCTCAGCTGCAGGAATTCCTTGGTAGAATTTTTGTGATCATTTATGTATACTATCATATCATCTCTGAATGTTTGACTTCTTCCCTTCCAATTTGTATTCCCTTTTTCTCCTTTTGTTGTCTTATTGTTCTAGCTGGAACTTTAAATACTATATTGAATAGATATGGAGAGTGTGGACAGCCTTGTGTTTTCCTGATTTTAGTGGGATTACTTTGTTTCACTCCATTTAATTTGGCGTCAGCTGTTGGCTTGCTATATATTGCCTTTATTATGTTTAGGTATGTTCCTTGTATCCCTGATCTCTCCAAGACCTTTATCATGAAGGGGTGTTGGATTTTGTCAACGACTTTTTCAACATTCAATGAGATGATCATATTTTTTTTCTTTCTGTTCGTTTATATGGTGGATTACATTGACAGATTTTTTTTGTATGTTGAAACCACCACTGCATCTCTGGGATGAAGCCTACTAGGTGATGGTGTAAGATTTTCTTATGGTATATACATGAGAGAAGGGAAGGTTTGTTCTGGCTCATGGATTCGGCAGGTTTGGTCTATGATTGGCCAGCTCCACTACTATGGATCTGTAGAGAGACAGACAGCATGAGAGCACAGCAGAACAAGAGAGATGGAGGGAGGTCAGGGAGAGGAAAGAGAAATAGAAAGAAAGGGAGGGGAGGGAGGAGAGAAGGAAGGAGAGAAGAAAGAAGGAAGGCCTGGGGAAGTGGCTCAGTTGGTAAAGGGCTTGCCATTCAAACAGGAGGACATTAGTTCAATCCCTAGAACTAGTGTGGTGGCACATGCTTGTAATCTCAGTGCAGGGTGGGTGGGGACAGGAGAATCCCGGAGGTGCACCGGGAAGGCAGCCTGGTCTAACTGGTGAGTTCCAGGCCAAGGGTGTCTTGTGGCCTCCGTGTGTATATGTACCACATGTGTGTGCTTCCACACACGTGAACTTGCACATACACAGGTTTGTTTTTTAAGAGAAATTGGCAACATACCTTCCTATTAGAACAGAAAATATAAACTCCCTAGCTCCAGATGGTCAGACAATTTATATAAGAAATCTTAAAGAATCTTGAAAAGTACCATGAGAAGTAAATTGCTGGAAACAGTGCTAGGTATGTGATACTTCAAAATCAACTGTATTCCTATATTCCAGCAACAAGCTATTAGAAATGGAGATGAAAACTAAGCACGCCTTTATAGTAGCATATGCATAACGTTGGCCTTCTAAATGCAAAACATCTATTTTGGATGTTATATACCATTCCCAAGGGTAATTAAAGAAAACCCAAGTCCAGATAAACCAGCACCACAGATTTGAAGAGTCTATACTGACAAGTTAGCAAAGCTATTGCTTAAATGCTATCATCAAAATTTCCACAGGGGACTTTACAAACATTGCTGAGATGACTCTTCAATGCAGACGGATTGTTAGGGATGTGAATCAGTTGGGACTGTGAGAAGAGAGATGTTCTGGAGAGTAAGCAAACCTTGCTTCCTGGTTGATAATGCTGCAGCATCGGAAAGCATCAGCTGGAGTGAAGACAAATGCAACCAGTCGGTGGGAAGGAATGAAGAGTCCTGAAACAGTCTCCAGCTTAGAAGGGTCACTGACTCTTGGCAAAGCAGAAGGTCTGTCACCAGGAGAAACCAGAGCTTTCCAACTAGCTGCAGA
Source organism: Mesocricetus auratus (assembly GCF_017639785.1). Lineage (NCBI taxonomy): Eukaryota > Metazoa > Chordata > Mammalia > Rodentia > Cricetidae > Mesocricetus > Mesocricetus auratus. The sequence continues at coordinate 37,381,701 of NW_024429189.1, forward strand.
AAACTGAATAAAAGAACTTGGATCCATGCTGCATTCCATATGCAAACTGCATAGTAGATGTATGTGTGAGATCTCAAAACATGACTTTTAAAAGAAAATATAAGACAAACTTTTGTGGCTTCAGGATGGAGTTGGAGAATACATTTGCAAACCTTGTAGCTTACAAATGACTCACATTGAGAATATAAAAAAAACTCTCAAAATTCAACAGGAAAAGTCAAAATAGGCGACCGAAGGTGTAAACACACATTCATCAAAGTAGATACATCGATGGCAATAAGTGCATGAAAGGGCACTTAAAACATTTAATTTACATTCAGTGAAATAGAAATTCAAACTATAATGAGCTACTTTTACACATCTATTCAAAAGGCTAAAATACTAGCAAGACATTGTTGTTAGGATCTTAATGTGAAGTGCCCTACTGGCTCTTGTGCTGAAGCCTTGTCGCCAGCTGATGAAGCTACTGGGAAAGGTCTAGAGACTTGGAGAGGTGTGACCTAGCTGGAAGAAGTAGGTCAGTGTGTATGTTGGGAGGAGGGGAGTCTCTGGGATGTGTATTTTCCCTGGTCCTTCCATATCTCTTTCTCTCTCTGCTTCCTTGCCACTGTGAAATGAGCAGCTCTGCCCTCCTAGTGCTCCCCTATGTTCTGTCTCTGCACAACAATGCTGGAAACAATGGAGCCAGCAGTCTGTGGAGTGAGACTCTTTTTCCTGTGTGTAGTTTCTGTTAGGTATTTATCACACTGTTAAAACATTGATTAACAGTAGAGGATCTAAAATATGAAAAATAAATGTACACATTCTCCTGAAGTCATAAAACATGTAATAGAAACTCCCAACATTCCCAAAAGTGTCCCCAGGTTCCTTTGTAATTGTTTTTTTTTTCCTGTCACTTCTTGCTGCCTTCCCCTTGATAACCAGACAGCATACTTCGTTGCTGCTGTGGGCTAGTTTGCTTGTTTAGCCTTTTATTTAAGCAGAATTATATAAGTGTGCATGGGTTTTGTCTGATTTATTTGACTGCCCTGCTTTGTTTAATTATATCCATCTTACTGTGAATGAGCAGTTTAAACCTTTGTATTGCTGAGTAGAATTCCATTTTATGGAAATGGTACCCTTGATCTATGTGTTTATCATTGACAGACAGTTGTGGTTTTTCCAATTTTGACTACTACAAACTGTGATGGTTAATAGTCACTGTCATCTTGACTGGATTTGGAGTCACCTAGGAGACACAACCCTGGGGGTGTGATTGAGGAAGTTTCCAGAGCTGTCAAACTGAAAGTGGGTGGTGCCATCCATAGACTATAATAGGAAAGGAGAAAGGCAGACAGACATCTCTCTGTGTGCTTCCTGACTGGCTAAGATAGGAGAAAACTTCCACCCTGTCATTGTGAGCCATACCCTCCGCTACATCTTCCCACCATGATGAACTACACCTTCAAAACATGAGCCAAAATAAACTCTCCTTTACTTTGTTTCTCATCATGTCACATCAGCAACAGAATTGTTACACAAATCAAGCTGCTATGGATGTTCTTGCATGACATATGCCTGCTTTGAGCAAGTAATTTGACCAGAAGGACCACATCAGATCACAGGTGCACATTTAATGTGTTGTAAGACGGACAAGTCACTTTTGAAACTTCATCAGCAATGAAATAAGGATAATTGCTCTTCTTTTCTCCAAGAAATGAGGAAACTTAACTCAAGGATTCATGTCAAGTTGCTTAATTCTGCACAGCCAGCAATAAGGCAACCAAAAATAAACTTAGTTCTCTTGACTCTGTATCCAGGGAAGTTTCAATAAGGCTATGGACATTCCTAAAATTCTTTTCTTACCACTAAATTGAGACTAACAGTACTGAGAGTATCCTTGCTAAAGAAAGGGAATTCAGGGAACTACTATTAAACATGTATTCCCTGAAACACTTGTGTTTGGTTTGTTTTGTATTACTTGGAAAAACTCCCTAACCAAAGCAACTTGGGGAAAAGGGGTTTTAATTTATCTTGCTATCATGAAGGGAAGCCAGGACAGAAACTCAAGGCAGGAATCAGGAGACAGGAGCTGATATAGAGGCCATGGAAGAATACTGCTTACTGGCTTGTTCCTCATGGCTTATTCAGCTTGTTTTCTTATACAATCCAGAGCCACATTGCCTGGGCCTTCCCTCAGCCACCTCAGGCTGGGCCCTCCCACATTAATTACCAATCAAGAAAATAACCCACAGATGTAGGAGTGAACCCCACAAAGCTATCAGCCCATCATGGCGGGGTCAAGGTAGAGATAAAAGGAAGTGAAAGGAAAAGGGGCTCCCCTTTTCTCCTGGAAGCCAGCCACGCTTCTAACTCCTGGTCTGTGCGACTCTCTCCCTCTCTCTCTCTCTGGTAAATAAATATATTGTTTTCCCTATATAGCATCGAATATCGTTATACACAGACTTTCACAGGCTAATCTTATAGCGACAATTCCCCAGCTGAGATTCCCTCTTCCCTGACAACTAGTCTACCATCCTGTTCTGACACAGGATAACACATTTTTTAATACAAAAACAAGACCAAAAATGCATATCACTGTCAGGAGCCTATTATTCTTACGGCATGATATCTGGCATAAGGATATGCCATGGGCAAGGAGGCTTGAAATGTTGCCACTTGTTGGCACCCTTGAATGAATAAATCACATCAACACAGAAAGAATATAAGGTTTTCTAATAGGAAAACCATTCCTATCTATATTTGTTAAATCTAGGATTTCCTTAAGTATGTTTGGATGTAGAATCTTTTTCCTACCCACAAATTGTATCCAAATAAACACTGTATTTTTTAAAAATGTGTTAAATGTGTAATAAACTTGAGCAAAATTTGAAGGAGGGCTGTCAGAGCAGGATAACAGCACCAGAATGGTACCAGGCTCCCTCGGGCATCATGAATAACACAAAGGAGAGCCACACATCCTGAAGAGGTAAAACTTGCTCCCAGGCTTCTCCCGGAGGCATTTGTATAGATTGTCAAGAAGTCAGAATAAATCATTGTATTCGTATATCGAGACAAAATCTTCTGGGACTTGTTAATTTCAAGCTGCTATTCTTCGCCATTTGGAGCTCTGCTTCAAGCCTCCTCAGAACCGACGGAGGGAGACTGGCAGCCCTGTGTTAGTGGGAAACAGAGCTCGTGAGTCCAGCAGATTATGGGTCCTCGTGCAATTATGTGGAGTAGAGGCACAGGAACGATTCGTTGAACTCCCTGGCCTTTTGTCTGCAGAAACCAAATTATAACATACACTTATGTCTGGATCATATTAGCAGTTTGGAGGAGGATTCAATTCTTTATTCCGACTACGTAGATTGCTTCTTACACCTGCCAGCAGTCTGGGGCGGGGAGTGTTTCTTTTACCCCTCAGTAGAGGAAGTCGCCCCGAATCAAAGTGGTGAGCATTGAAAAATTCAGAAAGTATAGCTTTCCAATTCTTCCTCTTTAGCTGTCATCAATGACCACAGAGGGATGAAGGAAGGGACAGGAGGGTGGCGTGAGCAGGGCACAAATGCTGTGGGCAGGTCTTTCTCTGCTTACCCTTTCCTATCTGTTTTCCATTTTCCTCTCTGTGGGTTCTGTGGCCTCTGCTGTTCCTCTTCCTGTTCCCTCTGGCTTCTGGCTTCCGGCTGGGATTAGCTTATCGAGCCCCATAAACTATCGCGTCTCATGCTCATTCTGCCAGCTCCCTCGCAACCTCCCAAGCTGTGCTTGGCTGGTATCACCCTCGTCTACCTCAGCCCCAGCTCCCACGAGTCACCAAACCTCACAGCTCCCATTGACTTGTGAGTTACTTTCTCTGAATTGAAACGTTCCCTCCTAGAGGGAGGAGGGGCCCTCACAAGACTCGGGACTCTGAAAATCATACAGGACTCACTCACAAGGCCCCTGCGGATATGCCTGTCACTCACCCCAGATGGGTAGGGTTTTCAACGATGCTTCTGCCTTTAAGCAGCCCATGCTTCCACAAGGAACCCTTCCTGCATACTTCTGTAAGTAATCTCAATAAACCGCTTGGTTCACCAAACTGAATCTGGGTGGAGCTGTTTGATCTGTATCTGGTGCCTCATTTGGAAAGAATAAAGGAATGTCCATGTCCCCCTGGGAGAGGTCATGGAATGTATCACACACCCCAACTCCTGCAGGACCAGGGACCAAGAGGCTGCCCAGCCGTGCTGAAACCAGGATATTTATCACCCTCGTTCTTTTCTCTGGATCTTGCTCTTATGTCAATAAGCGTCTCTACTAAACCGTCACTGAACGTAGTTTCCTGTCAGAATTGTGACACATACCCCTTTCCTAATATTGAAATCCCTACCAAATTACTCAGTCGTGTGTGTTGTTAACGACTGGGACATGAAAGTCTTTTGGAACAGACGTTCTCCTTTGAAAGGGTGAACTTTCAGGAAATGGACATGTTTTTAAGTGAAGGTATTTGGTAGTAAGACAGTAGTAAATGGGAACTGTTGTCTCAGAGAACTCAGGAGAGTGTTTTAGTGTTTGGACTGGTTGGCAAAAATGTCTGCAACCCCAATTGAGAGCCTGAGGCAGGGAGGCTATAAGCTGGGGCCAGCCTGGACTGCAAGGTAATACCTAATCTTAAAAAAGAAAGAGAGAAGGCATCTTTTCTGGCTTCTTCAGACCTACAAGAAGTCCAGAGGTGTCTGGCTTCGCCCATCCAGACCTGGGGCTCTGGATACAGGATGGTATCAGTGTGCTTCCCATTTCCAAACCACAGCGGAAGGAACTCATGAGGTCTGGGGCTGTGACAGGATGCACCGCTTTCAAATCCATGCCCCTTCTGCCCTTGCTTTGTTCCCACTTCTTTCTGTTTCGGATGAAACATCTTTGACTTTCGCCCTCCCTCCCCTATTCAGTGGCGTGTCTATAACTGAAGGAAACTACAATTACCATTGAAAAAGTGTTTTTTATTGATTTTTATTACGTTTTTTCAGAAAAAAAAACTTGCTTCACATGTCAATCCCAGCTCCCTCTCCCTCCCTCCTCCCGCACCTCCCACCATCCCCCCAGCCTCCCACCCTATCCCTACTTCCTTCCACATAGGGGATATCCAGAGTCTGTCATTTCACTCAGAGCAGGGTCCAGGCACTCCCCTAGGAGTCCAGGCTGAGAGAGCATCTCTCTTTATGGTATGGACACACGAAGTCCATTTGTATACCAGAGATAAGCGCTGATCTACTGCCCAGGGCCCCTTAGGTTGTCCAGGCCTCCTCACTGACTCTCACACTCAGGGGGTCTGGATCAGTCCAATGCTGGCCTCCCAACTGTCCATCTGGGGTCCATGAGCTCCCCCTTGTTCAGGTCAGCTGTTTCTGTTGCTCTCAAAAACCCATTCTTTACACCTTTGCTCATCACTCTTCCCTCTCTGTCACTGGGTTCCAGGAAAAAATGTTTTAATTAATAATGATAACAATAAAAGGATAAATTCAAAGTTTCTCCCCTAAACATAGCTTTCAGTCTTCACCCTTTCTGGGTGGGAGAAAAGGCGAGGTGCTAGTCGCAGGTGTTGGGAATGGTGGTCTTTCCTGCCCTCCTCTGAACTACCTTCAGCACCTCTGACCATCCCACAACACTGCAGGGCTTCGTTTCTGCACACATGCGAAGTGTTCTGAATTTGTTAACATCTGGACATTCCTGTGGAAAGGTTGCATATTTAAATGTCATCCACGAAGAGCCGTACTCCAAAAAGACTAAGCACAGCTGCTCCAGTGAGCAACTAATAGGACTCCTATCTCAGCAGGGAAGTCCCCAGAGAATCTCTGGTACAATTTGAGAGAGGAGTTCTTCATTATAATAATTGCGTTATTATATCCTTGTATTTTGAGTGGGTCTTAGCTATGGAATGTCATTTCTTCATTTTTCCCTGTATCATATGGCACAGTTTTCAAAAGCTCAAGGTTGTTAACTGGTCCCATTTGCTTCATCTCCCACTCGCTCTCAAGCAGAATGCACCAAATTAGGCTATTTTCAGTTGTTTGAATTCATCAGTCCAGGCTTTCTGGTTTAGCAAATGTGGCCATTTTAATGATTCCATTATCATAGTGTGCTCATAAAAGCTCTTTTTTAAAAAGCAAAAAGAAGAGTTCGGTTTAATAGGACACAGTTCTGAGAGGATGGCACTGTCCACACTCCACAGAAGAATGTGCTAACGAGACAAGAGACAGAAGCCATTCTTGTCTTATGGATTTGTGTTGTTGTTGTCTTACATATAAAATGCATTTTAATTTTAAAATTATATATATGTGCAATATATATGTTTGGAACACAAATATATATACATATATATATTATATATATTAGATAAACTGATCCAATTCAGATATTCATGTCTTCTTACTTTTTAACATAATTTTTATTGATTATTTCAGAATTTCACATCATCATGGCATGCCAAGCCCACTCATTTCCCAGTCTTTCGTATCCACCCTCCACCCTTGTAACCTCCCCCTAAGAATAAAATAAAAAAGAAGAAAAATTAAGATGAAAAGGCAAAAAGTACTTCTCACTGACCCCTCTTGGCAATGACCTGCTCCTGCATCCATCCCAGCCTTCTCTTGCACCAGTCACACTTGGACCACTCTGCTCCTGCATCCATCCCAGCCTTCTCTGACACCAGTCACACTTGGACCACTCTGCTCCATCCCAGCCTTCTCTGACACCAGTCACACTTGGACCACTCTGCTCCTCCATCATTCCCATGGCTCCATCTCGTATTTGTCTGAGGTAGTGGCACTGGGTGCTGCAGTGTGTCATGCAGTATACCCCTTTGTCCAAATAGCTTTACTTGCAAATGTCCGTTGTAATGAGTTGTTGGTCTGGTTCAAGACCTCTGGCTTTGCTACACCATCAATACTGGACTCTCACCGAAACTCCTCTCAGATATCCTGTTGTTGCCTAAGTCATGGAGATCCTGTGCTATGGCTTCCACAGGACCAGCCTCTTCTCGTGTTCTAGCAGGCCATAGATGTAGTAGATGTTGTAGTAGGCCAACTCAAGGTCCTGGATGTGTGCCTGAGTTGGTCAGCCCACTGTCCATTGGTCCTCCCCTTCCTAGATGCAGTGGCCCACAAGAAGCAGGCACAGTTTGCATGCACCTGTGCCATCAGAATAAGCTCTCCTGTGCTCATGCCATTACCGTCAGCTCTCCCACTCTGCCCCAGTGAGCCATGAATCCAGCTTACCCACACCCATGCCATGAAAGACAGGGTCTTATGGAGTTTTGAAAAAACATTTTTATTATTACCATTGTCTAAACCTGGAGGCTAATCTCTCCAGCCCTCATTTTAGTGTTTTTTTTTCATTTAAAAAAGTCTGCTGGAGTGGAGAGATGAATGGAAAAGAGATGTTGCAATTCAGCAACTGGAGACTGTCTTCACGTTACTTTGTAAAATCTCCTAGTGCATATCAACTTAGTATTGAATCAGTTGATGTTTTCAATTCTTTGTTTTTACTTAATTTTTCTTACCTTTTTAAAAAATAAGGCTATGTATTTCTGGCTAACCTGTGACCTCTCTATGTAGAGCAGAATGGCCTCAAACTCACAAGGATCTGCCAGCTTCTGCCTGGGATTAGAGGTGTTGTACCACTAGACTGGGCCCTAACTGGTGTTTTCAATGACAAGTGTAGGAAACACTACAATTTTCATGATTATGGGTAAAACTTTTCATCTCACTTTATTCAAGTCCTGAGGCGAAAACAGTCAGCACAGTTAGTTCTCGAACTGTAGTGCATGTTTTTGTTTTCTACAAAAGAGGACACATAGGAGGTAAGGTAGTTCTGTAAAGGAACTTGCCAGAGTCTGGCCTGGTTAACTGCAGCAGGGGTCTGGGAGGTACCAATTGTGCAAGGAAGCTGTGACTGGGTTGGACCTGCTAAACACCACTGTGCAGCAGTATGCAGAATACTGTAGTGAGGGGCCGCATTACAGATAGGAGAAGATGCTGAAGAAATTTGCATTAAAAGGACTGGACAAGCTCCCCACAAGAAGCTCACTGGCAGCCAGTTGCATAGGGACTGCTGTTTCTGTATCTGTGCCTTGGGGGACAGAATGGTCCGTAGCATTTGCTGAGTAAAAAGCAAGACTTGTCTGACAGCCACTCTACTGGGCAGGTGTGACAGGTGCAAAAACAAAGGTGACCTGTGTGCAGAATAGAGAGGAAAACTGGAATCTGGATCAGATTATGAATATGAGACATGTGGGCTGAGATACACAAGCAGGAAGACTAGTGAGGCAGGATTCCAGGATTGAGTGTACACCTTGCACATTCTTCCAATCAGGTTCTGATCTGATCCTAGAAATGTGAGCGACATCTTCAGACCTTTAGAAGCATCTCTGTACTTGTCTGTAACACACTGCCTGAAGGCAGAGGAATGTCTATGTCCTTGCTTAGAGGCAACTGGCAGAAATCTCATTAAAATTACCTTTAGGCAGCCACAGTGACAGGATCTACTGACTCCTGTTGTAGGAAATCAAAACAGGGTGTACCTGGCCCTTACAAGCACTGCTGGTTGTAAGGTCTCAAACACTGCCCCTTAGACTCTCTCTTCGCCTTGTACTCTGGTCCCTGTCTAGTGTTCTGTTGTTACTTAACAACTAGTTCTTGGGAGAAGGGATTGTGTCACTAAATTCATACAAATTTACTGCAAATCTCACTTGTATAAATGATGTGCAACACATTATTTTTTAGTTTCATATGGAATGTGTTAATCTCACGGTTAATGCAGCTTGCTTTATGAAATAGCTGACGTGACTTGTTTTTACTTATTTTATTATTTTTAATTATATGCATGTATCTTTGTGTGTTGGTGGTATGTGCACATGAATGCAGGTGCCCACAGTGTCCAGGGGCATCTGATCCCCCTGGAATTGGACTCACAGGTGGTTGTGAGCCACCTTAAGTAGGGAATTGAACTCAGGTCCTATGAAAGAGCAATATATGTACACTTAGCCACTGAGCCATCTCCCTAGCCCTATTTTAAAGTCTTTAATCTGCTACCTACCATACTATTTCCACTGACTTTTTTTTCTTATGTGTTACAATGTTTACAGTTTGTTTTGGGAGAAGGTCTTGCTACTTAATTATTCCTGGTCTGAAACTTACAAAAGCTAATCTGCCTCAAAGTTGTAGCAGCACCCAGCCCCCAGGCTCCTGCCTGCTAGGATCTCAGATATATGCCATTATGCTTAGCACATTTTTTATTTTGATTAATTAATTAATTTTATTTATGTGCTTGTAGTTGTGTGTGTGGTGTCTATACTTGCAGTATGCATGTATGCCATGGGTGTGCAGGCCAGAGGTTGATGGCAAGTTTCTTTCCTTGATCACATTCAACCTTTATTTCTTGAAACAGGGTCACTATGCAATCTTGGAGCTCCTAATTCAACTAGGCGGCCTGGCCATGAGCATCAAGGATCTACCTGTCTCCTTCACCTGCTCACAGCCCTGGAGCTATGACCAAGTATCACTGTGCAATGTGCCTGACTCTCTGGTGTTTTGAGTCTTCATTGTGAAAACACATCTTTTTTGAACTAGGCTAGACTTCTGTGACAGACTGCTAGAAGTCCTTTCCACATTGTCATTCATCCACTGGTCTCCTTCACATCCACTATCCAATAGATTTCCCATTGTTACGGCAAAAGACCTGCATAAAGGAGAAACTGATGCCTTAGACCAATATACATTATTCTTTGAAGAAATCTAGAAGGATGGTTATAAGTTAATATGATCATGATTTTGTTTCTTGTGAGATGAAATAGGATTAACAATTTATGATATTTGATTATTGTTTCAAAATAATTTCCAGGGAGATCTGCAAACTCCTTTTTTGGAAGATAAAAATCTGTATGTTGCAAATTTGAAAGAGGCTAGTACTGATTCTAATTTCTCTGGGAAATTCCTTTTCTTAGAATTTAGGCTGACATTTAAGTTAGAACAACCTAAAATAAATTAATAACAGCTCACCATTTCTGTCTCTTGGTTCTAAATAAAAGGGATCAAACACCCGCTTTCTTATAGTAATCACATGACCATGATCCTAGAATTTTTGTTTGTGTGTGGTTGGGGAAGACTTAAGAATGGGTTTACCATGGCATACAAATGAACTTTGGGAGCCCATTTCACATGGAGGGATGCTCTCTTAGCCTGGACACATGGGGAAGGGCCTAGGTCCTGCCCTGGATGAAATGACAGACGCTGGAGATCCCCCAAAGAGGGCCTCATTCTCCTGGAGAATGATGTGGGGATTGGTTGGGGGAGCTGGTGGAGGGATGGGGGAGGGGGAGCTGGGATTGACATTTGAAGCATGAATGTTTCTAATTTAAATAAAAACATAAAAAAGAATGGGTTTACACTCCAGATGACCACTCCTTATTGCCTCCCATCATGTGAAAAAGTATATTAGAAATATGGCAGGCATTACATGGCCCTGAGGATGTCTCTCACCTTGAAAGAGTCCTCAAAGTAGGCCCCAGATTTGAACTAGTTTTCTGATTTGCTCATGTAACAGTTCTCTATTGAGCTCAAAGGTACGTTGCATGTAGTTTGCTGTGAGGAAGGTCTCTAGTGTAATGAGGAGAGTTAACATATCATACCCAGTATATTGCCCCATCTGGAGCACAATTCATTTTCCTATTGTCTTCCCTACCCTAGTGATGGAGAGGTTAATAGAAGCCAATCCTCAGATTCATTGGATGTTCCTCTAAAAGGGGAGCTGCCTCTCTTGCATCAATGCGACTTTCCGTCCCTCCACTGTCACTGTGTCCTGAGCTTCACAGTTTTGTGCCTGGTTCCCTTGCTTCTTCCATTATGTTTTACCCAGATTTCGCTTCAATGTCATGCCAGTGGACCACTCTTTTCCTTTGACATGCTGTAACACCTTGGTGACATGTCTACAATCTCATGAAAAGCACATGCTCATACCCAGTACCTATGTGCCACGAAACTTCTTTGTCTGACACTAAACAGTACATGACATGACAAACTGGAATCAATGAATATTAAATAGAGGCAATTTAACACACACACACACACACCCATATCCATAAACAGGTGTAGAGTTCCTCCCTCTGATTATGTTTTCTTGAGACTCCTTGGGTTCCTTCTGTGCTTTCTCTCACACCTCTGTCACAGGTGTATATTTTTAGATTTATGGATCTATCAGAGGTTACAAGACTAATACGTTCTTACGGCCTTACTAAGACATAGAATTACCTTCTTGCTCTCCCACAAAGAACAATATAGTATTTGTGATTTGGTGTGCCCCAGATAGAAAGCCAAGGGTGATATTTCTTCATAAAATCCCCACAGAGCCAGGATTCCCATTATTCTTTTAGGCCAAAGGCTCATTTCTTACCTCATATAAAAGATTTAAGATGGGGGGCTAGAGAGAGGCTCACTGGTTAAGAGCACTGCCTGCTCTTTCAAAGGTCCTGAGTTCAATTCCCAGCAACAACATGGTGGCTCACAACCATCTGTAATGAGATCTGGTGCCCTCTTCTGGCCTGCAGGCATACATGCAGACAGAACACTATATACATAATAAATAAATCTTTAAAAAAAGATTTAAGATGACTTTTCAGAAGCGACTCTTAAATATTTGCAGATGATGGAAGTAGAGAAGATGCCCAAGAACTCAAAGGTTTTATTCCAGCATTAAAATGTTGCTGCAGACAATCTTTTTAAGAGAGATTATCAAAAACCCTTATTTTCCAGGTCCTTCCTACAAAGACAGACTAAAATGGCATTGCAGTAGAGGATGGAATGCTGTCATTTCATGTTTGGAAAGGGATAGCTACATCACAAAAGTATATACTTTTTCACATGTTCATCCATACACTATATGCATCTGTGTGGGTGTGTTTGCAGAGGCCAGATACCAAAAGCTTCCTCTATTACTTTCTACTTTGTTTTTTTCAGGCAGGGTATTTATTGAACCTCGAGTTTGTCATTTATACTAGACAGGCTGGTCATCAGGCCCCTGAGATTAACCTATCTATGCTCCAGGATTACAGACCCATAAGGTCACAACCAGCTTTTATATGAATGATCTGGCCCTCCCGATAATACAGCAAGATCTTCACCCACTGAGCCATCTCTCCAGTCATGAAAAGTAATTTTTTTCCAAGTACTGAGAATGTAGTTGTCCCCTGCTCTCCATAGGAAATGTTTCCATCATCCCATTGATGCTAAAATCTGTGCATCCTCGGAGCTCTTTTCTAAAATGGCATAGTATTTGCATATCACCTGTGCAAAGCCTCATGTGCACTTGAAATTGTTTCTTGAAGACTTGTAATCCCTGTCTAATACGAATACTATATAAATAGTTGCTGTTCTCTGTTGCTTAGTGAATGTGGCATGGGAAAAAATGGTACATGTTTAAAACAGGCACAAGCTTCGAAAAAAACCCACAAACAACGCTTTATCTGTAGTTAGTTCAATTCACAGATGCAGAGCTCTTGGACTCAGAGAGTCAACTAGTCTGTCCATCAAAGGGACACCATGCCTCCTTCTTGTTTCTCACTAGCAAATAGCGGAGGCAGCTGTCTTCAAAGTGACACAGACAAATGTTATGGGGAAGAATTAGGTTTCACCACAAATGAATTTCTGAAATTACCAAACAGGAAACCTCCTGTGACTCAGAGGGTACCCAGAGGTTCATAAACGAAAAGAATATCACCATACCGCCTATCCTAAGGTCTTCCGTGGGGAATGATGGCGGTTATTCCTGTCTGACAATCTATTTCCCGTTTCATCTTCCTGACTCTGACCTGCTGGGTGGCCTCTTTTGCACTGAGTTAAGTAACTGGCCTGCGTGCCTAAAATCAATCCTTGAGTCTGATTCTATCTGATAAGCTTCCCTTTGCTCATAAATCAGAAAAGTAAGACACAAGAGAAATTAATCATAGTTCTTGTTTCTAGTAAGAGGTATCTGAGGATAAGATGACAAAAATTTACTTCTCATTTACAGTCTGTCACGTATTTGGATATTTTGATTTTCTTGCCATATACATTTAGTTTTAAAATTGTATTTATTCTTGTATGTGTATGTGTATGTGTGTGTGTGTGTGTATAAACATATGTGACATCAGAGTGCATGTGGAGATCAGAGAACAACTCTATGGAGTTGGTTCCCTGCTCCCACTTTTATGTGATTTCTGTGAACTGAATTCAGACCTAAATGGCAAGTGCCTTTACCCTGCTGAGCTCTTGCTCGTCCCAGACCTCCAGACATCTTGTTACTGTTCTGCACAGTTTTTCAGCTTCAAAAAGAAAGTTTCCATATATACCATGGCACTCTAAACCTTAGGTTATCACGCTAATTGAAATGAACCAGTCACAAGAAAATAGCATTGCATGGTGCCACTTACACCGATATATTACTCAAACTCGTAAAGTCGGACAGTGGCTTGGTGGTTTCCAGGGGCTGGGGGCAGAGAGGAGTCATGTTTTGAGAACATTGGGGCATTAAAACGAAACTGCAAAGCACTACTACTCTGGGTAGCCAAAAGCCAGTGATGTCCTTGACCTACAAGCAGGCAAACAGCTTGCAAACAGCTAATAGGAGCCTTTGATGAAAACTGGTGGTGGTGGTAGTGGTGATGGTGGTGGTGGTGGTGTGTGTGTGTGTATTTGTGTGTGTGTGTGTGTGTGTGTGTGTGTGTAAACTGTGCAAAGTCCCTAAAATGTTCCTGCCTTGCCTTGCTTTCAAAGGACTGTAAAACACTAACTACCTGCTCCCACTGCTGCTGTCTGCTATCTCCTGGACTTTTCTCAGCTGCTTGTCCTAATTAGTCACTTGTGTGTTTCCCAAGAACGGATCTGTCATGAATTCCCTTAGGACCTACTGTCTATCAGGACATCGCAAATGGTAATAAGTTAAGCTGGTCCCAGTTTATTCTGGAAACAACATTTTACCAGAAAGCCCCTGAGAAATATCTGGAACTGAACAACTTTGCAGAGCTCAGAAATCATCCCACTTGGTTGGATGCCCAGAACGCATCGGGAAAGCACAAGCTGGAGGGATTAGTCATTGTACGCTTCTCTGTACCTGACCTCTCCAGCTTCTCCATCATTGGAAGAAAAACGTCCCTGTCAGGAAACTGTCACACTGTAGTATTTCCTGTGGGTGCCTTACATTTTTCCTAAAATAAGCAAACCAATCTTCCAGGATCTGATTTTTTTCTGCCAAGATAATATAGTTTGGAAAAGTATCTTCAGAAAGTTTCCCAGGCAACTAAAATGTTGGCAAGATATCACTGAGAATGATATGAAAATAATGAGTGGAGAGAGGAGGTGGTGAGAGCATTCCCATGCCATCTAAAGAATGCCCACAATGTCTGAGGCTCTGTGAGGGCTGGAATATAAGCTGTGGTGGAGAAATGGTTATAAACATACAAGGAGATGGCAAATGAAAACTTCTGCCAAACTCAGGAGGCCAGCTGAGGATGGAAAGCAGCAATACACAAGACCAAGACAAGAACCATGGTGCTAAATAGTAATTACTGACTGCATATTCCACAAAGACTTAATATTCCCCTGATACAAAGGGGCACTTGCAAGGCATTACACATCAGCCTGCTAATGAGCATATATATTCGTATCAGGCTAGTAAAGGAATAAGAAAAATTATTCCTGTCATTTGCTTTTAAAGCAGACTGACAAGCAAATTCTGTATTGTCCTTTCCCCGCTGTCTGGATGGTTTCCCAGGCCTGTAAATCACATTCATCCTTGGCGTCTCTGGCTGCATAGGTTATCGTCAATGGGCATTTCGTCCTCACTCATGTGTTCTGTAAACCAGTGCAGAGACCTGAGACAGTTTGAAAGAAAATGAACAAAATCTTTTTGCAGGAAGTGGGGGTAGAACTTTCTTCCTGACAAGTAGCATTTATAAGTAGTTTAACAAACATGGGATGGATCCCAGATACCTGCTTTTGAACATGGGACACAGCAGCTATAGAAATGACTCCCTTCTCTTCCATTTACACCACATTTTAAAACATCATGAGCAATCTGCCTTTACTGGAAGTAATCGGTGATGAATTACTACTTAAAAGTTATCATCCTTGTGGCTTATTTTACTTCTAACGAACTTATTTAAGCATTTATGGCACCCAGCACAGTGTATATCTTTAAAACCTGAGAGAATTGTCCAGTGTGAACCTTAACTGTATTTTAGAATCTGCTCAAGATATATCAAATTATAAGTAGCAATTGTGGAAGAAAAAAAGCAGTGAAAAAGAGGTTAAGGAATACACTCATTCTCAGAATAACCTTGGCTTTTAAATAAACATTGTGTGTGTATGTGTGTGTGTGTGTGTGTGCATGCGCGCACGCGCGTGTGTGTAGTTAAACCTAATAATCTGATGCTTTTGGCTTAAACATTCCACTCTGAGTGTTTTGGTGGGGATTTTATAATTGTACGACAAAAAAGTTAATAAATTAGGAAATAGCAAGTAAGCACTTCATAGTGTTAAGCTATGTCTAGGGCGTGTGGCAGACAGAATGATAGTTCCTTCCCAATAGCTAGATCCTAATCTCAAGAACTCGAGAACACAGCCTATTGTGGCAAGGCAGATCATGAAGATGTGATTAAATTGGGATCATGATAGCGTCCTGGAAGACCCTGCAGATTCAGTTTGATCCTGAGGGTTCAAGAAAGAGGGAGACAAGATCAGGTTCTGAAAAAGAACAGTGACCACAGAACCGTCAAAATCTGAGAACCAGAGAACATAAGGGAGCAATGTCTGCTCCCCAGCCTTCAGGGTGAGCATGACCCCACACCTTGTTAGCACAGAAAGGCTCACAGCAGACATCTGAGCTTCAGAATTGTTAAGGGGATAAATACACACATATGTCATTTTAAGCCTCTAAGTGAATACTTGTATGAAACCTCTGAAAATCAAGTAAAAATTATCTCCTCACATCACTGATCTTGGTGTGCACATTTTCAAACATGTAGCATGCAGAAATGAGGTATCCTTGGAGTGATGCTCTATTTAGTCTGTTGTTGTTGTTGCTTTAATTTAACAGCTCATGGCCATTTCCCTAAGGCCTATATACAGATTTCATTATTCACATTTTGGATAAAGACACATAATTCATTTAGTGGCATTTAAGGTGACTTTTGAATTTAGTGGGGGGAGGTGAAGGATGATAATGGTGGTAGCAGAGAATTAATAAAGAAGCTCACTATGAAGCCCAGGCTAATATCAAACTGGTGATCCTCAGCCTTTTATTATAAGTGTCTGCCACATGCCTGGCTTAAGGGAATCTCTTCTTCATTTTCTTTTTATAACTATAGACCATATTGGATGAACAACTTTGCACTTTCACAACAATGCAAACAAGTAAGTTAATGTTGGAAAATGCAGCCCAAGAAATTCAAGCTACTACTATGATGTATTATATAGGTATGTTTTCTTTTTCTTCATAACCTTTAAGTAATGTTTGTTCTCTCTTTCTCTTGCGCTCTTCCCTCCATCCTTCTCTTCCCATTCATTTTTTTCTTGGGAAAGTGTCCCCTATGTCTCAACTACCTGGACTCAAATTTCTGAATTCAAACTCCTTCCATCCCAGACTCTAAGCAGCTGGAACTACAGGCACACACATCACCCACCTCATTTATAATTTATTATAGCTTATGTTTTGGAATCCCTCTGAGAGGACAGACATAAACAGTGAGCTCCAGGTGTATCGGTTAGATTCCTCAGTAACAAAGACAGGATCACTCAGAATGATCCACAAACTGAAACACCACCTTAGAGACATGTCACTGACAGTCCAGCCACAACCACAATCTTGACAACTAACTGCCTGTGCTGACATTGGACGTGGTGGCTGAGCCCTCTTCAGTACAGTCTATGTACTGACAAATGAACTCAGACCATTGCTCCTGACACCCACCTTCATTTCTTCCCTTCTCTTCCCTTGGGGAAATGGATGCTTTTACCAGAGTCACTGCCTCTGTGGGGCTCTCCTCCAATTTCTTTGGTCACTTATTTCTATTTGAGAATGTATGGCAGGTATAGTTCATTGAGCAAACATCAGCTATGGCCATGAGAGACATGAGGTACCTGGAAAAGTGAGAATCTTACATTGTCAGCTTAAACACTGGAAAGTAGAGTTTGTATCCCACAAAGCAACAACAGAACTAAGTCTCCAAAGGCAGAAGACAATGTTCAGACATTAGGCAAACAAAACAGTTATCTGTGTCTGCTGTGGATCTTGAGCCTATTGACTTTTCCTGCTATAGACCAACTCCCAGGTATGATATCTTTGTGGAGTAAAAGTAAAAGTGATGATAAGTTAAGAAGTCGGGAAACATATTTAAGCATAGGAAAAGATCTCCAACACTTTTTAGTTAACACTGACTTACTGCACATTCCAGAAATAAGGAGGAATCATGCATGTACAGGGAAGATTATCCTGAATTTGTTTTAAGTTGGATAAAAAGGTATTAAGTTTTAAGAGGGAGAGACATGGATGCAATAAATTTGTCCTAGTGTAGACTAAAGTTGAAGTTGGGTGATGGGAGCCAAAGACTTATAATTCTACTTGTGTATTTATTTTCAAAATCACATAAAAGATTGAAGAAGGGACTGTGTAGACTTGTATTTACTTGGGAATATCATAATTCCATCCCTTTGAAAAGATAAAGAAATCTCAAGTGATTTGCAATGAAGATTTGAGTGGGGTTGTCTCTATAGGCATCAATCATCTTGTCAGTCATGAGCCAAGAGAATTTGTTTCCACTGAGCAAATGTTGAAATGAGCTTGGTGGTTCCTTATGTCTGTTTTTTCCATATAATTTAAAAAGTAAAAGTAGCTTTAGATTCTGAAGGAATTGGTTAACATATATTGGCTTTTTGCCATTTAAATTTATACCATCAGTCTCAAACATTTGATCAACATACTTGTCTTTTCATGTTAAAACAAACAAACAAACTAGAATATCCCTTAGAAAAAGGAGCATAAAAAACCCAGAGTTTAACAAATGGGTCACATATTTAAATATCCTCAGGGGAGAATATCTGTGATTTCAATTATGTTCTCTACTTCAGTTCAAACACTGATACAAGATTCTTTGTCATGGTCATCATCTTTTCTAATGTGAGGGTCTTGTGATCACCTAGAGAAATTCTGTCTTGCCAAACCCTTTGAAATGGGACAATCACTTTTACAGAAGAAAATTGTGCATTTGTTGGGGGAGAGAAAGAGTATCAGCTGTCTCTATCTCAACAGCACTCGTCACAACTGATTGCTTTCTGATGGATTTAAGGGCTTATTGTTGTTTTGTGTATATGTACATGAATTTATTTTGGAGGGAGCTCACAATGCTATCAAAGATTTAGGTTAATCTTCAAAACTATATTTGTAGAAAACAGCAATTGCAGAAATAATGTCTTCGTGAAGAATTGTCAGCAATCTGAGTCACATTAGTAAGAAAAACAAACAAAACATAATAGCAACCATCTTCCATTCTCCATCCAAAGGTTCTTGAGGAAGAAAGTCGGTAAGGATGGAAATTCTACTGAACAGAATTTCCTGGAGCCTGAGATGGTTTGTGTACAGTGGCAGAGCTGTAAAGTAATGGAAGACCAGAACTTGAAAGAAGAGAGGAGAAACCAGAATCCAGGATTGTTGCAAAGGTGGTAAGAGACCGTGGGAGACTGCGGATATCTTCAGCTCTTAAACTTAGTTTAAAAAGACTCTAAATGCAAGTTTACACATAACAAGGTCACAAAAGGAAATCCCCACACCTAGGATTATATGAACAATACAGATTTGAATTGATGTCTTATTTAGAGAGAGAGAAATGAAAAGGGAGAAGAAGGGGAAGAGAGAGTGAGAAAATGAGAGGGAGAACACATAAAGGAGAGAATAAGAAAGAGAAAGGATAAGAAGTCAGAGGTAATAAGAAGGGGGATCTGGAAGCAGCTAGTGGGAGGAGTTGGGTGAATATTATAAAGTATATTGTGTAAAATTCATAAAGAATTAGTAAAATACTCTTTAAAAAGGCAATCTTCAGTTCAGAAAAATAAGGAGAACAAAGTTGTATTCATTCCATATTGTCCTCCAAAATGGGCAAAGGCTGAATGGCAACGAACATGAACACTGGACTTGGGCACATCAGACTGAAGGCAAGGATAAAATTACATCACTAGACCCAAGATAAATGATAAATGGGTGTTTATTGGCAAACAATTACGCAGAAAAATACAAAGAACCGCTGGAGCATTTCCCCATTCTGCCTACGGGATCCACTGACCCACCATAAAGAGCACACAAAGGAAAGCCATGCCTCAAGCTCCTCTCTTTCCTCTTCTGTCAGCCTGAAGCCACACCCAAGGGGGTGTGGCCACCGTTACAGATCCACAAACCGGACACCTACATCAGACTCCGCTGGTTTCTTCAGGTGTAATCAGTGCAACCGACTCAATCTTAAATTTTTCTCTAACACTGCTGTCAGTGTGTGTGTGTGTGTGCACAATGGGTATGTGTGGTTGTATGTACTGCAGCTATATGTGGAAGTCAGAGCACAACTTTTGGAGTGGGTTTTTTTTTTCTTCCACCTTTCATGGACTCCAGGACTAAATTCAGGCCACCAAACTTTTGAGACAAATACTTTTATCTGCTA
Organism: Mesocricetus auratus; assembly: GCF_017639785.1. Lineage (NCBI taxonomy): Eukaryota > Metazoa > Chordata > Mammalia > Rodentia > Cricetidae > Mesocricetus > Mesocricetus auratus. Next base: position 37,401,394 of record NW_024429189.1, read on the forward strand.
AACCAACTTTCTGGCTCTTACTCAACCTTTTAAAACTCTTGCTTTCCTTATCTATATATTTACAAAATGAAAAAAAATCAGTACTCTCATCATGTGACTTCTAAGATTACATATAATAGACTATACATAATAATGATTCAAAGATTCATTTGTTGTCTTGCTTAGGAAGCAGTACAGGCTTAAGAAAGGACGCCTGCTTCATTATATTACCGTTATTTGTGTCATATTGTTCTTTGAGTACCCAGACATAGCTTTACCCGGGGCATTTGCTTAGCATGTTTTCACTGCTTGCAGCTCTTCTTCCAAGGTTGTTCCTGTGGACTGTCCTCTTGGAAACCTCTCATCTGTTTTCAAAACAGCATCTAGCTCTTCTAGGTTTTAAATGCATATATTCCATCTTCTTTTTATGCTGATGCTTCTTTTCCAATTGCTTTTTAACCTCTATCAACTGCTACTTCCTGATGCTATAAATCATCTCTCCATCTATTTGTGTAGCTACCTACTTTGTTTTCTCCCCCACTAGAATGCAAGACCACAAAGGTTGAGATTTTAATCTGATTATAATAGTTAATATTTGCCTAGCATTTCAAACAAGGCCTGATACATGAAAGATGACTAATACAGTATTATTGAGGAAGTACTTTACTCCATCAAACAATACTGTTAGCAAAGTGAATGACTCTCCCACTGACTTTTGTATTCCTTTAGTTGAGGGTGGAGACAAATTTTCTTCAAACTTCCTTTTAATATTTCTTTTAACTTTGTTGTATCTGTATTTTCTTTGCAGAGCAGGCACAAGATATGGTATTAGTTCTCTTTGTAAAAGAAACAATCCCTAAGAGGTTACCAGTTTGCAGTAATCATTCATCTTCTTCACTGACCTGAACTGGTTATTAGGAAGAGCTCATGCTTTTCCATTGCAAGATAATTAAGACAGAGCAGGATATTTAAGTGAGCAGGAATCCACATAGTCATTGTCATCATCCATTCACTGCCAAAAGGACCCCAAGTTTCTAATCTTCAAACTCTAAACCAGAGAATGCAATATATAGAGGTTACCAGTTTGCAGTAATCATTCATCTTCTTCACTGACCTGAACTGGTTATTAGGAAGAGCTCATGCTTTTCCATTGCAAGATAATTAAGACAGAGCAGGATATTTAAGTGAGCAGGAATCCACAAAGCCATTGTCATCATCCATTCACTGCTAAAAGGACCCCAAGTTTCTAATCTTCAAACTCTAAACCAGAGAATGCAATATATTATTCATAAAATATATTAATATGAAAATATGTTAATCACTAAAGAAATTGGATAAATTGAGAAAAAGAAAGGGACAGGAACAGCATGCGATCACAGTGGGCTAACATCAGTTGTCAACAATTTTTGGATTATTTGCCATGTCTCCAGAACCACATCTAATGATTAAAATACATTATTTTATTGAAAACCCTCACAATAGCCTTGGTGTGGTGTATTGCTGCTATCACTATTTCTAGAGGAAGCCTGAAAACCTCAGAAGCTCATTAGACAACAAACTAGCAACAAAAAGATGAGACTCTGGCTTCTCAACCCGAGCCTACCTTCCATGTATCCCATGATAAGGTAAGTATCAGCCATGATATGGCGTCTAAATGGAATCAAGAGCATGTTAGACATATGCTATCATTGGGGTAAGCACATATTTAATAAAAGCTACAAAAGGAATAGTAATTGTTTAATTTATTTCAAAAGGGACTAGACAGTAAATATTTTAGTCTGTCTTTAATATGTATGCCTCACTACTGCTCACCCCTGCCACTAAATCACAAAGGCAACCACGGATGAAATGAAAATCAGTGGCAGCGGCTGTATCCCAGAAAAACTTTATTTATTAAAGAAAAAATCTGGTCAGTCGGTGGTGGCGCACGCCTTTAATCCCAGCACTGGGGAGGCAGAGGCAGGCGGATCTCTGTGAAATCTAGACCAGTCTGGTCTACAAGAGCGAGTTCCAGGACAGCTTCCAAAGCCACAGAGAAACCCTGTCTCGGAAAAAAAAAAAAAGAAAAGAAAAAATCTAATGAGCCCCATGGTATGATTTGCCAATGATTTTTGTTGCTAAAAACCATTTGGTTGTTTTGGGAAAGCTGTTCTGGAAAGTTCAGAGGCAGGGGAGAAAAGTAGAAACCAAGTAGTGGAGAAGATAGAGTGCTATCACAGAAACCCAGAATGTGTGTGTGTGTGTGTGTGTGTGTGTGTACATATACATATGGTGTGGTATTTTGAATGAGATATCTCTCATACTCTCAGACATTGGGATACTTGATCTCCGGTTGGTAGCACTGTTTGAATAAGTTTAGGAAGTGTGGCCTTGCTACAGTAAGTATGTCACAGGGGGTAGGATCTGAGAGTTTAAAGACTCATATCATTTCTAGTGAATGCTCCCTGCTTCATTCTCACAGTCCAAGATGTGAGCCCCCAGCTTCCCACTCCAGCCACCCTGCTTCTGCTCTGACATCATGGGCTCTTTCCTCTCTGCAAGCATAAGCTAAAATAAATTCCTTCTGTTAGTTGCCTTGCTTATGTATTTTATCATTGCAACAGAAAAGTAACTAATATAATAGGTAATTTTTTTATGATTTAAAAAAACGAATACAAGTGCCTAGGAAAGGGCCAGTTAAAGCCAGACGTTTTTAGGATCTCTGAATCAGGATACTTGCTATCAAAGATGCCAGTGCCTAAAGCTTCCTTCCTAAGCTCTGATGTTGGGAGTCTGCACCCCTTAATAATTGACCTGAACAAGCCGCAGAAAAGGCTATGCACTAAAGAATATAAACACGGCCTCATCTTTTCAATCTTTGATTGCTTTGCGTGCAACCTCCACATCTGGGAGCTTCTCGTCACAGATAATAATTGCTGTATTTCCTCTTGACAAATAATGGAATCTTTTCTCCCACTTGCAGTAAGGGAAAGCCCAAGACAGGTTAATGGCAGCTCCATGAGGAACCAACGAAGAGCTCGCTCAGGCTGGAACTACCGATGCTACTCAGGAGAGAGACTTGATGCAAGCGCCAACAGGCCATCAGCCAATCATCTCCCTGCACCCTGTCCACCCAGGACATGTGCCTTCCAGGGAAGCATGTGTATATGACCAATGAGAGCGTCCCGATGCACCACCTTACTCTCATGCTATTTACGTGTGTGTGAGAGAGAGTGGATATAAGACACTGAGACAACAACCATGTCATTAACATGGCAATCCCATTCTGAAAATTTTTCCTCTATATTAGTTAACCCAACAGCACAATGTAACAAAAAAAGTAAGTATTCAAGTCGAATCAAGGTCACTTTCATTCTGGTTTGAGGGACTGTGTCAAAATAAAGTTTTATTTATTCCTTCTCAAACATTACAGCCTCAGGCTCTGAATAAATTTATCTGTCTGTATCTGAAGAAAAATAAATTATATTGTAAAAGGTGCATCAATCCAACAATTGACCTGAAAAGCCTGTAGTTGTCATTTTCTCCAGCTTTTTTGAAATAAAAAGGTCTCTTAAAAGTGTTAGGATTCAGGCATTATGCTGATCTGCACACCCCTCCAATCAACTGGCATGATGCACTCAGGCAGGACCCTGGCCAGCCCAGGGTGCTACATCTGCTCAGTCATTAAGTAGTCTTCAAGCAGGTGCAAAGGTCTCTTTAAGAGGCAAACTCCACCCGCCTCTCCTCTCTCTCTTTCTGCCATCTCTCTGAGGAGGCAGGCAGATCTCAGTCTCTCCCTATTTCTCTTTTCTCTCTCTCTTTCTTCTTTCTCTCTCCCTCCCCCACTCCCTTCCCTTCCCAATAAAACTTCCTTCCCATGTAAGTTCTGCCTGATGGTGTGTGTTTGTTCCCCCCGCCATGGGATCCACCCTGGTCTCACCTCTCACCATGTTAAAACACAAAGATGCTTGATTTCAGCCTCCGACTCATGCTACCTTTGCTTCTGGAGACCCTTGCACCCACCGTCCTCTGTAGTCATGCCGCCCCAACACTCTAGCTCACCCAACTCTTTACAGTTACCTTCTGCTTCTCAACTCTTTATTCCTCAGTGCTTATCAAATATGTTAATTATCACCACTCAATTTCTTTGGGAAAAAAATAACCCAACCCCCAAATAGTGTTTTTTTTAAGTCTTTCTACTCTCAAACATTATTTTGTTTTCACTTGGCTTTCTCTTGTCTCCTCCAGATTCCATCATTATCATCATCATTACTACACTAGCATTTGCTTTTCTCTAGGTAATTCAGTTTTGCTATCTAAGTTGGTGTTGTGAAATACTGTGCTGTGGCGGGACATGTTTATAGCCACAGTGAAACCAGAGCAGGCATGATTATTGACAGGAGACTCTCACAAAAATCTGACTTGTTTCTCTTCCCTGGAAGGAAGGAGGGGGTCATCAGATCTTCCCTCACTAGAGAGTGCAGCCCTGCCTTCTTTCTCATTGGCAAATCACGGCACTTTACACATTTTATAATCAAACACAGAGATGCTGAGGTTCAGGTCTTTATTTGTGTGCTGTAAGTTTTGAGCAAGTAATTTTGATTTTGAGAGACACACAAGGGCTTAATTTTGAATTCCATTATAGAAAAGTTTCAAAATATACTCTGTAAGTTCTTGGTCACCAAATCTAAATATGCAAATCAAATTGCCAAAGGTTCTTTTGCATTTCCTTCCCAAGAAATCTCTGCTTTCAGCAACCAAGTCATTTTTTGAATAGGACTGATTGGGTATGAGGAAAAACAAAACCAAAAGCAAACCAAAACAAAAAGACAGAAGAGAGTTCTAAGTACATACTGTGGGGAGTTTCAGAGTTGCTTCAGAACTCCAGTTGTGGTTGTGGTGGCGTTGGCCAGAGAGAGATTGTCCTTAGCCATTTCCTCCTTCCATGCTCCTCTGACAGAGTGCAAGACATGACACTGTAGTGAACAGAATGAGTGAGACAGAGGTACAGGTTCCCTTGAGGGATACAAAAGACATCAGCAATACGGAATTAAAATATCATGTTTTGCGTAAAAAGCCAGAAAGGCAAGCGCTCTGGTAACAGTGAAGATAGAAGAGGACAGGTTTCAATCTGCCCTGGAGCTTACTTGGTGTCATCAGTCTGTGCTGATTTCAAACCCTGTTGAATCTTCTACCCAACAGAGAACACCCTGAGAGAATCGGGGCCACTGGTAGCTTTCTTAAGGCTCTAGCATATTTTTAAAGAAAGAGAAAAACAAATGGTAAGCCAGTTTTGATGACACATTGCTATAATCCCAGAACTCAGCAGAATGAGGCAGGAGGATCATGACTTGGAGCCTGCTTGGGCAATGTAGCAAGACCCTGTCCCCAAAACTAAAACTAAAAAAAAAAACGGTCATAAAAGTAAATAAAATAAAATGAGGTGAAATAACAGAGTAATATACTTAAAATAGTTTGATAGTATGTTAGTTATCACCAACATACATTTTAATTTAAATTATAATTAAGTGTAAATATGATAATTACCCTAACCACAAATCATGAAAAGTATACATCCATCCTGTATATGGGCTTCCATTTCCAATGATAGGTCAAGCAATAAAGTGTGTAATGAATTTATGTTGGAAGTCTATCAGTATCTCTACAGTTACATGTAATTACTCAGAAAAACTTCACAGTTGAATCTCTTTATGAAAGACATATCCAGGCTGATCGCTTTCCTTTGTCACTCCTCCTTCTGCCCCTGCTTTGTGACTATAGAAGCCCAGACTAGACTATAGACGACCTAAGAGGAATGACCTTGTCATGTTGTGGAGCAAGAAGATGAGGACACTGAGGTCAGGTGTTGGCTAGCCCTGTGACAGCATGGCACACGCTCCAGGTCAACTTGATGGAAGGAACAAGTTAGAGAGGATGGCGTAAAGCAGAGGGGCATGAGGGGAAATGCCACCTAAGTAATCGAGATGCTCAGAGTAGATTTGGACCTGGTCCTAGTGCCCTGAACAATTCTGGCAGCTCCTGTGAGGTGTGAAATGATTAAGTGAGATAAACTGTTAGTTAGCTTCTCTGTGAAACTCATGCTCGACTCATGGCGTGTTATTTTCATATTTTACTTTCTTAAAGGCTTTTATTCTAATTTTTTTCATTTTTTTTATAATGAGACAGGGTTTCTCTGTATTGTTTTGGAGGCTGTCGTTCCAGCCCAGCCTCGAACTCACAGAGATCCGCCTGCTTCTGCCTCCTGAGTACTGGGATTAAAGGCATGCGCCACCACTACCCGGCCTTATTCTAATTCTTAATGACTGTCACAGCAACACTTACTTTCAGAAACTGTTGAAGTAAGCAGTATCTGGGGAAATACGCCCAAAGAGAAAGCCCATTAACCTCTGAAAATATCGCCCAGCATCAAAACAAGTTTTTGGCCTGATGTCTGAGATAAAAAAGTACAGGGATCTGGGGCTTGAATTAATCAAGGGGGATGTAGGAAGTAGAGGAAATAAGGAATTCTAAAAACCTCATCCAAAATAGGAAGTCAATGAAGTACTGAGCAGTGGTGGTGCACATCTATAATCCCAGTACTTGGGAGGCAGAGATAGTAGGTAGGATCTCTGAATTTGAGGTCAACCTGGTCTACAAAGTGAATTCTAGGACAGCCAGTGCTACACAGAGAAACTGTGTATCAAAAAAATTGGTGAAGAATAAACTGAGGAGAAAAGGTTAGGGTACCAGCAGTTGAGGGCCAGCCTGACTCTAAGCCGGGATTCACGGCATTCTCATAACTCAATGAAGAGGTGGCTTGAATGTGTAGGGCCTCATACACAGGTGGGGGAACCATACAGGCCCATTGTGTGTATACCTCTAATCAACACATTTCAAGTAGAAAAGTGTGCAGCAGACCTAACAGAGATACTCACATAGAAAACAAAGTGCTAGGAAAAGTCCAGTTGTAGCTTAGAGTCTGGGTGTCTAGTTGATAAGGGGTTGACTAACGATGGTTAACTTCCACTGTGAAGCTGATTTGATTTTCAAAACCTAGGGTATCCATAAGTCACATCTTCAATCATCTTTGTGAGGATGTCTACAGAGAGGTTAATTGAGGAGGCAGACAAATTCTGAATGCGGGTGGCCTTGTCCCACAGGCTGAGGTCCCTAAATGAATAAGAAAGGAAAAAAGAGGAGGCCAGCTGGCCATAAGCATTCCTCTTTCTCGACTTACTGGTTGGCACCAGGGGCCAGACTTCTCCCACTCCCACGGCTTCCCTCCCCATTTGCTGAGCTGTGAGCCAAAATAAACCCCTCCTGCATTAGGCTGCATGTGGTTACAGCGAGGCATGGAGGAGCTAACATAGTGCTGAAATGCCGGTGCCTACAGGAACTGTATGTGAGAAGGCTGTTAAATGATCTAGCAGAGGGATCCTCATGGCCATTTAGCAGTATTTCCTTTATCGGGATTCCCAGAGCAATGCACTCTAAGAGAGACTAGAACAGAAAGGCCGTGGCACTGCATTCCCAAGAGATAATGCATGCAATTTGTAACAAAGAGAAAAGTGAAAGTACAAGGTGTTCTTCAGTATCCACATTTGCATGGTCAGCAAAGCCATTCTGTGTTTGCTTCTTTGCTCTCTCATCCCTGCCCTGAAGAGGAAAGTGAAAGCTGTAAGTGGTTGGCATGACTATGGAGAGGCCAGAAATATCATGGCATAGCCACACTTGCCCTGGAAGTGTCTTTTCAGTCAGCCTCACTGGGGAGGTGGGAGACAACTGGAAAATGGTGGATAAATAAGTTGGGGAAGATTCCAGATGAAAGTTCACTGGTAAAATGGAGAATCGCTGTGGATTATAATTTATCATACTCTAAACCAGAAAATAAAGAGATGGGTCAGACCAAAACCAAATGCAGTTGCAAGTGTTGTGAATGAATTTGCACCCTGGTTAGAAAAAAAATGTTTGGCTAAAAACTCCCCCCAAAAAAATACACATTGTCTGAATAGTAACAAGGTTATTTTTGCAAGAAACATCACAAAGGAGTTAGTTTCAGTATTTCCCAGAGAATCCCCAGCACTGACGTTTCTCCCTCTGTGTCATATCAGGATACTGTCATCAGAGACTAACCCCATACATCAGGGTGAGGGGACTTCAGGGTGTTTCTGCCTATGAGTCCACTGATTTCTCATTTCTATCAAAGCTCAAACTAGAATGAATGCTAAGTTCAGTGACAGTAAAGTCTTTAATTCTTTTCTAGAATGATGTTTTTGTTTCATAGGAAGGCAGCCTTGAAAATAGTTGTTTACAAATTATTAATCTGATCTCCTATCAAAGCCATGCTTTTATTTCTATCAAGCCACTGAAGGTTGTGTGTTATTTTTAAATCACTGAATTCCAAAGATTCTCATAGAAACTCTACTCCTGAACATCCCCTCCAAAAATGACTGTGATCTGGACATGATGGTGCAGGCCTGTAATCCCAGCATGTTGGCAAGCTAGGCAGAGGGGTCATGGATTTCACACCAGTTTTGGGTTACATAGCAAGATCTTAATAACCACCTGGCCCCCAAAAAAACCATATATTTTTATTTCTTCTGCTTAAAATCTTCTATCTGTCCCTCTCATCCAGCCACAGCCAAGTTCCGTCCCTAGTATTCGCCTAAACTGCTTAGGAGTGGGTTTTGCCCTCTCTTGGGTCCTTGCCTTTTTATATGAACTCTCACAGAAAATTTCAAGATTCCTTTCTCATGGATTATAACTTTTTATGATATCTATTGCCTCCAACGAAGAGTGTAGCTAATACTAATCTACTTTCATTATACTTCTTTTTATGGGTTAATGATTATTAAAAACAATTTAAAATGCTAGATCTTGATGAAGAGGAAAACACCAGTCAGACCAGACACACGTGTTAGCCAGTCTTTTTACCACCGTGGTCAAATACCTGGTAGAAACAATTTCATTGGGAAAGATGTTAGCTCATTGTAGCAGAGGGACCACAGTGGTCAAATACCTGATAGAAACAATTTCATTGGGAAAGATGTTAGCTCATTGTGGCAGAGGTTTAACCAGTGGCTGGATACCTCCTTGTTATTGGCCCTGTGGTGGGGCAGAGCATGAGAGAAGGGCATGGAGGAATTGAGTTACTGACTTGCTGGCCACCAGGAAGCAGAGAAATCCCTAGAAAGTGGGCCAATCAAAGACATACCCTTCAACGGCACATCCCAGTGACTCAATGCCTCCAATGTACCCCTACTTTTTAATAGTCTATTCACTTATAAATTCACCAGTGAATTATATATATATAATAAATTAAAATATTTGTGAACTGAAGAGTCCTCATGGTCATTTCACCTCTAATGACTGGCCCTGCCAACTGGGAGTGAATGCTTCAATACACTTTTCAACCTTTTAGGGGTTCGCTTCATTTCCAAACCATAATCTCATGAGAGAAAATATTTACTATGCATGTAAGAACATAGTCTAGGAAATGCAGAAAATTGTAATTTTTTTCTATGTGTACAGGTAACGAAGACTCTTAAATATGTCAAGACTTATGAGACATTCTCGGTATGCTCTGATTGCCACAGATAACCATGTTTGGACATCCTATTTTCTTAAAAACATCTTCAATAAAGATTGTGTGATTATTCTTCTAGTTTCTATATTGAATCCCTTTTGGCGGTATGCATGTGTGTCTGTGAGACTTCACCAAGGACTCCCTCTACCCAGTAACATCTAGGGTAGAATCCAAATCTTGGCATTAGCTAGGGAACCCCTCTACCACACAGCTAAATTTCCAACCCTGGAATTTCAGAGACTGCAAAGTGAGGATTGCATTAACTTCTACTTCACAGTATGGGGTCAATTAGAGGCTGTATGTGGAAGCCTGGGGCTGACTAACTGCTTGAAGGTTTCTGGGTTCACAGTAACTGGAGCCCAACTCCGTGGTAACCTGTGAAGCTCACTAACAACATTAGATATGCTGTCTGTTTCCCAAATATCTGCACACTGCTGGGAAACTCAGTTGAGAGTAGGTCATTTGCTGAGAAAACTATGTCTCTGGGAGCATGATGGAGACTCAGAGATGAGAAAAGTGAAAGTCAATGTATAAAGACTATGGCCTTCATGGGGAAATGTTTTCCCATTTTGCTAGTAGGTAGATGACACTTAGCATCCAATGGTGGCTGGACACCAACCGAGGCCAGAAAGGACAGATTTGAGAGAAGATCACGGCTTAGATATCCTGCACGTTGCCCCAACTTTCAGTCTTTTGTTGTCCTACTATGCATTACTCCTAGTATTTGAGTATAGGCTAATTTGTCCCATGGCTAAGAACCTGTAGAGATGCATTGTTCTTTTAATGTCTCCCAGACTCCTCCCCAACCCCACTCCGCCCTTTAACTTACTTTCAATTGGCACAGAGTTGGTGTTGAAGCAAACAAACTGGAATTGGCCAATGGTTGGAGGCGGGTGGGGTGGGCGGGTGAGGTTAAATAAAATAGAGAGAATTAGATGGATTGCCAAATTTCTTTCAAGACCCTTTACTCCCTTTCTACTTCTCTGTTTCTTCATTCCTTCTCTTTCGTGCGTTGAATGCACTTCCGGAACAGTGCCCTGGTTAGTAAAAGTTAAAAATAAATAGAAGGCAAGATTTTCTTCTGTTTAGTAACAGCTGAGCCAAGGAGTGTCTTGGCTGCGGCAGTTTATAGAACACCGCTCCTGGGTCCATTTCCTAGATCCAGTCCTAAGTTCAACAAGTCCCGTGTCAGCTCACGTTAACTCTGGACCTGTCTGAACTCTCCTTATCGCTTATTCCAAACATTTTTCTGCAGGAGTTTCTACAGCAGCTCAACAATGTACCTGCTTTACTCGTAACTGCCACCAGGTGGTGCCTAACACCAGATCCCAGAGTTGACGAACGTTATTCATTTCGGGTAAATTATACCGAATTACTGAATTTATTGAATATATTTGCTTTTACTATAAAAGTATATCATTAAAATATGGGTGTTTAACTACATGCTGCTCATTAAATTTTACACTATCTCAGCTAATATTCATACTTGGCTTTAGCATGTGTCAAATGTGTTCATTCTTTTTTTTCACAAATGACATTGGGTGGAGGGTGGGGAAAGGTGGGGGGTTGGGGGGTGGGGGTTTGTCACATGCATTCTATGGCTTGTATGTGGAGGTCAGAGGACAGCTTATAGGATCTGGTTCCTCCCTTCCATAATGCAGATTCCAGGGACTTAACTCAGGTCACCACACTTGATGGCAAGTGTCTTTGTCCCCTGAGACATTTCACTGACCCCACGTTATTATGCCTTTTGGTCTTAACCAGAGTTCCTTGAAGTCAGTGGGGCAAATGACTTTATTTGTCTCTCTTAATAGGTGACAGGGAGACGAGGAGACGTGGCTGAGGTCACACAAGTGCTAGGGAATAGAAAAGGGGTTTCCCAACCATCACTAGTGGGTAATGAAAGAAAAGCGAATTATAATGCTGTGACTTCATTCTCTCCTTCCACATGTGGGTTCCAGCTGTGGCTAGGTGAGGAGAAGCCACACCTCCTGTGAACACTGCTCTAATAGGACTGCCGTCTTTACCCATTATCTTCTGTCTTTCTCTTCGGATGCTGGTCAAGTTAGGTCCAGGTGTAATATGCCCACTTTCCTGTTCTAAGGCTGAGCCCCACAGCAGTCCTCTGCCTGCTTGGCATTTCTCTCTGCATCCGATGCTCTTTCCCAGTTGTTTTATTTTGTACAATGAGAGGCTGACCTGACCCTTGCTTTATCCCCTTGAACAAAAGCCCTTAAACATGACAGACATCGAAAATGATGTGTAAACACATGACTGTTTCTTTCTCAGTATAAAAAAGAAAAACAAAACATTTCCCTGGCAACCACGTTGCTATACTCTCGAAAGAAACTCAGATGTTATTATTAAAGGCTAAGATCTATCTTTTTTTTTCTTAAAGGAGCCAAACAATGAACTTCCCTCTGGGCAATTAAATGGTGTTATCAAGATTTAAAAAAAATACAAAACAAAAAAATATGTTAAAATAAAGTTTTCTCATGGTTGTCTTTCATGAGGTAAGCCGGTGACGCTATAAGTACATATAGAAGGGGAAAGCCTTGACAACGATTAAATTCCTACTGGCAAATAAACACTCTGTGAGTGATTGTAAGATGTATTACCTCTCATTTTAATCTTCACAAGAACTTCTCGTGGTAGGTACCTTTCATATCTGTATATTCTACATGAAGAAACCAAGGCTTAGAGAGGTGAAGGAACCTGAGACCAAACTTAGTGATGGAGCGAAGATTCATACCTGGATGCGCTAAGGACATGGGTCCAAGCCTGTGTGGCTTTGTGTTCTGTTCACCTTATGGCTTCCCAGGCTTGGGGGAACGTCTGTGCCTGTGCCTGGCATCCTGCGGAACTGGATTCCAGCAGACTCTTGCCAATGACTTGATCTATAATGCTGAGGTGTTTTGTTTGTTTGTTTGTTTTAAGGAAATGTTCATGTCAGGGGTTTGTCTTGCTTGTTCCTGTAACTTTGGACACAAAGTCAAAACATTTTGGACTTTTGGAGGGAAACTCCTCATTTTTTCAAGCTAACGTGTTTTCCTGTTTGTCCTTCTAGGTACGTAAACACCTTTAAAGATGGCTATGTTCTTGCTAAGCATACCATGGATGCTGATACCAGCTGAAAACTTACGAGAACACTTTAAATGCCAATGCAGAGGGGCATTGAAATTGTCAGCTGAGCCTTCAATATAGTTCAGCAGGTAAGGGTTCTTGCTGCCAAACCTGAACTGGATATCTGGAACCCACATAGTGGAAGGAGAGAATGGAAGTCACAGCATTATAATTTGCTTTTCTCTCATGACCCACTAGTGCTACTTGGGAAACCTTGTGAGCCTCACAGTGAAAATACCAAGGTTCCTAAGACAAGGGATCCTTAGCTACCAACTCATGTGTACATGAAGCCTGGTTCCAGGCAACAGTGCCTGCTCTGTCTACCTGTTTCATGCTTTCTCTTGACCAATAGCAATGAGGAGACATTTCCTGGAGGTTTATGTATTTTTAATGCTTGCCACTTTCACATTAACAATTATATCTGTATGAGTTACAATGTGATAGTTGAATTCATACATCTTATGTGGCAAAATTATGGAACTCATAACTTTTTGTGATGTGGGCATTCAGAGCTCTTATTTCTGTGTACTTAAACTGTACAGTGCACTGTTGTTGCCTGTGGCATTCACAGGCAAAGCACACAAGCTGCTTCTCATCATATTTCACTTGTGGCCTTGGATGATGGCCATCTTAGTACCAGGTGTTTTTGCTTGAGATCCAACTGTGCTAAGGAGAAAATGCTTTTCAAATCACAGAAGCAGAAGCTGGGGCTTTGGGATGCATACTTAAAGGGGGGCTATGGTTTTAAAGGAGATTTAACTTTTTAAAAGATTTGTTAATTTTTATTTTCCATGGATGAGTATTTTGCCTACATGTATGTACATGTACCATTGGCATGTCTGGTGCCTGCAGAAATCAGAAGAGGGAATCTGAACTCCTGTAACCGGGGTTACATGGATTAGGGGCTGCCATTCTAGTGCTGGGAACTGGAAACCCATTTTTTTCCAAGAGTAGCAAATGCTGTCAACCACAGAGCCATCTCTTTATCCCCAGCAGCCTTGCTTTTAAATTGTGAGAGTTTGTTTTTTATCAACTCAAGAATCCTTGATAGAAGACCCATGAAATGGCACAAATATTCTGGAAGTATTAATTGAGATGAAATAGCAGAGATGAAAGTCAAGTATAAATGTTTTATGGGTTTAAAAATGCTAGTAAATAATTGTTATACATTTGCAAAGAAACAAAATACACACACACACACATATATATATATATATATATATCATAGTCTCATATGAATTAGTAATTATTCAATGAAAAACCTGGAAAGAAAAAGGGGGCAATTTATCAAAATGTTAGTTAGGAATTGTTCATTCACTTATTTGTAATTGTTAGCTGGCATATATTCAGTGTATATATAATAGGTTTTATTGTGACTTTCTATACATGCAAACAATGGACTTCCATCATATTCATTTCTGGGATTCCTCCCTCATTTTCTAGGATGAAACTTACCTGTTTGGTTTTAAATCAACCAGTTACAACCTGAAGAACTACAGAGAAAGAAGGTTGCTTCTCAAATCTGCCTCCTGCATATATTAGAGATACATGTTCAAGGTGCTATCAAGTATGTGACACACTGGGAGCTTTGAGGACTCAAGTGTCAATTTTTCTATCTTTTTTTTTTCAGACAGTTGGGTCGCTTGATAATCTGTCTTCATCATCTCTCTCATTTTTTACCATCCCATCCAGAAAACTCCCTGTCTCTGTCTCTGTCTGTCTGTCTGTGTCTGTGTCTGTCTGTCTGTGTCTGTGTCTGTCTGTCTGTCTGTCTGTCTGTCTGTCTGTCTCTCTCTCTCTCTCTCTCTCTCTCTCTCTCCCTTCCTCCTCTCCTTGGTGGCAGGCTCCTATCACCATTCCTTTTTGTCCTTGTTGGTTTCACAGCTTTGACCTTGGAGATTTTTCTCAGCATTTAAAGCAACCCACAGTTTTTATGACTGCAGTAGCTTTTCACACGACGAGAACCACCTGTGCCTCGATGTGGTAGAGACACGTCCCTTCTGGAACTCAGTGGAGCATACTAACTTGGGCTTTCTTTTTCTTTCTTTCTTTCTTTCTTTCTTGATTCACACGCTGACTCAAACATATATCATGCATGGTATTCTGGGAATGCTGGAAAACCCAAAGACAGTCTGTCCCACTCCGACCTTAAGAAAGGAGTATTACATAACATAAAATAGTATGCTGGCTGCCTTTCTGGATGCTGTCATAAAGTTCCTGACACGTGTGCCTTAAGGAAAGGGTTTACTGTGTATGGCTCACAGTTTTCAGGAGCCCATTCCATTGTGGTATAGAAGGCATGGTGGCAGGAGCTCTCACAGCTTGATGGTGGATCAGAAAGAGAAATGGGTATTACCCTCAAAGTCCATCCACAGAAACCCACTTTTGCTTGTCAGTGGGGACCACCAGTGCCGCCAGCTGGTGATCAAGTATTCAAACATATGAGTAGATGCAATGCCATGCAATGGACAAGATCTTTGGATGGCAGGTCAGTTTTTTTTATTAGTACAGTACTCAGAACACAATAAAGCACTTTGTATGTGGTGTTTAATTTTAATTGTGTGTGGGATATGGTGAAGGTTAAAAAAATGACCAAAAGAAACAGCATTTCACAGTTCACTTTGCTACTGTGTTTGATGTACCACCTTAAAGTCTTATTCCTCTTCATGCTTGCTTAAAAGTAATCGCTTAAAATCTGAGTGCATGCCCAATTCTACATCCATTCAGGAACAGAAAGCAATTGTGTTCCTCATCTTTCAATGTCCTTATTCTACAACTCACTTTACCATATTTTATAACCTGTTATGTGACAAGGAAAATTCTTGGATACAAAAAAATAGTCTTTTCTTTTCCTGTTGAAGTTTTTTGGTTGTTGAAACCCCTAGAGAACATTCCAGGGCCCATGTCCATCCACATTAAAATTCTGGATGCCTCTGGTAACTGAAGATAATGGAGTTGCAATTTTCCTATGATGCAGTATGAGCTTGGCATGCCCCCAAGTTTCCATTAAGCAGTTTGGCTTCACAAACAGGCTTTATGACTTCTGATACCTAATTGAAATATTTCCCCAAACCAATATTAGATCAGCATGTGATAGATTACCTGGAGTGTAATTGGCTGGCGAAGCAATTGTATTTCTTACTGAAGCTAGCTTCTGTTAGAGATTGAGGCTTACCACCGATGGTAGACCGAAAGTTGTAAGGGTCCCAAGTATGACTGAAACTCCAATAAATATCTTGTGTCTCTCATCCTACACTTCTGCCTTCAGAATTTTGGGGAGAACCTATCATAGAGGAGGAAAAGCAAAATCTACTTGTGGAAGCTAATTCAAGCACAAAGCTAGAGGCCTCTGAGTACTAACGTGGTTCCTACTGTACTTGCAATTCTCTACACCTGAGTACCTGCTACACTAATCAAAAAGGGTGTTTATTGAGAGACCTCACTCTCCTCAAAGTTTTGCTTTGTGATAGCTTTTGTTGTTGTTGGTATATTCAAATACCTTCCAGAAGTGAAAACTTCTGGCTGTGTGAAGTATTATGTCCTTTCTTCCCATGCCCATAGTGCCACCATGCATTAATTGTCTATTGTTGCAGAAGAAATTACCAAAGCCTTAAAGGCTCGCAAGCAGTTGTTACCGTGTGGGTTCTGTAGCTCAAGATTCACACAGAACATCCCATATTCAAGTGTCACCCAGATCTTTGAAGACTGGACCCTGCAATCATCAGAAGGCAGGGAATGCCACTGTCAGCTGGAGGTCAAGGCTGTGGAACGAACATGGCCTCTCCTTATGGTGTGGGAGTCCCCTCAACATGGTAACTATGTTCCTAAGTCAAGTGCTGAGAAAGCAAGCATGCATTTCAGTGTTTATCACTTTGTTACTTAGCTGGAAGCAACTTCAATCACTTCTGGCATATTCTTATGTTTGAGACAACTAAAAAATTCAGCCCAAACCTAATAGAAAAGAATAAAGACCCAATCTCTTGCTCAAAGAACATCAACACCTCTTTATCAGAATGGCATATGAGATGGATTTTTGTATTGGCACAGCCTGTTTTTAAAACTGTCTGTTACCTGCATGTATTTTTTTTATTTCTGTGTATGTAGTCTATGCTTGTGTGTACAAGTGTGTGTTCAGATTCACCGGCTAGTTTATGTGTGTGAACACAAGTCAACACCAGGTGTTTTACTCTGTCTCTTTACAGTTACTAAGATAGAGGTTGTCACTTGTCCTATAGACGAACACCTGGGAAAGACTAGCTGGTGGGAAGCCCCAGGTTCCTACTGTCTCTGGCTCCCTGCACTTGGATTACAGGTGTGAACCAGCCACACCAGGCTTTTTATGTGGGTTTGTCGATTCACTTAAAGTCCTCATGCGTGTGCAGCAAGCACTTTACCTACTGAGCCATCCTCCCAGCCCTCATGCACTTGTATTTTATAAATAGGGCTTAAAGCAAAAACATAAATCGCTTGTGGTCTTACAAAGTAGAAGGAAAATCAAATAAGTTGTCTACTTCCCTGCATTAGTTATGTTTCTACTGCCGTGATAAATCACCAGGACAAAGGCAGCTTCTCTGTAAAGGAAGGGTTTATTTGGACTTACAGTTCCAGAGGGATAAGAGTCCATCACTGGTGCCTCATAGAAGTGATACAGCATGCAGGTGTGGTGGTTGGAGCTGGAAGTTGAGGGTTCATATCTTGATCCATAAGCAAGAAACTAAGAGAGTGAACTCAAAATAGAACAAGTCCTTAAGTCCTCAAAACCCACCCCTACAGTAAGGCCACACCTCCTAAGCCTCCCCCAAACAATTTACCAGAAGCCTTCAAATGCTGGAGTACATGGATGGATATCTTTCATTCAAACTGCCACATTTCCAAAACCCGTTCTTTGAAAAAGAAATAATTCATTACGTTATGCTATCTTTCTACCTAAGTCCTTTCCAGCTTTAAATTTAAAAATGATAAATTGAAAGTAATCCTAGAGCCTTCATCCTAGAGACTGTCTGATGGCAGCAGAAGCAGACACCCACAGCTAAACACTGAACTGAACTCCTGGAATCCAGTTGCAGAGAGGGAGGAGTGATGAGCAAAGTAGTCAAGACCAGGCTGGAGAGGCCCACAAAAACAGTTGACCTGAACAAGGGGGAGCTCATTGACCCCAGACTGATATCTGGGGAACCAGCATAGGACTGATCCAGACGCCCTGAACATGGATGTCAGTTTGGAGGTCTGGTTAATCTATAGGGCCTCTGGTAGTGGATCAGTATTTATCCCTAGCTTACGAATGGACTTTGGGAGCCCATTCCACATAGAGGGATACTCTCTCAGCCTAGACACGTGGGGAGAATCTAGGCCCTGCTCTAAATGATATGACAGACTTTGAAGATCCCCCATGAAAGGCTTCATTCTCCCTACGGAACAGAAAGGAGATGGGATGGAGGTTAGTGGGGGGAAGGGGAGGAGGGGAGGAAGAGGGAACTGGGATTGACATGTAAAATAAGCTTGTTTCTAATTTAAATAAAAAATAGAAAAAAGAAAATAATCCATTTAAATTCCTATGATTAAATAGTATGCCAGAGATGGCTCAGTGGTTCTTCTAGAGGACCTGTAAGAGGGCTACGCCTCCTTTGTCCACAAAGTCATCTGGTCTTCCTATAACAGCTACCATGTCTTTGTTTCCTGAGACAATGTACTGCCTCTGAGAATATCACAAGGGACTATGGTTTCTCCTTCAGCTGCAAAGAGGTGAGAGAAAATACCCATGTCCCATTTCTGGGACACACTTTGTCTTGTCACCTAGCAGAGGAATAATACTGTCTTTCCTGAGAATGACGATGTTCATGAAAGCTGATCCTTCAGCTTTCTCCTTTATCATCTAGTCATTGATGACAATAAAACACAGCAAAATAACCAACCCCATTAAAACCATGTGATACCAAGTATAAGCTAGAATTCAGCCTAGCTCTCCAAAGTCAACCTTGCAAGGATTATGAACATTTATTATTTTCCTTTCTAACAAAGTAAAGTGACTGACGACTGACTGACTGACTGACTGATGGACTCAACTGCAAAAGGAAATACGGAAACACAGGACCGACATTTGAAAAGTGCTTGCTAAACAAACACACAGACTTGAGTTTGGATCCCCGAATTTCATATAAAAAGTCAGGCATGACAATGTAGTTCCTGTAATCCCATCCTTGAATGGAGAGTGACCTGTAGACACACAGATTCCTGAAGCTTATTGGCCAGGTAGCTTAGCAGAACCCATGAGGTTCATATTCAATGAGAGACCCTGCTGCAAAAAATAAAGGTGGAGAACAGCTGAGGAAGTCACCCAATGTCAACCATGGACCTGGGCATAGTCACACACATAAAACATAAACCCTGAATATCAGGACTGAACATGAGTCTTAGATCATTCATCAATAGTTTCTATCAACACAGTGAGTCAGTTTTCCCAGAACAGAAGGATTAACCCAGAGAGGAAATTTTCTTTCTTGCCACAGCTCTAAGATGTAAAGAAAATTTTCCCAGGTTCCTCTAACCATGCACCAAAGGCATATTTGGCCCTAGTTTCAGAACTATTGCAAGCAGAAAAACTTCCTATGGTGGGAAATGTACTTCACATTTTTTTCCTATAAGTGCTAAATGAAACAAAGCAAATGGAATTGAGGTCCCAGGGTCAGCTGCATTCTGCATCTCCTTTTTGTTAGGTTTGTTAGATTGGGTTTGCATCCTCGACCCCAAGACTACCTGAGGGTTTACTCTTCCCAGATCCTGAGAGCTTGCCCTGCTGCTGCAAGCTGAAAGCTCCTGCTTTAAAGGGACAAGCTCAAAATCCAACATTAGGACAAGTATAAAGATGTCATCTGGCAAAAGATCAAAGGAAGTGTTCCAGGTTGCGTGGAGTCCTCAGAAGTCACCCTTTGCTTGTCAACTGCTCAGTGTTTGCTTGTCATCCAGTCAAAGTGTGAGGTCAAGTTCTGACCACTCAAGAGTGGGGAACAGGACCCTTTTCAAAAAAAAATAGTGTGTCTTGTCTGTTTGATATCTGGCCCTGTACCTGTCTGCAAAAGTAAATATTTTTGCTCTGCCAAAATGCTTCCAATTATGTGGTCATTTTCCCCCGAGACGCCACACCCATTTCTAACATTACCTAGCCCAGATAGGACAGCCTGCTAGACAAGAGGTAAATGATGACTTCACATCCCACAACTGGTCGTGCCTGTTGGATATTGGCATGGTAACAGAAATAGTAGGGGAACAAGTGGTGTTAATGATATGGAGGGGGGAAGGGGAGTGGAGAAGGAAAGGTACAGGAGGTGAGAAGTAGTGTATTAAATATTCAGGAAGACGGAACGCTAGGCTAAACAGTTTCATCAAGTTCTTCAAACAGCTAAGTAAGGTAGATATGATTATGCATGTATGTAAAAATGCTCAGAGAAGGAAATTCAAGTTTAAACATGTAAAGTTGTGCTAAGACACACATCTTCTAATAGGCAAAGCTGGGCTTTCGGCCCAAGCTTTTTCACTCCTTGTTATGATGTGAACGTTGAGTGTATCACGAAAACTAGTGTGCAGGGGAACAATGGAGCTTCTGAGAGGTGAGGCTAATAGAAGGAAGTTGGACCATTGGGGTCATGCCCTTGAAGAGGATATTGTGACACTGGTCGCTTCCCTTCTTGTATTTTCTCTTTGGTGTATAAACTGACAAGGTGACTACTCCATGCTTGGTTAAAGGGAAGTTTTATTTTAAATTGTAGACATGAGAGAAAGAATAGCCACGAGACTTCTGGAAGAGGCCAAAGCCGAGAGAGAAAGAAGTAGATTGACCGTGATTAGCCAACTAGATGTGGTCAGAGTTATCTGAGATAGGAGAGAATAGCAGGAAATAAAAACAGAGAAAGCATAATGAGAGAAACAGGAGGAGAGAGAAGAAAAACAGTGAAAATATCAGGGTTATGAGCAGAATTAGTAGTTGGGGTGTGAGGGGAGCAGTGATCTGGGGACAGTTTAGGGTAGGGGAGAATGTGACAAGGGCTAGGATGCTAGCGTGGACTTTGAAATGTATAACAGGTACTTGTGATGCTAAGGGAGCCTGGCCCCACATATTTCTCTTCTTCCAGAGATAAGGGAAATGAATGACTCCCTTTTGGTAGAAGGAAAGCAGTTTCACAATTTCTTGAAGAATGATGGCTTTTATTTAACCTCCAGAAATCCTGCTATAGTTCAGTGTGTGTCAATGTGACTGACACAAGCTAGAGTTGTCTGAAGGAGGGAACCTCAGTGAGAAAATGCTTCCTGAAGATCTAGGTATAAGGCATTTTCTTAATTAATGATTGATGGGGAGGGTCCAGCCCATTGAGGGTGGTACCACCCCTGGGTTGGTGGTCCTGAGCAGGCTGAGCAAACCACGGGAAGCAAGCCAGTAAGCTGCACTTCTCCATGGCCTCTGCATCAGCTCCTGCCTCCAGGTTCTTGCCCTGTTTGAGTTCTTGTCTTGACTTCCTTCATTGATGAACAGCAATATGGAAGTGTAAACCAAATAAACCCTTTCCTCCCCAGCTTGCTTTTTGGTTATGGTGTTATATCACAGCAATAGAAACCCTAACTAAGACAGTCCAGGTTGAGCCCATTTCTGCATAGCTGGACTGCTCTTTGGAGTTTGGGGAGTTGGAGTTTCCTTTGGACCTGATAGTGACAAAATGACTTATGAAAAGAAACAAAGATGAAACAATTTATTTTGGCTTCTAGTTTAAGTGGATATAGTCCATGTGGTGGGAAAAGCATGGGCAAGTGTGTGAGGTGACTGAGTCATGTGACAGAATCCACAATCAGTAAACACAGAAAGAGACGGACGGAGGGGGGGATCTAAATTCTGGATCTCAGCTTGTATTTTCCTTTTTATTCAGTCTAAGTCTCCCAGCCCATGGGATGGTACACGTGCATTCAAGATGAGTGCTCTCTTATTACTAAAAGCTTTCTAGAAAAGTTCTTATGGTCTTACCCAGAGGGCTGATGGTCCTACATCCAGATCAGTTGAGAATGAAGGTGAGCCATTACAACTCCAGCCTTGGTCAACTTGACATCCAACAATATTACTTTCTATCACAATATTCCACACCAGACCAACTAAAGTCTCAAGACACATGTGGTTCATCTCTAATCATCTTTAATAGCCCTAACACTGTTAAAAAGGCCAAAGTCTCTTCTGAGACATAAGACAACTTCTTAACAGTGATCCCCTATAAAATCAGAAAACAGGTTACATACTTCAATTGTGCAGAGACAGAGAGTGATTGCTGCTGTTAAAAATGAAGGGCAAGAAGGTAACAAGGAAAGACAGGACCACAGAAAGGCAAAACCCAGTAAGACATAACTTTTTGTATGGACTCTAAGACTGGTGAGGGAATGACGGTGCTAAAAGGGACTAAGGCAGCCCTGCCCACCCTCAACTCTGTTGCCAACCGCACACATTTGCTTGGACTGGCTCCACTTCGCACTTGGGGCTTAGCTCAGAGGATGTCAAGAGGGCCTGGCATCTTCAGCATCTCAGAGTCCCCTCTGAAACTTTGGTTTCGCATTCCTAACTTCATGTAATGGCTCCTTGGGGACAAATCTGTCACACAGTACCTGATCTCTACAGGTTTCTGCAATCTCAGCATAAATGTGCATGACCCCAACACTCTGCATTTTGAATAACTATGAAACCACGGAGTAAATGCCTCTGAGTCTGTCAGATTGAGGTGTGGTCTGGCACCCTTCCTGTCATAGCTGTAATCCCTTCTTTGTGTCTTTGTGGTTGCATCTTGGAAAACACACACGTAGGAAATTGTTTTCAGGGACCACGTTTGGCAGTTTTCTGGGTTCAGTCCCTCTCCTTCCAAGTGACTTAGCAGTTTTACAAATTGGAGCCTTTGAAGAGGGGGTCTTGCCATTGTTGCAGCACAGAGCCTGTGGTTTGTCTCTTAGATGCTGGTGACCTTAATATTACAGCTTTCTCTGCACCTGCCTTATCTGCAACTTTAAACATGTTTATGGTCCTGTCAGACTACATAGTCTTCATATCTTTCTGTTCGGTTATTGCTCTTTTTATGTAGACCTGCCTGAGAACAATAAGCAATAACAATGACACACTGTTAGTGCTATCCAGTCTTAAAACTTCATCCACAGAGTCAATTAGTTTATTGTTTTGGAATCAAGCCTCACCCAACTTCTTAGGACAGGAGCAGAATGCACCTGATTCTTTGCCAGAATGTAACATGAATGGCCTCCAGCCCAGATCCCATTAAAGCCCGAGTTCACCTCTGAAACCTCACAAGCCAAGCCTCCATTGTTCACATTTTTCCGAAGCATCTTGGCCTTCTAAAGTCCTACCACAATGGTCCATTAAGCTTTGCTTACATCATTCTAAGGCTTATCAGGATCACAACTCCAAACTTGTCTGTTTTCCTCTCATATACCAGCTCTAAAGACCTTCAAACCATACAGTCAGGTTTATCGCAGCCACAGCTCCTCTTCTCAACACCAAGCTTCCGTGTTCGTTGTTTGTTCTCGTTGTGGTGACAAATTACACGGCAAGAAGCAACTTCAGTGGTGATGGTCACACTTTGAGAAGACACATCATCGCAGGGAAGCCACCACAGCAGGAGTGTTGTATTGTGTCTGCAGTGAAAAAGCAGAGAGAGATGAATACTAACGCTAATGCATTCTTCTTTTTACTCAGACTTTGACCCCAGGCCCAGGCATCAGGTAGTCCTTCCAGGAAACACCCTCAGATCATGCTCAGATGGTTTCTGAGATGATTCTATGTCTAGTCAAATTAACTATGAAGACTAAACATCACGCTTCTCCTTTTGCTTACTGGCTACCTCCAGTCAGACAACTTTGCTCTACCATGGTACTTTTTCTTATCAGTCAGCTGACCATGGGCTGAAACCTCTCACATCATGGACTAAAATGAATAAACCTTTCCTCCTTGTAAGTTGATTATCTCAGGTATTTTGTAACAGTGATCTCTGAACACTTCCACAGTTCCTGTGACTGTCTTCTGCTGCCAGCTGTTATTTTCTAAAGAAAGCCAGTAAGACTAAACCTTATTGGCCACTCACTGTGTACACACATCTTAGAGGGGCTCTTGGATGATGGAAATTAAATAAAAAACTACTTCCTCTTTGGAGATAGTCAAACTTAACAGACAAGACAATATGCCCACATAGGAAGACTCTTTATGTCCTGTGGTAAAACCAGATAGGAAATGATTGCTTTTAATTCTGCTATGACCCAGGGAAAAAAGCAGCAAGTTTTGAGATTTAAATTAATTTACTGTTACAGTTATGGTCAGTGGAGAATACAAAGGGGAGAGGCTATCTACATAGGAGGAAGTAGTATGAAAGAAAGCAAGGCTTGTTAAAATATATGGATGGGGAGAAGAAGAAAGAGTTATAAGGCTGCTGAGTGGTAGATGGTTTGGGAGTTAGCTTCTGGAAATGAATCAGGAGATGGGGGGTTGTCTGTAGAAAGAAGAGATAGACAGAGACCTTTGTATAGAGTGTTGCCAAATGACGCTACAGATATTTCATGTACCAAGAAGTTCCTATATATATTCCTCTAATGAACAGGTATTCTAGGTTTATCTTGCATTCTTCTGCATTCTGCTCATTTGTCTGAGGCTGCTCCAAGGGAAAGCCATGTACAATGAGCAAAAATCTACAGAATCCTCACTAATCATGCCTGGGGTTCTATTAGGGTTATTTGAATTAGTTTTTTTGGTTTTGTCTTTCGGGCAGTTTAATGCTTATATTCCTGTAGGGCAGGGGAGAAAACAAGGAAAGAAGAGAGAAGAAGAGGAGTAGAGGGGGAGGGGAGGAGAGGAGAGGTTAGAATTTATATTTAAATTCTAAGCCTGAGGTCAAATGACTCTTGGCAGTCATTTCTAGGGAGGGCAAAGGTTCATAGGGGTGAAAACTGTATGTGGGAGAAAAAATGAGTCCACCTCTGGCTTCAAGGTAGCCCGGTACAGGGATGTGCACAAGGGTACTTTACGAGTATACCCCCACCCTGCCCCGTGGTTCATCTTTTTTTTTTTTTTTTTTTTTTTTGGTTTTTCAAGACAGGTTTCTCTGTATTGCTTTAGAAGCTGTCCTTGAACTAGCTCTTGTAGACCAGACTGGCCTCGAACTCACAGAGATCCACCTGCCTCTGCCTCCCAAGTGCTGGGATTAAAGGCATGCGCCACCAATGCCCAGCTTGGTTCATCATTTTTTAAAAAGTAGTCATCTGTTGTTTTTGTAGTGTTTGGGGTTGAACACAGGGCCTAAAGCATGCTGGGTTTTGCTGTATCCCAGAGCCAGACTCTGTTCCCTTAGTTTTAAATTGCTCACCTTGAAAAATTGACAGGAGTTTCTATTATGGAAGACATGAAGTTTTCCAAATTATTTGTTGCTCATTTTTGCTAATGAAGACAAGTGGACTTCATGGTTGACATTTATGAAGACACGATGAAAATCTACTTGACATTTCTCAGAAAGTTCTGGAAGCTGGAAGAATGTCATTGTATGTCTGACCTCTTTATCTTGACCGGCCTAGAAAGCACAAGCAGATGATGCTATCTGTTGCTTGATGGGGGCAGGGCGGGGAGGGGAAAGCAGATCTTGCAAGAAGACAAAGCAGGATTTTTGCCTGAAAGAAAATTTCTCCTATCAAAATGCCTATTTTATAAAAGAATTCTTTCTAGAACAGCCATAGCTTTTCTTGAGTATTGAGTAGCCCTGAAAGTCTATTGTAATGGTGAAAGAGGCGTAGATACTGAGTTTTATGTTTAACACAGTTAAAATTACTCAGGAGATCTTGTTCATTTCCCCTTCTCAGGGGTAGCAGAGGGGTGGGGTGGGGTGGTGGTCCATGTATGACTCTCTTAGGGTCCTCCTTGTTTCCTTGCTTCTCTGGGGCTGTGTGGACTCTAGTTTGGTTATCCTTTGCTTTATGGCTAATATCCATTTATGAGTGAGTGCATACTATGTTCTTTCTGTGTCTGGGTTACCTCACTCGGGATGGTTTCTTCTAGTTCTATCCATTTGCCTGAAACTTTCAAGAAGTCATTGTTTTTTACTACTACTCCATTGTGTATGTATGCCACATATTTTTTAATCCATTCTTCGGTTGAGAGGCATCTATGCTGCTTCCAGGTTCTGGTTATTATAAATAATGCTGCTATGGACATAGTTGAACAGATGTCCATGTGATATGAATGTGCATCCTTTGGGTATATGCCCAAGAGTGGTATTACTGTGTCTTGAAGTAGATTGATTTCCAATTTTCTGAGAAACTGTCATACTGATTTGTAAAGTGGCTGTACAAGTTTTCACTCCCACCAGCAATGGAGGAGTGTTCCCCTTCCTCCACATCCTCTCCAGCATAAGCTCTCATTAGTGTTTTTGATCTTAGCCATTCTGACAGGTGTAAGATGATATCTCAGAGTTGTTCTGATTTGCATTTCCCTGATGGCTAAGGATATTGAGTAATTCTTCAAGTGTCTTCTGGCCATTTGAAATTTCTCTACTGAGAATTCTTTATTTAGATCTGTACACTATTTTTTTAGTTGGATTATTTTATATTTTGGTTCTAGTTTCTTGAGTTCTTTGCATATTTTGGAGATCAGCCTGAGGACGGTGGGAGGAAAGAGAGGAAGAGAGAAGGGAGGGGGAGAACATGAGGGATCAAGAAGGTCCAGTTGGGGGAAGGACAGAGGGAGAGCAAGGAAAGAGATACCCTGATAGAGGGAGCCATTATGGGGTTAATTAGAAACCTGGCACTAGGGAAATTCCCAGGGATTCACAAGGATGACCTCAACTAAGAATCTAAGCTGTAAAGGGAAACTTTTTCCTTGAGAGAAGCCTTCCCGCCAGCCTGGTTCCAGAGCTGCATGAGTCCCAAATAAACACACAGGAGGCTATATAAATTATGAAGTTGTTGGCCTTGCTTGTTTCTTACTGGCTAGCTCTGACTTAAGTATTTATCCCATAATTGTTAATCTAAGAAATTTCCGGGCTTCCTACCCCATGGCGTTACATCTTGACTCTCTGTGTTTCTCCTACCCAGAGTCCTCCTGGACTCCTAGTCCCACCTATCTAACTTCCCTATTGGCCAACAGTGCTTTATTGACATAATCACAGGACTTCCCCCATCACTAAGCAATAGTGGAGAGGGTGCCTTAAATGCCCTTCCCCTATAATGAGTTTGATGACTACCTTAAATGCCATCATAGAGCCTTTATCCAGTAACTGATGGAAGCAGAAGCAGGGATCCACAGTTAAGCACTGGACCAAATTCCTGGAGTCCAATTGTAGAGAGGGAGAATTGATGAACAAAGGCGGCAAGATCATGTTGGAGAAACCCACAGAAGGAACTGACCTGAGCACGTGGGAGCTCACTGACTGCACACCGATAGCTGGAGAACCTGCATAAGACCAAACTAGGCCCCCTGGCCATGGGTATCAGTTGGGGGACTTGGGTAGGAATGCTGGCAAGGGAACCAGTATTTACCCCTAGTACATGAACTGACATTTTGGAGCCCATTCCCCATGGAGGAATACTTTGATTAGCCTAGATACAGGGGTGAGGGCCTCAGTCCTGCGTCAAATGATATGACAGACTTTGGTGATTCCCCATGGGAGGCCTCACCCTCTCTGAGGAGTGGACTGGGGGTGGGATAGGGAGATGGTGGGGGAGTGGGAAGGCAGGAGGGAGAGAGAATTGGAATTGGTATTTAAAATACGATTGTTTTAAATATGTATGCACATATATATTTAAAGACAAAGTTAAAATTAGCCGAGGATATAATGCATATATGCATTCTTAGACAAATCATTCACCAAGCCACTCTATGGCCCAAGCAAAATTAACAGGAGTATAGATTGTAGATTTGGCTTTTGTAGCTAGGAACACAGGAGTCCCAGAACAAGACAGGAATCTAAGGTATGGGGCCAAGGCTTACTAGGTTTACCACATGCTGGAAATGTAGACTTTGGGTCCTTTGAATGTAGGTCAAAATGTGATCCATCCTAAAGGTCCTTATGTGTCTATAGAGGGAGAAAAGTTTCCACACTTGCCTTAAGCTTGTAAATACACTACACTGTGGCAGCCACTTTGATATATGTTTTATGTTCTCTTGCTAGATCTTCTGGTATGATGACACTATTTATATTGCTTGAATCTGTGTATGTTAGTCAGGCTATTTTGAAAAGTTTGACATGGCCAATTTGCAATTCCTTAGAGTCATTTCATTGTCGTTAGCAATTTTGCCATATCTGAAGCCTCAAAGGATTGGAGTGGATCTTTCAGTGACCTCAGTGTGGACAATGTGAGGGGATTCCTCAGTCCTAAACATGGAAGAGAGCACCTGTATGTTTGAAAGCTCTCTGGGACAAGCATGTGCTTGCAAGTGTTACAGTCAGCACTGTCTGAGCTCTTCCTGAAGTACAGGCAGGAGTAACCTTTGGAAATTGCAACAGAGCTTTGTCATCTACAAAGTTCATAAGAACAGCACATTAAGTGATTTAAAAAAAGAAACACACACACACCATGTTTTTAAGTACATTTGCAATTTTTTGTTGAGCCACATTGCTATTTTGGGGCACACCTGGTTCATGGTCCACAACACTTTCCAGCTCCTAGATTTCGAAAAGGTGGTTTTCTAGCTTTAAGTAAATATATCAAGTATGAGGAATCTGCAGCTTCTATGGAGAGACATCATCAAGCATGGACTGTGGACCCAGAAACACAGGAGAGTAGGTGACACTGCATGTGTGAATGATCCTGGGCAAACATACCTGAGATGGACATTTTCTGAGTGCAGGCTTTGTGTGCGCACATGGTTTGAGATTCACAAATCACACTCTGATTAAATACCTGGGCCCTGCATTGCCTGTACTTGGTAAACAGCTATTTTTCTAGCTCCACATGCAGAAAATGTCACTGTGGTTTTGTAGTAAATATTGTAAGAGAGAGGTAAATTTGACATGAAAGCAATTTGTATTTTACTTTTTCAACAATGATTTACAGAACAGCTGCCATGTTCCAAGTGTTGCCCAAGCCATGAGGTTACCAAGACACCTTTGCCAACCAGAGTCTACATGTTCCTGGTAGGCACAAGGTTACAAATAAGTAAATGAGTAAACACAGAAAGACTCCAGATGGTCATAAGCGATACAAAGATGATAAAATGGGGGTGATTTGATAGAGTAATTAGGTAGTTTAGATTATAAGGTCAGAGTCGGGTCCAGAGGAAGTGATGTTTGATTTCAAGCTTTCTGTTAGGTTCTTTCTGTTGGGTTCTGGAGACAAGCGAAACTACCTGGCTAAAGAAAAATTCAAGAAAAAATAAGAGTTACCTTGATGATACTTGTTGTTTAAGATAAACAGCACTGTTCAAAATTGCTATTACTCAGTTTAACCTGTACATCTTGAAGACATCAATGCGTGTTTCTGTTCTAACTGGTGGTGCAGGTGCTGGGGTTGTTTGGTCCCTCCTGGTAGTTGGAGCATAGTCAGAATGGCCTTGTGTTAATCAGATAATCAGAGATCTTTCCCTTCCTTCACTGTTGTTTGTTTTGCAGACTTGGGAGTTCAAACCCAGAGCCCCATGCCTACAGGGCAAACCCTGTTCCACTGAGTTGTATGTCTAACCCATTTCCTACATTTTAAAATATAATTAAGTTAGTTATGTTTCCATTACCATAACAAATATATGAGACACTTGGCTTTTCAAAAAGAGGGTTCTGTTTTGGTTTTTAGTTCATGAGATGAGTTGGCCTTGGGCCAGAGAGTGTGTTGGAATGAAACTGCTTTCCTCATGACCAAGAAGTGGAAGAAAGAAGAGATAAAGGCTCTCTCTCTTTCTCTTTCTCTCTCTCTCTCTCTCTCTCTCTCTCTCTCTCTCTCTCTCTCTCTCTCTCTCTCTCTCTCTCTCTCTCTCTCTCTCTCTCTCTCTGTGTGTGTGTGTGTGCCTGCATGAGCTGATGTGTTCATGCAGTTTTCTGTGGGAGCTGAAAGAGGGCATCAAATCCCTTGGAAAGGGACCACCTAATGTGGGTGTAGATTTGAACCCAGGTCCTCTCTGAGAGCAGTACATTGTCTTAACTGCTGAGTGATCTCTCCAGGCCCATTTTTCTTGACAGTTCTTTTATTTGAGGTATGATGATATCATGGAAACTGATTTTGCAAACCACAGTTGAAATTTTGTCTTACTGTGACATCTGAAGTCTTTACCTCTTTGGCTACCATTCTGTAACCAATAAGTATCTGAAATACTTCCCAAATACTGAGTGTAGAGTGGCAATTACTATTTTGTGATGAAATGGAATTTCCACACTTTCTCTAAGATGATGATGAAACCATGACAGGTAGAAAATAATGAAATTTGAAGGCTGTTAAACACCCTTAATTAATGTTTTGTGATTTTGTTTTCCAGCAGGAAATGTGGCAATTTACTAGGTCAAAACTTGTAAACTTTCTCTTAGACTTAGATCTGACTTCTGTTTCACATCACAAATGAACACTGAAGAAGTCTCTGTCTGTCTGTCTGTCTGTCTGTCTGTCTGTCTGTCTTTTTATTTTTTCAAGACAGGGTTTCTCTGTGTAGCTTTGTAGACCAGGACGGCCTCAAACTCATATAGATCTACCTTCCTCTGCCTTTGGAGTGCTGGGATTAAAGGCATGCGCCACCACTGCCCAGTCTGAAGAAGTCTCTTAAACAAATACTTTAAATACTCAAGAAAATCCAGGTCCTCTGGGTTCCGTTATTAATTTTATATTACTGGGGCAGTCTTCTCACAAGATATATAGCTGGTGATTTCAAAACGCCCAAGTCTTCTGCGTCTGAGAAGATTAAAAGTATTCTCATTGATTTCTAAATCCTATCACTCTGTATTTCCCTTGCATGGCAAAATTTGTGTGACTTTAGCCAGCATGAACATTCAAGACAAAATCATCTCAGCCTGACAGATCTGTCACACAAAGTTCACCAGTTTTAGATTGTCACATGCAGTCGGGGCAGCAGATGGTACTGGTCATTCAATTCAAGAAGATCAACTCATTCTTTGAAAAGTATACAATACAGCTTTCCTGTAGAAGCATAGGTAATGTGGTGAACAACCGAAGAGGGTT
Source organism: Mesocricetus auratus (assembly GCF_017639785.1). Lineage (NCBI taxonomy): Eukaryota > Metazoa > Chordata > Mammalia > Rodentia > Cricetidae > Mesocricetus > Mesocricetus auratus. Next base: position 37,432,226 of record NW_024429189.1, read on the forward strand.
TCCTTGTTTGGTCTTTATGTAAATTTGTATGAATACTTATAATTTTAGGAGAATGACTTTAAATTATTTGTACTTTGCAAATAGAGATGTAAGAAAACAGATATACATCAACAATTGCAGGTAATAACTATTTTAGAATTCGACATGAACTTAGAGATACTTCTGAAGGCATCATTAATGATTAACAGGGGAAGTTCCCTTGGAGTGTCTTCTTTCTGGGATCCACACATGAAAATGAACATGAACTAGTGAGAACTGACAATGAAACAACTGATGAAAGAAAGAAGTAACACAGTCCTTTGATGGAATGCCAGTTCTCAGACAGCACAGAGTGATTTCTGATGTGAAGTTTCTTCTTGCTCTAAATAGCAGAGTTGTATTCAAAGTGCTAGAGAAGGAAACTGGTAACTAAGTAATGATCTGTGTTCTAGGAAAATCCACCACCCATGTTGTCCAAGACCTTTGGAAGTTTTTTCCCCTCTGAGACCCTGCACGCAGCTATACTATGATATGGCCCTCTGAAGATGTGAGTACTTGGTAAAGGAAGAAGTGATTTAGACCTTTGGATTTTCATGTTTCCCTTTTTCCTTTCTTGAGTATTCTTTCTGATAGTAGCTACCCCCTACTATCCCTGTGCTGGTTTGAATGAAAATGGCCTGTGTAGGCTCATAGAGAGTGGCATTATTAGTAGATGTGACCTTGTTGGAGCAGGTGTGGCTTTGTTGGAGGAAGTAGGAGGTGGGCTTTGAGGTTTCAGATGCTCAAACCAGGCCCAGTGTCTCTCTCTCTCTTCCTGCTGCCTGCTGATCCAGATATAGAACTCTCAGCTATCCCTCCAGGACCATGGTTGCCTGTGTGCTACCATGTTTCCTTCCAGGATGATACGGATTAAACTTCTGAACTGTACGCCAGCTCCAACCGAATGTTTTCCTTTATAAGAGTTGCCATGGTCGTGGTGTCCTTCACAGCAATAAAACCTTAACTACGACACTTTCATTCCTCCTTTTTTTCTTCATTCCCTCTACCCTCTAACCAGGGAGAAATTTAGAGCAAAAGAGTTCTTCAAGAATTAGTTGACCTGAGCAGGTGGGAGTTCACAGACCTCAATCTAACAGCTGGGGAACCAGCATAAGACCAAAGCAGACTCTCTGAATGTGAGTGTCAGTTGGGGGTCTTGGGCAGTCTATGGGGCCTCTGACAGTAGAACCAGTGTTTATCCCTAAAGCATGAACAGGCTTTGGGAGCCCATTCTCTATGGAGGGATACCTTGCTCAGCCTAGATACAGGGGGAGGGCCTAGGTCCTGCCCCTAATAATGTGACAGACTTTGATGATCCCCCATGGAAGGCCTCACCCTCCCTGAGGAGTAGATGGGGGTGGGATGGGGAGATAATGGGGGAAATGGGAGCCCAAGAGGGAGGGGAAATTGGGATTGGTATGTAAAACAAGAATGTTTTTAATTTAAATAAAATTAATTTAAAAAAGAATTAGTGTATTGCCTGGTATTCAAATACTGCACTGCACTTTTTATTGAATACTCTTCACCGGATGAGCTATACTACATGCTTTATATCCATGACGCTATTGCAAAGTCACAACTATCCTTTGAGGTAAGTGTTTTCTTTGTACTTCTCTAACTGGACATTGGAGCATAGAAGTTATTTATGATAGTCATATAACTGATGAATTGTGGCTCTTTTTTTGGTTTTTACGAGACAGGGTGTCTCTGTATTGTTTTTGAATTGTGGCTCTTTTTTTGCATTTAGACATTTGATTTGTTTCAACTATTAAGATAGTGTTCTATGCTAGGAACCTGTTCCTTTGTGTTCTTAAGTACTACACCATCTCTCCAGACCCTCATAATTTTTCACATTAAAATCTCCTGTTTCCCATTAGGAAGCACAGTGTTTGAATGACAGCTTCAAGATTCTCTTCTATGAAGATAAAATTTGACTTCCAGAGATATTAGTCAGTTGTCCTTGGTTCAAGTCTCTGGATCTATACAAATTGTACCTCCTTGAGGTACAATTGGAGCCCATATGTCCGGTCTCTCAACCACGTTTTCATCTCTAGTTCTTTACCTACTTCTTAAGTGCATAGAGTCAGCTGCCCCCAATGACTTGCACCTGTTCCTGGAGCTCCTGAGTTTAAAATACAAGATTTTGAAACACTAACTTCTCTAATTTTCTTTTGCTTGTATTTTCCTGAGTCATTTGTATAAACCAACAGCCTTTTCATGTGTTTCTGCAGAAACATCACTGGCGTTTGAGACAGAATGGCAGCTCTAAGGTGTAATTCAGGGGGAACCACAAGCAGGGTGTAGAGGCTCCTAGAGCCTCCTGTCCCCTCCTCACTTTGTCTTTTGTGTGCTAAATGAAAACTAATTCTTCCAGCCATCTCCGAAGTAAAGGCCCATCCTGCTGTGAGAGCGGACTCAATGTGTCTCTCTGTTGATAGTAAATGCTACACAATCTCACTGAAATCCTGCTTTTATTCCATGTGGTATGTAATGTTATCCCTATTGCACAGGTAAAATCCTGAAGTCTCAAGAGGTTGGGGCTTCAGTCAGAAAGTTTTCCAAGGAAAGAGAGGTCATTGTTGATAAAGTCAGCTACACACATACACACACCATATAATGTGGGGAATATAGTTTCACTTTTTTCTTCTGTTACAGGTGACTGGTGATTCCTATGATGTCCAGCTGTTAATTTCTTTTTTTCAGATAATTTTGGGCCACTCTTTCTATGTTTAATTTTAAAAGAGTAATGAATTCTCCATAAATTGTTAGTTAAATGACTGATCATTCCTCAAACAAGTTCTTCTTTGTTATAGTTGTCATAGATGCAAGTAACCACTGGGATATCTCTCACCTATTCCTATTACCATAATACAGAAGTGATTAAAATTGTTTAAGATGAGATGATTGGGGTTGAATCCTTCCTTGAGGTCTAAGCCTATTTATAAAATAAATATACACAATCATTCCCTCTTATGTATGTGAAAACTAAGAAGAATTTGCCGAACTTCTTCTCATGGTCATGTATTCATTGAATATTTTCTAGTAGTCATAGCACACGTCAAAACTGAATGATCACTTTGTAGGCAGTGAGTTTCTTATTGTTAGAAATAAGTTTCTTATTGGTTGATGACCTAATTAGATTTCTTCCAGTCGTGAAATACTACCTTTCTATATGAAGTCAATTTTAAAGCAGTTTTTAGGCCACTCACTCCCCTCACAAATGATCCAGATGGAATGTTGAACTTTCTTTTTCTCTTTGGTTTGAACAGTGAGAGGTAGAATCAGGCAAATAAATCAGATAGCCTGCCTTCTAAATACTATTCATATGTAAATATATGTAAGAAAATAGCATCATGGTTGACTATATCTGTTAGCTAGGATGAAATGTATACATGAATTTTTACACATGTAACTAATGTGAATTCAATCCCTAACTGAACAGACCATAGTCAAATAATTTGGCTGCTTCTCACTGTTCTTCAGTTCTTCAGCAACTTCATGATAAACTTAAATCCTAATGGATTCTCAAGTCATAGTAGCAGGTTTACATTTTAGGAGTAAAAAGGAACATTCATGGAGACTTTTATTAAACACAGATACAAAACAATCCAGCCATTGGGTTGTTTCATCCAGAAATACCAGTGTCATTGACAGCTATCATAAGAGGTTTTCAGAGGTAGGAACTATCAGGGAAGAGAAAGAGAAAGACCATCTTTAGCAATACTTGACGTGGTTTTAAGAAAGACTAATCCAGGCAGGTTCTTACTGCAGCTCACAGGATTCATATCTGGGTGAGATTGGTGAGATGACTTTTCTCCTCTTTCAGAAGAGAGTCTTTCAGCACTATGATGCTATCCAGGAGGGATGAAGCCTAGGGTTGAGCACCAGCTCAACTTCTCCATGTTCTATAATGTAAGTATGAAGTATCTTCAGCAACAGGGTCTTCTTATCAAGTTATGGAGGGTAACCAATAGCACTGTAACGTTTTGGGGGAGGACATCTATTGGTTTCATTGACCAACAACTCAAGACAACGTAACCCATTCCTGGCCTGATACTGAGGGCTTTACTTTTATTATGTCTAGTTGGAGAATTGCCCCTCCCCTGTTACAGGGTACCCTATATAAATTCCTTTTATATATTTATACTTTAGAAAGCTTTCAGCATAGTAGGTTTCCATATGTTTTTTTTAAAGGTTAGTTATCCCTTGCTATATCCCCTCCTCTACTCTGCCCTCACATACCCCATGCTACTTAATCTTTCTATTTTAAATTTTACCTCTATCCTGAATAATGCTTCATTCCATTTCCCTTTCTTTGGTAAATTGCCTATTCCTTCACAGTCACTTATTAGCTATCTCATCTCTGTAGGTATTTTGAACAAAACACACATATCAAAGGGTACAGAGAAAACATGTAATGTTTGTTTTTTTCTGGGTCTGGGCTACTTAATTCAGGATGATTGTTTCTGCTCCATATACTTATTTGCAAATATTTAATTTAATTTTTTAACAACTGAATGAAATTCTACTGTGTAAGTGTGCCACATTCTTCTTAACCATGCATTGGTTGATGGATACATACAATTTTTCTGGTGCATTAGTGGCACAAATGATACGAAAGTAACCAAGTACCTTTTTTTAAAAAATTGGATTTAAGGCCAGCTCCATGATATGGGACACATATCTGACACAATCAGTGAGGCAAACAATCTGAAGCCAAATAGGTCAAACCTAGTACTATTATTCTGCTAAATGGACAAAGAAATATAATGACCCTAGGTGCCATATTGCTATACTCATTACTTAATCTTCATCAAAAAAGCTTCTTCTTTCAGTAGATTGTAAATGGAGTTCTTAATTGGTCTAGTTAATAAAAAATTGGAGTCAGATATAAAGGGAAATGTTGAGAGATCAGAGAGAATGAGCACGCTGAGGCGTACCTTACCTCCTTAACATTTCAGCAGACAAGAGAGAGATTTCCTGTTTCTTCCTGCTTACATCCTGTATCTGCCCAGCTACCTCACTTTCTGCCTGTCTGTAAAGACCTCCAGACCTCTATGGTTAGCTAGCAGAAAGCTCCATTCTCTGACTCTCAGACAGACTTTATTTGTACAAGCAAGATATCACCACAGTAGATGGTGATTAATCTGTGACTGTTCAATATACATAAAGTCTTCAGAATGCTCAGTCCTAAATGGGATGTCTACATCATACTTCCTCCCTCTCAAGGCTCAGGTTTCTATGTAGAAGAGAGGAACAGAAAGATTGTAAGAGTCAGAGTTGGTGGATGACTTCAAGGAAACATTGCTTTCTGGACACAACAGGGAAGATGCACATAGGAACTCACAGATATTGTGACAGCATGCATAAGAACCAGACAAAATCTAGCACACAGAACTGGGGAGATGGGTATTAAATTCCACCCCTGGTCAATGAGTTATTGGCATTTGATTGCTCTTTGAAGGGTAAGTTAATTTTCTTCAATGAAGTAATACTTGGTATATCAACCACACTCAAGGCCAGGTCCTACACACAAAGTAGTTGGCCAGCACAAACTGGTCTTCATGGGTTTGTGTTTTATTTTAGTTAATTTTTATTAGATTTATTAATCTTATTTTAATGAATGTTTCACATGTATGTATGTATGTATTTTTGTATGTATGTATGGGCATCATGTGTGTGCTTTGTGCTTGTAGAAGTCAGAAGAATGTATCAGATTGCCTGTAACTGGAGTAAGTTACAGAGAGTTGTGAACCAACATGTGGTTGTTGGGATTAGAGCCTCGATCCTCTGCAGGAGCAGCAAGTGCTCTTAACTTCTGATCCAGCTCCTTGCTTTGTTTATTGAATGGGGTGGGGTTAGGTAGGTAGGAAGGTGGGGAGGGATCTGGGGGGAGTTGGAGGAGGAGAATGAATATGATCAGAACATATTGTATGAAATTCTCAAGCAATAAATAAAAACTACTGAAAAACAAACAAACCAAAACAAAAAAATACTAAAGATGGGCAAGAACACACGCTATGGAATGTGTTCTGTGTTCCAGATATTCCTGTTCAGGCTTGACATCTTAGCTTATCATCAGTCCCGTGCTGTTAGTTAAATAATACTCATTTCTTCTTTTTATAGTTGGGGGAAGATGCTGAGTTTCTTGCATTGTTACTGCTGATCTGCATACTACAGAGATGGATCCTTCCTACCTCTTACTGAAATCACTTACAAGGACACACTATGTATAGTATGAGTGAAAGCCCTATAGGAGGGCAACTGGGCAAACAAACAAAGAAGAAAACAACAACAACCAAAAACCCAAACTAGTGTAGACATATGGTGACTTTACCAACCACAGCAAGAAGGTTTTGTGTTCACAGGAAAACTACAGAAATACAATTTGGTAATAGCCCCTATTATTACCAGTTCCTTTTTTGGCTCAGGAGATAAGAGTACTTGTTGCTTTTGCAGAGGCTTGGAGTTTAGTTCCCAGCTCCTATACCAGGCAGCACAAAACACATTAACTATATAGCTCACTTGCACATATACACACACATACAAAATTTAAAAAAACAAGTATTTACAATCAATGAGTGTTTAAACAGAATGCTTACTTTTAGTACTGTCTTTGTTTTAAGCATTGAGTACATATGCAGGTGTGTGTAATCTAAGTGTGTATTATGTACCAGGAATGGTACTATAAAACAACTCCTATGCTCTAGTCATAGATAAAACACAGGCTCATTAAATTTCATAGGTGTATCCCTTTGTTCCAAACTAAAGGCTATCTGTTGTCTGATGTATCAGCAATGTTTTATTTATTGCTCTTATCAGATTCACCCCACCTTTTCCCACTACTCACGCTCTTTAAAAAATCTTGCTCATTCCTCATAATCTAATTCATTTTTACCTCTTGACTGGAGTTCCCTTCACCACTTCAAAACAGAACGTCCCTTTCTTCCTCTGAGTCCTTGGTATCAGCACTCATCCTCAAATGTGTAGTGCGCCTTGAGTGGTGCTGGTGTGTGTTGCTGTCTGGCTTTTCACAGGAGTACATCCTGCTACCCAAGTAGATCTGTGTGTTCTTTTCATAGAATAAGTACTACACCCTCGTGTCATGCAAACTCACAGTGGACAATCGTGGAAACTATGACTGTTCTCCTGCTCCCAAGAAGCAGAGTCCTTATGCGTGAACTTGAACTTATGTGGAAGAACTGGGTATGCAGCCAGGGATGAGAAAACTGGCTTAGTTTTGTTGATAGCTTCCAGAAGCCTGGGAAAGCAGGTATGCTACTAACGTCCCACTTCATATTCAGATTACAGAGCTGTTTCCCAACTGTAGTTCAGGCGTTTTATACTCCTGTCCCTCAATGAAAGTTATTTTTCTACCTTTTCTTTCTTCTTGCCTCTTTGGCTTAGCATCCAACTATTCATTTTCTCACCAAGCCATCTATCTATTTGTGTGAGGTATCCATTTGCAGTTTGGTTTCCTGGGGCAACAATTAGAAGTTCTATTAGTGCAGGTAAAAAGCGGCACTCTTGTAAGGCGCTGCCTCTCCTATGACTAACTTTCCCTTGAGTCTAAGAGTATGACATGCGCTCTCAGAGTATTGTCTTGGATAATGGGACTCCTGGATTAAAATTACAGTAATATAACCAGATAGGGAAATCTTCCACCAAGTTAAACTGCTTCTTGGAATTTCAAGATGAGAAGGCAATCAGCACTCTTGTATTGTGTGGGACCTGAAGCTAGATGCTGACAGAACTCTGTGTCTTAGAGTTTTACTTAACTCTCCGAGTCTGACTTTGCTCTCTGTAGCCAACTAGCTTTTACCTTTTCCAGCTCTACAATGAAGTATGGTGGACAATATCCTCTGTGCTTGAATCCAAATGTTTACAAAATAGGCTGCTGACCAAAGCTCCATTATCTGAAGGACCTTCACTGCTATCATGGCCCATCCCCAAATTAACCAAAGTATGGCCAGATAAGAAATGATGACTCACCCTATTGTGTTTTCCGAGTAATTATTTGAGTGATGGGTGGTATGATGGGGCCATTGCTTCAGGGAGATATGTTAGACAAGCAAAAGAGGTGTTTTTCCATACCTAATCTCATGCTAGCTTTATAATAGTGGCCAGAGAAGTAAGACAGATGCTGTCCTATGCAGATCACACAGGAGGACATGTGCATGCTTGTAGAAACTAACCAACTCATCCAAGATTCTGACAAGCACTAAATCCTCCTTTCAGAACTGCCTGACAAAATCCATCTTCTACAATACCCTTCAAATCCTACTCTAGTCTCAAAGGTGAGGCAGAAGCATTACCTTTTGTTCTCTTATTAGTTTATCTGGTAGAAATGCAGCTTGAGAGAAGCAGGAAACAGGACACAGGAGAGTGAGAGAAAGAGAGAGAGAGAGAGAGAGAGAGAGAGAGAGAGAGAGAGAGAGAGAGAGAGAGAGAGGAAATACAAGGGAGTGAGTTACAAAGCTGCTCACACATGTTCTGGAATGCAAGTGGTGATTTCTCCTCTCCAAAGAAGAGTTGTTTCAATGTACCCGGAAATGGACAATCTTTTCTTTGCGTCCACTTGATGCCTCTCATGAAATTGACAACAATCTATGAACATTGAACTTAATTATTCAACTATTATTTTCACCTAAAGATGTCTCTTTTGGGGGGAGATTGCTAGTTTAATTAGTCCTCTGTGTACTAAGTACTTTCTTTAAAATTTGAAACTACAACAGTTAATAAAATAGAATATCTATCTATATATAGATTTCTATCTAGATATAGATTCCTGGTTTTTGGGGACAATGTTTCTCTGTGTAGCCCCGGCTGTCCTGGAACGCATTGATCTATAGATCAGGCTGGCCTTGAAGTCAGAGATGTGCCTGCTGCTGCCTACTGAGTGCTGGGATTAAAGGTTTGAACCACAACCACCTGACTGATAAATGTATATTTTAAACGTTTTGAAGCTTACATTTTAGAGACAAGGTGCCAATGGTGTTATATGTTCTTGATGGTGATGGTGGTTTGGGGGATTAAGGGTTGTACATGAGCTTGGATGGTAAAGGGAAAGCTTTAATCAGAACAAAGTGAAGGAAAGAGTAGACAGATATTTTGGGAAAGATGTTCCAGGGACAGAGGAAACACACAGAACACACAGAGACGGTATGGGCATGGGTGGGGTGTTCCATGAAGAGCAGGCAGCCATGAAAGCCACACATGAGGTCAGAGCGACAATAAGGAACCAAATGTCTTAAGACATAATGGCTTTGATTTCTATTTGGAGAAGAACAGAGACGAAGCACATTTAAGTACTGGAATTGTGTGACAAGAATCTGTAGACAGCAGAGAAACATGGACAGAATTGGGAGTTAGGTGGCATGTGAAATGCTGGCTCTGTAGATTAGATGGCCGACAAACAGGTGGTGGAGGATGTAAGGTTATAGTTTTAAAGCGACTTGGGCAGAGTTTGTGATGTTAGAAAGGAGCTATTCAAGAGGAGGTAAAAAGTGATTCCTTCCTTTTGGCTTGAGCCATGACCACAGGAGGGAAAGGTTCGGAGGCAAGATTGGTACTTTGGTCATCCAAAGATAATTGCTATGAACTGAATGTTTGTGTTCTCTCAAAAGTCAATGTATTGGCACTTGGAGGCAGAGTCCGGGGGATGTAGAAGCGTATGAGGGTGAAGGCTTGGGAATAGGGTTAAGTGTTGTAGCAAGATGATAGAGACAAGGTTGCATTCTTCCTGCCTCTGCAACAAGAGATTCCTTGAGAAGACAACTACCTGTCAGGAAGATTTCGGGAAGTGTGCTTTTGCTGCATCCTCCATTCACTAGGACCTCGGCTTTGGACTCTGGGAGTATGAGCAATACATTTTCACTGTTTGAGCTCTGTCGTCAAGCAGCCTGAACTAAGGCAAGGACTGACCTTTGCAATCACAGCTGACCTTGAGTGATTTCAAAGGGTGGAGAAGGCTTGAATGGAAGCTCAACAACGAATAGGAAGTGAGAATCTGGAGGCAACAGTACAGGCCTTGAAGGTTTGGTTTAAAGGGAGGGGGAGAAGGAATAAATAGCACCCCTCATCACCTACCGTCAAAACGTGGTTCCCGCAGTATTTACCGAGGTTGGGGGAGTAATTTCACACAATGGGGCTGTTACCAGTTACTATCATCACCACCATCATCATTAAGCAATTAATTAATCACAAATTTCTAAGCTCTCCTGCTATTTCATAAATTAAAATAAGGGGCCTTATGCCCTGGGGAGCCGGCTCAGTGAAAAGCAGCAGTGTAAAAACGTGGCAGGAAGGTTAAGGAGGAGGGCAGGCTTAGGTTGGAGGCAGAAGTCTCTTGCCAAACTATCCCGCCCCAGTTCCTGATTTTCTTTCTCACTGAAGAGGATGATCTTTCCCCTCCCACTCCTTCCTCCTTTGCCTTTGCACCCCCTACTTCTTCTTCAGCGGTTCTTTCTCAGTGCAGGGCTCTCGCTGGAAGCTCGGCCCCTGCCAGCCTCCTCTTGTCTCGCTGCGCTCGGCAAGAGCACGAGAAAGCAGAAACTCCAGAGAGGGCTGGAGCTGGTGTTCTGATCCTGTGCGATCCAACTTGGGGCTGGGACAGAGGTGCAGGACGCGCTCCAGGTATGGGTCCAGAGCCGGAGCGTGGCCCGCAACCCTCAGGGCGTGGGCGAGCCGGCCGCGTGTGCCTTGCTGTTTGACGCGAGCACCAGCCAATCGGGGCGTGCGGGCAGGCTGCCACGTGACAGGCGAGGCGGGCCCCTTTCCCAGAGCGGCCAGAGGGAGGAGAGGAGCTGAGCCAGCCGAGAGCCTGGGAGCGCAGCGGCCGCGGAGGAGGCGGCGGGCGGGAGCGGCGGAGGCACAGGCTCTGGGCCAGCCCAGCGCGCATCCCCGGTGCCCTGCGCTGCGGAGAGCTCGGAGGAGCGCGGGAGCCGCGACACAGGAGTGGACAAAGCAAGATGGCAGGGATCTTAGCCTGGTTCTGGAACGAGCGGTTTTGGCTTCCGCACAATGTCACCTGGGCAGACCTGAAGAACACGGAGGAAGCCACCTTCCCGCAGGCGGAGGACCTTTACCTCGCCTTCCCCGTGGCCTTCTGCATCTTCATGGTGCGGCTCATCTTCGAGAGGTAAGAAGGGCCGGAGCGCCTGGCTCTCTTGCACACACGCACACGCGTGCACACTCGCCTGCTCCGTGGCGCACGCCCCCGCGCTCGGGCTCACACCTCCCAACCTTTGTGTTCACCGTGGGGTCCCCGATCTCCCGGCCCGGCTGGCCTCTGGGAAGCTAGAGAGGGTTCGACTCGCCCCGCGAATTTCCTCCGTGGCGCCGCGAAGGGGCCGCGGGGAGCTGGGTCGCCGCCCGCGCTCCTCCTTCTCCGGCTTCCTCCTCCCAAAGAGGGCCGGCGAACAAAGGTGAGCGGCCGCCGGCCGCGGGGAACCGCTGAGCCGGGGCTCGGCCGTCTCCATCATAGTGGCACTGGCGCTTCCAGGCTGGGCTTCTCCTCCGAGGCTAGCCGCCACCCACTTGACATCCTGGAACGGTGGGGACGCGCGGCCGGGAGGGAGGAGGAGCGCACACACTTCCAGCTCTTCTACTCCCGCACGCACGCGGGAGACGGGGCCGTGCTGCTGAAGAATTTGCCCGGACCTTTGCCTTCTGCTTGCTCTCTGGCTTCCATCCGTGACATCGTTTTAGGCCCTCAGTTCTAGGAAATGGGTGACGAAAGCACTCGGCATCGTTAGTGGTTTCTTTAAAAGAGGGCAGAACAGGACCGGTGCTCATCATACAAAATGGTCTTTTGAAATCGATAGTAGGACCCCGTGACTAATCATAAGCTTCTTGCTCGTACCGGAAGACTCTTGAAACGTTGGAATAATTGTCATGAAATTTTTAGTATGAGTCCTCACTTTGGTTAGATCTCGCCTTTGTATCTGCACACAAACTTATGTTACTCTCATTGAGTCAGTCTTAAGTCACGAAACTAGGTTTTGACTGCTGTGCATTCAACACGCACTCGTGAAAGAAAATCGGCACCACACACTTCTTTCTTTTAACTGAAAACAAAATCGCCTTCCTCTTTCCTCCTCCCACCCCCATTCATCAGTGAAGACTGAATTTCTTAGATCACAAACATCCATTTCCATTCAACCTCCCCCTTCTGCGCCTCCAACTCACCTTGGCTGTTTCTCAGGCTGCTGTTGTTATCTTGTTTACTCTTGGTTTACCTAAAACCATTATTGAGGATGTCAGGTGTATCTTTTGTTACTGGAAATAGCAACCAAGCTTCCTGGGAACAAAAAAGTATGATTTGTTTTAAGGAAGGTGCATTTTTCATTTTCAATGGGCAGTATTGTTGCTTGTGAACTAAATCAGCTGTTGCCGAGCTGAAATTGTCTTGCACAAAGGGCAGTCCTATTTTAAAACGATTGGAATCCAGTGCAAATATGTCATTGATTCTATCCAGCGCTGAAACTTACTGTGAAAAGCCGGTGTGCTTGAAGGTTGCAAATGTTTACTTACAGAAAATAGGAACTCAAGTCTAACCTTACCTTCTCTGCAAAGACAAGCCGACTTTCAAGAATAATAGCAGGCTGTTGCCTGTGCAGGCACACTGTGAGGGCTCCCCACACAGTTGCTGGATGACACCCTAGGAAATCTGTCTGCATTTGGGTAGCTACTTTACAGGAAATCTTAAGTTGTATATCTTGGAGAACAAAAAGCATGGCAGCTGATGAACCATATGCGAATGCTACATTTTCCCAGCATTCTTTTTCATTCTGCTTCCTGGCTCTTCAGTAGGCGGGAAAAATATTAAAGAGCAAGATAGCTTGGCTTGTACTTGGCTTTCTTTGTCTTACACACACACACACACACACACACACACACACACACACACCAGTGATGTAATAGCTGAAGATTGAAGGTATTGTTTTCTTTTTTCAGAAATATTTTTTCTTCCTAACATAATCTTATAACTTGATTCAAGAGTTTATACAAAAGGGTCAGCAGCCTTCAACTACCAATTGTGACATATGTCTCTCTGTGTAGTGTGTGTGTGTGTGTGTGTGAGAGAGAGAGAGAGAGAGAGAGAGAGAGAGAGTGTTTTCTCAAGTCCATTGATATGAGCAGAAGACATTTAATGAATTTATGATTAATGCTAGTGATTAATGTTCAGAATAATAACACAATGTCACACTTGCATCTTGTATGGTGGGATGGTGCTGACTTTGTGGAGGGCAACTACTTTGTTTCTTCCTTCTGTAGTGGTGACAGCTGTGTCTTTAACTATTCAGACTCAATTCTCTAAAAGTCGAACAGTAATTGTATCTGGAGTTTGAGGTTCTGCATCTTTAAGTTTTTATCAAACCCAAAGTATACACTCTGTGGTACTCACCTCCTTAGTGTACTCGAGGGCCTGAGTCAGTTGTAGCTGAGCCAGCTACAGGATGTGCATGAAGCTCTTTCTTTGCAGTGTTCTGGAATGGCTAACATTAACGAATGCCACTGGAACACAGACAGTTCCTCCAAGTGTCTATGCTTTGACTGCCATTTATTTCAAATTTGAGGGCATATCAGGGGATCTGTGGCTATCCAAGGTCTTTATCTTCTATTAAAGCCAGTAATGCTTTTGCAGAAGCAAAATTGACAGAACGTGAGTGTATATTCTTTAGTCTGAACACATTTCTCCCCGAACAGAAAAACCCTAATGCATTGACTAAGTTGGGTCTTATCAATTGACTAACTCCATCTTTTTGTTTTCCCTGCCACTCTTGGGGTGTGACAGAGGAGGGACTAGTGGCAAGGGTGTGTCATTTTACAACAGCATATGGAGAACAATATGGCAGCTCAGCATGGCTGGCTAAAAATAGAGCAACCTAAGGTCACTGGCTTGAGTCTGTGCAATGCCCGAGTCTCCCTGGCTTTTAGTAATGGCCTTGTACTCCCCTTTGCCCTGGGGAGAAGTAGAATGAGCCAGTGTACATACTACCCGATTAGCAGAGTAAAACTCTTTAAAAAAAATAAATAGCATCTCTTGAGATGAAAATTGTGCTATCTCCCATTATGTTTGTGACTTGATGACAGGCAAAATATTTAATAATGTAGAATTATCATCGATTCCATTTCTTGATTTAATGCTTGTTTAGGCTCTTCAGACTGTCTCTGGGAACTGTAACAAATGCTTCTTCCAACTTCACTTTTAAAAAAGTGCTTTGAAGCCAGGCAGTGGTGGCACATGTCTTTAATCCCAGCACTTAGGAGGCAGAGGCAGGAGGATCTCTGTGAGTTTGAGGCCAGCCCAATTTACAAATCAAATTCCAGGACAGCCAGGGCTATACAGAGAAACCCTGTCTCGAAACAAGTGTTTTGCTGTGTTATTCGTACATATGGAATTAAAACTCAGTTGAACCCCTGTTTGGAAATAAAACTTCTTGGAATTATTCCCAAGAAAGGCAACTGTACTGTAATTTCTTCTTCGTGGATTTAAGAGAGATACAGACCCTGTTGACCTGAGTCAGAACAGTCACATTCTAATCAACCTGCTCAGGAAGCTGGGCCCAGAGCATGGCTTCTGTCTGTTTTTCCTCAAAAGCAAATGGTCATTGTAAGTCAGGGATGCTTTCTCTTTTTTTAAAGTTGCTTCTTGTTACTTAATGGCATTAAAGTTTTATTTTATTATCTCCATATGAACTGACAAAAGGCGTATTGTAGGGTAAGTGCAGTGTGCAGTGATAATTATGTCACATGAATAAACATGCCTATCACCTGGGAAATTCTTATTTTTTTTTAACTTGGGAATTTTTTTTTATTTTCTGAGTCAGGGCTTATTTTTGTAGCTTTGTAGACCAGGCTGACCTCGAACTCTCATAAATCTGCCTGCTTCTGCCTCCCCAATGCTGGGGTTAAAGGCGTGTGCCACCACCGCCCGACTAACTCTTGGAAATTTTTTTTTTTTTTTTTTTTTTTTTTGGTTTTTCGAGACAGGGTTTCTCTGTATTGTTTTCGAGGCTGTCGGTCCAGCCTGGCCTCGAACTCACAGAGATCCGCCTGCCTCTGCCTCCCGAGTGCTGGGATTAAAGGCGTGCGCCACCACCGCCCGGCTCTCTTGGAAATTTTTAAGCAGTGTGCACTGTATTATTTGACACAGTTGCCTTCCTTTGTAATAGATCTTAAAAATACATCCCAACAAACTTGGCCCACCTTGACCTTTGTCTCTATGCTCTTGTATCCGTATAGCCTCTGGTAATTACCATTCTGCTCTCTGCTTATATGTGTTAGGTTGGTTTTGTTTTTGTTTTTTAACCAAGACAGGTTTTTTCTGTATTGCTTTGGAGCCTGTCCTGGAACTTGCTCAGTAGACCAGGCTGGCCTGGAACTCACAGAGATCTGCCTGCATCTGCCTCTGCCTCCTGAGTGCTGGGATTAAAGGCATGCGCTACCACCGCCCGACTTATGTGTTAGTTTGGAAGGTGTGTGTGTGTGTGTGTGTGTGTGTGTGTGTGTGTGTGTGTGTGTGTGTGTGTGTGTGTGAGTGAGCATATGATATTTATTCTCTAAAGACCTGGCTAACTTCATTTCATCTGTGTTGCAAATGAAAGACATTCTTTTCTTAAAGGTCGAAGAGTGTTCGGTTTTGTATGTATAACTCATTTCTCTACCCAGTTGTTAATGAATTAGCTGGATGAATTTGGCTGTTACCAATCACAATGCAATGACTGCGGTGATGCTGCTAGCCCTTTACTGAGTCTTCTGGAGATAAAAAGATGGAGTAGATAGTAGCTGTGTTTTACCTTACCTAGCAAGCATGGGGTTCAAGGTTGCTTTTCCTTCCCAATCTCTGATTCTTGTGGATCTCCTGTAATTGAAGATTGCTCGTTATTATCTCACGAGATTCCGAGGGAGGCTAACCATCATGTTTTGGCAAGCAGAAATAAGCCTTGTCAGAATAAAGAGGGTTTTTTGTTGTTGCTGATTTTCCATAGAAACACTCCAGTCAGTCACTTTGCTTCTTGTTAAAAAGTACTTTTCAATTGTGTTTGGAGACAAAAGAATCATTTGGGGGTGTTATCGCTTGTGCTCCAAAACGTTACAATAGTCCTGGCTAACCAAAAAGGAAGCTTCTATACAGGAAACAAGTGTTTGATCTTTTCAGAGGTCTTTTTGTTGGAATCCAGAGTTGAGCTGATGTCTGACTGAGTGGGAAGGCAGTCCTGACAGGGTGGCCACGACACCTGAGGGTGAGTGCTGACAGCCAGTGCAGTGAGCAGTACTCAGCCCCACAATGACTCTTCTTCCACGGTCAGGGAACCGTTGCCTACCTTCTGTGGAAGGCAATGTCTTGCTAGCCCACCTCTGCTTATAGCTGATCTCCTGTCTCTGCCTTTCAACACCTGAGCGGTGAGGAGTGGGGAAGAGGGAGAGAGAAGGGAGTGGAGGGATGTGTTGGGGGCGGGGGACTCAGGGAAGGCCTAGCACGAAAAAGTACAGTAACCGATTAAGTCCAGTACTGCAGGCTATGTAAAGGCAGGTGTCCTCAGACACAGTTCAGAAGAGTGGAATAACTTTCACACGGGCGTTTTCTCTGTGTGAACTCAGTGTTATGTATGAAACTCTAGAAGTGTGCCTTATTTAGCTGATTAGATGAAGGTGTTATTGAGATGAAAACTGTGGGCACCTGCTGTGCCGTAGAAAGAGATAAAAGTGGCAAGAGTTGGGTTCTCACACAAATAGGTTCTTGTCTATGGTTTTTCACCTGGGTTGCGCAAAATGTGTTACCATGGATATCTTGTGGGTAACCAAGTAAGATGGACAGTTATTTGAAGAAGTCTAGTACACGATTTTCATTTGGCAAAATAACAGATTTGTATTATAGTATGTAACAATTTATCTACTTTAACAAGTTGACTTGGGGGTGAAAGGTATGGTTCCATTCTTAAGGAACACTGCTGTAGGGTAAGGGAAGTCTGTGAGAAAATTTAACACTGTCGTATATGACCCAGGACATTACATGTTATGACACTAGTACTCTGACTCCTCTGAGGCTCTCTGCTCCCCATGGTGAGGGATGACTGGGTAGTTTTTTTCTGGGGTGCTGACTTGTAGAGTATGTCAGAAGTAGTTGTTTGTGCTGGAGAAGGGCAGGTAAAAGGAAATGGATTTCAGCTGAATTTCTTCCATGTCTTCCTCAAGCCACCTGACTAAACCTGTGTTGGCAAGTGCTGGAACCAGAGTGCTCACTGCCTGGTGAAAGCTTTAAGCTTCCATTTCTATCCTCATCACCAGACAAAACCAGATTTTCTAAAGCAACTGCTCATTAATTTCTTGCAAAGCAAAATCTATCAAATTTTAGATATTTTTCCCCTTTTAAATCTGCTGATCACTTCTAAAATACTTTTGAGTTTGGATATTGGGGTTACAGATCTGGTTTGATAGTACTTTATGTCACCTTCTGACTTTTTCCCTTTGTTCTTTAAAGTTAATCACATTAGCCTCTTAAAGCACACCTGTTAGTGATACTTAATAATTTTTATTCTTAAGATTTTAGTCTATACCTTCTTTTTCCTTTAAGATGACTTCATGCTAGGAATAGTGAGTGGTATACACTCATAATCTCGGCATTCAAGAAGCTGTGGTCAGGAGCTTGAGGCCAGCCTGGGCTACATAAAGAGAGCATGTCTCAAAACCTAAAACCAGTGATTTCACTAACTTTAAGTCACCCTTTCCTGATGTGAAATCTCTATTAACTGCTTCAGTCACTTTGTTCTATAGCATGGTTGATCTGGGGTGATTTTTTTACAGTGTGTTAGGTGTGTGTCTCCTTTGCAATGGTGTAGATGATTGGGGGCCTAGATTACAAGTGCTGGCTTCCACTCTGCTCACTGTTTATTCTATTTGTTGTTTGACTATGACAGTGATGGCCCTTGTTAATGAGTCATTTTCTACATTTTGAAAATAATAGTACCAAGTAATATTCTCTAATGATTTTATTACTATATGAACTTACTTCATTTAATCATCTTCCAAGCCCATGTGAACTGGATGTGAATTTTTACCCAATTTGACAGCTGAAAGTAAGGATTGAAAATTAGGGAAATATAGCTAACTTTATGCAACTTACAAAAATAAAAAGGTTTCTAGGTGGTGGTGGTGCACACCTTTAACCCCAGCACTCAGGAGGCAGAGGCAGGGAGATCTCTGTGAATTCGAGGCCAGCCGATCTACAACGCTACACAGAGAAACCCTGTCTTGAGAAACAAAACAAAACAAAACAGTGTGGGTTCTTGGCTTAATACATTCAATGGCTTCATTGAAAACACATGGACACACAAGCACACGCATGGTTTCTACATGCAGCCTTTTGCCATTTGGGAATGTAAGTTTGAACACTTCCTTTCTAATTAAAGCTACTTAGAATACCTTCACTCATTACATCATTCCACACTGGAGATGGATCAGTTTTGCTGGGTTTGGAGGCTTTTTTTTCCTAGGTCTTGCAGATTCATATTTCAGTTCCTATTGATTTTGTAAAGGCATGTTTTCTAGAAGCAGCATTTCTAAGTCCCAAGGAATAACTAATGTTCTTGAGAGAGGGGAGTTACCAGATCTTGAAGTCCTTGGTAGACTGCAGATTCCATAGGAGACTTCAAGGTATTTTTCCGTTGAAGTATAAATTGCGCATGCCTACTCAGAATTCACTCGTTTCAAAAACTGGTCATTGGCTTGCAGTGTGCATTTTCTGAGGACATGCATATTTTCTTATTGGGACAAAGAGATAAGGTTTTATATTTATTTGATTTCGGCAGAGAAGTGGTGATCCCCCTCCTCCTCATCCTCATCCTCCTCCTCTTGCTCTCTTCTTCCTCCTCCTATGCCTCCTCTGAATGCTCTTGTCTTGGTCTGTTTATCTGGTCGTGTTTATACTCTCGAATTTCTTTATGCCTCCTGCCTCTCCCCACAAGCGTTTCGTTAGGAAGTCTTCTGAGTCTACATTCGTGGATGCTGTCAGGAGAAAGTGGTACTCGCTACACTCTGTGCTGGAATGTGAGATGGAGAGCCAGGGTTGGGATGAGGGCAGAGCCAGGAGGATGCATAGCTTTTTTTTTTGTCCAGATTATTTACACTGTAATTCTGAACTTTTGATGAAAAAGCACTGAGGGCTGTTGAGATGGCTCCGCTATTGGGAGCGTGAACTTCGGTTGCCGAGGACCCTAGGCTGGTTGCCAGCACTCGTTTGTGCCTGGGCCTCAGAGCAGCCTGTAGCTTCTCCATTGCCTCTGGCCTCCTCAGGCAGACGCGCTCACATCTACATACGTAGTTAAAGGTGATAAAAATAAATCTCTAAGGAAATGATAATAAACCAACCCATAGAAAAGCACACACTCAGAACCACAAGGTACCATACCCGATAGGATGTTTTTAGTCCCACCTCCTGCCATCATGTGGTCAATTTGGTTTCAGCAGGTGAATTTGGAGAAGGGAGACCAAAGCAGCAAAAAGGAATTTTATACTTAAGCAAACAAACAGACAAACAGAAAATATTAAGATTGGACCTTTAGTGCTAACTGCATTTTGCTGCAATAAAAGAAAAAAATAGAAAATTCAGTGACTTAAAAAAAAAGTCACTCACTAGAAATTACATTTTTAGTGCTGTAGGCATGGCGTCTTTCTAGGTGAGACAAATGCCTCTTGGTGTCATTTCCTTCATGTGTGGCTAAGTTGTTTAAAATGCATAATTATCTTCAGGTCCATGATTGGTCCTCTTCCCTCTGGAATTACCTGGGAGAGTGGTTAGAGAAGGGTGGGGGCTTGCTGAGATCCAGAGGTTACTGGTGCTTACTGGGTTTTGTGAAAGACACTTGCACTAAAGAGCTTGCCTCAAGTCCATTCATTCATTCATTTGGAGACAAGGTCTCACTATGTAGCTCCGGATGTCCCAGAACTCACAAAATAGGTCAGGCCAACCTCGAACTCACAGAGATCTGTCTGCCTCTACCTCCTAAGAGCTAGGACTAAGGCATGCACCACCAAGCCTGGCAAGTCAGTTTGTTAGTCAGCATGGCAGAGAGGGAATGCAAGGCTTCTAGAAGAACTCAGTGTGTGGTTCCCCAGAGAGGGAGTGCAGGCTTCTAGAAGAACTCAGTGTGTGGTTCCCCAGAGAGGGAGTGCAGGCTTCAAGAAGAACTCAGTGTGTGGTTCCCCATAGAGGGACTGCAGGCTTCTAGAAGAACTCAGTATGTGGTTCCCCAGAGGTGGACCTCAGTCTTCTAGAAGAACTCAGTGTGTGGTTCCCCAGTAACCTAAGATTATAGTACACGTATCCTGGTTAATACAGTATCCATTTACAACAGACCAGGATATAGGGTAGCATTCTCCTGAGCCCTGTGGCCTGGGCCACTGATGGCTCTGAGGGAGATTTGGGAGGGATGAGGTCAGATTTGATTCTCCTGCCTCTTTCTGTTTGGTGTCACAACTTGTAAGCAAGTGGGTAGGACATTTGAATACAGGGATGTAATTTTTCTGAAAGTGGCATATTGTATAGGCTTGGATGTGTCAACAGACACATTACAGAGCAGTTGTTTTGAAATTTTATTAATAGTGTTTAGTCATTGTTCAAAACTCTCCTTAAGTCATCTATGAGAATTTGGGGCATTTTAAAACAGGTATTTTGTTTTTCTAATGGCTTTCAGAATGGACCTCTTTCAGAGTGCTAGTGCATCTTGGAATTGGATTGTGGGCCGTGGTGGAGATAACCAAGTGGTTTTTAGTTACTAGAGGGAAACATTCCTTTACTAGGTGATCTCTTTTGCACAGTGACCTAGGACTAACATTTGCTGGGACTTGCCATTGTCTGCATAAATGTCACATCTTATCTGCGAGGTGTTCAGGTTACAGGCTATTCCTGCTTCCCTGAAGCTGCCTGAAAGCATGGTTTCTTTATTATCTCTGTGTCTTTCCCCTCCCTCCCTCCCCCTCCTCATTAGTGAAGATGCTTTAGAGGCACAAGGGGCACAAGGAAATCTCAAGAGGAGGGAGAGGGATCATTTAAAGCAGGGAGGGGACATGAAAACCATCCAGAATCTTATATGGAACTGTTAGGCCATACCGGAGAAAGTTGCCAGCTAGTCAGAGTGGCTCTGCAGATCTTGTTTTAATAGATCAGCATTTCAAAGCAGACTGAAGTGACTTGGCCATTGAAGCAGAGTGGCAGTTTTGACACAATAGCTTGAGAGGAGGAAAATGTAGAAAGAACCAATCAGTCACTTTGGCATTGTGGAGATTGAGAGAGTGATGGTTGTGTGTGTCAGTGGGCCTGTCTTTAGGAGCATCAGCAGGCTTGATGGGTATGGTGCTTTGGAACTGTTAGTTTTGTATGCTTACTGAACTTAACTAGAAGTATGTAGCCATAACTAGAATTAAGACCAGCACAGATAGCAGAAAAATGATTATACTACTTGGGTTTCAGTCTGAACACTTCTTTACCCATGATGTAGCCATCAATTGGAGAAAAAAAAAAAGAGTGTG
Source organism: Mesocricetus auratus (assembly GCF_017639785.1). Classification (NCBI taxonomy): domain Eukaryota; kingdom Metazoa; phylum Chordata; class Mammalia; order Rodentia; family Cricetidae; genus Mesocricetus; species Mesocricetus auratus. The sequence goes on from NW_024429189.1 coordinate 37,453,778, forward strand.
TGTGTGTGTGTGTGTGTGTGTGTGTGTGTGTGTGTGTGCCTGCTTTGTGGTACCGGAGGACTTCATGGAGGACATATATTGAAAGGGGACCCAACTAAAAGCTAGTTCTAAAAGCACACATTGTGTCCACTCTGACTGATATGGTTTGTGGCCGGGGGGCCTGGAGAGAGGGTACTACAGTGTGGGCTGTAAGACCCAATTATTTTTGACCCCAAAACTGAAGGGTTTACTTGACAGTATTTAGATTTGAAGCCCTGTGCCTGGTTAGGGAGGAGGATGCAACTATTGTATACCAAGGACTGTTTGGTTACCCAAAAGTGGTAAGTTTTGAAGATGTGATGGGCAGGTATGAGCCACATCAAACCTGAACTCCTGGATCCTGTACCTTTGGTTGGAACTCCTGGGAGACGTCTTTCTCATGAGTTTTCTAAGGAAAGTCCATTGCTGTCTGTGGGGGGATCTTGGACCACCTCCTGCCACTGGTCACATCCTTAAGATCTACTTTACTGCCACAGTCTTAGGGGAAATAGGTTGGGTTTGCATCCACTGGTGATTGCAGACATAAATATTGGCATTTATATTGATTAAGGATCAGAACTTTATTCTGGCTCTGCCACTTACTAGCTACAGGTCTGGAAGCAAATTAACCCCTCCAAACACAGTTTCTGCTTAAAACTCATGGGATGAGTATGAGGTTGGAATGAGATTGCCTGGCTCGCCAGAAGAGTGACTACTCTCCCTGCAGGTTTATCCTGGCCGTGCTCACATGACTCCTCACAGTCACTTTCTCGGGTGCAGCGGAGCTCTGATCTCTAGACATCTCACTTGGCTGACTTTACTGTGCACGATGAATACCCACCCACCCACACACCATCCTTCCTACACAGACCCACTCTTATCTAGGCAGGGCTGACTGTACTTTCCCTGTTCTCTTTCCTCTCCTTCTGTAGTTTGGTCTTCTGGGAAGATTCTGATTGTTCCAGTGGTGCCTGTTAGAAACAACGCTAGCAGCTTCATGAAGAATGGGGCCTTGTCTACTTCATACTCATGTAATACAGTTTGATGGGCTTGGGTACCAATAATCAGCTAGCTCAGAGACACTTTCCTCCTACCAGTGCCTCCCAGAAATAGGAAAGCAGTGAGACTGACACTCTGGGACTTCTTTCAGAATTTAAGGTCTTGTGGGCTACTTCTTTTTGATGTTGAAGAAGAAAAGAATCAGGGCCGGAGGGATGGCTCAGCTGTTAAGAATGTGTGTGCACTGCTCTTGGAGAGAAAGGAAGTTCTGTTCTCAGCAACCAAGCTGGGTGGCTCACAGCTTCGAACTCCAGCTCCAGGGCATCTGATGCCCCCTCCGGCCTCCCAGGCACTATACTCACGAGCACAAACTCTCACTCAAACACACATGCATACAATTAAAAAATTAAAATTAAGACATTAAAACCATTCATTCTAGTACCATTGAGATCATACTTATAAAAATACAAGCATTCGATTATGGGTTAGAAAGAATACATTTGCTTCTTTAGAGAAACGGATGTGTACCCCATATTTACACTTGTGTGTGTGCACGTGTGCACGTGTGTGTGTGTGTGTGTGTGTGTGTGTGTGTGTGTGTATCTCTAACCTCACCTGACTCCAGAGATGCAGGAATGATTTGCACCTGCTCCTAGCCATGGCTATTTTTCCAGCTTGCCATAATTTAAATATCATTTGTAAAAAACGATTTAAATCTGCCACTTTTTAGAAAAAGGCATGGACAGAGGGTGTTTTGGGGTGATTGAGCACGGTATTTGCAGTGGTTGTCTTCTAATGAGGAAACGGGGGAAGAGATGAAACCACAGTTTTTACAGTGGCGGATCCAAAAATTGCCTTGGTCATAGTTCAGCAGAATCATGCCCTTCCGACTTTAAAGGAAGTTGAAACTTACTCATTCAGATCACCGTCGGTCTACTGTGGGTCAGGCAGTAGTGGAGTGCGAGGTGAGGATTGGATGGAGACAGCTTGCCTGCAGTAACACAGTGTGTTATCTGTAGATGAGTTCCAAAAGAAAAAAAAGGTAAGGCAAAACAATAAAAGGGACTCAGTTATTTAGCATCCAGTGAAGTCACCAGTGAAGTGATAATAAACCCTTCAAGAGCTCAGTGACCCCAAAGCAGCACTGTCAGACATTGTATGGAACGCCCATTATCTGAAGGGTGCACTTTTTTTTTTTTTGGTTTTTCGAGACAGGGTTTCTTTGTATTGTTTTGGAGGTTGTCCTGGAACTTGCTCTGTAGATCAGGCTGGCCTGGAACTCACGGAGATCAGCCTGCCTCTGCCTCCCGTGTGTTGGGATTAAAGACGTGCGTCACCCACGCCCGGCGGAAGGGTGCACTTTGACAAAGAGTGGCAGAGATGAGAGGTTCTAGCTCTCTTTTGATAATACATATCAGGAGTAAATCTTAGAGACAGAGGACTCTGGCCCTCAGGTCCCGGCAAAGCCTGTGGATCTGCAGGCAGTGCCCTTGTGGAGTGGCCTTCAGTGTAGGGAGGAGAAGACTCATGCCCTGCTTTATTCCTCACCCCACTAAGCATATGCCAATCACAGCACTGGGCGGGGCATTTACACTGTGAAAACAGTTGAATTGCCTCATCCTACGGAGACTCAGAATGGCAGTGGAAATGAGACTCCTTGGTGACCGAGTTGTATGGCCTGCCTGCCCCATTGCCCAGGTGCTGTGATTTGTAATGTAAAGAATAAAAGAAAACAAAAACAAACTTTTTTTTAAAGATGAAGGATGTCAAAAGACTTCCCAAAAAGTGTGTTTGTGGCTCTGGGGAACAGGATGTACACTTCGGGTGTCCAGAGTCCGTTCTCTGCATACCGGCTTCTCCCCACATGGTGACCCGTGTCACTGAAACTATGTACTTGGCTGTTTTCTCCTGCTCTCACCCTGGTGTCTTCCATCTTTTTTTGTTAAGCAATTTGTTCAGCAGCCACACGCAACTGGCTGTTTGTGGCTTGTAAAGGGAATGAGAGCGCCGGTAAAAATAGACACACAGGTGGGGGCTGTCCACCAGCTGTTACTGCGGAGGCGGGGCAGGCCAGCAAGCACTCTGTTGCCTGTGTGTTTTGTGAGCCTGATTCTGTTGGGCTTTACAATGCATGAGTCCAGAGTGAGGGGCCTGGAAAGCCAGACTCCCCAAACACACATGTCAACCCACTGTGGCGGAGAGCTTAAGGAGGGGAGTGCTGGGAGATTCCAGACATTCTGAGGTTGCCTCCCTCAGAATGGCTGGAATCCCTGTCCGTGCCTTTTTCTAAAAAGTGCTCTGGGGCTGAAGTTTAAGTAGGAGCTGCGCTCAGTACTGTCAGCCCTTGTGCCCCTCCTCAGCTGTCCTCATCTGGCACAGGGTCAAGCCATGCAAGACCAACCCGAGGGCAGATAGTGGCCAACAGCTGGGATTTGCCCCTTCCTTTTCACTGCTGGGCCTCGCTTTCTTGCTGTCGTAAATCTTAGTTCTCCTCTTAGAATCTACCATGCCATTAAATCTGCAGTAATGCGGTGTATGGAACCAGCTGTGAAGGAGCTCATGCCTGTTTATCAGCTGTTCTGCTACCACTCATATTTGATAGAGCAAATCCGAGTGGGGTCAATGAACTTAGAAGGTGCGTTACTAGGAGCTTTCAGCACAACTTTCAACATCGAATTTTTCTGCATTCAGAAAACGTAATAAATATCGTGGAATAAATATTCTCAGTGTTTTCAGATAGAACTTCATGGTTTGGGGCTTTTTTTCAGATTAAAAAAAAGGAAATGCAGTGGGTGATTGTTTTCTGCAATTTTGAAATGACAGATTTTGGCAAGCAGTTTTCTCCCTGTTCAGAGTTAAATATGAGACAAAGAAATGTGGCACTGAAAGCAGAGGTGAAGCTGGTAGCCCTTTTTTCTATAAGTCTCCATTCCACCACTATTTTAGCTGTATCTACACCTTTATTTAACAGTCGGATAATCTAAGGGACTTGAAGCCTTTTGTATTATCCAGAGTGTTTCTAAATTGGATGCACTTTTTTGAGGGAACTTTTAATTTGGCCCATTTTTAAAGTTCCTTTAAGAGCGAGGGTGCTGCTCTATGTGGGAACTGCTGGGGTAGAGTGTGTAAGGGATGGATTTCAAGTAACAGGAGATGGGTTTAATCTTTGCCAGTAGAGTATGTTGTTTCTTATCCTGAGGCCAGTGCTCAGATTAGGAGAAAGTGGGACTCAGGACAAGGAAGGAAGTGAGAAAGAAGACATTGATTTTGTTGATTTTTCAGTGTATGCCAAAGCCAAGCAGACATAGAACTCTGACTCGGGCCAAGGTTCCACCAATCACAATGTATCCCAGTGGGTAATTAGCATTAATTGGAAACCACTTACTCATCAAACAGTTGCATGCCATTATTTTGGTCTACATATACAGGACACATAAAGAAATATGCTCAAAAGTGTGCCTACCTGAAGAGATCACTGAATCACCACAACAGGGTGAATCTACTATGTGTTTAACTAGTTAGACGGATCAAGAGACAGGAATTTTTAGCATCCTTCTTGTAAGCTTCTTCTTGGTAGTATTGATCTGGTTTTATAAATTAAGGAAGGATAAATCCAAGTACGAAGAAATAAAGTCTAATACAACAAAACCAGTGATTCCACTCGAAGCCATTGGTGTCCAGTGAAGGACAAGTTGGGCTCTGGTCCTTCGCTGCCAGTCAAAACTGAGTCTTCTTTTCTTTTCTATAGATGTGTGTGTGTGTGTGTGTGTTTGTGTTGTTGTTGTTCTCTGTGTTTTGACTGGCTGTGCATTTCTGTAATGATCTCCATATCTAATTTTCTTCTTGTTTAGTTACTGTAGAGAGAACATTTTACAAAGCATTATTATTAAAGAGATGAAAGTGCTGTGTTGTTGCAGTTTTTCTTAAAGCACAAAATGCCAACAAATAACACCAACAAAAGAAGCCAAGAAGTTAGGAATGGTAGCAGAGGATGTGTGTGTTGACATGTTTGGCATCACACTGTTCCTCATGGAAAGTAAGTTTCTCAAAGCAGTCATAAGCCTGGGACTACTATTCTGGATATTTTCATTGTTTCAGAATGAAATGTTTAAGACTGTACTGTTTTGCATTTAAGAATTATACTCCTCTTAAAAACATTAATTTTTCTCAGTTTTTCTTATTTAAGAAATGTTGCTGGGCAGTGGTCACACATGCCTTTAATACCAGCTCTCAGGAGGCAGAGGCAGGAGGATCTCTGTGAGTTCAAGGCCAGCCTCTTCTACAGTGTGAGTTCCAGGACAGCCAGGAATACACAGAGAAACCCTGTATCAAAAAAAAAAAGCAAAAAAAATTGATAGCATATATCTATGATGATTAATAATGCTTCCAGATATTAATGTTTGAAGTACTTGGAATGTTTAAAATTCTAAAGCCTTTAAACATTGTTTAAAATATTTATATATCTCTAATCTCATTGAGAAACCCAATGCAGAAAGAAAACAAAACCGAGTTCTGATTTTCATTTTATTTTCTCAGTTCTTGCCCTGGATGTGACCAGTATTAGCAGTTAATATGACTATATCCTTTCAGAATCCTTTCATTTACTTAGGTAGAAGATATAAAATTAATTTAAGACATGAATTATACTTTGAATTCTGCCATAAAACTTAGCCCATCTCCCCAGTTTAGCATCATGTGTTGAGCATTTTCCAAGTGTAGAGCAATGGTTTTCTTTTTAGTCTGATAGAGTATTTCATTGTGTGCCAGCTTCATGGTTCATTCAGATACTCTGCAAATGCTTTCAGGAACAGTGTTAGAACTTCATTCTTATATATGGACTTGCTTATACTGAGGTGCCATCTCCAAACTAGCTCACAGAGGTAAAATTGCTGGGTCAGAGAATATGCACAGCTGAAATTGCTAATGTTGCCAGAGCCCTTCAAGAAACAGTGTACCAATTTATGCTCCCTCTCAACACTGCATGGGAAGACCCATCCTTTATGTGGCTTCTTCTGCTGCTGTATTTGATGTAATTCTGGTGAACTGCTCTAATCTGTAAGGAAAATGACCTCCCAATCTCATTATGTCATCCTGCCTTTCTGCTTAGGTAAACATTTGGTTCTTATGCTGTGTACTGTTCAAATATGGAAAAAAGCTAAAGTCTAATGTCAGAAACATTCATTTTCATACCGCTTACATTCAATGATTGTTAATATTTTATCGTTTTTTCCCATATAGTATGCGAAGTAAATTGAGCTACCATGAAACATCGCCCTTGCATCCCTGAATATACATTTATCTCCAAAAATAAAGATATCCCAGGGTGGCTTATTAAAAGTAAATGTTTGAAGATGAGTTTTATATTGTAGAATATCCTTTTTTTTCTTCCATTGGGGATGGATGGGTAGCTTTAAAACTCTAGAAACCTTACTTACTATTTATGGATTTAAACCCAATGACTAAATTTTATGGCTGTATAAAATATTAGGCTAGCAGTGAGAGCCTAATGACAAATGGTTGATAATATTCAGTGTTTTTCTGGGTGTTTATGGAAATTATGGCTAAGGGTTTTAACTAGGAAACCAACATTTATAAGTAGTAGCTACATGATTGTTTGCACTCCCTATTCTTGTTAGCTAAATAGACCTAAGACAAGAGGTTAGGACAACTTTAAATATATGGTATATTGTTCCTTAAGTGAATGGTTGTAGGTGAGGCTGCAGGGTTCAAATTACACACTAAAGTTGTGTTATTATTATTTCTATTTTTCAGGTATAGAAAGAATGTGTACTATAAGATATTAGTTATATCTTGCTTAAACCAATTATTGGACAGACAAGGAAATCACAATGGTGATTTTGAATAAGAATAGGTTCATATACTTGAATACTTGACCCCCAGTTGGTGGTGATGCTTGGGAAGGATTGGGAGGTACGTCACTGTGGGTAGGCTTTGAGGTTTGAAAAGACACGTGTCATGGCTGGTTAGATCTCTTTCTCTCTGCCTGGTGGTTGTGGATTAAGATGTAAGCTCCCAGCTGTTCCTTTACTCCAACACCATGGACTCTAACCATCTGAAAACCTTAAGACAATTTAACCTTGGCTGTGGTTCTTTATCACAGCCATAGAGAGGTAGCTAGGAAGCACAGCTTCTGTAATAGGAACTGCCATCTCATCTGCCCTGGAGCCTTCTTTCCCGTCCTACATCATCACCTAGCCCCACGCACACACATCCTCAAAAAGTGGCTGATAAAGAAGGGAAAAGTGCATGGGTGTAGCTTTCTTTTCTTGTTGTTACAAAATGCCTGATAAAAGCAACATCAGGAGGATGGATTTATTTTGGCTCATAGTTGAGGGTATGGTCCATCCCAGTAGGTAAGGAATAGCAGCGGGAGCTGGAGATAGCTGGTCACATGATATCCACAGCCAGAAGCAAAGAAAGGAAAGTGCTCGTGCCCAGCCCTCTTTCTCTTTTTTAGTTCAAGACTGGAATCTCCCCCCCTCTACCCCCTCTCTTTCTCCTCCCCCCTCTATCCCCCAACAGGTAATATGTTACATACTTTTAGGGGGTGTCTACCCACCTCAGTTAATCCAGTCTGGAAATTCCCTCAGACACTTGCCCGGAAGTTTATGTCCAAGGTCATTCTAGATCCTGTCAAGTTGATAAACCAGTATTAGCCATCACAGCATGCTTCTCGTTAAAAAACAAGTGCCCGTCAATAAAACAGGAGGGTAGGCAAATGATTGACATGAAGCACCCTCCCCCGAGACACCTTAGAAATTTTTTTTCTATACAGACTTAACCTTATTTGTCATCTTAAAATGAAAGAAGAAACCATAATAGATTGGGTGATTTAAACAATTTTCATTTGTTTTTCGTAGTTCTGAGGCTAGGAACTATGAAGTCAAAAAAACTGAAAGCCCTGGAAAATCTTGTTTGTACATGGCCATATTCTTGCTAATAGGGAGACAGAGAAGGAGAAAGAAAGGGAGGAGGGAGGGGAGGAGAAAGAGAGGAGAGTGAGACAGTCTCTCATGTCTTATCTTTAAGAGCACATTCACTAGTCCCAATTAAGAGAGTTTCTCTGTCATCTCTTAATTACCACCAGTGTGCCCACCTCCTAATACTATCGCAATGAAAATTACCCTGGCTGAGTTGGCGCCTGCTTGTCATCTCTTTGTCCCTCACTGGCTGGCCGGGTTTAAATTCCACATAGCCTAATCAGTTCTTCTCACCTTTCAGCTTCCCAACTTTTTCGAAATCTGGCATGCCACTTACCTGTTTCCATGTTTTGTCATTTTAGAGTGATCTCTTGTTTTGTTCTTAATAGTGATTTTATTCTGTATATTATAATAAAAATTCTCTTCTGGTATCACATGATTATATATTTTACAAAACCCTTGGTCCATGTTGGATTAATTTTTAGTGCAAGAAAGGAGAACATTAATTTTAATGTCAGAAATGAGAACTCTATGTTTAGTTTTCTTCTCCTAATTGGCTAGACACTTGTCTGAACAATTTATTAATTCATATTTTCCCCTGGGATTTGAAGTCCAACTTCTATCATAGTCTAAATCTCCACTGCTTAAAAAAAATTTTTTTAAATTTTATTTTCCAGTTTAAATTTAGATAAGAATCAAGGTTGCTTCACAAGTCAGTTCCAGGTCCCTCTCCCATTCCCTCCCTTCCTCCCGTGTCCTCCCCCCCCCCGTTATCCCCTCATTTCTCCAGGGAGGGTGAGGCCCTCTATGGGGGTGTCCATAGTGTGTCATTTCATATAGGGCAGGGCCTAGACCCTTTCCCAAGAGTTCAGGGTGAGAGTGCACCTCACATTGTTCTATGGGAGTCCAAAGTCCGTGTGTATACTTGGGATGGGTACTGATCTGCTGCCCAAGGCTCAATAGATTCCCTAGGCCTCTTCACTGACACCCAGATTCAGGGGGTCTTGATCAGTCCCATGCTGGCTTCCCAGGCTAATGCCTGGGATTCAAGAGTTAACCTTTGTCTGGTCAGCTGTTTCTGGGGGTTAGACCAGCCCAGTCTTAATCCCTTTGATCATCAGTCCTCCCTCTCTGTTACTGGCTTTCTTGAGTTCAGCTCGGTACTTAACCAAGGGAGTCTGCCTCTTCTTCGATCAGCCACTAAATAAAGTTTCTGTTTCCCAGACTCTCTGGCCATAGGATTGTAGGCTGGCACTCCCCAGATCTATGTCTAAAATCCATAAAGTAACATAGGTGAGAGTATATCTTTCTGTCTGGTAATGCTAATTTCTTTTAACTCCTTGAAGACAAGGGTTTCAAACTCTGATGGCCCCCAATTAATTAATCTCCATTTTAACTCATTTTTGTATCTCCCAATTGCAAATGGTACTCACAAATAAAGTTTTATTTCTGATGACACTTTTAGACACGCTAAACAAATAGGCTTGTATGTATGCATGCTTGTAATTTTACTTGGTCGCCTTCCACCACATCCACATCTTTCTATGTCGTCACACTTCCTCTGACCGAGGGGCGGTTTTAGCTGGCATCATCAGGGCCTCTCAGGCCGTGAGCATATGCCAAGAATGGGCAGCGGGTGGGCTTTGAACCGGCTAAGCGTTGGCCATGGATCTGTGTGCAGAGGGTTCATGGCCCCAGTGGGGGTTGTATCAGTTCTGCATAGTTGGTACCTCTACCAGGACCAGTTCCCATGGGGGTGGGGGTAGGGGTAGGGGTGGAGGATAAATCTTCCCTTCTTAAGTCTTCAAGAAAGAAAGAAAACATGAAAGTGAAGCTATGCCCATGGTAATCTCTTCTTACTAGTTTCCAGAAGAGTAGGGTGTGAACATGGCTCCTTATGATAGAACATTCTAGAACATTCTGGGGCCTGTTAGGAGGCAGCATGAGTGTGGAGATTCCTCTAGAATATGTCCCTGCCAAACCTCATTAATGAGTCATAGCAGAGTTGGGTTCCTGTGTTCAGATTCTGGCACTGCCTCTTACCAAAGCTGTGCAGCTGAGCAGATGAAAGAACCCCTCAGACCCCATTAGATAAAGACATACTCAACTGCACAGAGAAGCTAGAATCAAAGCAGTCTCTTGGCCAACAGTAGGTTCTCAGCTGAAGGGTTCTGCTTCCCTAAACTTGAAGAAGTTGATATGCATGACTCTTTTCATAGTGCTGACAGCAGCCATCACCACGGGCTCTAAATTATTTTTCCTGTATGTTGGAGTGTTAGTTTATAGGCTCTCCTCTACTGTGGTTGTAACGTGGAGTATGTAATTTCAATTGTTGATTCTAATGGAGAGGAGAAATGGCGTGAGTGAGGAGCAGTAGGTGATATTTTCAGCCTTTAAATGTGCCTGGGAATTCGTCAGACAGTTCCGCGGACTGTAATAATAGAATTTCAGTGCTGGAAGAGAACTTAGCAATTACAAAATGACTTGATTTTACAGACAAGGAAACAGATCTTGAGGAAACAGACCAGCCAAGACCGCACAGTTGTGAGGTATTAGTGGAAGCGTGAGGATCAGAAACAGCTGTTTGCCTCCAGCGCATCTCCTCTATTTACCTTTTCAGATGGTATTTGTTAAGGCACACTACCCAGAGTCACCATGGTACCCGCAGACTGATGTCTGCATAGGAAAAGGGATGCATGAGCTTGAGGAACAGAAATGCTTTTAATCTTCTGTTTTCTGAGTCTCTCCCCTCCCCTCTCCCAGAGACAGATAGCCTTCTCTTGACATACCAGCACAACTTCAACTGTGTGACACTGAGGTGTGAACCACTAAATTCAGGATGAGAAGAGAGAAGGATGGGGGGGGGGTGGAGTCATGCCAAACAGAGTAAATTTACATCCAAGTCAGAGTCTAAATGAAATGCTGAGACCCAGGGCAAGCTGAAGGAGCTATAAATGTAGCTAGAAGTCTCAGGCAAGAGAGTGCAGGTATTGCACAGACTGGAATAATGGCTAACACATGCTTTCTCAGGAGGACACGTCGTACCGGAAGCACGAGTCACTTAAGCAGATGCTGAGCACTGATCTGGCCGTTAACTTGTACAATAATACTTGCCTTGAGCATCTCTGAAGATCTTGTGATTAGAAAGAGGGACAGTTGGCTGAGGAGGTGACTCAATGAGTAAGAGCTCATGCTGCACAAACATCAGGACTCGAGTAGATCTGGCACTAAAAGCTGGGTGTAGTCGCTCAAGCCTGTAACCCTAGCCTGGGGAGACAGACTGGAGAGTCTGTGGGCCTTGCTGGCCTGGGGAGCGGGGGAGTTGGGCCCCAGGTTCAGTGAGAGACCCTGTCTCAAGGGACTTAAGATGGAGGTGTTCTCTGTGGTATATGCACAGGGGGGCATGCACACGACGAACACATTCCAGCAATGAAATAGTGATGCTTACAACCCATGGCAGCCAGTTGACTTTGCACCTGAATTTTTCTGCCCAGAATTTTTCATTTCCGGGTCAGATCTGATCAGCTGCTGTTGATTGTTGAGGTGTGAACCATGCGTGAAGTGGATAAAGTAATTCCTGGGTGAGTCCTGACTCATCTTCATTTACTACGTGTCTGAACGTGGCCTTTAGCAGATCATATGTCTCTCTAATTCCTGCAGCTTTATGTTTTGATTTTAAAACTCATTTTGGTTTGGGGTATAATAAAGAAAGGAAGGCTTACATCTGTTATGTGACTTAAATAGGAGGCATGTTGAAGCCATGCCCAAGTTGACCCGTGTGTTTCCTTCAAGTGTGGGTTGACCCAATAATACTAAGTTATGCCAGTTATCAATACAAATGTTATCTTCTTGGGTCTTGATGAATGTTAAACTATCCCTTCCCTGGCTTGTTTTACATCAACTTGACAGAAACTTCAGTTATTAGAGAAGAGGGAGCCTTAATTGAGAAAATGCCTCCTTAAGATAGGGCTGTAGGCAAGCCTGTGGGACATTTTCTAAGTTCGAGATTGATGGGGTGGCGCTAGTGGTTCTGGCTTCTAAAACAAAGCAGACCGAGCAAACCATGTGGAGCAACCCAAGAAGCAGCACCCCTCCATGGCCCCTATATCAGCTCCTGTCTTCAGGTTCCTACACTGCTTGAGTTCCTGCCCTGACTTCCTTCAGTGATGAACTGTGATATGGAAGTGTAAGCCAAATAAACCCTTTCCCCCACAACTTGCTTTGGTCATGGTGTTTCATTACCATAATAGAAATCTTAAGTAAGACAGTACCCAGGCCAGTTTGACTTAGAACTTATTTCCCTTTAGAAAAATGATATAACTCATGCTTAGGCTGAAGTTTTAAGTCATTCTAGAGAAATTTTCACAGATGCTGTTTAGAGATTTTAGTCTGTCTCCCAAAGGTTCATGTATTGAAATTTAGTCTTCAGTGTAAGGCAATTCGAGTTGTGGAGACAGAATCTGACTGTGGTGTTTATATGGGCAGAGCTGTATGAGGTGATTCCAGTTGTATAAGATCATCAGAGTTGAGCTGTGATAATTGAATCTTGGTGGTTTTATAAAAGAGAAACCGAAAGGAAAACATCATATATCTACTCTGTTTCTGCCTTGTGGTGACAGGCACTGCTTTAGGACTCTTCCAGCAGATTTGTGGGCCCTCGACTTTGAACCAGAGTTATGAACCAAATTAAACCTGTTTTTGTTTATAAGTTACCCCACTCCAAGCATTTCATCACAATAATAGAAAATAGACTAAGATGGAAGTCCCAGAAATTCAATAAATATGAACGATTTTATTGGTAGGATTCATGATTGGAGTACAAGGGTAGAAATAAATTACAGATTTCAAACTTGAATTATAGTATTATAAGTAAAAACTTAAATGACATTTTAAGTTTAGATGAGGAGAATATTGAGTGATGATTGCTGTTAGAGTTCAGTGGGAAACTGAAACTGACTTGAAATGAATTAAGACAAATGTTAATTTCATATTCAATCACTGGACCTAAACAGTAGGTTATGATGGATTAAATGGATAGACTTGGGCATCAGTGGCATAGAGGCCACCTACAAAGATGAGTGAGTAAACCAGAGTAGTTGATGGGCTCATGAACTCCTGTGGGGTTTCCTGCTGTACCCACACAAGTTCAGACCCCCACATGGGTCTCACCTACCTCAAGGTACCAGCCTTCTTGGGAACACACAGTACAAGCTGTGCCTTTAGCTCTTCATACGGTGAGTCAGACGGTGAGTGGTCTTCCTTCTGTTCTCATGTTGTACATAATTCATGCAAAAATATGACCTCAGCTGTGTCAGCTTCAAAGGGAGGCAGCCAGGCATGTGTCTGGAAGGAGACTCAATCTTTGATCATGGCAGTAGCAAGGAGCTGAAGGCAGCTTTTCAATTTGCAGCTTCATAAAGACTTCTGCTTTTTTTTTAATTTAAAGAAGATGAAGGCTGAGAACATTAGACATAATTATCTAGTTTATCTTTGTAAGCTAATCTTTAAAAAGAAAGGAATGTGTGTGATGACTGAAATAACTTCTAATAAAATATCTACCGCTTGGCAAATCTTTTGATGGTTTAATCTCTGGTGAGTTTTGTCCTGCTGCATGCACAGTCTGTACAGTATGAAACATCAGAAGGCGGGTGCAAAGGAAACAGTAATAGGGTAAAACGTGCCCGGTACACCTAGTGGCAGAAGTGGGGGTAGCGGTGTCAGTGAGTATGGCCAGCATGTATTGCAGTTGTAGCATTCTTAGGAAATTCTGTGTGCTATTTCACAGAAGCTCTGTGACGCGCTGTCTTTACTTCTAATTGATAGCTGTGGATACTAAGTGTGCGGAAGCCCAGTGGTCCAGCTAAGATCTTTTTATGAAGACAACACAGGGCACAAGCTTGTTGTAGAGAGTGGAAGCCTGCCTATGCCTGCCTACTCGCTATCTGGTTCACCTAGGACTGGGTGCTGGTACCACGTTCTTAGAATTCCCTCCTCTTCTTGTGCAAAAAGAGAAATAGACCCTTCCAAGAGGGAGGCATTTTTTTTTAAACTGGGAAAGCATGCTGGGCTTGGTGTTGGTATTGTATTTGAATCTTTCCTGGCTCAGAGGTGTACTTGAAGGTCCACAGTGGAGAGGCAGAATCAAAAATAATTCTGTGACCGTTCATATGAGCATGACCACCCTGGGATCCTTTAACTTTGAAAGAGGAAGGTGAGACTTGTTTTCGTATTAGTGAACATCTAGCACAGTGACTTTCCAGCTATACTGGCCATCAGGAGTTGCCTAGAATGGACATTAGAATGGGCTACACCCACCTCAGGAATTCCTGATTCAGCAGACTTGGATCAGGGCTGCATTCCTAACAAGTTCTCTGGTTATACTGATGCTTCTGGCGCAGGGATCATCTAGAATATCCTATATTCAAAATGTTGTACAATGCATTCAGAGTTAAAAGGGAGGCCTGCCTTTTAGCTTATGAGAAGAATATGCTAAAGTGTCACCTGTTAATATCAAGAGGGATGTTGTACTCCTAGGAAGAAAACATACCATTCACTGAAACTGCAGAGGAGGGAGAGGCTGTCACATCTGACAAAGTCTCACATCTTCTGCAACTGAGGAACTCCTCTACAACAGCTGGATATGTTTAACTACCTTTAAAAAGGGGGTATGTATGTATGTATGTATGTATGTATGTATGTATGTATGTATGCATACAGGTGTTCAGTCTGCATGTTTGCCTGCAGACAGGAAGAGGCATCAGATTATGAGCCTCCGTGTGGGTGCTGGGAACTGAACCCAGAACCTCTGCAAGAGCAGCCAGTGCTCTTAATTGTTAAGCCATCTCTCCAAACCCTGTCTAGCTACTTCTTGATGGTTGTGCCGGTTAGTTTTTTTGTCAACTTAACACAAGCTACAGTAATCTGGGAAGAGGGAACCTCAATTGAGAAAAAGCCTTTATCAGATTGGCTTTTTGGCAAGTCTGTGAGGGTGTTTCCTTCACTAATGAGTGATAGAAGGGGTACCTGCTCACTGTGGATGCTGTCATCCCTGAGCAGATGGTCCTGGGTTGTGAAAGAAAACTGGGTGAACAAGCCATGGGTAGCAAGCACTCCTCCATCTTCTCTGTATCCATTCCTGCCTCTAGGTTCTTGCCTTGGCTTCCTTCATGATGAACTATAAACCATAAACTGAAGTAAACCTTTCCTCCCCAAGGTGCTTTTGGTCATGGTGTTTTACCACAGCAATTGAAAACAAACTAGAATAATGGTATTGGAAGGAAGAATTTATTAATTCACATTCTAGTCTACAAGATGGCTGAGCAGGTAAAAGTGTTTGCCATACAAGCCTCAGGATCTTAGTTCCACCTACAGATGGAAAGAGAGAACCCACTTCAGAGAATTGTCCTCTGTGAGCCGTGGTATGTGTGCCATGTCCTGTGTACCCGCAGACACCCATGTACTTACAGTAGTAACTTTAAAAAATGTATAAACCCATACTTGATTTTCAAGATAATTATGTATATTTTTGAGATATGAACAGGTGCTTAAGCATCTACTTATCTAAATTTCTCTCATTAGAGGCATTTATGTCTTGATCTATTGGTACTTCTAACCACATGAAGCGTCATCCACTTTGAAGGATGTGTGAAGAGGACTATTTTTAGAGATAAACCTTTGGGGGCTGAAACCATATTTCTTAATCTCACAGGGCACTAGAGTAGACCTTTGAGTTTTATTTGGAGGTGTTTTGTTTATTGTGGTTATTTATCTTTTTTATTTTCTGAGACATTGGCTGGCCTGGAACTGGCTATGTAGCCTAGGTTGATCTCGATTTTGTGACAGTGCTCCTGCCTCAGACTTGGGGTTGAGAGTTGGGATTATAGGCAGGCACCACTACACAGTCTCCTAATTTTTAGTTATTACTATTTTGAGACAGTTTCTGTGTCTCAACCGGCTGGCCTTCAAAGTGATCCTTCTGTCTCAGCCTTAGTGCTGGGGTTATAGCTGCTCCAGCACACCCAGCCAGAATGCACTGTAAAAAAGTGTGTAATTGAGTCCACTTCAGGTTAATGAGAAGATTAGCTATGAGCACAGAAAGCAGACTGCCATTGGGTGGTGGTGGATGTCAGCTGTTTTTCTTCATGACACAGTTTAGACTTACGTAAGTTGAGGAAACTAAAATATCTTCCATTGCCATTTTAAAAATTTGACTCTTAAACAAGATAGGCAAAGGGCATAAAAGGTAGCATACCGCCTTACTTGTCTGGGATTGTAGTTTGTAGGAAAGTGATTGAAAGCATAGACTTCCCACAGGAACCCCATTTTTCCTTATTACTAATATCTTTAATTAACATAATGCTTTTGCTCAACTGATGGGACCACACCAAGACATTGTAAACTAATGGCCATAATTGGAACTGACACTCGCTTTTGGGGCTGTACTTTCTGTACATTTTGATGAATGTGCCATGGCATGCAACATCCATCATGTTCCCTACAGAATAGTTTTGTCACTCTACAGAGCTTCTGTGCTCTGCTTGCTCATCCCTCCCTCTCAGCCACCACTGTTTTTTTTTTTTTCTGAAATGTTATGCACTCTGTGTTTCTATAAAAATAAAAACTCAACTTATTTTGTGAGAATTTCAACTGTACCTGGGAACATAGTTGCTGAATCAATAATGAAAATGTGTAGTTTATAAGAAACTGCAGGACAATTTACTAAAATGTTTGCACTGCTGTAGGTGGATTTTTCTATCCCAGTATCCAGATCCCAAATAACCACATGGAGACCTCTTATTAATTATGAAAGCTGGGATGGTAGCTTTGGCTTGGTACTAACTAGCTCTCTCAACTTAAGTCAACCCATTTTTATCAGTCTACTCTTTGTCTTGTGTTTTTATTACCTTTATTCTTTACTGCCCATGCTAATTCCTCTGTCTGACTCTTCGTGTCTCTGTCTTTCTTCTTCCCAGCATCTTCTCTGCTCCAAAACTCCTGACTGACTATTGGCCATTCAGATTTTTATTAAACCGATATGATTGATACATCTTCACAGTGTACAAAAGGATTATTCCACAACATATTGCTTTGTTGTGGATGATAGTTTCTGTTGCTTCATATCTTCACCAGTGGGATTTTTTTGTTATTCTTTGAGTTTTAGCCATGATAATGGGTTAGAGTCTGCATATTTAAATGACATATACTTATTTTTCATTTCCATGTCTTTGGGGGGCCAGATTACTGTTCTGTCTTTTGTCCATTTTTCAACTGGGCAGTTTTCTTACTGTGAAGTTTTAGATGTTCTTTGTATAACAATAGTTCCTTTCTCAGACCTGTTTTGCAGAGGGATTTTGCTCTGTGACTTGTTTTGTCTCCCATGTATCTTTTCTAGAGGATAAGTTTTTAATTTTAATGAAGACTATTTCTATGCTTGATTGTACTTTTATTGAATGAAAAATCTGTGGTCACTAGTTTGAACTTGTTCCTAGGGTGTGTAGGCATTTCCTACTTTTTCTTCTAGGGGTTTTATTCTTTTTATGGACATTTGTGTCTTGATTCACTCTGTCTTATCTTAGTTTTGCATATCTGGTTATTACAGACACATTTATTGATGCGGTATTCTTGTTTGAGTTCCTTTTGATGCACTGCCAAAGATCAGTTGGCTGTGCTCATGTGAATATCTAGAACAGTAGTTCTCAACATGTGGGTCATGACCCCTTGGGGGGAGAATGGATGACCCTTTCACAGGGGTTGCGTAAGACCATCAGGAAAACACAAGATATTTATATTATGAGTCATAACAGTAACACGCACACATGCGCTGGAGCAGGTAAGAAGACAACCTCAGGTATAGGTCCTCTCCTTCCACCTTGTTTGTTCAGGGTCTTTGTCTTCTGCTGATGTGTAAGCCAGGCTAGTTGGTGCACAAGCTTGCTAGGATTCTCTTGTCTGCTCGCATCTCACTGCAGGTATCCTGGGATTACAGAGAATGTGCTATGATTTTGGGCTTTACGTGAGTTCTAGGGATTTGAGCTTGGGTCCTTAGCTTATGTGAAAAGTGCTTTACCCAGTGAATTATCTTCCTAACCCCTCTGCAGATTTGTGGCAGTTGCTTTGAATCGCCTTACAGGTCAAATTTATACCCTTGGCAATTGGTCTGTGGTTAGCATTCCATTCTTCCAAATATTTCTTGTGGCATAGTGACAGGGAGAGGCCATATGTCATTTCCTCTCCTCTCCACTTACTCATCGCTACCATCCATAGATGAAGTCAAATCTATTCTGGTCAATGAGTTTAATAAACTCTGAAGTTCAGTTAATATTTTCTTTTTCTTTATTCAGCTTCCAGGAAAGGATTGTCCTAGAGTGAGTACACCTAAATTGATGAAGAAATTTTGGTCTGTTCCCTAGTTTATAAAATTAGAAATATGATTCTTATAACTACAGCAGAGTGCTTTTTTGTACTTTAAACAAACTAAACCCCCCCCCAAATATGTTAAAACACATGAGGTGTGGAAGAGCTGTGAGTCCACATTATTTCAGGGTTCAGACTTTTTCTTCTGTTCATTTTCTACTTTCTCTAAAGCAATTAGTTATTATTGATCACCTTGCTTGGAACTGTGGAAGATATCGATCCATTTGTTTTAGGCAATTGATGAATTTCTGTTGGAGAAGTTTCTATCTCCGTATTTAATATCCTTTTCTAAAAACCAGCCAACCAAGCAAGAACTGCAGATGTAAAGCTAAAGTTTCATAGAGAATATCAAGGTCAGTGTATCCACCTTGTACAACTCCACGGCATTAACCTTAATTCCATCACTATATTATAAGCTGCAACGATAGACACAATTCGTTAATATGTTTATGAAATGTCACGAACAATGACAGTATCAGTAGACATGCTGACACAGAAGGGGGAAATTGCACATGAATCCTACCCCTGGACAAAGAACTATCAGCAACTAATGATTGCTGAGAGAAAAAGAATTAGTCTCTTCCAGAGATGCACCTTCTAATTATTCAATATAAAGTGGTCATCCCTGAAATTTTATATACACAGGAATATTATATATGTATGTATTTGCATATATGTGTAACAATAATAAAGAAAAAGAGGCCATCAGTGTGAGAGGGAGTAGGGAGAATAGAAGGGGTTGAAGGTAGCAAATGGAAGGGGAAAGTGATATAATTACATCTTTTTAAAATTTTTAAAATGCTATTATTTTATGTGTATGGGTGTTTGCTTGTATTTATATCTGTATATCACATGAGTGCTTGGTACTCTTAGAGGCCAGAAAAACATATCAGACCTCCTGGAACTAGAGTTCAAATGGTCATGAGCTGCTGTATAGATGCTAGTATGCTAGTATTCAAATCTGGTCCGTGGGAAAAGCAGCTAGTACATTTAACTGCCAAGCTATCTCTTCAGCTCCTGCAATTATATTTTAATTAAAATTATTAAAAATCACAAAAATGTCAAATACAACACAGTCAATAAGACAAAAATGCAGCCCACAGAATGGGAAAAGATGTTCGCTAACCCCACATCTGACAGAGGGCTGATCTCCAAAATTTACAAAGAACTCAAGAAGCAAGTCTCCAAAACACCAAAGGATTCAATTAAAAAGTGGGCTACAGAACTACATAGAGAGTTCTCAATAGAGGAGTATGAAATGCCTGAGAGGCACTGGAGAAAGTGCTCAACATCCCTAGCCATCAGGGAAATGCAAATCAAAACAACTCTGAGATATCATCTTACTCCTGTCAGAATGGCTAAAATCAAAAACACCAAAGACAGTTTATGCTGGAGAGGATGTGGAGAAAGGGGCACACTTCTCCACTGCTGGTGTGCAAAATTGTACAGCCACTTTGGAAATCAGTATGGAGACTCCTCAGAAAAATGGGAATCAGCCTGCCACAAGACCCAGCAATTCCACTGTTAGGCATATATCCAAAAATGCACATTCATACAACAAGGACATCTGTTCCACTATGTTCATAGCAGCATTGTTTGTAATAGCCAGAACTTGGAAGCAACCTAGATGCCCCTCAACCAAAGAGTGGATAGAGAAAATGTGGTACATTTATACAATGGAGTACTATTCAGAAAAAAAAATGGAATCCTGACATTTGCAGGCAAATGGATGGCACTAGAAGAAACCATCCTGAGTGAGGTAACTGAGTCACAAAAAGAGAAACATGGCATGTGCTCTCTCATATATGGATTTTAGACATAGATCTGGGGAGTGCCAGCATAAAATCCCACTGCCAGAGAGTCTGGAAAACAGAACCTTCATCCAATGACTGATGGAAGCAGATGTAGACTCCCACAGGTAAACACTGAACTGAACTCAAGGAACCCAGTTACAGAGAGGGAGGACTGATGAGCAAAGGGGTTAACACTGGGCTGGTTTAACCCACAGAAACAGCTTACCTGAAAAGGGGTAGCTCTTGAATCCCAGACTGATTCAAGTCATCAATGAACATATGAACATAGCTCGGTAGCTTGTTAGATGACTTTATAAGTGGTAGATTTTATAACCATTGTGAATAAATATGCTAACGTGGAATTATAAATTGAGAGAGCCAAACACAGAATTGGCTTAAGTTAATAGAGCCGTGCTAGCTTTGTTTTGATCATTTCACATATGATATGCTTTGCTAAATGTTTAATGTATCTGGATCTTTATATTTGAAGTGCATTTCTTATAGCCATCATACAATTGCTTCTTTTTAAATAATTAACAATCCCAACAGTCTGTGGGATGTGTTTAGATCATTTATATTTAATGTAATTATTATGATGACTATGGATATACCATTGTGTACTGTTTTCTCTGTTCCTTCTGGTTTTGTTCCTCTTTCTTTTTCTTTCTTCTTTTATATTATTTGAGTTGTTTTAGTATTTTATACTTTATCTATGAATTTTTGGTCCCCTTTAAAAATAACTTTTGGTGGATGTTCTAGGAATTATAACATGAATTTTCAGTTTATTTAGAGTTAATTTTATGCCATTCCAAGTAAAATATAGAAACCTTAAAAAAAGGTAGATCATTTGATTCTCTCTCACTCATATGTAACCGTCATGTTTGTCATGTTTATATATACTGAAAAACCCACTGATGTTATACTTTTTGCTGTGGAATCATGGTCTATAACAGCAATACATACCCGTCTCTCTGCCTTTTGCTGCTCTCTTATACTCTACTGTCCATAACAAAAGAGTTTTCTATTTGAAAATATGGGAGCCTTTGTTTAGAGGAGGGCTGGAATTTGGTGCCTGACCTTTGGGACACTCCACTAGACCTAACTCTTTTATTTCAATTTTTAAATCTACTGGACATTGCATAGCTGACCATTCTGCAAAGATAACATCCAGGGGTTATAGCTTATTGTCTGCTGCCTTGGACTGGAATGCCTATCCTTCCCCTGTCTTCTAGAGATGCTCAACATTTAGTAAGAAGTAAACTGTTTTATTGAAAGTAAAACAAAAGTAAGCCGTCTTGTTTTGGTTTTCATTGTTGAATGCATAATAGAGACTAGAAAAGCCAGTAGTGGTGGTAAAATTGTAAGTCCAGTTCTTCTAACAGGGTCGCCTGTTCCTTGGCCACTTGTGGTCTCAAGATTCATTTACAGAAGCAGGAGCTTATCTGGCAAATGCTAGAGGAACTAAAAAGACAAAATCAGTTGACAAACACAATTGTTCTGAGAGTGGGTCATATTTTTATTTTCCTTGAAGCATGATGTACAGTGCACTGAACTTTGATGTTGAGAAATTAGAGATCTGCTCTTTTCCCAAAGTAATCTGATTTGTTTGCACGCATTTCATTGTTTTCTGCTGCAGCATCTTCATCTGCCCATAACCCATTCAGGAGAACAGGATTGTTTCCATTTTGCTTTTGCCTTTGTCCATACTTGGAGCAGTGGAATTAATTAATTAATATCCATTCACCCTAACTTTAATGAGTGCAAAAAGAGACTTCCACATAACTTAAACCTTTGTGCTACCCAGCTTGTCTTTCTGGAGGCATGCACTTCTCCCTGTGTATGTAAGTATAGATAGATATAAGTTCTGGTTTCTGCTACTCCTGTGAGTGTTAAGACCACATACATTGCTCTGAACTGTACTTACAAGGCATATTAGGAGTGTTCAACTCATGTAATAAATCTTCCCCGAAAGACACCTAGGTGGTTTTCTCCCCTTTCTTTTTCTTTTTCTTTTTTTCTTTTCTGTTGGGGGAAGTCCTGTGCATTTGTCAATAAAGTACTGTTGAGCCTATAGGGAACCAAGATAGGAGGGACTAGGAGTCCAGGAGGATTCTGGGAAGGAGAAACACAAGAGAGTCAACATGTAACGCCATGGGGGTAGGAAGCCTGGAACTATTCTCCGGTAAGAAACATACTTAGATTAACAATTATGGGGTAATTACTTAAGTGAGAGCTAGCTAGTAAGAAACAAGCAAGGCCAACAGCTTCATAATTAATATAGCCTCCTGTGTGTTTATTTGGGACTGATGCGGATCTGGAACCAGGCGGGCGAGAAGGCTCCTCTCAAGGAAAAAGCTTCTCTTAACACTTTTCTTTCTTTTTTTTTTTGTTTTTTTTTTTTTTTATGAGACAGGGTTTCTCTGTATTGTTTTGGAGGCTGTTGGACCAGCCTGGGCTTGACCTCACAGAGATCTGCCTGCCTCTGCCTCCCGAGTGCTGGGATTAAAGGCGTGCACCACCACTGCCCGGCCAAGTAATTGTGTCTTTATGTCATTTGACACATGTACAAATGTTGGCATCACATTTTAAAATGTCCCCTGATTGACAGAGGAGTTGAAAGTCATGTGCTCCTAACAGATCAGTCCCATGAGATAGCTAGATCATGTAAAGTGGTGAGAGATATTTTCTTGGTTATAGATGGTCTGATACTAGATATGATGAAATAAATGGTAGCTGGTTTAAGTTTAAGCCAAGGTTCTCCAAGAAAAGGGATTGTGGTCTGTTGGTTCTCCACACTGTCCCCAGCACCTGAGAGGCCACCACACAGAGCTCTTCTCCATAGCAAATGTTTAGTTGATTGTGAGCACACCATTGTTTCTCTGTCTCAGTGTCTACTTACAGAGTTGCTAGGGGTGGTGGTAGGTTTATAAACCCAGAAGAACTCCATGTAAGAGATCCTCATTATTTGGTATAAGACTGTTGTGTCATATCCTCCATTTAGCCCTAGATTTTTACATGAGTCTTGCATGATCAGCAAGCATGTTTCACATCAGAATTTTCTAGATTGGAGACTTCCTCTTAAGTTCTGTACAGAGTACTGTACTTCCAGCTTTACCGCTAAGTCAAATTTCACAGACCTGGTCTAACTGTTCCCTGACAATCTGCAGCCATCATTACAGGATTTTTAAGTGGTTAGGCCTTTTCTTACACTCTATATTGGCAAATTGTGTCTGTGTTCTCTTTTGTCCCTGTTGCTGCTATTTATGGCTCTCTTGCTGTCTGCCAAGCTGTGAGCTGTTAATTCATGCTTTCAACACACCTGTCTCCAAAATCCCTCAGTCTGCTCTGCATTTCTAATCCAGTGTAGGGAGAGAAAGATGACCTGGTTATTTCATAATTGTGTCTCAAGTGTAGATGACATGTGTTGAATCAGCCCACAGTGGGCAGAGGGATCTAGGCAAAGAAGACTCTTCAAGGAGGCAGATGGAATTCTTTTTTAGAGGGAGAAAAGAAGTATAGTAGTCATGGAAGGACATTTAAAGACAAAGAGGGTGGCTGACATGTGTGTTGGAAACAGTTTTGTCTAGTCAGTGTAGAAGGAATCAATTTGTAGTTAAAATTCAGTGAGCACTGACTAAGTGCCTTCTGTATGCAGCGAGACCAATTTTGGTGTGGCCGCCATGGCATGGGGTGCAGTGGGGTGGGGTGGGGCTTAGAAAGGAGGTATAACAACTGAAAAGGGAAAAGGCAAAAACAAGTTTAGGCATGGAATTCACACCACAGAGATCCTTGTAGATCCCATAGAGACTTTGATTTTGTTCCAGAGTACCATACTGCTCTTTCTTGACTGTCACCATTGTCAGGTTAAAAACTGTCTTCAGGCCAAATCTCACTTTAAAAATTCAGAAAGCACCGGGTAGTGGTGGCACACACATTTAATCCCAGCACTCGGGAGGCAGAGGCAGGTGGATCTGTGTGAGTTCGAGACCAACCTGGTCTACTGATCGAGTTCCAGGACAGCCTCCAAAACAATACAGAGAAACCGTGCCTCGAAAAACCACACACACAAAAAATCCCCAAAAACAAAAAAACAAAACAAAACAACAACAACATTAAAAAAACCCAAAAATCCAGAAAGCTCCCAAAGTGTTTAGTGTTAAGTTCAAATGCTGTGATTTCTCATGATACCCTTACCTTCCTACTAACCGCTATTCATTTCTTTCAGCTGTGTTTATCTCAGCCTAGTGGATAGATGGAACTTTCCCCTATCTGGAGCTTTCCCACTGATTCTTGATCAGTCACATCATCTCTGTTTCCATTGGCTTTTCTCTCCCTTAATTACTAGTTGACTCTACAGTCATTCTTGCTACTGAGCTCAAGCCTATCTTTGTAATGTGTTTTTATCTCTCTGGTTAGCTGATAATCCACTTTAAAGGACATATCTTACAGTGTTTTCTATCTTCAGTTGTGGGCAGTTGTTATTTATGTTTATGTCACCATCACCATCCAATAAAGGGTAGGCTGGGGTGGCCATGACATTTGGACAAAATGCCTTGTAGAGATGTTGACTACATACTTGTTGGGGAACATATTGTGGTAGTTTATATTGGAGATGCTAAGTATGTTACTTACGTGTCTAAATTAGTATTTTAAAGGTGAAACAAGTGCTATCTTTGTATTTGTTATATATTGTTTAAAAGTTAGCTTACCAATGCAGAAACTAAGCCTGCCAATTAAATGCTTATATAGGTATCACTCTATCAAAGCAAAGCAGAAATTTAGTGGATCTTAATTTTAGTTTTGCGAGTTAATTTGAAAAAGTTAACAAGAGTTGGCAAAAAATATTTAGAGTACATAACATTTTTTTAATGGTGGGTTTATTTATTTATTATCTACATAGTTTTGTGCCTGCATGTATACCTACACTACATGCCAGAAGAGGGCTCCAGATCTCATTATAGATGTTTGTGAGCCACCATGTGGTTGCTGAGAATGGAACTCGGGATCTCTGGAAGAGCAGCCAGTGCTCTTAACCTCTGAGCCATCTCTCCAGCCCCAGCTGGCAAAATTTTAAAGCATTTAATAAATACATTCATTTAAAAATCTGCCATGTGGGCATGTATTCTCTCATATATGGATTTTAGACATATATCTGGGGAGTGCCAGCCTACAATCCCATGGCCAGAGAGTATGGGAAACAGAACCTTCATTCAGTGGCTAATGGAAGAAGAGGCAGACTCCCATGGCTAAGCACTGAGTTGAACTCAAGAAAGCCAGTAACAGAGAGGGAGGACTGATGATCAAAGGCATTAAGACTGGGCTGGTTTAACCCCCAGAAACAGCTGACCTGACCAGGGTTAACTCTTGAATCCCAGGCTGATGCCTGGGAATCCAGCATGGGACTGATCAAGATTCCTGAATGTGGGTGTCAGTGAGGAGGCCTAGGTAATCTATTGAGCCTTGGGCAGCAGATCAGTACTCATCCCGAGTATACACACGGACTTTGGACTCCCATCCAATAATGAGAGATGCACTCTCACCCTGAACTCTTGGGGGAGGGTCTAGGCCCTGCCCTGTATGAAATGACAGACTATGGACACCCCCACGGAGGGCCTCACCCTCCCTGGGGAAATGAGAGGATATTGGGGGGGGTTGGGGAAGGGCACAGGAGGAGGGGAGGGAAATGGAGAGGTACCTGGAACTTACTGGTGAAGCAACCTTGTTTCTAATCTAAACTTAAATTTAAAAAATTTAAAAAAAGAAAAAAAATCTGCCATGTGATATTGAAGAAACTGCATCTGTCCTATGGGAGGATTGCACTATCTCATGCCACTCATAGTTTCTAATGATACAGCCAGGACTCTCTTTAGACACCCACTCATATGCTGTTGTCTTGTGTGTAGAGTTACATGGCCTTACAGTGATCTGTAGGTTCCATAAGAAGCTCCTCCATCTACATCATGCAGAAGAGAAGTTGCTAACGCTTTCCACTGTCACCTGTTCTGCTTCATAAAGGAAGTCAACCATGGTGGTCTTGATTCACAGCCACTAGTTTGAGAGACTCTTGAGTCCAGGGAAAGCGTGAGAGATTTGAAACCTCAATGCCCTCCCCTAGTGACACACCTCCTCCAACAAGACCACACCTCCTAATCCTTCCCAAACACTTCCACCAATTGGGGCCCAAGTATTCAAATGCATGCACCTGTAGGGATCAGTCTCTTTCAAACACTGCAGCAGGCTTCATGAGAAAGACTTCACAGGAACCCATACAGCCTTTGTGCACTCTTGTTGTTTCTGATACCATTAGCCAATTTATTTTATCTTTATTCCAACTTAACAACGTTTTTCTTCTCTCTTTTCTTAAAAAAGAATCTTGCTGTGTAACCCAGGCTGTCTTAAACTTGTGTTCCTTTGTCTCCCTCCCAAACTGTTTGGATTCCAGGTGTGCGCCGCCATCCCTTGCCCAAAGTACAGAAATCTTCACAATGAAACACTGTTTCACCTAAAACAGATGTGAACAAATTAAATGGCGAATGTCCCATGCTGTAAAGCTTTAGTGGGTAACATGTTAGGATTGCTTCATGTTAACATTCTGTAGTCATTTTATGCCACTCTGATCAGATACCTGGCAGAAGCAACTGAAGGCAGGAGACTTACTTGGCTCACAGTCTATCCTGGTGGGAAGGCTTTGCTGGAGTAACTTGATGAATGATGTTGGGGTACTGTAGCAGACAGAGGTTGGAAACATGGACTAGATTGTTCCCCTTAAAGCCTCCCCCTAGTGGCCCACTCCAGTGAGGTTTTGCAGTCCAAAGGTCCCATAACAGAACAGCTGGGTACCAAGCATTGACCCATGGGGAGCATGTCCATGCAAATCATAATAAATATCCGCTTTTCATTTATATGCACTGCCATAGTTATAACAGTGGATTAATTATTTTCATTAATTTATTTTGAGGTAATTTCAAATTTACAGTAGGTTACTAAATGGGACATAGAACTTTTATACTCTAGGTTTCTCCATTGTCAGTATTTTATTTAAAAAAAAAGTAAGGGGATTAGTCTGGAAAACATTTTACTTTCTACCTCAGAGTTGGAATAAATTCTTAACTCCAGGCATATAGTGTTTCATTTGTACAAGAGCTGGCAAAATCCAGATAAAATAGCAGAGCTTCCTGGCTTAAAACACTTGACGTGGGCTGAGTTAAAGTTGACATGGGAACGATAGAGGCTGGGTTTCCTGTATCTCCTGTCCAGCACATTTCTCCAGTCAAGTTCCTTTCTGTCCAGATAAGGCTTGAGTGGATGCTCACGATTCTGCCTCTTAATTGCCCACTTTAAGCTTTATTTCTCAGGAGCACTGCCAACGTCTGTGTTCTTAAGATGCCACAGTGTCTCCGATTAGATTTCTGTTGTGACCAGAGGGCATTTTGCTCCTTTAGGTGACTTTCTGTATCTTGAATCTTTTTTGGATTGATTTCTGGGGTGTTCTTTTCAGATGGCCATTTAAACATCAAATCCCATTTTCTTTATTGCAGTTGTTGCTATGCACTCACACTAGATATAATAAAGTTCAGATTAACTCACCCTTGGTCAAAAGTTTCTTTCTTTCTTTCTTTTTTTTTTTTTTTGGAGACATGGAATCTTACTCTCATTTGGCTTCTTGAATACCCTTGCTGCCTTGACCAAATGCTCCCTTTGTGGAATACAATTCAAATAATATTTTTTAAAAAATTTAATTAAAGGCATTTCCTGTATGTCTTTCCTGTATGCATGCATGTATGTATATATGCATGTATATATGTATGTATGCCTACATGAGTTTATGTGCACCACATACATTCGGGTTCCAGGAGAGGCCAGAAGGTGTTGAATCTCCTAGAATAGGCAGTCGTGAGACACCTGATGTCAGTGCTGGGAACTGAACCCAGAGATATTCCACAAGTGCAGTGAGCATTCAACTTCCAAACAAACTCTCCCATCCCAGGATTTGATATTCTTAAATAGTTTCACCACAGACAACATTCAATCGCTTTGTATAAGCAACAAACCCCATAGGAAGCGTCACCATTGGTTTTTGTCAACTTAGACAAACCTGAATATACCTGGACAGAAGCAGTCTCATTTGAGGGGTTGCATCCATCAGATTAGCCGGTGGGCCTGTCTGTGGGACATTTTTTTGATTGTTGGTTGATGTGGGAGGACCCAGCTTACTGTGGGTAATGCTGTCCACGAGCAAGTGCGCCTGGGCATTATGGGACATATAGCCGAGCATGCCAGCCAGCAGCCTCCATCCCTCCATTGGCTTTACCTCAGTTCCTGCTGCTAGGTTCCTGCCTGTGTTCCCGCTTTGGCTTCCCCCAGTAATGGATCGGATCCCTCAAGCCAAGTTAACTGTACCTTCCCAGGTCGCTTGGTCATGGTGTTTATCCCTGCAATATCAAAGTATTTAGGACAAGGAGTAACAATCATTTCTCTACTTTTTAAAATTACAAGTTTTATACATTTGAGATTGTAATATAACTTCCTTCTTCCTTTCCCTCCCTACAAACTCCTCTTATACATATGCCTCTTGGCTCTCTTCCAAATTTATGACCTTTTTTTTCATCAATTGTTGTTACAAACATATATGTATGTATGTATATAATATGTATGTATGTATGTGTTATTACACACACACACACATTCCTAAGTACATAATGCACCCTGCTCAACATTATAATGTTACTTGTATGTATGTTTTCAGTGCTGAACATTTGACACTAGATAACCATTTGGTGTGCTCTTCCCTGGTTGGATTTTTTATGGTAAAATTACCTGAGGTGAAATGTATTTCTTATTCCAATTCATTTAACCAATCAAAACTTATGAATTCATTACAAACATTCACCACACTTACTTTCCATTCATCATTTTCACACATTATTCAAGCTGGCAAAGAGGGGGAGAAACACTGGGTCTGTGAACTAGATAACCTTCCAGGATAACAATGGCACAGCCCTGGACCTGCACCTGCCATTCAGTGACTCTGGAGCACTTTGCTGTGAGCATCAGCGTCTTATCTGTGATGGAAATGTAGGTGATGTTGAATGAGTAAGCCTTAAGCCTTGCTTTGTGATCTAAATGTATTCTCAGAGGGTGGCTGAGATGACAGGGGGTGTTTGCACTTAGCTGCCTGATCCACTTTAATGCAAAGACTTTGAGGGAACGAGGCTGGAGGATTTCTGTCAGAAAACAGCTGCATTTATTTTGTATTGTTTCAGTCTCCAGGTTGCTGATGTCTTTATTACTTTATGTATTAAAAGAGGGTAATTATAACAACATGCCCTAAAATATAACCATAATAAAAATTAAGAGAAAAGATAAATGATATTTAATATGCTAATACAAATGGAGTACTTCATATTTTGTAATAGTTGCTTAAAAACAGTAATTATCTCCAAGAATAAAGCTTCTAATATTATTTCTGTTGTGCACATATTGATGTATTAAAAAAAGAGCCAAGAGGTGATGGCACACAACTTTGATCCCAGCACTCAGGAGGCAGAGGCAGGCAGGTATCAGTGAGTTCAAGGCCAGCCTGGTCTACAGAGCAAGTTCCAGGACAGCCAGGGCTACACAGAGAAACCCTGTTTCAAAAACAAAAACAAAAAACCCACATGTGTTTTTATTAGCGTACTTATTCTCAGGCCAATCAGACAAATTCAGGTAGTTTGTGTAACCATCTCTTCTAATGTTTTTCAAATGCAGGGAATTGTTTTCTCTTAAAATGTTCAAGATTCATATGGAAGACAGCAGCTAGACTCTGATGTGTATCCAAAGATGTTTACTGTAATCCTCAAGGATCCTTAAGTGGTATAAAGTGTAGTTTTAGTGCCAGGTATCTTGGTTAACAGAACCCATAGGCTATTAACAGATATTTGGTTAATTCTGTTTAATGGATAAATTGTGAAAATAGAAATGTAAGCTTTTTGTGATTTTTTAAAATAGTAATTATAAACTGAACTTTGATTATAGCTCACTTGAGAATTACAGGGAAAAGATCAAAATTTTTTGTTGAATTCTTTCCAAAAGATTTATGTATCTACCTTTCAAAATATACCATAGAAGAACATATTTATAACAAAAAGCGACATTTCCACTCACCCATTAAAGTTTTATGCATAGAAAACTTAAGGAATCATATAATCAACACATTACTTTCACAAATGTTCATTAACTAGCATGCAATTAGCATTTTGTATTTCCTTTCTCTCTCTGCATATGTATTTCTAGATGTAAAAATTTAAATATATCTAGATATGATTTATTCTCATTTATTGCAGATACTTTATTTTATCCTGGGCATCTGTGGTTAAGAAAACTCCCTGAGGTGAACGTTGTTTTCCTTTGTAAGTACTGCCTGTGCAAAACCAAAACAAAGAAAAAACAAAATGCCAAGAAAACCAGGTCTCACCTTAAAAGGAAGTAAGATAATAGTAACTTGAGTGACCATGGCCTGGGAACACAGACTTAGTTTACCCCTACATTTCATGTTGCGTTGTGGAAGCAGCTTTGTGAAGTTTTACAGCTTCAGCAAAACAGAACGGTAAATTAACAGAAGCATCAACTGCGTCCGTGGGTACATCTGAGAGGCGTTTGCAGTAAGATGGGGGAAGCTTTCCTATAGGCCTCACCTGATGATATTCTTAGCTTTTGGGCTGATGGAAGCTAAGTGGTCTGCTAAGTTAGGAGATCTTAAAAGGCCTTTATCTTTTATCCACAGGATGCTAGTTCTGATGTAGAGGTGAGCAAGGATGGATGGCTGTTCAGGGAGTTAAAGCTAGCTTGGGATAGGAAAAATAGCCTCTGGATCTGCAACATTCCAACCTCCTCACATCGCTGTAGTTTTAATCAGTCCGTCGCTGCAGACAATGCTTCTTTCCAAGAATTCCTGGTGACGTCATTTTATCACAACAAAAACTGGATAATTCTGTACTTAGCAGCCAGTGCACACTATAGATTTCCTGTTTGACTTAAAAAGCCTAACATGGATTTCATCAAATTTTCTACAACACTCTTGGTTACAGAGGTAGCCTCTTTAAATTCTTCCAGTATTTCTTCTGCAAGCTACCTCCAAATCACAAAACAGTGTATTTCTACAGGTACTTCCTAAATTAATACTGTGATACCCAATATGCTGATATTCTGTTCTTATAGCAACTCTAACCTTTTGTAGTTCCCCACCATTCTTTCCCTCTACCTTACCTGTGTGCGTTCATCTTAATTTGTAAATCTAAAATTGGTTGTGTGTAATATCACCAAGATGTAGCGATGTTCATAAAATTAAAATTATTCCCTCCATTTCTTTTGTTGTTCAAGTTCTATATTCATTTGTCCTGGACTTAATGAGTTTTTGGGTATTTGTGTGTGTGTGTGTGCACGTGCACGTGCGTGTTAGTGTTGTTGCTTATGCGTGCATGCATGTGTACGCTATGGGTGTGTACTTATCTACATAGGTGTGTGCATGTGTGGATGCCAGAAGTCGACACTGGGTGTTTTCCTCAGGGATTCTCCACCTTGATTTTTGAAAATTACCTTTTATTTAAATTAAAAACAATTTTATTTTACATACCCATCCCAGTTCCCTCTCCCTCCCATTCCCCCCCTCGCCAACCCCCCCTCATCCCATCCCCCATCCACTCCTCAGGGAGAGTGAGGCCTCCCACGGGGAGTCATCAAAGTCTGTCACATCATTTGGATAATGCTTGACTATGAATCAGGATATTTCACCATGATTTTTAGGCAGGGTCTCTTTCTGTAGCTGGAGCTTGCCTACAGGCTATGCTGGCTGGGTGGCTAATGAGTTCCCCTGCCCCTATCTCCCCAGTGCTGTGATTACAAACATGTGCAGTATCAAGAATTTTTTTTATCTGAGTCCTGAAGATTTGAATTCAGGTCCTCATGCTTGCATGGAAACATTTTCCAACTGACTTACCTTCCCAGCCCCAAGCTTAATGAGTTTTTATTTATTTTTTAAATTTTGGTTTTGCTGCAAGATATCACTATGTAGCCATGGCTGGCCTGAAACTCACTTTGTAGACCAGACCGACCTCACAGAGATCTGCTTGACTCTGCATGAGTTCTAGAATTAAAGGAGTATGCTACCCTACCTGGTGAGAACTTTTTTTAAAAACATAATTGCATTTATTCTTGAACTTCATATGTGTATAAATGAAATATGATCACATTCAGCCCTCATTTCTATCCTCCAACTTCTGCTGGATCCCCCCTGCCCTTAGGCTCTCTAAGTCTAATTAGTGCTACCCATATATGCATGGGTGTGGGCATCACTGCTGATGGGAAACACATCACTCCCATCATTACCCTTATCATGGCCAACCTTATTAAAAGCCTAACATGCTGGGTGACGCCCCAGTGTTTTACATGCATTAATTGATTCTCACTGTTTCACATAAAGAAGGAATTATTACTCCAGTACCCTAGTTATAGATAGAGCACCAGTACTCAAGATGTAGTGATACAGCTAGGATTTGAACCTAGGTCTTTCTGTTTCAGGAGTGCTCTATTTCCTGTTGCAACAGCTTCATAGTTTGAAGGAGACTACTGAATCTCTTAAATCTCTGTGATATTTCCAGTCATGTCCATGTTCTCATCGATACTAATTATTTCTTAGGTATACTGACTCCCATCACTTCATCTTTTTTTTATTGAATTTTAAATTTTTTTTGAGTATTTCATATAATATTTACTTAATTTCTACCCCTTTTATTCCCTTTCGACTCTCCCATGTCCCCCAAATTTATGACTTCTATAATTTTATTGTTTTACACACACATACACACGTACACATATGTACACACATACACACATGTACACACACACACAAATGGCTATATTTGGTGTTGATCACGGGTACACGTGTTTCAGGGCTCTCCCTTTCTTGGCAGTCCCAGTTGATTGACTACAGTAGCTCTTCATTTAGAGGTGGGACCTTGTGAAATCCCCATTTGTGTTGGCATGTCAATGTATGGTATCATCATTCAGATCTTGTTTACACAGCCATTCTGTAGGGATTTCATGGATGCTGCAGCATCCTTCTGGCTTCTGTTCTTAAGATTTTTACTTACCACTGTTTGTAAATCAAACTTGGTCTTTATGTTATCATCATGATGTAATTGTAGTTCTATAGGACTCAAGTTTCACTTTTTGGTTCCTTTGTTGCTCAAGTTCCTTTTTATATGCAATTCTCTTGTTTGGGTCTACTGTTTCTTCCACCCTGGATCCATCTTCCTTCTTAGTTACCATTTTATTGCCATGATGAGACATGATGGCTAAGGCAGCTTATCAAAGAAAGATGGGGGGGGTGCTTGCCTACCATTTCGGTGGGTTAGTCCATGTTTACCATGGCCGTGGAGCATGGCGGCAGGCAGGTATGGCGATGGAGCAGTAGCTGAGCGCTTACACCTTGATCTGCAGATGGGAGGTGGAACAAGACTGCCTGAGACTGGGTTGGAGCGAGCTTTTGAAACCTCAAAGCTCACCCCAAGTTCCACATCTTCTCCAAAAAGACCACACCTCCTAACCTAATCTTCCCAAACAGCTTCCCCCAACTGGGAACCAAACCTTCAAATACATGAGCCTGCCGTGGCCACTCTCATTAAGAGCCTTGTACCTTCTTTCATGGTTTACATCTGCCGTCTAGAGCACATCTGTAAGTCATTTCCTACAAATGAATGATTCAAAAGTAAACATTGTAGACCCTGTTATTCCTGCTATTTTTCTCCATCATTTTCCATTAACTGGACTTTTTGCTACTTAGAAGATTCTGGGCCAACAGTCATTTCCACTTTGCACCCTTTGTTATCTTTCTGTTTCCCTCTTCTCTAATGTAAACCTTGTGGACAAGGATTCACCCACCTTCATGGTGTCTGAAGCTCCGTGGTGCTGGGGAAGAGCAGTTTTTGTTTTGCTTTCTGGTGCTGGCTATGAATGTTGTATCCTCTGTTATGCCAGGCAGGAACTCTTCCCCAGAAAGAGCTGGGTTTCCACTGCACTGGACATCCATCGACCTTTTTGGTGTGAGGACAAGATTCTGCTGTTGATTTCTTAGACAATGCATCTCTTTTCTTATGTCTGGAAATAGAGCCCTTGGTAGTTTGATGAGGCTTCTATACCTTTTGTTTGCAGTGATTTTTGTTTTTTGAGGCCCCAATTAGAATTTTGAAAAGTTGCAGAATGTGAAGAGGCTGGCAAGACTCCAGAATGCTAGATCTTCATGGAATTGGCTGTGTGTTTTTGTTGTTGCTGCTTGTTTGGCTGTAGGCTGCTTTAGACAGAAGGGATTTGGAATGCAAATTCTGCAAAAAGTACTTTATAGTATTGTAGCATTTTATTTGAAAACTTTCAAAATTGGACTGCCCTCATACACTTCATTCACTTTAGTGTATGGCTTCTCTAAGTTTTGCCAAGTATGATTATTAGTATCAGTAGTATTTTTCTTAGCATAACTATAAAAAATAAAGGGACTCATTTCTGCAACTTGATATGCCATGTTTTGTTGATATTCATGGGAGACCTGCCCTTTCCTGAAACAGAGGAGTGGATTTGGGGGTAAGGGCGTAGGTTGGGAGTGGGAGGGACTGGGAGGAGAGGAGTTAGGGGAAATTGCAGCTGGGGTGTAAAATAAATAAATATTTGAAAAAATCAAAAAAGTAGAAGAAACTCATCTGTCCATCATTGGATGAATGGGATGGATAAAGTCTCTGTCTCTCTGTCTCTGTCTCTCTCTGTCTCTCTCTCTCTGTCTGTCTCTCTCTCTCTCTGACACACATGCACACACACACACACACACACACACACACACACACACACCCTACTGTTCCATCTTTAAAGGGAAGGATGCTGACACATGCTTCAACATGAATGAAATTTGAGGTCATTGCAAAATGAACCAGTCACAGAAAGACAATGTTCTGTACTCGCATAATCAAGTTCGTAGACACTGACAGTGCCCGGGGACATAAGGGTGTGACACATCAGGCGCTATGCTTTAATGGGCAGGGAGTCTCAGTTTTGTAAGACCTAGCATTCTGGACATGGTTGGTGGTGATGGCAACTTGGCAGTGGGAGTGTTCTTCACATCATTTAACTGTAAAATGAGAAATGATTAGGATGACAGTATTTTTGCTCAATACAAGTCCACTTACGGATCCCCCTTCCCTCTGATTCTTCTTTCTCATATTTTAAAAATCAGTTAATGTTTTGTCTTTTGATGGTGTTGTGTGAGAAATTTTTGCTGGGGTGCTGCAGCATACAAATGCTTGCTCATGCTGGAAAGGGAAGCCATGGGAGTCTAAAGTAATGATTACATGAAAGCCCAGCTTCTGTGAATGAGTTCCAGTTGAGGTTGCTGCATAGGAGTATAGTTGAGGGACTATTTAAAGGGGCAGAGACTATTCAAAAGCAGCTGTATCACTGGAACGCCTACCCCAACATGGTGATAACTCAAAATAGCTGCAGCCATGGGGCCTCAGCACAGCTTGCAGACAGCTGAACAGGTCCAAGAATCTGTAGGCAACTCAGCTGGTCATTCTCAGGACACATACACATGCATACATGCCCACAGAAAATGTTTCAATTCAGAAGAAAACAGCTAAACAACAGGTCATATCTTAGGCATCTGTGGGTTGCGATCATTTCCTAACTTCTTTTCGATGACCTTAAAATTTCTGAAAAGAAGTAGCCAGGCATTTCATAGAACATGCCTGAGTTTGCATTAGGCTGATGTTTTTCTTCTGGGTGGGCTGGGACCATGACTGTGGGAAGAAAGACCATCCATGGTCATTCTGTCATGTCAAAGCCATAAGCCTGTTGCCACTGATCTTGCTCACCTGGCTCAAGTAGCTTTTACCAGGTTTCCCTCTACTGCCTGTTCTTTGGGAGGAGGTCATTATGAGTAAGCACAGACAGTCTCTGTTTTGTCTTTCACCATTGTCTCCCACTCATACCCAGTTAACACTCTTCCTGGTGCTTTAGGATTTAGGTTTGAGGTAGAACTGGAATAATGCTGGGAAAGAAAAGGGAAGAGATGCAAGCTGCAGCAGCTGGGTGTCTTCTCCTTTCCACCATCTTCACCCAGGGTCTCTGTGCTTAATACACAACCTTGCAGGGAAAGCCTCTGTGGTACTGTGTTGTTAGTATGCACAGTGCCTCCTGGGAATAAGAGAGGAAAGGGCTAACAACTTAGAGTATTGATACTTGTCATTTTCAGCTTTCATCGTGTCCTTTGAGGAGTCTGGAAACATGAAAATGTTTTTCTAACTTTTATTTTTGCATTATAGCTCTTGGGAGTTGCATTCTATCAAACCAGTATTTTCTGCCCCAAGCTTTAAGTCTTTTCTGAAGAAATGTTATTGATTGCTACTGGAAAGGTAGACCATCCTTATGTCCCACTCTCCCGTCTGGTGTGGCGTCACCTTCCCTTTTGCATTCAGCATCACCTCTGATTCAGCTTGTTCTTCAACATATTCCGAACAGCTCATTTACAGTAAAGATAGCTCCAGTTTCATTTACAAGTAGTTCAGATTTACATGAAGTCACAGAAATGCATGTATATACACACACATACATACACATGCATATCTATTCTTTTTAAAGTAGTGTGTGTGTGTGTGTGTGTGTGTGTGTGTGTGTGTTAGAGTATACAGCCACATGTATTTGGTAGTGTTCACAAAGGCAAGAAGAGGTTGTCTGAATTCTTGGAGTTAGAGTTCTAGCCTTTTGAGAACTTCCTGAAGCAGGGTTCTAACCACAGAGCACCAGTCTCTCTTACTATTGAACCATCTTCCCAGCCCTGCTGAAGTTTTGTTTGTTTGTTTTAACACTTTGGAGATGAGATACAATTACAAACTCAAAATGCTATGGAGAAGATTTAGTTATTTTGTAGTTTTGCTTATTTAGTTACTTTGTAGTTTGGGGGATTAAAACCAGGGTTTTTGTGTGTTAGGGAAATACACAGCCCCTAAATTACACCCTAGTCCTGTGGATAGGTGATTTATTTATTGTACCAGATTATTTGCCAGATATTCTCACCAAAACTATCAGAACACATGTCATGGGGCTAAAGAGAAGAATTAATTAGTCATAGTTCTACTTCTGGCTATGATTTTCTTTCAGGAAGTAATTCCTCAGATACAGAGAAACAATAGACTGTGGAAAGTGAAGATGAGTCAGGATCTAGTATAAATTTATTGGGAGGGAGGAACAATGGCTATAAAATCAAAGCGGGACTGTGAGATCATTTTGTACCTTAATTTCACTTTTGAGTCATAGTGAGGTAAATGGTTTGACCAAAATGTCAAGACTGAATTTGGCAGAGAAGAAATAAAATTAACAGTAGCATTTTATACTTTGTTTTTGAATAATCTTCAAAATTCTCATTGCCACTAATGTAAATTAGTTTGATTATTCTACCAAACAGATCAATTGTCTATATTTAAACACTTTCAAATGGCATAATTCCACAATTTTGTAACAGAAATAATTCCCATTCCCTGTTACATTTGACATACAAGAAACATAACTTCTTATAACTTATAGCTTACATTGGTCAGTGTGTGGGAAAATTTTAAACTGTGAAAATTCTTTTAAATTTAAAGATATTCCTGGCAAGGTGGTAGTACCCATTTCTTTAATCCCAACACTCATGAGGCAGAGGTGGGAGGATTTCTGAGTCTGAAACCAGCCTGGTCTACAAAGTGAGTTCTGGGACAGCCAGAGCAACACAGAGAAACCCTGTCTCAAAAAAAACAAAACAATCAAACAAAAAAACAAAACAAAAAACAAAAACAAACAAAAAACCAAAACCTTGCTGAGTATCAGAATTATAATTCTTATTGTCAAGAGGGAAGAAGACTGACATAAAAATAGGAGTACTTCACAGTCTACTTCTAGGCATGTCAGCAAAACAGTGGAATATTCTCTGCTTTTCCGGGGCTTCTGATTCTCAGGTTTTTGTCTCAGGAGAAAGTAATGGGCTCTGAGAGAGTAGTCTGACAAATGAATCTAAGAGACATGCTTTGAACACTACTAGGAACAGAAGGAATACAGTATTTTAGAAGTTGGGATCAGTGGGTTCCAACTTGCTTGTGAAATTGGGCTACTATTTTTAAAAGTACGAATTGTGCCCAGAAAAGCATCTGGAATGAGGCACTTTTGTTGGAGAAATAGTCAGTGCTGTGGCTGCACTTCTCTTCTGACTTTTTGTATGACCTTTTCAGAGAAGCATCGGCCCGTGGAAGTGTCTCTCTGTCTCTCTGTGTCTCTCAGAACTGAGAGAAAGTGACTTAGACCCTTTTGTTGGCAAGTTTCCAAATGCAGTTGGAGCATCCAAATTCCACCAGGGCTTCTGTTGGCTGCTACATTTTGAACCCCCCCATCTTTTGTTTATTGTTTGACAATTGTATGCATGTATATGTTTGTTCAAGTTCATATCCTTTTCTTTCCCCCAGTTCCTCTCTATCCCACCCCTCACTATTCCTCCCAATTTCATGTGTCCTCTCTTCCTCTTTTTATAACCCATTCGTCCACTTAGTGCTGCCAATATGTGCAGGGGTGTAGGATCGTATCCTGGAACCAGAGTAGTGTCTCAGGAGCTATATTCCTGAAGAAAGCTGACTCTTCCTACCCCAGCCACCAGTGGCCAGTAGCTTCTCAGCTAAGGGTGGGACTTACTGATTACTTGCACACTCCACAGTGAGATTTTGTCTGGCTTGGTTTTATGCAAATTAGTCACAGTTCATAGGCACAATCTCCCTGTTGTGTCTGGAAAACATTTTTGCTGATGTTATCCACTACCTCTGGCTTTTACAGTATTTCTGTCCTTTCTTCCTTGATGGCCTTAGATCCTTGG
Source organism: Mesocricetus auratus (assembly GCF_017639785.1). NCBI lineage: Eukaryota > Metazoa > Chordata > Mammalia > Rodentia > Cricetidae > Mesocricetus > Mesocricetus auratus. Next base: position 37,492,855 of record NW_024429189.1, read on the forward strand.
GAGGGAGAGCCTGTGGTCTAGATGTCTTATTCCATGGCTGAGCACTCTGCAATCTCCTATCCTCTGTGCGTTGACCAGCTGTGGGTCTCTGTGTCAGCCATCGCATACTGCAAAAAGAAGTTTCTCTGATGAGTGTTGAGAGATGCACTTATCTATAGGTATAATAGAAAGGTTTGGGGAGTTAGTTTAATATGATGTCCTTTTATTTATCAAAATAATAGTAGTAGGCTCCCTCTATGGTCTATAACCTATTAAAGCTCAGGTTCTTGACCCCATTAACAGTGCTAAACAAGAGTTTTACCTTTTGGAGCAGGTATTAAATCTAATCATAAAGTAGGTGGTTACTTCTATAACATTTTTTGCCATTATTGCGCCAGTGGGCATATTGTTCCAGGCTGGGACCCACATGTTGAAAACCACTATTCTTGAGCTGTGCAAGTTACCTATTAGTGATGAAGCTTCTAGATTGGTACCAGCTTGATGTCTCAATGTTCTATGACTCAAATATATGGTGTCTTTAGCAGCAGCAGCATACAATGAAGTTCTGAAGGGTAACCCAGGGAAGTGGTATCAGCTTGTAGTATTTAGGGGTTTATGGAACCTCACCAACGAACAATTCCTGGTAGTTGTATGTTCTTGGCTTCAGGTATATCAGAATACTGTACTTTTCCTGAAAAAAAAAAAGAAGAGAGCCAGTATGAACTGATTTTTCCTCTACCCTCCTCATATGAATATTTGAGAGGAGTTATTTATACACTGGAAATATGGAAAGGAGTAGCTGGTGGGGAAGGCTCTCACATGAGCCCAGATGAACCAGAGACTTAAGAACTCTCCCAGTACAGGTCAGGTCCTGGGAGGAATGACTGCTGGGGTCAGGAGGATGAGTATAAACACAGTGGGTAGAACTAAGTGTTTGCAAAGTCAAGCTTTGTCTGTGTGTTAAAGGGGACACTGCGACAGCAGTTCCTCTTGTTTAGGGATACTGGGGTAAAAGTTGTCTCACTGCTCTTGGAAAGCAAGAAGCACAAGCATTAAAAACAACAAACAAGCAAATCCCCTCAAATCCCAGTAGTCTCGAGGCAGAGGCAAATAGATCCCTGTGGATTTGAGGACAGCCTGGTCTATACAGTGGGACCCCATCTCAAAAGCATCAACACAAAACCTAATTTAAAAAACAGTTAAAAATCTTGCAAAAAATGTTCCTGGATCTCAGAGTTTGTTTACAACCCATAATAATGTGTTGTATTACTGTTGGAGTAAATAGCACATTACTGTATTGACACTTTGTTGGAAGACAGTCCCTAAAATTTAGGAGCATGTTAGTTATTGCACTCAAAGTTAGCCACGAATTCCTGTTAGTCTGAAGGAAAACAAAATCAAGATGCATGCTTTGATGCCGTGAAGTGGCACCAGAGTGTATGATGGCAGCACGGCAGTGAGATTGTTCTTATGAATAATTTCTCAGTGAATGACATTTGAGCCCCGAAGTTACATGATAACTTTATAAAACCTTATAGGATGCGTCATAACTTAGTCGTTGTTGCTCTTTACTGAACTCTCCACAAGAGTCTGATTGGGAGCCTAAGTCTGAAAATTGAGCTTCATTTTTCCTTCCTTGTGCTGCAAAGCATGGCAAAGCTTCATTATACAGAAAAAAAATGTTTCTAAGCATGGGTTGTCCTGTGACTGTATACAGTTTGAACTCATATGAACTTTGCTCATATGACCATGCTAAACCCTTAGAATGTAAATTGTCAGATGCTCTGAATAAAGTTGGCTATTGCATAGAACAAAAACAAGCTTGATTGTAAGTTGTCTCACCCTTGTCCATTTGGACCTGCAGGACACTGGAGGGAGAGGGATCATCCGTGCTTTGCAGAACCACCTCAGCAGCAGCATAGAGCTTGGTGACTTTTGAGATTATCTTTGAACCAGTTATACAGTAAAATTATTACTGAAACACTTCCCTCAAGACTCCAGCAAAGAAAGTAGCTTTGCTTGTTAGTGAGAAATGAGTTTTGAAGTCTGTGGAATTTCTGAACACTTCATTATCTCACATACAAATGACTTTCTAAACGCTTTGCTGGAAATTTGTATATATAGATGGGTATCTATATATGTGTATGTGTCCACAGACACGTCTTCCTGCGTCCCTCCTCCTATCTCCACTATCTCAGCCTTTTTATGTATCCCCAGGACTCAGTTCTGGGCTCCATACATAGCTGTGCTATATCATCCTTTGGTTTTAGCTAGTGATCCTTTGCCCAGTTGTCCACTAGCTTCATCTACAAAGCTGCTTAGTGTCCCTGAAGCCTCCGTGGTTGCTGTTGTTACTCACCTGGCTTCCCAGGTTGTCATTCATAGGAAGGAGAGACATCCTGGTGTATTGGTCAGTGTCAGGCAGTGAGGAAGCAAAACTCTTGTTTTATTTTCTGTTCATTAGACTGTTTAGACTCACTCTGCAGTTTTATTTCCCATAAGAGAATGCCCACTCTATAGGCTTGAAGTTTGTAAAGTGTCAGGAGATAAATAGGATATGACTGATAAACCAGAAAGTACCTGGTAGTCCAGGAGGAAGAGAAGGAGGTGTAAGCTGAGCGAGTGGTGGTGAGGGGGAAGGTGCTCAGAGCATCAGAAGGTTCCAGAAAGTTAATACAACTTCTCTTGTGCATTTGGGATGAGGCATTCTTGGACAAATGTCAGAGATGAGTGACAGCAAACTGTTGTGTTGAACTAGGAAGTGACATCCCAAGGCCAGACATTGAAAACATTTCAGCCTGATGTTTGGGAGACCCCCTTCAAACTTCCCAAGGCCTGGGAGCCCTGTGATCCCTTATTTCTGACAGCCCTATAGAAAGATCCAAACTGGGAATAGCCTTCAAGCAGGCTTGGGCATGATTATTGTCAAATTGAAATACAAGTTTATGATTTATTTTTTTGTTTTGTTTTTTGTTTTTTTTTGTTTTTTCGAGACAGGGTTTCTCTGTGGCTTTGGAGGCTGTCCTGGAACTCACTTGGTAGTCCAGGCTGGCCTCGAACTCACAGAGATCCACCTGCCTCTGCCTCCCGAGTGCTGGGATTAAAGGCGTGCGCCACCAACGCCCGGCACAAGTTTATGATTTCTTAGAAGCTGTATTGCCAAAGAGGCAAACAAGCATGGATAGGGCTTTCCTGCTGTCCTAGCTCCTGCTACAAAAGCATGTTATGATAAGTGTGTTATCTCCCCAGTCTCTCTGCTGGGAGGTGATTTATTTGAGAGCACAGTCGGAAGGTTTATTGTGAAAATGGGATTTCTTTGGTACTGCACCTGGTTTTGATCCTTGCAGAGTTTTGTCACTCTCCATTCTTGACACAGTGCCAGCACAGTTCAGGTTTGGTACACTGGAGAGGAAGGCACACCCCTCCGGGAACTAAGCTGGCTGACTTAGTGGTAGTCTTTCCAATAGCAGAGAACAAGATGAATCAGCAGGTTTTTGTGGGGTTTTCAATACAGCCCAGCTACTTTAATGTAAACTGCTCCCTGTTTTAAAGTTCTATGGCATCATTACTGTGCTGTTACTTCTCTCCTATGGTGGGGCTAATGTCTTCTGAAAAGATACTTTCTTGTTACCATTTTGAAAATTCATTTTTGTAGTACACCAATTGATGTTAGCCTTCTCTGGTGCCCAGGATGTGGTTCTCTCTGTAACATTTTGGATAAAGGAGGAGAAAATATTGCAGGGGCATAGCAGGAGCTTAGGTATGTTTCCCAGCTAACTAGATAGAACATTCTCAATGATATGCACAGCTTAACAGGTATTCAGATGAATGCTGGGAATGATGGTAGTTGTGAAAGCCGTGCTGGGGGATGATAGTGACAGCCCACTTGAAGCTGATTGGATAGAAAGTGATCACTAGTCAAATAAGAAGCAGACAGGTCAGTGGTTCATGCTCTAATGCAGTGCATTTGTGAAGCCAGTGGAGACAGGCGGTTTCTCTACTTCTGTTTACTGCAGGATGTTGGGTTTGCTGTTGAGCTTGCTTTTCCTTGATTTCATTATGTGTTCATGATACTGCTACCCCAAACAACACTATCTTCTTTAACACAAGATCAGGAAGAGGCATGAAGTCAAGAAGGGGTAAAAAGGTGCAATATAACCAAATAACCACTGTGTTCTGTAGAATAATAACTGTGTCCATAGGTCCAAATGCAGCAGGGAGTTACAAGGTTTGGAAAGAGGTTCAGAGGGTCAAGAGAATCTTGGGAGCCATAGCTCTTGAGATGAGCTTGACATCAGCCAGGGACCAGCAGGCGGTGACCTTTAGACATCTGCAGAGTGAAAGGCCTGGGGGTTGTGTAGTGGGTGTTCTGGGAGAGTGGTCAGTGAGAATACCGGAAAGTATCTGAAACTCAAGCCTGCTGTGCCATTGGACAGCAGCCAGGCCTTGAGTGTGATTTAATGTCTTCAGAGGGCCAGCCGTCTGTGCCAGCGCAAGGGCCGGGTGTTTGCAAGAGGGCTGGCCTCCCTCAGTGGATGAGCTGGTGATTTTCTCTTCCTGCTCTGTCCCTGTGAAGGCCACTCTCAGCTGTATTTTAGGTTTAAGTTCATGCATGTTTTGAAGTTTGTTGTTTCTATTCATAGACTCAGGCAGTACTTTTTTTTTAAGTGAAAGGGAGTCTCCAAGGACCTGGAGTCTCACTTCCCAGTTCCTTGATACGATGTGCTGATATCATGCTGTTTAATGAGCAGTGATTGGCAGAGAGAGCTGGTGATTTACATTTGCTTTGTTGTGAACGCTGTTTAATAAACTGCACCGAGTTATTTCTGGCACAGTTAGAACAGTCATGGAGCCCATTTTTCAGGATGAAAAGCATTTAATGAAAAGAAATAGGAATTATGGAGCTAAGTTTCAGTCTTCACTAAGATTCTGTCCGTGTTGTTCCATGTTGCTCTGTGCTGTAAACACAAGGAAGTGAAATTAGAGGCTTGGTATGGAAAAAAGATTTGAGAGGCGTCAAGAACGGCGTTGTGGAAAAATAGAAAGATGACTAGTGTGTGTGTGGACATACTTACATGTATATACAATAAGTATACACACACATACATATACATATATTTGATACAACATTCCAAGGGCTAGAGCGATGACCCCAGTGAATGAAGTGTTCACTAACAGCGTAGTGTTTGTGCTGCTTCTGATTGTTGACATTTGGCCTGCGGGATGAAAAAGATGATATTTCAGTTCTTCTTTGGGTTAGTGTAGGATTTTATGATAGCATATGTGTATATGTATATAGCTCCATAAATAGAATTTATTTTAAATTAGTTGTGCCATGATTACATCCCATATAGTTAATTATATTTCTGGTATTGTATATTAATATATGGCGAGGTAATAAAATGTAATATAGCTATCTTAACTATGTTATTTATTCTCACATGCCCAAACTGTATAGCTATATTTCTGACTTTGCCTCCATCTCTGTAGAAATTTTATCTGGACTCAGAAAGATTGAGATAACCATAGCCGTGTATGAATACTGTGAGGGAGCGTTTGAGATTTGTTGCTTGACTGACAGTTGTGCCCAGACTTTGGGGCTCAGTTCTAAGGGAGAACTCTCTTGGCACTTGACTTGCAGGTACGATGAGGTACCTTAGGGAGTCCCCTCACTCCGCTAGACCAGTTTGCTCATGCCTAGGCTAGGGTACTGCTTCAAGCTCCAGCATGCTCCAGCACTGCTTAGAGGTTTTGTGGGAAGCTGTGTTGCTGGGCCCCACCCTCAGAGCTGTTGACTGGAGGATTTGAACTGGAACAGGTTTTCTGGTGAACTTGAGGCAGCTCGCACTAAGCTTGCACTCTGAGAAGCATTGGACTGAATGAAGCAGTTGGCTCAAACAGTACTGGGTGTAGGGACCCTTTGAGGACTTGGTTAAATCTGACTCTGACTCAGCCTGGTTCTCAGCGTGAGAATTGGCATTTTAAAAAAATGTCTTCCAGGTGATATCAATGCCCTTGGGCCCATTGACCAGCCCCTTATTAGGAATGATAAGGCCTGAGAAATTGAAATATACAGATATTTGAGCTCAGATGTCCTGAAAGAAGTTTTATTTTGGTAAAACGGTACAAGGAAAAAAATTTTTAAATTGACTTTGACTTCTCAAAGAGGATTTTTTTTAGAGTAAAATCTGGTTTCTTACATGTATCCCATTATCATTTGGAACATTCTGTGATTCCTCAACAGTTCTGGAGATAAGAACACTTTTGCTCAGTCAGTAAGATTTTTCTCCTTCAGGAAATGCCGCCTTGATTCAGTCTGCTACCATGCTTTCAGTTAGAAAACCTTCCCATTCTTTTATTTGGTTAAGCTCTGCTGCTTGCTTTCAAATTGGGCTATTTCCCATAAATGGTTCCAACAAAGAATTTGAGGGTGTAATACCATTGTGTCCACTCAAGCACTTTCTGGTTGTGCCACTAGAGTCGTATCCAAGGAATTATATAATAAATAGGGCAATATTAATATTTTTTAAAAAGTAACAGAGATTTATGTCCTTTGCCTGCAGCAATTCAGAATTGCATTAAGAAAATGAATTGTCTTTTTATGAGAAAATTCTGGTTTCCTCATTAACAACAAAGTAAATACTTTATTGTTTTCTCCCGTTGACTCATAAGAAAACTGTTTTTGCTGTGATTGGCTTCAAGTTTGCTCTCTGATTGATTTTCGTCTCCCCAGATTCCATTGCCTCGCTGGTGTAGGTTTTCTTCTATGAAAGAAATAGTCTCACAGGATCATCAGTAGTTCCTTTACCACTAGGAGATGAAGATCTCAAACCAGAAAAGCCGAGTATTAATAGTGCTTTTATCTTCGAAGTGTTGTTCTTTCATACACAGGGAAGAAAGCCTGCACACGCCTGCCTGTATGCCTGTCACTGTACATGTCGCTCAGCCAGGTGGTACAGTTGCACTGCAGGGAAACTGTCTCCAGGAGGGAAAAAAGTAACTCACCGTCTCACGGTTCCCAAGTGGTCAGATTGGTATTTGAACATAGGTAGGGAAGCTTGTCTCCAAAGCTCTCAGCTTCTTTTTATGCTCAGAGTTGTCCTAATTGACACGATGTCTTCTTTGGAATAGTGTACTTAGACCATGGACATCAGACCCAACGAGAGGAGGCTTTAAATGGGAAAGGGAAGAAAGAAATTCCCTGGTCACTCACACCTCTTTAGTTCCTGATCCAGCAGCCACCAAGAACTCTGTGAACCTGTGCTACATAATTCTAGTCAAGAGGAGAGCCCAGTTGGTGGTAACGTCCCGGAATTTATATTGTAGACTTGCAAAGAACGCTGTCCTGGTTCATAAGACATCATTTCTGGGCCTCAGACCTGCCCTTCAGTTCATGTTGAGGTGTTAGAGCTGAGACTCTACAGTCTTTTTTTTTTCTTCTTCTTTACTGGCCCTGTCCCAAATGCTAATGGGGGAGGGTTATGGGAATGTTAAGACCCAGCAGTCCATAGGGTCAGGGAGCCCTGTCTGTCTTGGTATTGTGCAACAAACGTGCTGACTCACAGTAGTTCAGCTTTCTGGTAGACAAGAGTGATTTTGCTGATGCTGAGAATCTGGTTTCTCATTCCCTGTTGCATCATTGTGAGGGATGCTGCCATCATTCTGTTTCCTACAACTTACTGTTCCTAGTTGTCCTGTGTTGAAAACAGGTACATGGTGTGCTCAGGCTGCTATGCTGGTGGATGATTTGGGGTATTTCAGCCCATGTGGTTGATGAATTTTAATATAGAATATTAATAGCCCTGTCAAAGAATTGTTGACATTATTTTGTAATATTCTGTGGAAGCACTGGGTTTTCTTTCTTCCTTTTTGGGGGGGGTGTGGTTTTTCAAGACAGGATTTCTGTGTGTAGCTTTGGAGCCTGTCCTGGAACTCACTCTGTAGTCCAGGCTGGCCTCGAACTCACAGAGATCCACCTGCCCCTGACTCCTGAGTGCTGGGATTAAAGGCGTGCGCCACCACCTCGCTGCATTGTGTTTTCTGTAAGCCACCATACAAACAAGGTCATTATAAGTTAAAACTGCATACAACCATACATCTTCAATGACAGCTCAATAGGAAAACAAGAATAATTCATTGATGTGCATATTTGTGACTGTTAGACACCAGAAAAAAAATCGCGTACAAAAAATTGAGTGTGTTGCCAACTCAGGAGTCAAAAGTGTTGGAGAGCTTGGTGCTTGAAAGAGAGGGGTGGATCTGTCACTTTCTAGTTCAGCTTACTGATTCTTTGGGACATTTTCTCCATTCATAAAACAACTAGCAGAAATTTGGGGACATTTGGAGAGTCGATTGAAATAAAGCATGAAAACACTTGGTGACTGTGGTAGAATTAAAGGATCAGAACATTATAAAGTGATCTTGGGCTCCCTGCATCTCACTTTTCATTTAAAGGCCAATTTTGAAATTTCAAGGTAAGTGTATCAGTTGCAGGCTTAGTAAGATAACCTGTCCACAGGTTGGAGGTCAAAGTCCTGCTTCCCACAGCCCCACTTTTGTTAGCTGGTCAGCTGAGGAAGATGAGAGACTGGAGATGTCTAGACCCAATTACAGTCTGAGTTCTGGCTGGGGCACTATCCAGAGAAAGGCATCTCTAAAAGTGCAGAGGCTCTGAGTTACGGAGGATTCAGAAGCTCTGGCAACAATCCAGGACTGTGGAGGTAGAGATAGATTTGTCAGAGACTTAGTCCATGGGGTAAAAAGGCAAAGCTGACACTGACAGATGCTGCACAGATGTAACTGTGTCATTTCACAAGTGGTCTCCGTAGCCTCATCCTCTCACACAAGGACAATCAGTTCGAAAATGAATCCTTACTCATACAGGTGTGCCAGTCTCCAATGGTGCATTGACAGTTACAGTGAATTCATAAGCACGGTCATGCTTGGCAAATATCAGCTGGCTCACAGCAGTAGAATCTTGCATTTTCCTGATTATGAAGGTATTTTTCTATATAAATATATACAAGACATTTTTTCTTCTTGAAACATGATTGTATAGGATCCACAGGGAGAGCTAAAAGGTTTCTAAAGTGAAACAAATGAATACCTGTCACCCAGTGTAGTCACCTTTTGTTTTGTGTCATTGACCTGCACAGCTAAGATCTGATTTTGCTTGATTCCCATACCCAACGCAGGACTTGTGTATCTGCTACAAATATCACAATACTTTTCTTGCTTTGTGTGTGTGTAAAACGTAGGGGTATAGATCTTATTCAGATAAAGGCAATTGTTTTTGAATTTCACAAACTTTAAAGATTCTGTCTTTGATAGTTGAAATGAACTCATGATGAAATAATGCAAAATCTTTAGTATCCTGTAAATGTGTAGCTACAAGGGACATATTTGACATTTCTTATGTCAACTTGGGATTTGCAAAGATTTTTGTTCCTAGCTGATGACATTTGGTGGCCTTTTTGTCACTGATAAGGCCTTTCAGTGAGCTGCGTGTGGAATGGTTAACAGATCCTTTTATTATTGCTGCTTAGACAATCTTCATTAATCTTCTGGAGAACTTGAAAAAAACGCTGACCGTTAACACAAACAGTCTTTGTCAATGGTTACGTGCTACAAGGACTAGCCATTGCCTAGTGGTTTCTTCCATTTCCTTAAAGAATAGAACAAGGCTGTGTTTCAAAAATGAAATCATTAGAGTATTTTTTTAAAAGTTAGAAACTAAAAAGATACATGGAAAACGTCTAGGCATTAGACGTTTTATTTCTTTATTTCTTGTAAGGAGAAGAATGTATTGTTAGATGTTTGAGGGGCATATGGGCTGTGTGCGCCTCTAGAAGCCAGCAAAAGGGGAGTGAATTCATACTTCAGTAAGGACAAATGATGCAGGAAGATGTAGGATTAAGGCATGATGAAGAATTAATATAGGACCCCAAGGGGAAGACATCAGTGTGTGTGTGTGTGTGTGTGTGTGTGCGCGTGTGTGTGGGTGTGGGTGTGTGTGTGTGGGTGTGGGTGTGAACATGTATGTATGCATGCACACAGATGCCACAATTGCATGTGGAGGTCAGAGGACACCTTGCTGGACTCGGTTGTCTCTTTCCATCATGTGGGTCTTTAGGACAGGACATGGGTTGACAGCCATGGCAGTAGGCACATTTACTTCCTTTCTCACCAAGGAAAAGCAAGCAAACAACAAACCCCCCCTTTACTTTTAAATAATTTCAGATTTAAAAAAATTGAAAAGTACAGCAGAGAGGTTTCCTGACCCTTCATAGGAAGTTTCTGAATGATTTCTCAAAGGAAAATCTGCTTTGGAAGAAAGAGGTTGTGTTCCGTGATATTATGAGCTCATTAACTCTCTGCTCACTCATAAGCCTGTACCAACCCTGTGTTTTTCCTGTGACAGAATGAGGACCAGTGCAGACTAGAATGCTGACAAGTGGCCATGTGCTTCCTTTCATAAAAAAAATATGGTAAGAATGTGAATATATTGAATAGTTAGCCAAACATTGAGGTTCTGGTGTGAAGTCTGTATGTATTATCTATGTGTTCACCAGAATTTGCCATGTATATCTTATCTTTCCACTTTATGAATATAGTAATCAAGGTTTAGAAACACTAAATAGCTTCTCAGCATGCCAAGCCCAGAGTAGGTGCAGCTGTTTATATCAGATTATAGCAGGAATGTCTAAGTTTTGCATCAGCTCTGTAGCTGCAAAACCTCAGATACACATTTTAACTTCATTAACTTATATGTTGTATTTCTGTAAAATAGGATTGATAGTTACTTCAAAGAATTGCTGGGTTTGTTTTAAAAGAATAAAACATAATGTGGTGCTTATTAGCCCATGGTAACTGTATAACACAGTTTTTAAAAGTATTAGCACATGGTAACTGTCTATATTGATTAGTCCTCTTCCTCCATATGACTTTCCAGTAATTATTTTTCTTCTTGAAAAATAACAAGATTGTAGCACACGCACTCGCACACCTACTGACTCAGTCACCTGCACACAGTTGTCTAAACTTGGACCTCCAGATTGCTTTGCAAAATGCTATTCTCATTAGCTTTAAAATCCTAATAATTAATGGAATGTTAGCCAGTCTATATGCACATTTTGGGATGAGTACTCTTTACTTGTACATAGTTGGATTTCTGTCTAGCATGGTCTGGGGTGGGATATATGTTCTTTTTCATAATTGGATTTGGTTATTTCATATATTACTGAGGGATTGTGATTTATTCCTACTTTCAAATATATTTGCTATTTTGGATTCACCATTAATTCGACAACCTAAAGGACTTGAAAAGGCATTTGGACGTCACATTTCCCCTTTATTGCCATGTCTCTCTGCTCGTTCCATCACCCGACTCATGTCCCAAAGCCTGTTTGCTGTCATCTTGTCTCTTGAGCCCTTGGGTATTGGTTTTGCTTTTGTTTGGTCTTTGGGAAGAGAGGACTGGAATTGGTGTGTTGTACAGAGAATAAAGGCAGAAGGCCTGCCAGGCACTTGTTCCTCAAAGTTAGAAACAGAATGCTCCTTCCAATGCTGTTCTTTCTATATTGAAATCTTCATCCAGAAGATCATACATTCATACCCGTTTGCAGTATTAGTGTGCAGATTGATTTTCGTCAACTTAAGGTAAACCATGACACAGCTGGGAAGCAGGAAATCTTAACTGAGACAATCCCTTAATATGGTTGGCCTGTAGGCAAGTCTTTAGGGATTTACTTGATTAATGATTGATGTGGGAGGGCCTGGCTCCCTGTGGAGAGTGTCACTCATGGGGTATATAGGAAGTAGGCTAATCAAGCCACGAGAAGCAATCCCACTGAGCAGGGTTCTTCCACAGCCCCTGCATCAGTTCCTGTCTCCAGGTTCCTGAGTTGACTTCCCTCAGTGATGGAGTGGGACCTGAGAATTGTAAGCTGAAGTAGACCCTTTAATCCCCAAGGCTCTTTTCATCACAGAAACCATAACTAAGACCATTAGTATAGCCAGATCTCACAAACACGTACATACTTAGTCACAACGATAGCATTTGATAAAACAGCATACAATGTCACATCAGGATAGCAAATACTAGTACAATTTAATGGTTTCATTGAGAATTCTCCAGTGTGTGTGTGTGTGTGTGTGTGTGTGTGTGTGTGTGTGCGCGCGTGCGAGAGAGAGAGAGAGAGAGAGAGAGAGAGAGAGAGAGAGAGAGAAAGAGAGAGGGAGGGAGAGATCCATTCAATTTTACCAACATGTAGATAGTTCCACATCTACTATCACAGTTTCCGGTTATGCAACCCACTGAAAATAATTAAGTGTTTAAAGTAATTAGAGCAATGTCATAAATCCTGTGTGTCTTTCAATCATAAATATCTTTTCATGCAGTGATCACTTTTTTTTCTTGTTTTTCCTTAGCTCCTTGTGCTCGTGTCTTCATTTAAGAACTTCTTTTTAAATTTTTTATTCTTTTTTATTTAAATTAGAAACAAGCTTGCTTCACATGCCAATCCAATTCCCTCTCCCTCCCCTCCTCCCCTCCTCCTACTACCTTGCTCCCCTTCAACCCGCTCCAATCCCCTACCCAATCCCCACTCCACTCTTCAGGGAGGGTGAGGCCCTTCATGGGGGATCTCCAAAGTCAGCATCCAGATGGACTTTGGGAGCCCTTTCCATGTGGAGGGATGCTATCTCAGCCTGGACACATGGGGGAGGGCCTAGGCCCTGCCCTGGATGATATGACCGACTATTGTCAAGGCCTCCTCACTGACACCCATGTTCAGGGGGTCTGGATTAGTCCCATGCTGTCCTCTCAGCTATCAGTCTGGGGCTCTCATGAGCTCCCCCTTGTTCAGGTCAGCTGTTTCTGTGAGTTTTACCCGCCCAGTCTTGACCCCTTTGCTCATCATTCCTCCCTCTCTGCAACTGATTTCCACGAGTTTATTTCAGTGTTTAGCTGTGGGTGTCTGCCTCTGCTTCCTTCAGCCACTGGATGAAGGCTCTAGGATGCACACAAGGAAGTCGTCAGTCACATTATCAGGGAAGAGCATTTAAGGTAGCCTCTCCACTATTGGTTAGATTGCCAGTTGGTGTCATCCTTGTAGATATCTGGACATCTCACTAGTGCCAGATCTCTCTTCAAACCTATAATGGCTCCTTCTATTGTGGTATCTCTCATCCTGCTCTCCTCTATTCTTCCCCTGACTCAACCCTTCTGCTCTTCCCTCCTCTTCCCTCCCTCTCTTTCTCCCAGCTTTCCCCCCAACCCCCGCCACGTGCTCCCAATCCCCTCAGGAGATTCTGTCCTGTTCCCCTTCTCTGGAGTACCATGCATATCTCTCTTAGGGGCTGGGATCACTTTCATGTTTTATGTATTCTCTTCACCAAGGTGCTGCTCATGCTTCCTTTACTAGTGTTCTGGGATGATTAATTCATTCTTAAAATGCAAATACATTTTCAAATGCATTGAAAAATATTTTCCCAGCTCTTTAGCCAAGACCAGTATTTTTCAAAGCTTACATCCTTATTCTATTTACTTTCAGCTATAGTGCATGGAAGTATTTTATAGATGTTTGGTCTTTTGAAGGTGTTGTTTCAGCTGTTGATAAAAGAAGTTAGGTGAGCACTTCCTGGTGGAGGTACTAATCAGGGCTTGGGAGCATGGGCTCCTTCCACTGCTGTGGTACCCATTGCCATCCAAGTGTCCCCCCCTCCCCCTCCCTCTCTGCTTCCCTCCCTCCCTGCCTCCCTGCCTCCCTGCCTCCCTCCCTCCCTCCCTCCCTCCCTCCCTGCCTCCCTGCCTCCCTGCCTCCCTCCCTCCCTCCCTCCCTCCCTTCCTTCCTCTCCATTTCCTTCTCCTTCCATCCCAGCCACCACTGTGAAAGTGTCTGCGCACTGCACTTACTTTTCTTTGGTCTATCATTAGAAACAACATTTTTTCCTCTAATGGACTATGGCAGAAAGTAATAAAATTGTGTAGCTGTGACGTGGGCTTTATTTGAGATTTAATATGTTCTCTGAAAAAAATACTGGAGATGATTCACAAATTCTTCAGAGAATAAACACAAATGAAATTTCTATATCATCCTGTCACCAGGGATACCTATGAGGAATAAAGTTAACTGCTCTTCTTCCTTGTGTTGAGGATTTGGGATTAGCTTTTCTTGCAATGTTCTGTCTTGAAATTTAAGTATTTGCTTTTCTCTACTCGTCAAGTTGTTGATAAGAAACAAACAAATTTAGGAATTGCATGAGCCTATCCAAATGCTTTTTGAGGGAAATGTTGATGTCACAGGGACTTTGAGAATTGGGAAATGGCTTCTAGTACCGGAGTATGGGATGACCTAAAAATGATGTGATTTCAATGGAATTAAAAACATGCAGCCCTTTGGACATGGTCACACATCCATTTATCTATCAAATACTCACTGAATGCTGACAGAATTCCCTTCATATAAATAAGACCATCCTATGGCACAGTAACTTCTTGAAAAAAATTCATGTGGTTTGATTGACTGTGTATGTCTACTCTCACCATGGGCCATTTACATTTTAAATGGCTTCACACTTTCCAGTGAGTTAAATTCTCTTAACTAATCTTTCATTCCTCTAATATACTTCCCCTGGATACTTAGAATTTGGGGTTTACTCTGGCTAGGGTTGATGTGGCCAGCTAGTTATTACATTGACCTGGGAAAGGAATCCCATCCCATGCTTGAGATATACAAAGAGGAGGTAAGTGATCATGCCTTGTATTTACCTGGCAGTTTGTTTGTTACAGAGATGGTAGGCGCAGAATCCCAAGGGAGTTTAAAGAGTGAGTCAGAAGTTGTAGAGGTAGGGGAAATGAAGAGGGGAAGGAGAAATCCAGTGAGGAAGAGTGGAAGCCATCACAGGAGAGTGAGGTCCAGCTTTTACATGTTAGGTTGGCCCTTTTAGCCCATTTTTTTCCCTACAGCATGGACGTCTTTTCACATCTTCTAGGCTTTGTGAGAGTGGCCAGCAAGTGGAAAACTTGGTTGGAGAAATAAGTTCTGGAATCAGCTGTAGTCACTGCCCATTAAGTGATGTGCCCTTTCCAATTGGAGCTTCAGATGTTGCTATGTGGTTACTGAGAAGACCTAGAATTATTAGGAAAGGAGAAAGGCATTACTAAGGTGTCTCAGAAAGGTTCACACTGGAAGGAACCAAGAGTGCAAGGTTCTGGAGTAGTCCAGTTTCTCAGAGGCTTATAGATTAAGAAAAGGTAGGAATTCGCTTCCACTTGGTTCCAAGAGACCCTAGTGTAACAATCATGATAGTGCACATTTTGTGTGCATCTCTCCTGGCTCGGGCTTACAACATGTAGTATTCTTGTTTTCCATTTTGGGTGAACTAGGTTCCAGTTCAACAGTTTCTCATACTGCTCTCCCTTCTGTGTCTACTGTTCTTTAATCTTGTAGAGTTATGCTAAATAAGCCTCATCTAAGGTTCACTGCTGCTCTGTTTTATGCATTTATTGGTTGTTGCCCTTGGCAACTTTTGAATTATCTTAGTAATACTCACATATGATATTAAATTGTGGCAGACACTCAGAATCACCACTGAAGTATTGTAGAAACTTTTTTCTTGAATAGTTAGTCTAAAACATCTTGAAGGTGTAAAGACTTTTTGCTCCATGCAGTTTCTCTAGACATGTCACCATCCTGCCTGGGCCCTGTGCACTACACATCTCTCTCCGAGCCTCATGTGTACGTCAGATGTGGGAGAAGAGGCTCTTCCATCCCATTCATGTTGGCATAGGCATCAGCTTAGGATAAAAACAGTCAGGCTCATGCCTTTAAACACTTCAGTTTTTAACTTGTCTGGGATGGTGGGCCATTTAACATTCCTCAATGAATCCTAGGAGAAAGAAGTGGGGTAGAGGGTGGGGATGGTGACCCACAAAGCAGAAATTACAAAACTGAAAGAGATTGGGGTTCAGTACTGCATACATTGATTATGCAAGCAAAATGACTATCACCAGAGTGGCGAAAAGCACGTGTGAACTCAGATGCACAGTAGCACATTCAATCCTGACATGACTGCACCTGTTTGTAAGAAGAATGTAAATTATGCCATGTATGTATAGATCTCACTTGTACACTTGTGATTCCATCCAGTGCTGCTGTTTTCCGTTTCTTTCTTATGGTGTAAGGAATCTCACTAGAGTTTAGATGTTCTTCTGTTTTGTTGGTTTTTTGTTTGTTTATTTTGTTTTGAGAAAGGGTCTCTCTACATAACTCTTGCTTTCCTAAAACTCACTACATAGACCAGGTTGGCCTTATGTTTGCGGAGATCTTCCTGCCTCCCAAGTACTGGGATTAAAGGCATGTGCCTCCATACTCAGCCAAGGCATTTAAATATTCTTAGAGAATTTCTCTTTTTAATGTGACTGCTGGGGACCTCAAGTAAGGTTTGCCTTGTAATTTACCCATGCGAATATTGCTATAAAACTCTGCAAGAATCTAACTAGGATAACCCTGCAAGCATCTAACTAGGATAACCTAGTCACGTATAAATGATGCTACTAAGAGCAGTTATAAAAAGTATGATTTCTGAATTATTTTCCTCTCTCTCTTTTTTTAAACCTTTAGGTTCATAGCCAAACCATGTGCCATAGCCCTCAACATCCAGGCCAGTGGACCACAAATTGCCCAGCCAAACGCCATTCTGGAAAAGGTCTTCACTGCTATAACAAAGGTAGGATCCACCACCATACAACCTGCAGCTAGTCCATCCCTTCTCTCCTGGGTTCTGACAATTAACCTTTCCTCCTATCGGACAGTGGGTGCTAAGAGAGAAGGTAGGTGCTGTGATCGGACACAAACTGTAAACAGTAGATAAAGGACATTTGTGGCCTCTTGGTTGACTCTAGCTGATTTTACAAGCTTTCTGTGCAAAGGTCTTTAGATAGCGGGTTAGTCCAATCCAGTGCCTTTTTCAGTCTCAGGTGACATGAAGCGTGCAGATAAGAGCTGGAAGGGAGTGATCAGGCAGAGCTTACAGTGTGGCCTATACATGTGTGAGAAACGGGACCTCTTGGATTATAGCGAGTGCCACCCATGCATTGTGGGCGTTGCGATAGACAGACGTGAACAGCTGTGAAGACTTGCTGTGGGAAGGAATGAAGAAGGAACTTGGTCCGCAGAGGTGGGATAGAAGAGATAGGTGACAGCGCAGAACAAATGAAGGGGTTAAAATGCTCAGTATCGAGGGAATTAAACCTAAGTCTAAGAGCGAGGTGAAGAGAACAGAGAGGGAGGGAGAGGCAAGGGATCGGCACATATTTAAGCACGAAGAAGAGGAAGAGAAACATGAGAGACACTCAAACTGAAGGCTTCTCAAAAAGAAACAAGCTAACATGGAGTCCTTCATCTCAGTTCCTAAGGTCCCTACTTATCTCCCCTCACCCTTGGCCAGATAAGAAAGTGTAAGACAGGACGGATGTGGTATTCTGTGTGTGTCTATATCAAATGGTTCCTTTGACCCCTTTCAGTTTTCTGGAAGAATGAGACAGGTGTATAATGTGTGATTTGGCAGTGTTAAGTAAGTGCTGTTCCTTTTTGGTCTGTGGTGGTAGCCATTAGTACTCAGTCTCATGTCTTGCCGCTGTTAATTTAAATATCCAAATACTTTGGTTTGTCTTGCCGCCTTCATTCCTGCCAAAAGTCTACAGGAGTTTTCTCCGTCCTGAAAAATGTGAGGAAAGATTAGGTATTCTTTTAAACATATCTGTAAGGAGTAGGAAAAGAATGACTGGAATTTTAGGGAAAGCTCTTTTGGTAGTTTAGAGGGGTGACATTAGACTGCTAAGTTCAGCCTTGTGGGACACATACCCTGTTTTAGAGGAAGTAAATATTTACAAAAGAACCTCACATTCCCATGTAGTTTACCTTACTAAAGTGAAATATCTCTCATTAGTCTCTTTTTTTTTTCTTACAACACTGAAGATCAAATCCAGGGCATTATAAATGTGAGAGCTCCATCCCCAGCCCTGTTAAGCTGTGTTTGGTTTGTTCTGTAATGTCTGCATGTTGGGGGGTGTTGGTGGCACAAGTTCAGAACCTCAGAAATGCCTGGGGATACTGTGTGTCATAATACATACAAACATGCTGGCTGCCATATTCCCCTTTGCTCCAGCTATGCTGGGACAAAGTTCAGACCGGCCTCTCTCCTATCTACAAGGCCATTGCCCCAATCCATGATGGATAGGTGACCCCCAAGGGCATCACAGCCCCTGCTACAAGATTGCAAGTAGGTCAGAGGCTCACCTTAGCTGAGTCACCCATGAAGCACAGAGGTGGCTGCCCCACCCCATAGCAAGAAACCTCAGAGAGAAACAAATCCTATCTCACATGATGTCCTTGCTTGTTTCCAAAGCCTTCCGGGGGAAACCTAAGGCAGTAGCTATAAGTAGATATGGACAGAGGAGAGGACTTAGGAGGATCCTGGGAGACAGGAGATGGGAAAGAGGCAATGAATGCCCATTTGGGAGTAAGCCTCTATATGAGGCCAGACTCTTTTGTGTCCGTAGCATGCTCCTTTGCCCCGTTAGGTTTCACTTGCGAGAACACATTATATTACAGTACATTAAAGAGAGATGTAGAATTTTAAGATATAAGCCTTACAACACTAAACTCCCTTCTGAATGTGGCCCCTGCTCTATGGGACTGCACTGGTCATCTTCTATGACTCTTACCTCTGATGTCACCAGATGGATGGTATGAGTCATTATATTCTTCTTCAGTTTCTTCTCTTAGGGTAATGTCTGTCTTTTTTTTCTGGCCCTCATTTCCCTTCCCTACAGGGAAAACTATCTCATTCTAAACACTATAAAGAACCTGTCACCATTAGTAAATATTTAGGATCCTTGGTATATGCCTGTTTCCTTACTAGAGTTTGGCCATCAGCAAGTTTCTTAACTTTTGGGAGGCCTCAGAAATCTTCACATAACATACTCACAGGCCTTCATGGGGGTAGACTAAAACAACACACACACACACACACACACACACACACACACACACACAGCATTTAGTAAATGGTGCGGCATCTGTTTCAGCCAGTGTTTCCGCATTTTCCCTGCCTCGCTCATGTGAGGGGTAAAGTGCTTCTGCTGTGCTGTGTTTTGAGAGCTTCTGATTCTGGAGTTTGGGGGTGGAGCCAAAGAACCACAGTTACTGATTGCTGAAACCTTTTAAATACACTGAATGACTATTTCTTGCAGATGAATATTTTGGAGTGCCTATCTTTTGACTGGTTTCATCCAGTTATTTGACTACATTTTTAATATGGGGGGATTTTCTTGTCATACCTATGAAACCAGCTACCTCACTTTCCTAATAACATTGGTTTTCAAGCAATGAGGGTAAAAATATATAGCACTTATGAAGCAGTGTTCCATAGTGCTGAATTACCTTTTCCTGGGGAGACACAAAAACACCCTATAGACATCAGATGGACACCAGTATCCAACAGAAGTACAATTTCACCAAAACTCGGTTGGGTGAGACCAGTGGTTTTATGGGACATCCTACAGAGAGCACAGAATAGGTGTTCCTCATGAGTGTGTGTGTGACACACCAACAGCTGTAGTCACCACAAAGTCCCACCAGATCCCAGTAGCAGCTGCCTGTAAACTTCTTAATGGAGTCCCAGTTTCAATTAACCTTTTACTTCCTATTTACTCGAGCACTTGCAAGATCCCTTGCAGATGGAGAGGGGATGATGGCTGTAATCTCAAGTGAGGATATCCTGATCCACCTTCTCCACTCGTTACAAAGTGCTTGCTGTTCTTCTTGAGGACCAGAGTTCGGTTCCCAGGACTCCTGTCAAGTGGCTCACAAACATCTAGAACTCCAGTTCTAGGGGATTCCAGCATCCTCTGCTCTCTGTAGGCATCTTCAGGCACTTGTTTAAGTACATGAAAACAAGCACTCTCACACACACATATACAATAAAAATTCTTACATAAAATTGTAGCTGTATTCTCTATAATTTGTCCTCATTTTCTTCTTTCTTAAGGAGATCGTTGTCATTAATTTTAGCTAACCTGAAGATTATACAAGATTACTGGGAAAGTTTGTGAGTTTTGAATATATTTAAACTGTAAAACCAAGAGAAGAAGAAATGTGAGGGATGGTGTCAGAACATAATGTTAAGAGTGTATGTTCTTACAGTATAAAAAGGATAACTAACTCCAGTTAGCAGGAAAAGATGGTGGGACGTTTACTGGTTGCACAATCACTTAATAGTTGGGAGGCAGCTGATCAGCAATGCTGGCAAATCCAGTAGCTGTAGAGGGATATTAACAGTACAGAAACAAACTCTAAGAAAGATAATATTGTTGACAAGTGTTGGGTGGGGAGGACAAGGAAAGGAGAGGGAGGAAATAATGGTAATTTTACTTGTTGCTCATGTGAATTTGAGCTAACAAGTAGATAAGAGAAAAAGTCATTAAAATTAGAAAGGAAGAAGCAAAATTTTCCATTTAAATATTCATTCATTCAAAAAGTGTTTATAAATCTTTACAATATAGGTATCAGTGAAAGAGCTACTAAAGATTTTATACGTCTATGGAGCTTGTATTCTGGTAATAGAGTACTATGGTATACCTTTAAAATTGAGACAATTAAGACCACACAAAAACAAAAAGAATTACAAGGCAAGATTACCAGAAATGAGTAGCTTTTTATATGCAAATGCTCAAACAGTTAAAAGATTATAAGAAAGGATGTCATTTATTTAAAATAAAACTCAAGAAGAATAGTATCACAGAAGTATACGTTACAACCGTGTATAAGAAGTACTTGAAGAAAACATTCAAGTTCTCTTGGAGGGCATCAAAGACAAGTCGAACAAAGATGTTAATTAAGTTAAGAAATTGGTGCTTTTTGTTTTTTGTTTTTGAGACAGAGATTTTCGTGTAACTTTGGATCCTGTCCTGGAACTCACTCTGTCGACCAGGCTAGCCTCAAACTCACAGAGATCTGCTTGCTTCCATCTCCTATGTGCTGGGATTAAAGGCGTGTGCCACCACCACCCGGTGAAATAGGTGTGATCTTATTACAAATACCAAAATGTTTATATGGTCTTGTCTCAATTTTAGATATGAAGAACCTGATATTTGTCAGATGAGTTCTTGTCACGTAGAAATATAGATACCTCTGAGTAAAGTTCAGCACAAATTGCTGAGACGTGGATAATAGACCAGTGAAAAAGCAGGATGCGGTTTCAGTTGGGAAAGGGGAAGAGTGCTGTCAGGATACTGGGTAACCGTGTAGAGGGTTAGAATCCTGCTTCCTGCAGAATCTCAGTCTGCATTCAGAATGCACCCTGAAACTATTAAAAGGTATTTTGAATCAAAATTTCTAGTAGTGATTACAGAGAAGATTGTTGATTTCAAATGTATTTTTCGTCAATAGCTGCATAGCTTAAAAATACTTTAAAAATACTTTTAAAACAAATGATATACTGTCAAAAACCCTTTACAACAGAGAAAAATGTTTAATCACTCTAACAAATGGAGAAGTCCTATGAATAAATTCAGGAAATGTTAATAAGTTGAAGGGGGGTAAAGCTAGGCAGTACTCAGCTTATTCTTCACCTGAAAGCAAAGTCTGAGTGGTCTAAACATAAAAACAAGCTATTTCTCTCATGACAAAGGGAAAATCAAAACTACGTCGAGAATCTGGTTTTCATTTATGAGACCGGAAAAAATGAAGATGCAAGGAGCTTTTGGACAAGACTGCTCTTTCTTTTGAGCATTTAAACGAATAAAGTTAGTAGATCTTCAATGTAAAAAATTATAAGAGCACAGAACCCTTGGACCTACAATTTTTAGTTGCAGGAATGAGTTCCACCGTTTCCTGCAGCACTTGAAGCTTATTGTATGTCACAGCAACATTTAGATGCTCGAGTGTTACCAAAGTCCCCCTTAGCAGGGTTGACTAGGAAGTTGGAGTTTGGCCTTACACTTGGGTGTTCTCTGAACTGATTTGGAACACATCCAAGATACATTGTAAAGAGGAAAAACCCAAGTCCAGAGCAAAGTCCACTGTCTGTAATAATTTGTGTGATTGGGTGGGGTATATGAATATGTATTATATGTATTCAGTTTTGTTTATGTAAAATAACCCTGGCCCCCCCAAAAAAAGGTTGGCTGTGGTGTCCTGCCAAAGGAAGAAAGGAACTGAGGTAACAGGGACAGTGCTAGAACCAGATGGTTTTTAATTTGTGATTTGTGAACCTTACTTTCTTCTCCCACTACTAGTAAACTCGGAAATAAAAAAATGATTTTTTTGTTGTCTCTAAGACTGCATCTCCTTTCTGAGTGGTTCTTACCTGTTTGTGGTCACTGCTGGAGACAGTATCATTTTCTTCAGTGGTGTAGCCATTGGGGGACTAGTTAGGAACAAGAAATTCAGAGGCAAAGTTAGGAAGACAGTAGAGGGTAGTGGGGGTAAATATAGTCACAATATATTATATATTATATATGTATAATAAGAAAGATATTCATTTTTATAAGTTAGACTGTAACCACTATAGGCAGTGGCTCCCCCTGCCTCTCTCTTATTTCAGTGAAGAAAGACATAAAAGGAGACTGTGGATTCTCTTATTACCACCGAAAGGAACTCGGGCACATGCCCTGTTTGCAAGTTGCATTTGTAGGGACAAGATCAGAACACTTTGTAACTGAATGCCCTTTGCTGTGCTTGGGGGAGGAGTTGTCTGTCTGTCTTAGTTGATTCAGGCCACCATGGTAGAATGCTGTAGGTCAGGGACTTAAGCAACAGACATTTAGCTTTTACATTTGTAAAGTTTTGTACAGTCTGGAAGTGTGAGATCTGGGTGTCCATAGTGCCCATTTCTTGGGGTGTGGGAGGAGAGGGAAGGGAGGGGGAGAAAGAAGAGGGTGGGAGGAGGGAGTGGTGGCTATAGCAGTCAAACCTCACAGTGAGAGCTCCACCCCTGAGACCTAGTCTCTCACCAGAGGCTTCACCTCCTCACTCAAATCAGAGTGTTTTTTTTTTCTTAATACTTCCTTTATTGGTCTCCTTTCTAAATGTGATATTGAGGCTACACTTATTCTTACTTGATTATATACCTCTAGATATTATCGCATAAGATTTACATATGACTGAAAACATGAGAAGTTTTCATTTTGTAATGAGATTGTGTGACCTGGCTTAATTTTATCCTTTATATATCAGACAATTTGCTGACATATTTTCTGTCATCATATTTCACTGTTGTCAAATAATACTCCATTTTGCACATAAACACAATTTAATTATCAATTTATCTGCTAATGTATATGTCAGCGGTCTTCATATCCTTTTTTTTAAGTTTTATTTTTAAATTTAAATTAGAAACAAGGTTGCTTCACATGTCAATCCCAGGTCCCTCTCCCTTTCCCTTCCCTCCTCCCACGCCCTCCTACCAACCCCCCCAATACTCCCTCATTTCCCTATAGTCTGTCATTTCATCCACGGCAGGACCTACACCCTCCCCCAAGAGTCCAGGGTGAGAATGCATCTCTCATTATGGGATGGGCACCCAAAGTCCATTTGTATGCCAGGGATAAATACTGATCTACTACCCAAGCCCCATAGATTGCCTAGGCTTCCTCACTGTTACTCACATTCAGGGGGTCTTGATCAGTCCCATGGTGGATTCCCAGCCATCAGTCTGGGATTCAAAAGCTCCCCCACCCTTGTCAGGTCAGCTGTTTCTGGGGGTTTAACCAGCCCAGTCTTAAGCCCTTTGCTCACCAGTCCTCCCTCTCTCTGTCTCTGGGTTCCTTAAGTTCAGCTCAGTGTTTAGCTGTGGGAGTCTGCCTCTGATTCCATCAAATGAGAGTTTTTAACAGATGAATTGTCAGGGACGCAGAACGGTTGAGCTGCTGAAATGCTTTCAGGTCCTATATATACATTCTGTTACGGCCCGCCAGCGTGTCTTCTCTTTCCTTTGTTATTTCCTCTGATCGTCAGGACAAAAGTAAACAATAAATAATGGAATGAGGCTCTCTTGGCCGGTTTCGTTTATAGTAGGTCCCCTCTTGTGACTGTTGAAGAGAGGAGAGAGAGAAAGAAGACAGCTCACAGGAGCTCAGTTTAGCATGTGTTTTCACAGCCCTTGTCACAGTTACCTGGGAGTTGATAAACCACCCTCGTTTGTACAGATAAAGAGACCAAGGCTCAGAAAGGCCAGTGGGGTGAGGAAGTGGGCCTGTGCCTGTCACCACACAGAGTCCCCTAGGTAATATGTGTGTCAGTAAGACTAGGTGTGTGGTGTGGATAAAAGGGATGGCAAAGGAAGAAAAGGTGAGGGGTGTGAAGATTAGGGAAAGAGAGGAATTAAATACGTGTGGTTCTGGAAACCACACCTTCGCTGATACATCTTAGGATTCTCTGTGCTTTTTGTTCTTTCTACATTATCTGTTTAGAAGACACGTGAATGTACTTTTTTTTGTCTCCAAGAAGGTGAACTATTTGTTGATGTCTGTAAATTCTTCCCTTGAAGGCTGATGGAACTGGCTCAGCCAGCTGACTGGTTCATCCTCTCCTGGTCACTTCATAAGCAGTATTTCCTGATAAGAAAATACGCAAGATTTTGTCTTGTTTCATAATGAGTAATCTAGGTATTATCTTAGTTCATGCCTAGAATGAATGGTCTAGAATATCAGTCATAAATTTTGAAATGTAGGCAGTAGAAAATAGAGGGGGAAATCCAGGCGTATGTAACATACAACTTGTAAATGGTGTAAGTAAAAAACAGATGAGAATGGTTTTCCTGGTGCCTTGTTTCATAGCATCCTGATGAGAAGCGATTGGAAGGGCTCTCCAAGCAGCTGGACTGGGATGTTAGGAGCATTCAACGCTGGTTTCGACAGAGACGCAACCAGGAAAAACCCAGCACCCTGACCAGGTTCTGCGAGAGCATGTAAGTTCATTTCTTCATAAGCCTCAGTCTTCATGCCAACCCATTCGTGAAGAACAACAGATGTTGGCAGGCTCCCTCAGCCTTCATAAAGAGTAACACCTGGTGGAAAAATGGATCAGGAAAATCTGGGGGAGCAGAAGTTTGTAAGGATTTGGTATTTCCAGTGTGGATCCAGTAAATGAACTTTACTTCCTGATGCAGTCCTTCAAGGAAATCGATTTGAAGGCCTGCCATGGTGTTTTGAACCAGTCATCTCTGAAATTGAAAGGCATTACTCCCACATTTTGAATTGAGTAGACAGAATTTTATCAATGTATATTTTCCATTAATAAAAACAGATTTTCAGATGTGTAAATCAAGGGAAAATAACAAAGTCCTACATTCCTAGAGATGTAAGAAATAACTCTATTAATGTATACATTTTAATGAGGCATGGCTTGACGGTAGGGAATATAATGAAAGTGTCTTTTGCTTGCAGAATATGAATTTTATGGCATGTAAACTATGTGCTAATAAAGATGTTAGAAATAACAAAAGAAGGGCTGGGAAGAAGGCTCGATGGGTAATCTGAGTTCAGGTTCTAGCATTCATGGAAAAGATGGGTATGACAGCATCTATGTGCAATCCTAGCACAGGGGAGGCAGATCCCAGAGCCTGTAGGCCAGCCAACCTAGATGAATGGACGAATGAGTTCCAGGATGAATGAATGACCTTGTTTCAAAAAATACATAACTTGTGCAAGCATGTGAAGAGAATAAATGTGATCATCAAAAGGGTAGGATATTTATAAAATCTCAGGAAAAAAACAATAGCCAAGTAGACATAATCTGTGAACTGCTCCTCATATATAAATTTAGTAGCTGTTCTTAGCAGGATGATACATCTAGGCTGTGATCAGCAGCTGGAATTGCCCCTTGACTTGGTCTTTTGTCCCATCTCCAAAGAGCCTGGGCTCCATCATTGACTGTGAGTCTGAGTAGAAGCCAGGTTGAACTGCAGCATGTGCTCAGGTTACCTGGCTTGCACTCCCTGGTCCAACTAACTTCTTTGGTAACACAGTGTGGCCTCTTCTATAACTGATCTTATTATAGTTTTCTTTTTAAACACAAATGGTGTGTCGGCAACAGTAACCCAGGAGTCTTGTTGAGGCGTAGTCTGTTTCCCTACATGTGGATAGGGAGCTGAGGTTCTGATCTGTAACAGGTCTGTAGCTGCTGTTGATACCACTGGCTCGGGCACCACATTCTACATAGCAGTCACCACTGGATCCCTGTCTGTGTCTTTCCTTAGATTCACTGAGTCTTGACCTGTGTACTCCAGTGAATTTTCATGTTGCGTTTAGTTAGAAATACTTCTAAATGAGTCCTAGAGGTATACAGGCACAGTGGAGAGAGAGGACAACATGTAAAGCACATGGTAACTTAGTTGGATCCTCATCAGACAGATAAGACTTGAGTATGCATGTATTGGTTCATGGTCCACATTAAACAGTAGTCAGATATGTGTGTTAAATGATTGATGTGAATAGTCAGGGACTAAAGATCCAAACAAAGAGATCAGTTGTTGGAGGCATGTGGCCTTTCCTGGGATGACCACTGGGTCAGTGTTGTCTGGTCCATGTGTATAACCCAGTGATAATAAACTCTTACTGGACACTGTTGTTCACTTCTAGGTTGGCAATAGTTTCTCTCTCGCCAAGAACTCTTGTTCACCTTCTTCCTGTGGATTCTAATGCATTTCTTCTCCAGACCTAATCTCCAACTTCTTTCTTTTCTTACTCTACCTTATTCTCTCCAGAAATCATTTCCTCTCAACATCTGCTTCCTAAGCCATGTGTTCCCAGTACAGATAATTCTACCGAGGTATCACTCTGTTCTCCACTGCATCTTGTTTTGATACTATGATAATTCCCAAAACATCGTTCTAAAATATTCCCTCCACACAGCCTGTCGCTTTCAAACTTTGGTGATTTTCCTACAACTGAAGGATCAGTGTTAGGTCTCTTATCCTGGTAACCAGATTCTGGCCTTAGCCTGTTGGAGGTCAGTCCAAATGACCCCTTTCATCTGTAGGGCTGGGCTTTCATTTCATTCATGTCCCTAATGCAATACTCCTAGCCTTAGATACTTGCTACTTCTGGTTGCTGTTCTGTCCCCTACCATTTCCTCAAATCCTGTGCACAGACCCAACAAAATACGGCCTGACTCATTGGTCTGGAATGAGCACAGTTTCCTTCAAATTCTTGAGCACTTCATGCAATTTTTGATGTTTAAAACTGAGATCCCCTCCTGCTTTGTGTGATGATTTAGATGTTCTTAATCTGTTGAATCATAACTGACAGTTAAAAAGCACAAGGACCACACACATTCTTCTTAGCCTTTCCCATAACACAAAGACTCTACCAAATACTAACTGATGACAGTTTTAAAATGGCATTGTTTCGGAAGGAGTCACTGAGCTCACTTAACCATGTGGTCCCACAGCAGAAAAATGCTTGCTACATACTAGCCTACTGTCTTTAGGCAAATTTTCCAACTCTGGAAAACTGGATGGAAATTTCCAAGACAGATATTCTAAGAGCTGGGTTCATGCTGCAAGCTTACAGATCCAATTATTCAGGAATTGGTGTGAGAGGGTTCTGTGAAATATAGTGAGATCCCTATCTCAAACCAAACATACCAAAAAATGGTGAAGGAGAATGTGGAGAGAATACTGTGAGGGTTAAAATGGAATTACATTGATCTTGTATACACGAGTTTTTTTTTTAACCTGTAAAATGATGATCTAGAATAGCTATCAACCAGGGAAGCTGTACTGATTGTTTCATTTCAACACAACACAACCTATGGTCACCTGGGAAGAGGGAATGTCAAGGAATTGCTTCAATCAGGGTGACCTGTGGGCATGTCTGTGGGACATTTTATATGGTTAATGGTTGATGTGGGAAGGTCCAGCCCACTGTGGGTAGTGCTGTCACTGGACAGATAGTCCTCTGACTTGTGTTTGAAAGTAGGCTGAGCCTTCCAAGGAGAGCAAATCAGTAAGCAGAATTCCTTCATTGTCTGTGCGTTGGATAGTTTTATGTCAACTTGACACAAGCTAAAGTCATCTGAGATGAGGGAACCTCAGTTGAGAAAATGTCTCCATAATATCTGGCTGTGAGAATGATGATTGCCTTAAATGCCATCCTAGAGCCTTCATGCAGTAGCTGACGGAAGCAGAAGCAGAGATCCATAGCAGAGATCCACTGAGCCAAACTCCTGGAATCCAGTTGTAGAGAGGGAGGAGTGATGAACAAAGTAGTTAAGACCATGCTGGGGAAACCCACAGAAACAGCTGACCTGAGAAAGTGGGAACTCATGGACCTCAGTCAGACAGCTGGGGAACCAACATAGGACCGAACCAGGTCCCCTGAATGTGGGTGTCAGTTAGGAGGAACTGGGAAGTCTATGGGGCATCTGGCAGTGGAACCAGAATGTGTCTCTAGTATATGAATGGACTTCGGGAGCCCATTCCCCATGGAGGGATATTCTCTTAGCCTAGATACACGGGGAAGGGTCTAGACCCTACCCCAAATGACTTGACAGATTTTGATGATCCCTCATGGAAGGCCTCACCCTCACAGGGGAGTGGATGGCGGATAGGAAAAGGGGTTGGTGGGGGGCATGGTAGGGAGAGGGAACTGGGATTGATATGTGAAATAAGATTATTTCTAATTTAAATAAAATTTATTTAAAAATATCTGGCTGTAGGCAAGCCTATAGGCATTTTCTAATTAGTGATTGGTGGGGGATGGTCCAGCCCACTGTAGGTGGTGCAATCCCTGGGCTGATGGTCCTGGGTTCCATAAGAAGGCAGACTAAGCAAACCATGAGAAGCAAGCCAGTAGGCAGTACTCTTCCTGTATGAGCTCCTACCTCTCGGTTCCTGCCCTGTTGGAGCTCCTGTCTTGACTTTCTTTGATGATGAACTGTAATGTGGAAGTGTAAGCCAAATAAACCCTTTCCTCTCCAAGTTGCTTTGGTCATGGTGTTTCATCGCAACAACAGTAACCCTAACAAAGACAGCCTTTAAATTAGTTCCTGCCTCCAGGGTTCTGCCTTGATTTTCCTCAATGATGAATTGTGATTGGAAATGATAAGTCAAATAATCCAGTTCCTATACAAGTTACTTTTAGTCAGTATTTTATCTCAGCAACAGAAAGCAAACTAGAACAGATTGGTATTGTGAACATGGGGTATTGCTGTAAAAGACTTGCCCATGTTGTTGGGAGGAAGCTTAGTGGGCTATTCTCTTGGAGCTTGGAAGTTAATGCCAAGAGAAATTCAGAATATGATGATCTGACTTGCTAACAGTCAGAGGGGAGTTTGAGAGTCAGTCCCTGAAAAGACTCTATCATGCTGTTTGTGGAATATGTTTAAATTAATAATCTGTTTTTTGCCGGGTGGTGGTGGCACACGTCTTTAATCCCAGTACTTGGGAGGCAGAGGCAGGTGGCTCTCTGTGAGTTCAAGACCAAGCAAGCCTGGTCTACCGAGTGAGTTCCAGGACAGCCTCCAAAACAATACAGAGAAACCCTGTCTCGAAAAACCAAAAATAAATAAATAATAATAATGATCTGGTTTTTGGTCAGCTAAGACTGAAAAATAAACTTTGATTAACAGGAGAACAGCACCACTGAGAGTGAAACCTTTGCTTTAGTGAAACATTCAGTGTTGATTAGCTGGGACTGAGAAATCATCCATGGTGAACAAGGGACCAACATTGCTGAGGAGAAATCTTAGAAGTATTTCCTCAGGGTCAGCACACATGAGCTGTGATCCAGTGGGGAGCCAAGGCTATATCTCAAGCTGGTATTAGAACCTGGTAACGTGCAAGAGTCTCCCACATGATACTGGCTTTGAAGAAGTGAAGAAGTCAGAGAGAGTAGCTGAGACTTGGCACCATGCAGGGTTGGAATCCCTGTAGAGAGGCCAGGAGTCCACTGGTGAAGGTACAGCCTCAGTTGCAGTGGAGCCCCAAGGACTGAAAGGGTGATAGAGAAAAGCTGAAGCTTGGTACCCTAAGAAGCCAGGGGACCTCTGATGAAGGTGTACCCTCAGCTACAGTGGACACTAGTGTTTTGGAGCTTCTGGGATGATGAGATGATTGCCAAGGATAACAGTAGTGTGGAATGAACCAGTCTGAACCTACAAGACAAGCTGTGTGTGCTGCAGATGTGAAAACTAGAGAAATAGAAGTGTCCAAGCCTGTTAGACCCCAGAAGATCAACAGTGAGTCCTAAACACCTGACTGTACTTTTTTGACTTTCTTTTAGCTTTGATCTGATTGTAATTGTGCTGTTTCTTCCTTTTTAGAACTAAAAGGCATGGAACTTATTTTGCAGAAGCCCACAGCTAAGAGGCTGTGTACTGTTTTAATTAAGAGAGCTTAGACTTTTAAATTGTTGAAAAATTTGGACTATGGATTAAAAAAGCTGAATTGTACTTTATGTTGTGATATTGACATGAGATATTGGGGACATGCAACAAAGGAAAGGTTATGGCTGAATAGTGATAGGTTTGTGTGCTACATTGACAGGGGTCATTTGTGCTGGCTTGTTCTTTCAACATTGCACAAACTAGAGTCAGGTTGAAAGGGGGAGCATCAGTTGAGGAATTGCCTCTATTGGATGGTCCTGTATACAGATCTGTAGGGTGCTTTATTTGTTAATGGTTGATGTGGAGTGAGAAGCACACTAAGTCCAGTGCCACTCCAGGGCAGGAAGTTCTAGCTTATATAAGAAAGCAGCCTGAGAAATCCATGGAGAGTAACCCAGGAAGCAGAGCTCCTCCCTTCCCATTTCTTCCCTTCCTGTCTCCAAGATCCTGCCTTGGCATTCCTCCATGATGGATTGGAATGAGTACACCAAATAAACCCTTTCCTGCCCATGTTTCTTTTGGTCAGTATTTTGTATCAGCAGCAGAAAGCAAACAAGAACAGACTATTTTGTCACCACCTAGTGATTTTTCCAATGGATGTTCAGGGTGTTTACCCCAGGGTGTTTAGATACGTTTACAATACAATATGTGTCCCAAGTTCAATAACATTCTTATTCATCTCCCTTCCCTAATCTGTCTCCTGATTAAAAAACAAGAGATGACTGTTCTTCAGAAGGCCTAAAATCACATTAGAAAGCCAGAGAACACAAATTTGCAGATTGCAGATAATGGATATGTATATGTCCACATATATATTATTATCCATATCTATATCTATCTATCTATATACACACACACAGACACACACACACACACGTATGTAATTCTCTGTTACCTAAGCTTTTATTTAAGAAAATAATGGGCTCCCTTCAGGGAATGATTGTGTTTTGTTCTCCATCAGTAAAAGCTGAATAATGCTTTACACACTAACGGTGAGATGATGAGGCCAGTGTCTAGCTCACCCACTGTTAAGTGAGGAATACATGGAAACATGGATATTGTTCCCCCTCCCCCGACACTTGAAACCAGCAAACATAGCTGTGTCAGGTTTGATGACTTTTTCTTCCCAAAGCATTGACATCTTCACTGGAAACTGAAATAGATGGTTTTTTGTTTTGTTGTTGTTGTTCATTTTGTTTGTTTTTTTTTATAAGAGGTTGAAGGATTTGTCAAAGTAGATGTCATGCAAGACATTTTAGAGGAAGCTGCTTCAGGTTGGAGATTGACAGTCTTAGGAGAGCTGTATGTTTCATCTTCAGGACAGTATAAGCTGTGTCTTCAGGGAATTGGGAAGAGCCAGGGGTAAGATGTCAGTATAAGCAGCCTCCTTGTCTCTGGTGCCCACTTGTCTTCAGCGTCCCATAATGCCATGAAGCACATTTACTAGCACATGCAGAGTCGGTATCCCATATGGCTTTCACTGAAGCAGTCTGTAATTGATTGGAAGGATGAGCTTGCCATGTGATAACCTTAAAATGTGGGGTAAAAAATAACCATGCATCAATGATTTAGTGATGATTTCCTCAGATTGAACTTGTCTCCACAGGGCACAGAACAGAACTTAGGTTCCAGGAGATGATGCCTGAAAATCCCTTTAGGAATCCAGTCTCACAATTAGTATGTATTAAAACCACCCCCAAATGCAGGAGTTTTTGGATGTGTCCCTATAATGGCAGACCTTGTTTCTCCAAAGAAGCCCCATGGTTTTCTTAATGTATGATTCCATTGGATTTTGGAGAACTTGCCAATGATAATGAAGGCTCTATCAGTTGCCTTCATGCCATCAATTTGGTCACCGTGAGTGCAATTGCTATTTTATTTGGATAAATGAACAGTGCTTTCTTGCTACCTTAAAGAAGAAATGGAGCTAATAATTGGGGTGGAAGAACCGGAGTCAAATTGCACGGGAAGCAAATAGACGAGTCTCTTAGATCCTCTCATTTCAGATCATATAACCACATTGAGTAGGAAACACCTTTGTCAAATATTCATAGCCAAATATTTGTTTGCAAAAAAAACCCACCTCAACAAAATATCTGTAAACTACTTTCCTGTCTTCCTTATTCTAGAAAGAAGCAAACTTTACCAGAGGAAAAACTCAGAAATTGCTTTTACATCATAGCATGAAATGGATGTCTTTTACAAAATTCATTAACAAAAACTGGTGATTTCTTTTTGATGTAGGATCGTGTGAAGCCCAGGCACCTTTGATATTGAATGCAATTATTTTTTATTGTGGGTGCTTGTGGTGGTGTTATACGTAAATGTGCATATTTGTGGAAACCAGAGGATGCTGACCCTATGGAGACAGGGTCTCTTCATTGGCCTGGAGCTCACTGAGTGGGTTTGACTGGGTCTCTGCTGCCCTAATGTTGGAATTGAAGTTGTGTGCTACCATGCCCAGCTTTTTAAAAATGTGGGCGCTAGGGATCCTAATTCAGCTTTTCAAGCATTTTGCCAACTGAGCTCTCTAGCCAGCTTACCAATAGTTTCAGCTGCTGTTGTTGCTGCTGCTTTCTTTTGTTTTTATTTTTTTAGAGAGGGTATAGGAAATTATTATGGTCTAGAACAGTACTGTCTTCTTTCTTCAGTATTGGATGCAGAATCAGCAGTGTGTTGATGCTGATCCGAGTCTGAACACAGAATCGATCTGTATTACTGCATCTGTGACAGTGGAAGTGACTGTCCACACATAAGAAACCCACATCAATACCACCACCACACGCATCACACTAATGCCTCATTACTTCTCTGTGTGCGTTTTCCACTACTATTGGACACTGTTATTTTAAATGCTTTACAACCTGTGGGTTGTATACAGGCCAGTTTTAGTATGGGAGCCAGAAGTCAGAAAACTATCATGTAAATCGCTGGAAAGTAAACCAGGATGAACTTGGTTGTAATTACAACGCTGCCATTGTGGTTCAAAAGTAGTAGCTGGAGACAATACAAATGGGAATAGCTGGCTTCCAAGAAAACTTGCTTTAATAGAGACTGAAATTTGAATATATCATTTTCAAATTATGAAGTATTAGGTTTTAAAAACCCTTTTAGCCATTAAAATATATAAAACTATTAAAAGACCATGGGCCATACTGAAACAGATAGCTGGCTGGATTCAGCTCAGTGACTCATTGTTTGCTACACTCTGCTACAGGATCATAAAGCTACACTGGTTTTTTTTTTTTTTTTTGCATTCTAAGACAGAAAGTCTGATCCCCCAATGTCTGGCATAGTCACTTGCCATAGATCCCATACTATAGGAACATCAGGACACATCTGGAATTGGATGTCAGTTACCAGTGTTCCCGGAACGTTGTGTCTTGAGGGAACATGGCTGTATCTACCCCACCTGGTACTCACTGAAACTGTTAGTGTCCTCACTGGGATGTCACTCTCAAGGTGGTAGATCTAAAGACTGGTGAAGTGGCTCATAGATAGTGAACCGTTCTGCCTAGACTTGGGTGTCAAGCCTTACTCCTTACTCAGGCTTTCCATTTGGGCCCATCCCCTCACATTCCCCATGCCATATGGATAGGCATCTCACTTATGTGTGCCGGCTAATTGCAAAAACCAGACTTCGGCTAAAAATACCAGGCAAGGCATACCTTGGTCAGTTGGCTGCGTATTTAGTACATTTGTGCTCTGCTTACATTTGGTCCATTAGTTTTACTTTAGATTCTAAATTTATAAGGTCTTTTTGATACTAATTTTCATCTAATTTTATCCAACATGGAGCTGGATGAAGACAAGAGGAATAATTGCACTTACCAAGGCATAATGAATGTTTGCCTGCCAGTTTTTAAACCTATAAACCATTTCTCCTTCTGTTTTATCTATTTTAAAAATATATTTACTTCTGGTTTAGAATAGTCCTGAAGTTGGTATAATCAGTTTTGGTTAGGAAGGTATGTATAGTGTTATGTATAGTGTTCATTAAAAATTAGGGGAAACTACCCAAAAGCCTATTGTCCAGAAATAAGTATTTATCTTTTAATATTTCCATAGTATCATAGTTCATTCATGTACCCATACAAATATACATAGACAAGCAGTCCTGTGGATGTATGTTTAGTAGATTGGTACTTCCAGATAGATGGTAGGTATGGGAAGGAAAGAGGGAAAACAGTGGGCCGTCTATAGGCCAGTTCATTGATCTTCAGTTCTACCTGTACATCTCCATGCTGTAATAGTGTTTGACTGTGCTTCACTGAGTTTTTTATAGAACCTACCCTGTCAGACTACCCAAAGAAGGCTGTCAAAGCATCATGTCCTTGCAAGTGTTACAGCTCTGGAGGAAACGAAAGTCAGGCTATACCTACAGCTGTGACCGGAAAGTATCCTGGATACCTATAGCTGTGAGGAGAAAGGTATCCTGACTGTCGGGAAGTCAGGCTATAGCTGAAGCTGTGTTCCTGTGGGGCATGGTCTCCCCATAGGATCCTGCTTGTCTCCGGGAGAGAGCCTTTACAGCTGAGCTCTGCTCCACTCTGCTGGAAGAGTTTCCCTGAAGAGGTATCCATTGCTTCTCTGTTCTGCTCTGCTGGGGAATTTCCCAGCAGAGACTCTACTCTACTCTTGCAAAAAGTCTTCACCCAAAACTCAAGAGACTTATTCAGGAAGGAGGAATCTAGGAGAGTGGCTTTCTCTGTTATAGTGTAAAAGGGCAGCTGCCAACTGAATAGGCACAAGGCTTATATAGGGCTTCTTAGAGGCAGAGTTTTTCCAGAAAGAGTTTTAGGGTCAGTATTGGTCAGATTTCAATCCCTGACCTTGGATAAGCTCAAAGATTGGCAGGATTTCATGCTCAGGGATTGGTTGGTTTTATGCTCAGTTGGTCAGGCGCAGAATGTGTTTCTTTGGCTCTGGTTTCAGGGCCAAAACATGTTTCTTTCACTGACCCTTGTTAACCTTTGGCTCTGGTTTTAGGGCCAGGGTATATTTCTTTGGCTGGCCCTTTTGCCCTACAGTCCTATTCTTTATCTTCAGGATCTTTGAGTGTTAGCACAGTCATTTGTGTGTTTATGTGGCACACCTATCCCTACAAATGGTCACATAATGTACGGTTGTATTACAGCAAAATAACATAAGGCATAGTACATTTCATCAGTGATATGCTGAAAAATGTAGACACCTAATAAAAATAGCAGCCCAGTTTCTCACATGTTAACTGATTGAGAAATACTCAACTATTATAATAACTATGACACTTTTTCTTGGAAAATTCCTTGAGTTTGCCTGTTAATGTTGGCATTTTGGTCTGCACAGGCTGCCATAAGGAAATGCCGTAGACTGCATGAGTTGAACAGAAATTATTTTGTCACAGTTCTGGAGGATGGAAGTCTGAGGTGAAGATTTCATTGAGTTTGGTTTCTCCCAAACTTTTCCTTGGCCACTACTTGGAGGAGTTTCTCTCTCTCCATAAATACACCAATCATACCAAGCAGGGTCTTGTCTGTATGGCTCCATTTAGCCTTAGCTATCTTTAATGCTGTCTGCAGAGGTATTCACACTAGGAGCTAGAGCTTCCACAAATGAATTTAGGAGGTACGCTGATCAGACAGTAAGTGTAAGAAATATCACAGACCGGGAGCTACTGGGAGGGCATTGGAGGAGATTATCTGAAATCAAGGGGCAAATTAAAATACCCAGTGGGTATGATATGCAGTTTTGGCTGTGTTTGTGGGTGTATGCATGTGCGTATATTCCTAAGCCACTCTGCTCTGCACAGTGCAATTTGCTTCACTCTGCTAGAGTTTTTGGCAGAGGAAGTCATACATAAGCAAATATGAAATTCATGTTACTCCTCACATGGGCAGACAGTATATTCTCACAGGACTCCCGGAGAAATTGATAGAACAGTATAGTGGTAATAGGATGAGTTGTGGAGCCAGGCAGTCTGAAACCATGCTTTCTTTTAAATAAAATCCCGTGGGATCTTTGGAAAAATAGTTTGTCAACCCTGAGCCTATTTATTTATAAAAATGTATATTAATAGTGGTTACCCCATACAGTTGTTTACTTCATATACAGAGTTGTGTTGCGCCTAGTAAGAGTGTAGTGAGTGTGAATTACCTTTAAGGTTACATACTTTCTGTCTTTAGTAAAGTTGAGGAAAAAATGTGTGAAGTAGCTAATAGCTATTACTCTTCCCCAGCCTACTCTTGCCAGTGGGCTCCTTCAGAGCCATAGCTACCTCACTTAAAAGGGGAAGCTCTGGTGTTAATTGTTTGGGGAAGAAAGATCCAAGGAGATGGAAGGACAGCAGGCTTTCAATTTACGAAGAAGCTCTTATGTTCTTTGGAACCCAAGGAGGCAGAATCTGCAGAACTATTGATTGGAGCATTACACACACATGAGAAAAAAAGATACAAAACCAACATGAGACCAGGGCCGAGGCGCCATCGGCTTGCTGCTGTGCAAGAATGGGACAGAAATGGATGAGCCAAGATGTCCTACTTCAGCAGGGAGGGATGCCTGCTGTGTGTGCAGAAGCCAAGGCTTTTGAAGCACCACATGAGGAATGTCAGAACATGCAGTGAATGTCTTTGAACCACAGACGTTTAAAATCTGCCCAAGCGATTCTGAGAGGACACAAGTTTGCCTCTACCCAGGGGGATGCGGCGAACAAAGCCTGGTGCCCCGTGGCTCTGGCCTCAGTAAAGCCTCATCTGCTGTAGCAGGACAGTGTGATCAGCCTTAGCCTTAGTGGGTCAGCCTGGCTCCTGGAGACAGGTGCTGGCTGTTTAACATGATCACTGGCAGTTCTAGGGACTGAGGTGGCAATGCTCTTGAATAAATTTGAATGTAGGTGTCAGATGCAGCTGGCTCGTGTTCTTGCTCAAGTTGTGTTACCTTGGTGAGTAAATTCACCCCGCCAGATGCTGCTGGTACAGAAGAGAAATGATAAACTGCTAGTTAGAGAATGGTCCTGGGAACAAACGAAATAGTGTGTGTGATGTGTACACTGCTGTTTCTGCTGCCCTTTCCACTGGGCTCACAAAGCCCAGTAAGCAAGCATCTCTGGGACTCGCAGGGGCGATGAGTTCTACTTATAGCAAAACTGTCCAACATCTGAGCTCGGCTGCCATTATCCGGGGTACTTAAGTAGAGCCCCTTTTCTCCCTCGCTTAATTGTTGCTGCTGACTTAGTTATTCTGAACTTTGTAGCCCTAATTTGCCATCAAGAAAACCTGTCTTAAGCCAGACTTGGTGGCACTTTCCCTTAAAAATGTAGACTATGCTACTTTTCACATTTTTATTTTGCTTGGATGGGTGTTTTGCTTACATGTACATCTGTACACCATGTGTGTACCTGGTGCTCAGGGAGGCCAGAAGAATGTACTGAGTTCCCCTGGACCTGGAGTTACAGAGGGCTGCGAGCTATCACGTGGGTGCTGGGAATGGAGCCGGGGTCCACTGAAAGGCCAGCGCTCTTAACTACGGAGCCACTGTTCCAGTCCTGTAGCACTTACTTTTAATCCCCATGTTTAGGAGACTGAGTCAGGAAGACGGTGAATTTGAGGTCAGCCTGGCTACACAGTGAATTTGAAAAAAGCCGGGATACATGGCAGGACCCTATCTCAACAAAAACAAACCAAATATCAAAACGAGAGAGAGAGAGAGAGAGAGAGAGAGAGAGAGAGAGTGTGTGTGTGTGTGTGTGTGTGTTTTGTGTAGTCTGAAGGAGACTCATTGTGGCTTCTTCTCAACTTCTCCTCCCCAGGGGCAGACATTTATGTTTGTGTTTAGTTTCTTTCCTGCTGTTCATTGTCCTCTGTGATTAGCTCATGGTGACCATTTTCCCATTTCCAAGGGCCAGCCTAGAGTCCTGAAAGACTCCCCGGCCATTGCTGATATGATTAATAGTCTTCGAAGTTGGCAGTAGAACTATACTCCTGAGGTTTGAGTACATACTCTGGGAAATGAGTAAGGAACTAATAATATAGGGGTCTGTAAGGTGGTAGGTGGGGCATGGGCATTTTGACTGAGAAATAGGGCACAAAACTAGCTCTCAAATGGGAGGATTTAAACAGATTCCAGATCATTATAGGGTTAAGGTTAGATTATTCAAATATAAGTTCATAGTAAACCTTCCATAAGTTAAGAAATTTAACTGAAAGAGAATAGGTGAACCACTTTTAAAATGAACTGTTGGCAGCATCTACAAAGCTGTTGTGGTTTGAAAGCATTAAATGCTAGAACAATTATTTTAAAGTTGTCTGCTGTTGCTTCTCTGTGTATGGTGTCTTAGCAAGTGTGTGATGGAAGATTAGTACTGTTCTCCAGATCTCCTGTACCTGGGGCTATTGGTGGAGGCACATACATGCTTGCTTACACATCATAATCGGGTTAAGGTTA
Source organism: Mesocricetus auratus (assembly GCF_017639785.1). Lineage (NCBI taxonomy): Eukaryota > Metazoa > Chordata > Mammalia > Rodentia > Cricetidae > Mesocricetus > Mesocricetus auratus. Next base: position 37,531,650 of record NW_024429189.1, read on the forward strand.
ACAGAATGGCCATTAAAGGTCCACATCTCAACCATACTGCCTAATATGAAGGTTCTTCTAACTAACTCCTCTATTTAGTGGGGCATAATGAAATAACATGCTTTTGGCTTTAGTGTCATCTGGCAGTTTCTTATAGATATAGTGGGTACTAAATGGTTGTCTGAGTCTCACGTCTTGGAAAGAGGAGAGAAAGAGATACTCACTGAATCTGCATGAAGATGTGATGAGATCTCTAAATTTAAACAGCACCCCAGTGTAAGATGTTAGGTGTCCAAAGCCCCTCTTACCTATAAAGAAACTGGGAAAGAAGTGGCTTAATGACAATTAGCCCCTAAGTGCCATAGCATATTGTATCCAGCTCTTGCTGAATTATTTGTGCTGTACAGGGTCAAGGATGATTCCGTAGTACTATATGGAGTTGTGATTAGAGCAGGTACAGAGGAAGGATGGTGCTGTTACGTGTTCTCTTTCCTGCCAGCCGCCTGGATCCCAAATAGACACACAAGACTTATGTTTATTATAAAGCTGTTGGCCGTTAGCTATGGTTTCTTATTGGCTAGCTCTGACTTAATTATTAACCCATAATTACCAGTCTATGTATTTCCACATAGTCTAAGCTAACCAGACCTACTTGATAACGGCTGACTCAGTATCTCAGAAGAGAAGAGAAGAGAGCGATTTCCTGTTTGTCCCTGTTTATATTCAGATTCTGCCCAGCTACGTCACTTCCTGCCTGGTCAATCAGCCAATTAGTGTTTTATTCATTAACCAATAAAAGAAACATAAACACAGAAGGACGTGCGTGCCTCATCAAAGTGCCGAGCTTATTAGCTCACAGTGGATTCCTTCCTCCTATGCTCAAGGTGATGGAACCCTATGGAGAGAATCTTTAGCTTTCTCCTTATCATATCCATAGGATGTTTTCTCTACAGGGCTGGTGGCTGGTGTCTTCCTCATTCTTTACATCTATCCCTGCTATTTAGCTGCTGGAGACCTGGGTCCTGAGGCTGTGCCTAACTTTTCATCCCCATGGCTCAGCGTGACGCCTGGCACTTAGGAAGATTCCAGTAAATATCTGTAGCGTGAGGCAGTTATTTGGACTTCAAGAACTGCTTTGAAACTTAGGGGACTAGCAAACTGACTTGAATTGGAGAAAGCTTGAGTACCAGGGAAGACTTATCGGGAAGGGAAAGCAAATGGGGAGGGTGGGAGGGCTTAAGTCTGAGGAGTAAATTTGAGGATGAAGAGAGTGGCAGGTACGGTGTAGAGAACGCCCTGGAAGGTGCAAAGGCTGCTGGAGGGGGCGGAAATCTTGGTGTATTCGTGTGTGTAACTCTAGTAAACATGGATGAGTAAAGACAGACAAAAGGCAGCTGAGCCCTGCTTGACCAGCTCAGACTGTGTCTTCTTGATATTGAGGGCCACCTGCTCTTCTACTCCATTGTGGCACCTGGCCTTCTTTCACAGAAATGTCATGGTTGCTGAGGGCAGCTCACTTAAGAACAGAGATGATTTTGTGTTATCAAATAGCAGGCCATGACTGAGCTCAAATTTCTTTTACGAAAATATTTTGTTCACTAAACATAAATCTCTCTCTAGTAGACATGTAATGGTGATTTTGAGTAGGTAACTTCCTAAAATCATATGGTCTTCCAGTCTCTTCTGAAGCAAGACAGGGCTATTTACAATGCATAGACTTGACATGATGTTCTTCCACACCCTGGAGTTTATATGCTATGCACACGGAAAATTGAACATAAAAAAACCCTAAATTAAATTATCATCTTTCTATTAGCTATGCCTATTTTGCCTTGCTTATCTAGAAGTCTAGTGCTCTATCCATTGGACAAAATAGCCAAGTGATTGTGTCATATTTTATAGAAAAAATACCTACCAGATTTGGAACCAATGATGCTGGGTATTGCACTGTAATGAAAGTCAAACAAAAAATAAAGTTAAAAATATTCAAATCAGCAACAACAATGAACCCAAGAAGACCTGCAGTCAGGAAAGCATGAGTGAGCTGGCAAGCTTCTGTGGTTTACTGAAGACATGAGACTAGGGATGTTCCAGAAATTCTAGAACAAATCATATACCCTCAGAATCTCATCATTGGTCATGGGGGACCAGTTACACAGAAGGGACTTGATGCTTGACACCAAATCCCTATTTCCTAGTGCTCAGAGTGAGGAGAGGGACATGGGGTATGGCAGTTTAGATCAGGGTCATATGAATATCCAGCTGCTCTTGTTCATGGACTGAGGCCTCATGCTGTACTGAGTGAACTAGCAAATGATATTCAAGACCACCATATCTAAAAAATCAGCGAGGATTGATTTCTGTATGTACATTATAATGGCCTTGGGGGGGGCAGAATCAGTTTTGATGCATACAGCCTGAGATTCATTTCAGTTTTGCATATGTAACTTTTGTCATTAGAAGGACCAGTTTGTATCCAGGGAGCCCTTTGCCATACAAGTGACCATCAGGTAATAAGATTCATCTTCCTGTGATGTCTGTGCCCATTATTATTCCAGGTACTTGGAGACCCAGTGAGTTGGAGCCCTCACTGAGCTGCCCTCTTGTCCCTTCTCAGTGACTGGGTGAGGCTAGGACTAGGCGGATGGCTGGTGGGGAAGGAGTAGTGGAAATACTTCTCGGTTCATATCGAGCCTGGTGGAGTGGCCTGAAGATTGGTGCATGTTTGCAGGAAAATGGAAACCATGTGAGAAATCTTCAATGTATGAGGAAGGTGGTCTGGACTGTCTTTTGTGGATTAAGAGATGAAGGACTGAAAGCTACAGGTGGCACATGTTAATGACCACAGATAATCAAGAAATGACCAAATGCAGACTCTTTCCAATAACGTTATCTGCTTGTCCTTTTCATTCAGCAGGATTTTCTTCCTTTGTTCTTGAGATAATGCTTCTCAGGGTGGCAATGTAGTTCAGCTGTTACCATTCTAGCCCAAAGGTTTCCTCAAGTACCACGTAAACTGGATATGGCGGTCATGTCTATAACTCCAGTACTCCAGAAGTAGAGCCATTGAGGATCAAGGTCATCCCTACACAGCAAGTTCAAGGCCAGCCTGGACTACGTAAACCCCTGAAGAGGTTGTACTTCTCATCTATGCTTTTCTCTTTTGTCATAATCTTAATCATGGAAATGTGTCCAACTTGAACTATTTTCAGTTTTTTTTATTCCAGTTCTAAAATAGGACATGAAGTTAGATGCATCATTTCCATTTGATTGACTGAACATGAAAGCAGTGTCTCCTCAACAATTATGAATCATGTACGTGAATTCTGGCTAAATACTTGATATACTAAATCACAAAGCACCCTAGTTTTATGTGTTCTTTCTTCAGTACTTATGGGGTCAGTGAGTGCCTTTGAAGAACTTGCTTTATGTTAGGTTCTGTGTCAGTTGCTAGGCAGAAAGACAGAATCTGTTCCCTTGATAGACAATGATACTGTTTCCTTAGTTCACCCCTGGACATAAGTTCCTCAGCTGTAGCACGGGACTAATAATCTCAGAAACTTAGAAGACATGCTGCAACGACTGGGTAAAAATAATTCATAGACAGCATCTAGCCTAAACCCTTGCAGGAATTCAATAAGAATAATAGTACACGGTGTTAGCACGTTTTTTTATCTGTGCTTTACTTCTGTCAAATCCCCAGGGGCCTAAAGTTGTAATGTTTGGGTAGGTTTTGTTTTAAAATATAGTTATGTTTACTCTTTGAGAATTCCATACAAGCATACAGTGTGCTTTAATTGTGATCATATTCACCCTGCATTCCTCTCCCTAACTCCTCATAGATCTATTCCTTATCTCCCCACCCTCCCCAACTTCATGTACCCTTTGTTTCTTTTTAAAACCCACTGAGTTTGGTTGGTTTGATGTGGTAACTTCTGTCAGAAGAGGTGAAGTGTACAGTTCTATTTTCTTCTTTTTCCATCTTCATCTTTGTCTCAGTCTCCTCCTTCTTTATTCTCCCTCCCTCGGTCCCTCCCTCCCTCCCTCCCTCTCTTCCTTCCTTCCTCTTCTCTCCCCCTTCTTCCTTATTCTTCCTGTTCTCTTAAAAAAACTGCTTCATTGTTGAGGTGAGACCATGGTTTTCCTGGTTTACTGACTTCTTAAGTGGTACGTAATTTGAAGCCATGATTCCTTGTCTAAACAGCAAGGTGAGAGAGATCCTTGTGGTCACAGTGGGAGTTTTGTGTCTCAGGCCAAAATGTCAGAGTACATATGGCAGTATCTGGAAGGAACAGGCTGTCTTCGCTCCTTCTCGGTCTCTACCATTTACCTATTCGTTCACCATTAGCTTCTTCAAACTTATTATGGGTTGAAATGGTACCTTGAATTAAAATGGAGCTGTACAGCTGTTCTGAACACTTGTTTTGCCAGTACTTAATAAATGTCAGCTCTGATTCCACTAAGAGTCACTACTAGTAGTACTAGAGTCATCATTGAAACAAAAGTGGGGGGGGGGGGCTCACTAGCTAAACCCTCTTCTAGGACAAGTTTTTACTTTTGTTAAGGATTTTATGCATCTCTCTAACAATGCAGTTGTTACAAATTGTTCCAGGTGGAGAGAGAACCACTGAGTGGGCTGATCCACTCATGTTACTTGTATTAGTGGGGTTTGTGTTATCAGGGAAGACAGTGTAATCATTCCTACCCCTTGGCCTTGTGCTCATGGCGTCTCCCACTCCAGCGTAGTGTGCCCCTCCTCCTGCCTTACTTGCTTAACAAACATCCATGTCAAGACTCAGGGTCAGCCTCATTTTACAAACCACAGCTAGTTACTGAGTGCTACTGTCTGTTGGGTGCAGTTCTAGGTGTCCAGAGAGGACCTGGAAGCAGATCATGGGGACCTGTGTGACCTCACCTAGCCCGTGAAGGAGGCATGATGCCCTTATTCCTCTTTTGCTAGGCATAAGTATCCTTCACCCCTTTGTGTAGCATGCTTAGAATTGATAACAGTAGCTCACTACTCTTACTTAACATTTCCTCTTTGTCTTCTAGTCTGAAAATTCCTTCAGGGAATTAGCTCACATTACCCTCATTGAGTACCTGGCCATGCTTGCACGTAACTGGTGCACAGCAAATGTTTCCAGAACACATATGAGTCAACATGGGTGTTTGGGTTGATAGTCATCCAGATATTATGTATCACATTGTTCATTTATTCTGAATGTCTGCCACATGTTTAGCAACCCTAAACAGTGCTTGGGGATATGGTTTACATTTCAGTGGAAAAGGAGGGTTTAACAAATAAGTAAAACATATAGACTCAAAGTATTTTGGAAGAAAAAGTTGGAGATGGGGCATTCGTGGATCAGGGATGGATATGCACATTCAGGGATGGTGGGGGGGTATTTGCAGAGAAAGTGAAATTTGGACCAAGGCCTGAAGGAGGTTAGGAAACTCCATTCAGTGTAGAAGAACCATTCATTGCCAATCCCCACTGAAGAGTGTACTGACCAACATGGTCAGTAAATACTCAGCTGAGTGGAGGCAAGGTGGTCAGGTTGTACACAGCCTTGTGCATAGCTGTGAAGACTTTGATGTTTGCCCATAGGTCAGGAACTACTGTTGAACCAAGGAAAGGTGTGGTGCAGTGAACATTTTTGATAGCTCATGCTGGTTGTCTTCACCTTGAGCTGGAGGTAAGAGGGCAATTGACAGAGACCAGGTGAATGGGGCAACTAAGGTCATAGTAGTGGAAGTAAGTTGAAGAGATTGTATTCAAAAACTTTCTAAAATTTTGGTTCCTAAAACTTTCAATTATAAAAGAAAGGAAGAGTGTTGTATCAAGCCCTCATCACTCAGATCCACTGAGTTGCCTTTGAATGTTTGTTTTACCTTTAGCTTGTTTTGATGAGTTCCTTTATAGCTAGTTACACACATTGTTAGACTATGCTTCAGTATGACTCTTAAAAATCATGAGCATGGTGCTGTGTGAGCAGAATGCCAGCATCACAGTGATCTAGTGTATTGCTTAGTTCAGATTGGTTATGTCCCCACATGTCCTTTATATTTGCATCTATTTCTAGAGATGATCCCAAACATATTTGTCAGAGATAATCCTTGTTTGCTGTGAGGGGCAGGAAGGACTTTCAGATGGCTGCTGGGTTTAGTCATAACAGATTGAAAGACTTGTCAGGTACTGAACTCTGGAAGAGTCAGAGAGGGATAGAGGCTTGGCCTTCGTTTTGCTCATATTAAGTTTGGGGAGTATTTGGGAGATTTATGTGGAGGGGTGCCAGCTGCAGCTGGATAAATGAATGGGAAATTTGAGGAAGTCTGGCTTGCAAAAACAGTCTGGCAATCTTTAGTGACTGGGTAGCATTTTACACCCCCGTGACATAGCGAGAGCATTGCAGAGAAAGTGAGGAAGTAGGGGCAAACTTGTGAGGACTGGCCCTGAGACCTTGTTTGGGAGAGTAGAAAAACCAACACAGGAGACTAGAAGAGGACCTGTGATTGGAGAAGAAGGTGTGAAGGACCAGCTGTATCCAACAGTACTGATGGTTGTGTCACACTCGGATGTCTACTGTATCTGTCAAGAGCTGTTCACATGGGAAGGGAATGGAGAAACAAACTACTCCCACACGGCTTAAGAGAAAGGGGGAGTAATTACAACAGTGAGTGCCCAAGAACTTCATTACAGGGAAAATTCTGAAAAAGTGGGTGATAATTACAGGGGATATGGGGTTAAGCACACATTCATCCTGTGAGATAGAGTCTAACCTGTCTTACCAAGGCTAGACTGGACTCCTGGATTCTGCTTATCCTCCTGCAGCTGTCTCTCTAGTGTTGAAACTAACCATGCCTGGTTAAACAGTGTATTTTAACAAAGGGAAAATGATGGCATATTTGTGTGCTGATGAGAATAATCTAGCAAAGAGGAAAGAAAAACCTGAAGAGGAAAGTAAGAGGTCTGAATTGTTGGCGAGGCAAGCAGAGAGAGCAGTGCATCCATGGTAACAGGAGGAAGGAGTGGCATGAAGGTAGGCAGTCCCTTCAGATTCTCCTGATTGCTTCTTTTGTCCCAGGGAGATGACAGAGAGGCTCATCAGTGGACACTGAAAGGGAACAAGAATTGGAAAATGGAATTCTCTGCAGTTTCTTTGTAAGGAGTGTATGGGTCCCTGGTAGAGAGGGCAAGGAACAAGAGTAAGTTGCCTTCTGTGGGACAAAGGAGGTGGTTACTTCCAGGTTACTTTGTCTCAGTTCAGAAGGACCAAGAGATGAAATTTTTCTGCTCAGTAACTTTTAGCCCAGAGAAGCAAATGAGACACTAATTTAAAAATCCTAACAACCAAAAAAGAAGGGTTGGTATGGACTTTGCATTATAGTTTCTGTGGGACTCTAGGCGGAAGGCCGAATGGGGGACTGTGCACTTCTGACTTGATACTGGCACAGCTTTGGGGTACACATTTTATAAAACCAGTTTGGAACGGACACCATCCAGTAGGTCATCTTTGTCATTTCCACAGTCATTATGTGGGAGGTGGGTGGGAGGGGCTTCAGTCAGCCTGTACCTTTGAAATAAGTGCACACGATTCCTTTGAGAAAACACTGTCATGTTATCAAAGTATCCTTTTGTTCGCTGTTGAAAAGCTGCTGGGGTCAGAAGTCACGGCTGAATTGGAGGCTGTTCCATTCCAGACTCCCTGGGAATCATGTACCATACACTGATGATTCCCAGACCTTCATGATTTCTCATGAGCTTTGGCTGATGTGATGGGTTAGACATTTTTATTTAACTTATGCTTTTAAGTCTAAAAGACACACCCTGTAAGCCAGTTAGCTTCCAAATCCATATATAAATAAGAGAGAAGAAAGGACAAAAACAGCAAAGAGCCCATTTTTGTATCTTTCTGTTTATACTTCACATATTGTATCCTTATTCATTATTTTAGATATAAAACACTCACTTTGAAGATATGATTTTCATTAAGAATACAAAAAATAAAATAAAATGAAAAGTAAATGGGGAAACTGTGAGGGCTATATTTTTTATAGGATCCTATGAGGTTCGCATTTTTGTATCCAGAAATTAATCCTGCCTTTCTAATCAGTAGTGCAAATAAAAATTACCCTGAGATTATTAAATGTTAATTGTCTGCACTTAACAGTAAGTTGTTTAGTGTCTTAGCTCAAACCATAGGTTTATATGTAATAAAATTTTTATCTTGAATCAAAGTACCAGTTCTGTTATTTTTAGCTTTTATGATAAAATGAGATAGTTATTTTTAGCTTTCTATGATAAAAATGTTGTTGTGTTCCAAGGAAGGGGAGATAGTATGATACACTTTGAAGCTGCCATGCAACTGTGGCAATGAGAAAAATTCTGCTCTCTTTTTAGGTAAATGGCTCCTGGGAGGTAGGCGAACCCAGCTGGCAAATGGGCACTTGTCTTTGAACTCAGTTCAGTCTCAGGGAACCACATGGTCGGAGGCGGCAACTCACTCCAGAAAGATGTCCTCAGACCTCCACACACGCGCCATGTCATCCGGGAGACCCAAAAGGGGATTATGGGCTGTGGATTTGAAATAAAACACAGATGGCGTTCTAGAGAGTTTTCAGTGGCCCTGCCCATTGGTCCTTCAGACCACCTGTCTGGCTCCATCCTTGCACACGTTGCGGGTGATGAACGTCTGGTCACAGTTCTCCGTGTACTCTTGCATTTGATGGTGGCTTTTGTTTTGAAGTTCCACCAAGCCCCCTGTCCTGACACAGCTATGTCACCTGGAGCTCCCAGGCAAGCCCTTACCCCTCCCATCTCTGCCCTGGAGTAACTTCTAAACTCAGATCACCTGCCTGTGGGAGTCAGCAGGGTCTAGATCTTGACCATCAAGCTCCTTGATGTCATCCATTCCCATCCGCTGTGCTGTACTGACACAAGGTGCCCGTGTGGTGAGCTTGCTGTTGTATAATGGCTTTTGTTTGAGCTCACTCTCTTTCAAGAATCTGTTCCATGTCATCGACTGTCTAATTCTCAGCCAAAGCCCCTTAATGCATGCCTTTCCAATCCAACATCACTTTGTCCTCAGACATAAAATCATATCAGGTTTTGGGTAACCACCTTCTTTACACTTACATATGTACTTTAAGAGCTGAAGCTCTTTTTTTGTTTTCAATAAAGATCCAAATAAAATTTATGCATTATAATGGCCAACATCAGGTACAACTTTATGAATCTATGTAGATTTTCACTCCTCCCTCTTTTTCATGGTAATTTTTGTAATGTTTTTATTTAAATTAGAAGCATGAATGCTTCACATGTCAATCCCAGGTCCCTCTCCCTTGTCCCTCCACCAGCCCCCAAGGCCCCCACTCAATCCCCCACATCATTCCCCAGGGAGGGTGAGGCCCTCCTTGGGGTGATCTCTAAAGTCTGTCATTTCATCAAGGGCAGGACCCTTCCCCATGTGTCCAGAGTGAGAGCACATCCCTCTATTTGGAATGGGCTCCCAAAGGTTATTCATAAACCATGGTAAACACTGATCTACTACTCAAGGCCCCAGTGATTTCTGTGACCTCCTCACTGAGACTACATTCATGGAGTCTGGATCAGTCCCCTGTTGGCCTTTCAGCCATCAGTCTGGGGTTCAAGAGCTCCCCTTTATCCAGTCAGCTGTCTTTGAGGGTTTCACCATCATGGTCTTGACCCCTTTGCTCATCACTTCTCCATCTCTGTCACTAGGTTCCAGGGGTGCAGTTCTGTGTTTAGCTGTGGGTATCTGTCTCTGCTTCCATAAGTCACTGGATGAAGGTTCTAGGATGGCATAGAAGGTAGTCATCAACCTTACCATCAAGGAGGGGCATTTAATGTAGTCTCTCCACTATTGCTTAGTTTGCCAGTTGGTGTTATCCTTGTAGATCTCTGGAGATCTCACTAGTGTCAGCTCTCTCCTCAAGCCTATAATGACTCAATCTATTATGGTGTATCTCATCCTGATCTCCTCTATTCTTACCTCGACACAACCTTCCTGCTCCCCCATACCTTCTTCTCCCCTCCTCTTATCCCCCTCTTTTTTCTGTCTCTCTCTCCCCTTTACACGTACATATGTACTTCAAATGGTGTATCTCTTGCCATCTGGAAGCACAGTTTGCATAGCTTTGGGTATGTTATATGATACTTGTGGTACAACCCAGAACTTTCTGCATGTCAGGCAAAAAGCTCCATTAATGAGTTATAGGCCAAGTCATGTTTTCACTGTCTGTTTTGAGACAGGGTCCACCAAGTTGCTGAGACTGGCCCTGAACTTGCTTTAGTCTGGTGGGCCTTGACCTGCAGTTCCCCTGCCTCTGCCTTCTGGTTAACCATGGTTTACAGCTCTGCATCACCGGGCCTGGCTTCAGATGTATGTCCGATCCTAGATATATCTGATAAAAGCATAGTGGGATTTTGTTTTAGCCTGGAAATGTGTTTTCTATTTTTCTACCAGACCTTCACACATATTGACATAATATCCTTCCCCTATGTCTGTCTTGGCTGATGATTTGTGCTTCTATTTTCTCCTCTCTCTTAGTTTGGATATTACATAGTCAGTTTTTAAAGTCTGAAATATTTCAAATGCATCCTCTCTACTGATTTATGCTATTTTGGGGGTGGAATTTTTTGAGTCAGGGTTTCTCTCTGTAGCTTTGTAGAGTTTGAGGTTGGCCTCAAATTCACAGAGATTCTCCTGCCTCTGCTGCTCAAGTGCTGGGGTTAAAGGTGTGCGCTACCACCACATGGTGATTTATGCTATTTGTTATGTTTTTCATTTTGTTTGTTTTTTTTAACTTGAAGGCATCAGTATTAACCTGAAAAAGCCATAGTTAGAGAGGCATATATACATATATATATATATACATACATACATATATATATATATATATATATTCTCTGTTTTGTCTGTCTCCCTTTTTTGTAGTAGCTAGACTTTCTACTTGAAATCACATGGTTTTTTTGTCCAAAGATCCTTGAGGTTTGCTAGAGATGAAATATCCTAGCTTTTGTTGTCTAAAATGAATTTCCTTCTTATCCCTCAGATGTTTTTTTTTCTGAGTACAGAAAAATACAGGCTGTGTTAGCTATTAGCAGACAAATGCACCATTCCACTGTTGCCTTGCTTACATGGTTGCTAGGGAGAAGTTGATGGCTAGTCTGTCAGTCCTTGGAGCATAATGCCATTTTACCTTCTGTGGTTTGTGTGAGTCTCCATTCAGTCTTTATCTTTCTGTATTTCCAGCATGCTAGGTTTGGATATAAATATTTTATAAGAATATTCTTCCCAAGACTCTCTAGAATTCTGAAATCTGTAGATTGCTACTTTTATCAATTTTTACCCTTACCCTTTGAAATACTATCTTTTTCCTACCCACTCTGCTTCTTCTATAGTCACTGTTAAGTATAGTATGAATAATAAAAACCCAGAGACAGATATTGGGGTTCAAGCTGAAGATCAGAAAAGCAAAGCAGCCAGCCACTAGAGAGTTCTTACCTCTACCAAGGCTGGGGTGATCCTGTCCTCAGAGTGGCTGGAGACTGAATGCCTATGAGACCCTTTGCTCCTGTCTTATATACCTCTCTAGTGCTGGGATTAAAGGTGTGCACCACCACTGCCCAGAGTCTATGACTAGCTAGTGTGGCTTCTGGGATTAAAGGTGTATACCATCCCTGCCTGGCCTCTCTAACTGTGGCTAGCTTTGCACTAGCAAGCTTTATTAGGTCAGAAACAATATATCACCACAGTTAAGTGTATTTTAGATCAGCTCATGGTCTTCATGTATCTTAATTTCCTTTCCATGCTGTCCCATCTGCCTGTTTCTGTGACTTCATGTTAGATGACCTCTGGCCTATTTTGGAATCATGGATTGTCTTTTAAATGTTTCTATTTTTAATCCCTTCTTTTTCTGGTTCTTAAATTGGCTATTACAGTTTTTTATTTGTTCTTTTAAAATCCTGCTTTTTTATCATTCCTACTATCTGAAGATACTTTTTCTCTATCTTTTGTTTCTTTAGTAACAAGAATAATCATAGTTGTTTTATAATCTGATATGCTGATGACATTTGATAGTTCCCATGTTTGTGGGTCTTTTTCTGATTCTAGCTCATGGGCCTTGTTCCCCTTTACTGTTAAAGTTGTGGTACTCATGGATTTCGATATATATTATATATAATAAATATGTAATTTACATTTATACATTGAAACATTGAGGCTGAAGAGGAAGATGATATTGTATAGCGGGACGTTGGTGGCACAAGCCTTTAATCCCAGCATGTGGGAGGCAGAGGCAGGTGGATCTTTGTGAGTTCGAGGTCAGCCTGGTCTACAGAACAAGTACCAGGATAGGCTCCAAAGCTACACAGAGAAACCATGTCTCAAAAAGCAAAACAAACAAACAAAAACAAACAAACAAAAAAGATATTGTCCTGGGTTTTATCCCGCATTTGCTGATATTGTCCGTCTAGGGCCTTCTCAAACCAAGTTCATGGCCTTATACTTCCAGACGAAGGAAAGTGAGCTTCAGTTGTGGCCACAGCAGTGGGACTCTAATTATAATATCTCATTCTTTTCTTCTTTTCTTTTTACATGTGTCATGTCTTTTTGCTTTCTCTCCCTGTAAGTTGGAATCAGAGCAGTGTGCAGCAGCCATGACATGGACTGAATGTTATATTGTCTTATATTTCCTATGACAAATGAAGTGATCCATTGCTTTAAAACTCAGCCTCCTGTAAGTTCTCAGGAGATTGGTAGAAAGCAACCATATTCTTTGCCAGGATATAGCAAGAATGGCCTAAGGTCAAGTTCCTGATGGAACCATTATCCCCATCAATACCTCAAGCATGGAGATGGCCTTCACTATCACTATACGGTTATTGGTGCTCTGGACTTCCTTCCCAACTCCCACCAGAATTGCCTACCAAGTTCTGCTTACACAATTCTAGGATTGATTTTTCATGACCAAAATTCCAAACTTTTCTATCTTCCTTCTGTAAGCCGGTTCCAGAGGCTTAGGAACCACACAGTCGACTCTGTCATGTCAGTGGTCTAGCTTCTTCATACCAGTACTCTCTCTTAGTCGTCTTTCCCATAAGTGAGGCTGAAATCCTCCCAAGAAACAGTTGAAGAGAGGAAGGGTTCATTCTAGCTTTCAGTTCCATAGGAGCATTTCCACTGTGACAGGGAAGGGATGGCAGCAGGAGGGGGATCAGGAGCAGGAAGCCATCAAGTCACATTGCATCTATCACCAGGAGGCAGAGGATAGCATGTGGGGCAATCTACATAAGGCCCACCACCATTTTCGCTGGTGCGGCTCTAAGTCCTCATGGTTCCACAGCCTTCTGGACTGCGGACCAATTGTTTAAACACATGAGCCTGTTGGAGAATTTCACATTCAGAATACAGTACCTTTCCTTTTTTCTTACGCTCTGCTTATACCCTCAAGTGACTTTAGAGATTCTTCAGTTAGGTGTTTATGTGTGATTCATATTCATCCTGGGGATGCAGTCCTTTAGGGTTCCATCATGAGATGGGGACTGTCTCCTGTAATACCTTCCACAGATTCTTCTCCTTCTCTCCAGGGGCTGCCAAGGGAGAAACATGACCCTCCACTTAGATTCTGGGTGCCAGTAACCCTTAGGTTAATAACCTGAGAACTCTTACTCTCTTACTATCCCTGGTTCTTTAGGGATTGTGTGTTTGTGTTTTCATGTGTTTCTACATGTTTATGTGTATGTGTGTGCATGTATATGTGTAGGATAGAGCATAATCTCAGTTGTCATCCTAATGTTTGCCACCCACTTCCTTTGGGAAACAGTCTGTCATCGACTATGACCCTCCAATTAGGCTACACTAGCAGGGACACTCTGCCTCCAGAACTCTGGGATTATGAGCACACACCACCTCATCTGGATTCTGGGGATTGAGTTTGGGTCTTCAAGCTCGCAAGGCAGACATTTTATCAACTGAGCCATCTCCAGAGACTAAGAATTCTCTTTTTAGAATTTTAAAAAAAATCGAGGCTAGCAAAAGTTGGTCTAAATATCCTCATTGGCTCTGTCAAAAAATCAAGTAGTAAGAAGAGTTGAAATCTAATGAGTATTGTCTATTGGAGGAAAACAAAAACACCATGTGGAGTATGCCGACAGGGTTTAAATGCTTTAACAATACAGACATGGAAAGCCAGGGTTTCTATAAATTCCAGTTTTATACATCCTTTTAATATTGTTGCAAAGTTAAGCAAGGTCAGTTTGGTAGCAGCAATTTCATAAAACTGCACCCCACAGCTTTAGGTTCTTAGATTCATAGCGAGGTAACCATCTTTGCTCAGCACTTATTGGGCAGTCATAGTAGAGAGTCCTTGATAGCCATGGTCTCTTAGAGGCACAGAATATGCAGATTTCTCTACACTGTTGTCTGATGCATATTAGGAAGTAACTTACAGCAAGATTGTTGCTTTACATGTACAAGAAAACAATGCTGGCAAGGCTTGCCCTACAAAACAACAGATGCAATTTAATCGGATTTGGCTAGCTCTCGGGATGCTGGTTGTGTGCATGCCAGATTGATGTCTTTGGCAGCGTTATGCTGAGAATAAGATCTTCAGTCAGATTTTGAGTAGAAGAGCATGCATCTGTGACAGAACAGGCAACGCACAGAGGGTGTCCAGACAGGCAATAAGGGCTGACACATAAGCATAGCCCCCAGGAAAGAGCCTAGGAAAAGAGCCAGTAAAGAGAGCCATGAGAAAGGAAAACACTCCTTGCTGATATCCCAGAACAGCCTGGACTGGAAGCGTGCAGCTGGACTAGCTGTCACCGCCCATTGCTTCTTCACCTTCTCCTAGACTCTAAGGAGACACAAAGAGGCTGGCCTTCCAGGGTCTTTTATGAAGTCAGCCATGCACCTTGGAAAGATAGTTCCGACGTAGCAGCCCTTCGTAGTACCAAAATTGTAAACTTTGGAGAAGTATGGGATTCACAAAACGGGACCTGTAGGGAAGGGCCAGGATACTGCAGTTGGTTACCAGGCTACAGGGCCGTTTTATTGTATGCTTTAATTTGCTGTCCCATCCTAATGAGTCGTTGTTATCATGCCTGGTATAGAACTGACTGTCTTCCAGGAAAATGAGTTCTGGTCTGTGACAAATGCTTTCCCTGGTCTTATGAATATTCCATTTGGTAATTGTTTTAATGTTGACTTGATGGTCCCCTGCCATCATCATCACATAAACATTTATTGATACTTACTGTGTGCCCAGTTCATCGCCACAGTTATGTTGCTTACGTCTCACTGCAAGCAGCATCCATCAGATGAAACGGAGTTACCAGCTTGCAGGCTGCTAAACATACTCGGTGGAGTCCAGGTGAGGTTGAGGCCATTCTGCTTGTTGTGATGTTACTTGGTTCAGTGACCATTGCATGCTGAACAATGAGTACAGAAGATAGTACAGAAGATCGTGGTGGCGGAAGCACTGTGTCCACCCCATGTCACTGGTGTCCTGGCTTCTTCTCTGCTTACCGTCTTTCCCCTAAAATCGTGGACTGATGATCAAGCACTCAGACCTTGGGGCTTGGTAAATCTGGACTACAGGGCTGTGCTTCCTAGATTGGCTTGCCTTCCAAGTCAAGTTTGTCTAGGGGACACTGCTTTACTCCCAAGTATAGCTTGGGCAGTGGAAGGCAGGTCTTTCTGAGAACAAGCTATTCACTGTGCCTGGGGCATAGCAAGTCTGCAAGGAGTTTAACTATCACTGCTGTAGTTTCAGTAATTGGTATGATTATATGCTGGCCTTGGGTGTGAGGAAAGAGGGAAAGTGTTTGAAATACACGGGAGGAATGTGGCTCCTGGGTCTGTCAGAGGGCTGATTCAGCTCATAAAGGTGCACTGCCAGCCCACAGGGAAATAAGCAGGCCTGATCCTCCCAAATCCTGAGCTGCAGGCCTCCCTGGGTAACTGTGTTTTTTTTTCCAGGTGTTATTTAATTTTTAAAGATTCAAATTTTGGGCAGTTAGGGAAAGAAGCAAAGTGTGATTTGCCTTGACTTTAGCCGTATTTGACACAGTTGAACCTGGGCTGGGTCGTCCAGAAGGGGAAACAGAAGTGGTTTGTTGTAGGAAGTATCTCTTACTGGGCAGCCCTCTGAAATAGTAAGCTCATAGGGAAGGTTACAGGGACCATCTGCACGGGGAAGGTTTTCTTGACCACTGCTTGCACTGCTTGCACACTAAGGGATGGCTCTTCTGTTCAAAGCTGCCACCTCCATGCTGCCTTTCGACAGGGATAGTTATCTGTTATCAGCTGTGTCTATAGGAAAACACACACACACACACACACACACACACACACACACACACACACACACACACACACACACACACCCCCAAAAGCAACTTTTACTTTTCTGGAAGCAGGTTAAGCTTCAGTGAAGACATGTGGTGTATGTCTTAGAGTGATCAATATAACATGATTTAAGGAATTTGAACTGAGACCTTTCCGTTCCAGCCTATTTTAAACTTCCATTTAAAGAAGCATAGTGTGGCAATAAGAGAATATTATTATGACTTGTCGTTCTTACTAAAAGTTACTCGCCCTCAATTTGGGAAAAGCCCTGCTCTAAGGGACTTAACTTTGGATTTAATTATAGTAAAGCATGCAGCATGAAGATAACCATCTTCACAGACTGTACAGTATGTTCACATGGTTGTGTAATCAGCCACATGGTCCGTCTCCAGAACACTTCATCTTGTAAAACTCAGACTCTGCAGCCCTGAGCACTCGCTTTTGGTTTCCTGCCCTCAGTGGCACCCTTCTGCCCTCTGTCTCCCTGTCCTCAGGGCACCCTTCTGCCCTCTCTGTCTCTGTGGGTTTGACTGTTCTGGGTACCTCCCATAAGCAGAAGCATGAAGTATTTGCCCTTTCTGCGGTTGGCTCTTTCACGTAGCATCGTGCGCTCAAGGGGTCACCCATGTGGTGTGTGTCCAAATTTTCCTCATTTCAAACCTGGATAATTGTCCAGTTTATTTATAGTGCTGCATTGTGCACCTGCTGTATTTTATCCCTTTTCCTCTCCATGCCCCTCTCCTCCTAGTAAGTATGTGGTTAAAGACTTCATTCTAAATGGACCAGTTTACTTAATTTGTTAATGCATTAGAGGGAGTTTATCTGCCCCTGGAAGAGGAGAGGACAGGAAACAGAGACAGAGGTGCTGGTTGGAGAGGAGTGGCTGGGCTTTGGATAGAGCAGCACAGGTCTGGTCCTGGGCCCCCACTATCGAGCCGTTTCTGCCTCTCATTATTACCCAGTCACAGCAGCAAATGAAAACAGTGAAAGAGATGCTTGTGGCCACAGGCAGACTGGAACGCAGTTTTCCAAGGGTCCAAGCTTCCTGGTTTGTTCTAACTCTTCCTCCGCCTCACTTAATTTATTAGCCATCTTTCTAGGTCGCAGCATATAGGAAGATGTGCCGCATTCTGATTAATGGCTGCATGTTGTGAGGATTTAATTTGCTAACCGTTGCTTCTTTCTGAATGAGCAGAAAGAAAGCTTCAAGGGGCATTTTGTATGTGTATATTTTATGTGTTTTTTCCCCAGAATAATCTTTTAAATGGAATTTCTATTTAAAGGGTACACATTTCATGTTTGGTCTTGGAATTAAACGCTGATGCACGGACCTTGCTGAAGACTTTGCCAAATGATACCCTAACTGAAGCATGCATGGTTCTGGAGAAGCCACCAGGGTTCAGAGAATTAGAACCCATCCCTAGAGTGGTTTCAGCTGGCCATGGCTGACTTTGGGAGCCTAAATTACCAGCCAGTTGTTTAACCCACCACATCTGTTCTAATGGGCAAGAACTTGACTGTTGTGGGATCCCTCCCCGACCAATCAGAGGAAGTCATGGCAATGGAAGTAGAAGAGGGAAGCCCTTTCGTGTGAAGGCTGTGCTTAAATTTCTTTTTTATTTTGACATTGGTAACTTGGTTCAATAAATATTTTAATAGACCATTATATAAGAATATTATTAGAGAAAAATTACTAAGTAAGAAGGTATGTGATTTAAACTAGCAGGCATTATATATAGCTATTTATTAATGCACAGACATATTGTC
The DNA here is from genome assembly GCF_017639785.1 of Mesocricetus auratus. Classification (NCBI taxonomy): domain Eukaryota; kingdom Metazoa; phylum Chordata; class Mammalia; order Rodentia; family Cricetidae; genus Mesocricetus; species Mesocricetus auratus. The sequence goes on from NW_024429189.1 coordinate 37,549,769, forward strand.
TATGTATATAATTCCAGTATGTGTTAGAAATACATTGTTCCTTTTAGTGCAAGCAGTTGGTGGTAACATTATAAAGTAAAATTTTAATAAAGTACAAAATTTTAGACTTTGGGAAGATAAAGTAGAAAAGGAAGGAATATTCTAGTGCAGTAAAAACATTTTTCAGTGTAAGACTACTAGAGTGAATCCAAATGACTTGTCTACGTCTTCCCCAGTCGATGTGTCTTGTTGCTTTATGGACAGGGCCATGGTGTGCTGGTGGCCCTTTTTATATACAGTATTTTAGCCATGCAGTCTTGCACGCAAGTGGCTTACCTTTGACAGGCTCTGATGAGCCAGCAGTTCTAATATATCACATACAATATTGTTAAATCACCAAAACCTTCATTGAGGAAAATGGATTTTACACAGTAGACCTTTTCTCACTGACATTTAAATTGTATCATTTTAACTACAAGTTCTTAGAGTGCCCTTAGCCCAAAAAAATCTTTCTCCTTAAAACGTGTTCCCTGGTTTAATTTCATCGTCACAAAGATGGATGAGAGCAGATTCTAGAGGAATTTTTCAAGTTTGGATTGCTTGAATACTGAGAGGTATAACAAAGGAATGGCAACCTAGGGCTTTTAGATGAAGGTACTGTGGGCCGAGAAATAAGTGCACTTTATGAGCAAACAGGTTTTCCACACAGAGACCCTAAGGCTGGGATTTAAATTTTTTAAAATGGGGGCAATCAGATGAGGAAATAGCAAGATTAAGATATTGAAAGTTACATGAGAAAGACCACCAGTTTTTGACAGATATTTAACAGGGTGCCACATAACATATAAGACAATTCTGGTAACTTTGGATTTAGGAGGGGGAAATATATGAGAATAAAATAGATGCTCCAAGTTAACAGTGTGTATTTTGTTGGGTTCTAGATTGAAAAGGCCATTGCCCTCAAGAGAAGAGTGTTGTTAAATAGGAGGGTGCAGTGTAATTTTGGATAGACAAGGAAAAAAATGCATCGAATTCTAATCAACAGAATGTGGAATGTAGGTAGAAAATATATCACAGCCAAAGTTAGAGCATGAGCAGAGATGCGAACTCCAGGGTCGTGTAGGAGAACCTGTTGGGTAGAGCTTAGACTTGGGGAAGGGACAGGGGCTTGGAGAGCAGACCAAGATCAGTGGAGTCCTGGATCCTGCAACAGAAGCTTCATTAGGACACAGAGTTTGTGTGGAGCGTTGGAGCAGGATTCGATGGTGTGATACTTAAATATCAGCCTGGCTGCAGCATGCAGTGTGAAATGAGATTTAACTTTTGCAGAACTGTTGGGGGTTAAAAGTGGGGTGCAGTGGGGAGGAGATGTTTCAGCCATGCCAGAGATGGTCTGTGACCAGAAATTCAATGGCTTCCCCCCCCCCCTTTTTTTTTAGCAGAGTGAGGTAGATTTTCCTTAGCTTTGTGATACTGAGAGTAGAAAGGGTTTTTGACAAAAATACCTATTCATCAGCAGCTTTAAGAAATTGAACAACTTGGGATATTGTGAACTTTTGTTTCTATTGAGGCTTTAGCAAATGAAAAGATAGTAGCTGAAGTCAGTAACCATTCATTTTGTTATAGTTTGAAAGCCAGAAGATCTGGTTTCATTGGCATACACACAGGGTATCAGTGGGGTTGCATTGCTTCTGTAGGCTATAGGGGAACATCTTTTCATTGCTCTTTCCAGCTGTTGGAAGCTGCCTGCATTCCTTGCTTTGTGGACACATAAAAACCACAGCAAGGCGTCTTCAGATATCTCCAAAACTTTGGGGTCTACTTCTCATCTCCTCTCTTGACTCTATCTTTCTTTCCTCCTTTTTTAGGGATCCCTGTAATTATATTGAGCACACCCAGAATATACACGATTCTCCCATCTCGAAGGTCCTTAGTCATGTCAACTGTGTAAAGCTCACAGGTTCTGAAGAACAAGCTATGGATGTTTCTGAGAGTCTGAGTCCCTGTGGGAATTGCAGTGCCCAAACCAGAAGTGCTTTCCCTTGGAACTCCCCACTTTCCAAATTGCAGTGTCGAAGTGTCCACGCATGGAGAAGAAAAAAATGGATTCTTTGTTCACTTTTTCTCATGAATGCTGCTTGCCTCTCCAGGTTTTGAAGGTTTGGATTGTGGGGATAGTGCTTATTGGTAGAATTTAATCCAATGGTTTGTCCACATCCATGTGTACATGAGCAGGTGCAGAAATGCCTGAGTTTGACAGTTTCACTTAGTTCAAAATTTCCGGGAATTATACTGGGTTCGCGCATGCACGCATGTGTGTCTGTATGTCTGTGTGTATGTGTCTGTCTGTGTATGTGTGTGTGCACACATGTGGAGGTGGTATATCTAAGGTGCCATCTGCTCCCTCCCTTTTAAAACAGGGTCTCAATTGGCCTAGAACTCACCAAGGAGGCTAGGTGGTCTTTCAGGTGAGCCTCAGAGATCTGTCTGTGTCTGCCTAGCTTTAGCATTTTAAGTGCATGCCACCATGTCCAGCTTTTGTTATATGAGTTCTGGAGATCCAGCTCATGCCAAACCCAGTACAAGGCAAGCACTTTACCAAGTGAGCTGTCTCTCACATTGCACTGAGTCCTATTATTATCCAACTGCATCCTCACAAAGCTCACTGGATTTGGTCTAGGCATGTCCATTCAATGTGAGGATGAAGAAATTAGATGCTAAAGGTATAATAAGAATAAAAGCCACAGGACATTCAAAGGACAACTGAAGGTGATGAACATTTTGGGATTTAGGGGAAATTTGTTCCTTCTGTATATTTATATCAACAAGTAAGATGTGACAGTATTCCTTTTTTTCTGTCATTTTCTCAACATTATGCATTTTAAAAGTTTAAAAAATGTGATATGCAGAGGACATTTTTATTTGGTCAAATGCTACTGAATTAGCTGAATTATTATCTGACTCATACACATACTTTGTCTTTTGAAGTGTTTTTGTTCTGTTTATTGGGATAGTGCTCCCATTTTCGTCACATATGGCTGTATTAGCGTCTTTGAAGTTGGTTAGAAGCCTTTTAGATGAAAATAAAAGTTACAGTCAGATCAAAGGATTCTGTAAGTATTTTGTGCTATAAAACTTTATAGAATAACTTATTTCTTTCAAAGTTCTCTTTCAGAACCTCCAAAGATTGATTTTCCCACAGTGATTCTCTCTCTCTCTCTCTCTCTCTCTCTCTCTCTCTCTCTGTCTGTGTGTGTGTGTGTGTGTGTGTGTGTGTGTGTGTGTGTGTGGTGTGTGCGTGTGTTCAAAATTTGCTCAAACTATCTACTGGTTCCTTGAATTCTCATCTAATATCTGCCTTAGCCCTCATCATCACCATCAACTCATGTTAGTCTGCTTCACATGTCAGCACGTATGTGGAGTGGTGACACACATTGCTTTTCGTTGTACTCAACTTCTACCAGCTCTCTGCTATTTTATTTTATTTTGGGGCTCTTAAAATCATGGTAAATCTCATGGCCTTGGGCTTGTGTTAATGCATATGATTATTTCATTTTGTCTTAAGAAAGAAAAAGTATGCTTTGTGCAAATACTGTCTTTGCATTTAGAAGAGTTATTTCAAGTCTGTCTATGAAAGTTTCTGGAATTTTCTATTGTTAATAACTTATGTAAATCATTTGATGCTTGCTTGTGTATTTAGTGACTCATTCATCAAATCATACTTAACTAGATAGCAAGACAAGATGAATATAGGTAAGATTCATCTATTCATTTTAAAAAAGGACTACAGTCTGAGCTGTCCCAGGCATTGTCTTGTTTCTGTGGACGCAACAGTGGACCGAGCTCATGCTCTACCTTGTTGGATCTTATGTTCTCTGTCCTCGCACTGAGGCAGAAAGACAAGGGTGTGAATCCAGACGCCATTTTTCAGCTCCTTGGTGAGTCCAAGCAAGGCATTTCGCATCTGATCCACAGTGTTGTTTTTTATTTTTTTCAACAAAGGGAACAATACACACTCAGAGTTGAATAGCTCATAGATATATGCCATGCCCCTACACAATGTGGCATGGAGTTAAGCTGCTTGCTGATTGTGGTTATTTTTATCATTCTGTGACAGAATGTTACATCCTGAAAATACAATGGAGGAGCCGTGCTAATGCTCTCATGTGGAAAGTTGAGACATTATAATAAGCATATCCCCTTTCTTTACATCCTCTGTTTAATTTCCTATTTAACCCTTTCCTACCCGATGCCGCGCTGTGCCGTCCTCTGATCTGGCTTCCCTGCTCCCCACAGACATCCGAGTCTAGCTCCATGTGCTCACTGGTCTCTGGCCTCAAAATGCAAGATGGGAGTGCTCTTGCCCTTTTCTGCGGACCCACCCCTGCCTGTTTCTGCTTCAGCCTGTAAGCCTGCTGTTCTCTTTTCCCCCTTCAGGTCTGTCCTGTGTGCCTGCTTCAAAGCCCAGCCCATGTCCTGGTGTTGCCATGGTTACACTGCCATCTTTTCTCACACAGATTTCTCCAAAAGTTCCTCTGTGAACTCTTGTAGGGATCCCAACAAGCACTGTTTATTTTAGCTGCTACCCGCTATTTACAATTTTCTCTTACTTCGTTTTACGCATTAAAATGTTTGTCTTTTCGCCAGCTAAACTGCTGTGCTCAGTATATTACATGAACTTTGTTGACTGATGAGCAGTGGGTCTAAGGAATGTATTCCCTTCCTGTGGGACCAGGAGAGTTGCCTAGTGCTGTCTGGGGGATGTGTATGCATAACTTGCCGCTGATTCTCAGGTTCAGTGAGGCCGACTCGTGAAAACCGTTGCTGCCTCTGCTGAAACGTGACGCACTGTCTTGTAGAGACCGAAGTGCTGTTACTACCAAGCTATTCCACCGCTGCTTTTAGGGAGGTCCGCAGAACCTGAGCTCAGGCTCGTGCCAGCAACAGCACCACAGGAGACAGCAGGCAGCTGACTGTTTGCATTCAGTGCTATGATACTTCCGTACCCAGCTGCTGACTGGCAGATGCTGAGATATTTGGGAGAGTATGCGCAGTGTACAGGGAGGGGGCTGTTGTGTCATCTAAGACTTTGGCCTGTCCTTTCTTTTCATGTGGTTTCTGCTAGGGAACTAGGCTGAGTGCTGAGACAGGTTGGGAAACATAGAAGTAAATAAACTGATGCCGAAGCTTTAAATGCCGACATTGTTTTTCTTTCCTGCCTTTTATGATATTGTGTTACTTTACATTGGATTATTTCTTTTTTGTTTTGTTTTTGTTTTTCAAAGCAGGGTTTCTCTGTGGCTTCTTTGGAGGCTGTCCTGGAACTAGCTCTTGTAGACCAGGCTGGTCTTGAACTCACAGAGATCCCCCTGTCTCTGTCTCCCAGGTGCTGGGATTAAAGGTGTGCACCACCAATGCCCAGCTTTGGATTATTTCTTTTTAAATTGTTTACTTTTTCAAATTGGTTGATAGTCCCGTACACATGTGGAATGGATTTTAGTCGTGTCGTCCCCTTCCATTCTCTCTCCCTTCCACTGCAAACCAGTATCCGTCCCAGGGAGTCCCTCTCCTGCTTTCACATTGCTTTTGTGTATGAGATCCACTAGGTTTAGTTAGAATCCTGGGAGCATGGGGAGGGAAAGTTATTTCCCAAAGCATGAGCCACACTACTGACGAAAGTGGCATTTCCTTCCCTCATAAGCTCTAACTTCCAGTAGTCCCTCAGGGAGACCCGTGGGTCCTCATGGGCCTCTCCCCACGTCCATGTTCGTGTGTTGACAGTCCTAATCTTGTGCAGATAACAATGGCTGCAGTGAATTTATGAGTGCAATGCCAATATCATATCCAGAAGACATCCTTTTGCAGCATGCCTCCCCATCCTCCAGCTCTTTGGATAATTTCTAGGATCAATTTTAGTTGACCATATTTGAGACCCAACATTATAATGTTAATTTTAATTTAATACAGGGCTGATAGTACTTATTATCACCCCAGTCAGCCCGTCCTGCGCATTGTGAGTTTTCACCTGTCACTTGACATTGTATGTTCAGATATTTTGCAACAAGAGAATTTAAATGGTTTAAATTGATACTATCCCCATCTTTTCTTTAACAAATAGGATCTAATATTGACATACTGTGTGTGTATACTCTGTCGTATACATGTATATACATATATATTGTATATATGTGTATGTAAATGTATAAAAGAAGAATTTGATGAGCTTTGTGTGTGTTGCAGACTTAATTGTATGAATAGAGCTAAGTGAACTCCATACTTTCTTTTCTATGTAAGTAAAGACTTTAAAAATTACCCAGGCGTTGGTAGTGTACGCCTTTAATCCCAGCACTCGGGAGGCAGAGGCAGGCAAATCTCTGAGTTCAAGGCCAGCCTGGTCTACAGAGAAAGTTCCAGGGCAGTCTCCAAAATAATACAGAGAAACCCTGTCTCAAAAAAACAAAACAAAACAAAACAAAAAAATATTAACATGAGAGCTGCCAACACTCACTAGTGACTTCTGTTCAGGCATCTGACTAAGAGGCTTGGGTTCTACTTTTGAGCCACAAAGGTAAACTGTTAGGTCGACTGTAAAATAGGGCTTGGCTTAGATCCTCATTAAGGGCACTCTGGTCATTGATGATCACAGGAGTATATGGAGTATATGGAGTGATATCTTAAAAGGTAGAGACTAGATTAAGTAGGAGAAGTTTGTTGTCATGGGTCATTTTTTAATTGACTTCCTGGCCTATCTCCAGAACTTTCTGTTCAAGCAAATGCCAACAAACAGCCTGGCAGGGCAGCTGTGGAATGAAGGTGCTGTTGCAAGAGAGACTCCTCATTCACTCCAATGGTTTGATTCCTTGCCTACAAGCACTGAAGTGTTAGGGGCCCCACCTCTTCATTAGCACACGCAATTTGAAGTTAAGAGCAAAGACTCCCAAGTTGGTACAATGGTCTGTTTGTTCTGAAGCCAACACGAGAACTCTGTCGTCAGAGCAAAACTTCTAAATAGATTTGAAATACAAGTTTATTCTATGTGTCCTTCCTAATTCTAGAATCCTCGGAGCTGAGCCTTGATGCAGCATTCTGAGCTATCTCTGACTCACTTTCACATATTTCTAGCTAAGCCTTCTCAACTGTTGCCTACCAAAGACAGGTGAAGGTAGGACACCTTCCTATATAAAGCAAGTCCTCTCTTTCCCAATGGAAAACATTCTGGGGCCAACCAGAATGGAGACAAGGTTGCATGAAGCCCAGGCTGGCTTCAGACTTGCTGTGTAGTTGAGTATGATTTTGAACTTCTTAACCTCCTGCCTCTACCACCTGAGGCCTGGGACCATGGCCTTACACCACCATGGCTGGTTTGTGCAGTACTTAGGGTTGATCCGAGAGCCTTGTACATGCCAGGCAAGCACTCTATCAACTGAGCTGCATCCTCAGCCCTTAGGTGTCCACTGTGAAAGATGGAATAACATCAATTGTATGTTAGTTATATGAGTTGTATGCTTATGTAGGAATGTCTGGTCATTTTACTGTCGTGCATTCTACATTTACATTCTGTCTTTAACGTCAATGGAGAAACTTTGGAATCCAGGAGAAAAGCAGCAGGCATGGTTCTTTTTACCCCCATTGAAGTTGTGTTTGGTATCCATTTTTGCAGTTGCTCCTCTAAGTTTTTTTCATGCCCAGAACTCCTTTACTTCTCTCGTGCGTTTTATTTCTCATTCTTCTGTAGACCTATATCGGCAATCTCTAAACTGTAATTCTTTTCCTTACTGCATTCCTTATTAAAAGGTTTCTTAAAAGGCTGTCTATAATCATGTCTGCTATGAACAATTACATGGTCATGACCCTAGAATAGCCAAGCCTTTTTTTTTTGTTATTATTGTTAAATGCCTTTGCTTTCTTAAAATAGCTGATTGTATCAGCTGACCTTCTTAAGCATCACAAACTAGCATTGATTGAGGAGGTTGACTGGCTTCATTGAAAGAATGCTTCTTTGTTCAAAATAAAGCACCCAAGAGAGACCATTGAAAATAAGAGACTGTGTAAGAACTTGAGTATGTGACAACCTCTTCCTTTTGGAAAGGAAAAAAGAAACCCCCAGTTACTCAGACTGTAGTAATTAACAAAGTATTTTCTTTTTGTATCCCTCCATGTCCTGGACAATGTTTATTTTCCTTATCAGACATTCATACCTTTTTTACATGATACCTGGCATAATCAAGCGGCTTATTAAAAGAATGGGGAGTTTTAATAGACTAATGATGCCTCTAAATACATTTAAACCCTTTATAGATAATACATAGGATACTGAGAATCATAGGGAATTCAGCTACAGGGTTAATGAAAAGGAGATCTTAATTTCTCAGCCACTACAGAACGAAAAACTCATGACCCTCTCTGCAAGATTTTTATTAATCTTATGTTCTCCAATAGTGAAATATCCTTTAATCATTGTGTCTTAATTTCCTTGTAAAGTGATATTAAGTGGATCACTCCTGACATTGAACAATTAGTAAGACTTTGAACTTTTTGTGGGGAGGATCTGGTAGGTTTCGGGAAAGGAGGTCTGTGGAGAAGAGTTTTCCTGGGACCAGGTCATGATAATCTACTCCCTTGATATTTTTTGCTGCCTCAGGAACAAGAGAAACATGTGCCTAAAGAGTCATAGAGAGCTAAGTGAGTAGCTTGTAATAGCAGCACTTGACATTTTCCGAGCTCTGTGATTTCCAAGGCTTCTTTGCAAGTGTTATTAAATCCCAAACCATGGCACCGTTCTGGTACAGAAATCGGTAGTAGAGAGATTTTCCTCTTACTCCCTCTGTCTTTCCACTTCCCCCTTCTAACACTTAGGGAAACTGAGGCTCTGGAAGACTAAGCAAATTGTCTGAGAAGTCACTTTGTAGAGATGGGAAAACAGCAACCAGGCTGGCTACTTGTTTGGGAAGAGGAGAAATTTGAGTGGGTCCACCCCCACTTTTCCCGTTTCCTGTTCACACAAGCCTGTCTCCATTTTCTTTCATTCCAATCCCCCCTCCAAGACAAGGAGGACAGTTAACAAATGTGGTTTAGAAGTGGTTGTTTCTGCCTCCAGGTTCCTACCTTGAGTTCCTGCCCTGAACTTCTCTGGATGATGGACTTATAAGCTATAAGGTGAAATAAAGCCTTTGCTCCCCAAATTGATTTTGGTCATGGTGTTTTATCACAGCAATAGAAACCTTGATCGAGATACCCTCTTTGCCATCTCATTGTAAACACCATGAACTCTGTGCCTGCCTAGCCCTGGGTTAACCCACCCAACTTCTCTTTCTGAATTAGAATTAGTAAATTGTTACAATTCTCTTGAGCAAAGGAAAACCTTCAAAGTTGCTCCAGATTTTTTGCATTCCCCTCCAGAACTTGGTAGACCTTTGTTCCACTACCTGATATCACATTCTCTGGAGCCTGAGGCAGCTTGATTGCATCTGTCTCACGTGTCATCTAGAGCTATGGTTATCTGTATATTTATTTCATGTTACCTATTGACTGGAAGTTATTAAAACTCCTCTGTCAAGTGTCCTCCCCCAGGGGGAGTCTCAAGCAGGATGTTCCATACTGTTAACTCTTGGTATTGCATTAAATTGATCTGGTATCTTTGCTATGCTCACATATTAATAGTAGTTATATCTACTTTCTACATTTCTGTAGCATTGGGCAGTTAACCACCACCCATCTCTGCCAATATTCTACAAAATACCTTCAATATATCTTTTAGCGTCATCTCCTAATAGACTCCACAGGTTAATTCTTATTAACTTCCAGAACAAACACAGAATGATTACTGAGGAGTTTGCTGTTCTGCTGTCAGATTCCTCACAGTCCCTACCACCCAGCACTAGTTACACATCAGCCTACATCCTATGACTCAACTAGACAAATTGGCTAGATGCACTTTCTTTCACAAAGGTGCCTAAAAATATCCACATCAGCTGACAGAGCCATGGCTTTCTCATACCATCCAGAATGGCAGGAGGAAACAACAGCAAGCCTCCGGAATCTTCCACAGAAACTTACAGCCTACCCTGGGAAATGATTTTGAACCAGCCTCAATGTAATTTTGCCTCTCAATGCAAAGACCTGTTTCTTTCCGTGATGCTAAATCATAATTTCAGTTATATTTACTGATAGTCTCTATGTTCATCTGCTAATTGCTTGTGGACCTCTTCTTTCTAAAGACAGAGACCCATGGTGGATTCTTGGTAGTTTCCTAAGACAAGCCATCCCCACGGTCACACTCTCTCATGTTTGTAGAGTAAGAAATTGATACTTCTCAAGTAGTCACCAATTTCTTGGCCATAACTTCCTACATTTAAAAACCAAATTTAGTTCACATATTTATATTTGCATATAAATTTGAACTTGAAAATGTAGAAACAGAATATTTTAAATGATTTACAGAGGAGACACAAATTAAATAAAACTTACTATCTTTCTAAACCACAAAATGACCAGCTATTTAAAAGAAATTCAAAGTCAGAGAAGTTACACAGTGTTCTTGGGGTGTTGAATATACTGTGTACATATTTTAATAGTGATATCGATGATACAAAAAAATGGTGATGTTGCCAATACCAAGGGTATTGTACAATACAAGCACTAAAGGCCATTTCTCTTCTACTTTTCAAGGGAACTGATTTTCATTCTTTTTCAGACCAAGTGACACATAAAGTTGAGTAATATTAAACAGAAATATTTTAAAAATTTGTCTCTAAGTACAGCTAAAACATGAGTTATTGGACTTAGGACTTCAGTATCATCACTAGATTTCTAAGTGTGAAAATTGTACTAACCCATTGCTAGATGGAACAACTTTAATTCAATGTCTGTAATTTCAGCAAATAACTTACCTATGTGGATAATTTTATGAGAAACATCAAATAACTATGTACAACATCCAGTATTATTCAGCACTAGTATTCAGGGCTTAAACTGATAATTCACACATGTTGTTTGCTGCTAGCAAAGAGAGAAAAATAAGCATCTTCAGCAGCATGGTTGATGGATATCCTTCACTTGAATTCACTTGTCTTAGCAGCTGACATCAAGGACGGGGAAGCTGATCTAGTGAATCTCTGAGTGATGCTAGTTGTGCTTGTGTAGAGGGACGGAGGTTGGGGCTTGGGACACAGACAATACTTCACTTGCAATCCTGACCTCTCTGTTTTCAATTGGTTTCCATTAATTTTCTTTTTGCATATCCATATTTTAGGATTTTTTTGATATGATGAGGTTTATAAATCATAATGCAGCACATTGTAGGTATATCATTCTATAAACCACTGTTTTGTGAATACATCATTTTCCTCAAATGTTGACAGCGACTGGATATCATCATATCCCCCTATAGTGTCCTTTGCAGTAAACCGTGTCTATGACCTTCCATTCTATTGAAGGAAACAGAAACTCTGAGTTCTAGCTGTTGCTCCTTTAGATTTTACCTATGAATGTCTAGGTGATGTTTGGGTTAATTATGGCTCATTCTGAAAAGGAGGAAGTGAAATGTGTCCAAAGTGTGTACTGAGACTGGAGAGGGCTCTCCATGGGGGTGGAGACATATGTTTAAATAATTATGTTTAACCTTACTATACTTTTCTGTGTTGCTTGATCTGAAAAAAAAGAAAAGAAAAGCTCCCTTGTATGGCTCACCATCCCTATCTGAAAAGCCACCTTCTCAGCAACTATTCTATGCCTTTTGTAACATCTACCCATGACATGGGCCCTAGTTCTGCACTGCCATTTTGGAAGATTCCTATTCTATCAGAGCTGCCTATGCAGACCTGATTGTAATTTTAGCTTTGTAAAGGAGCATCTCTACAAACAAAGCTAGGATGCAGTTGTTGACCCCAAGTTATGGTCATCGGGACATGGAAGCCATTAGAGTTGAGAGCAAGGAATCTTGGCATCAGAATTCCAGGCAAGATTAAGAAACAGAATAAAGAAATGAGCAAGTCAATAGATTGGTTTTGTCTGCTTTAGTACATAGACTATATCCAAATCTATCTATAGGTCTTAAATATCCAGATTTTATTGATTGAGAGTCCGAGATCAGAAGTGAAACTAAAGAATTTTGATGTGTATAGTGGAAATATGATGAACTGTTACTATATAAAGATATAAAACACAATTATAAAGAAAAAGCTGTTAGATCTTAAAAGTAAAACACATGTACACACACAAAAACATGTATAAACTAATAAGAACAAAACAAGATTTCATTTTGCATAGTAGTTTTGACACACAAAAAGTAAATATGTTTTACATAATTCTATTTTTTCTGTAAGGGAATCAGAAAAAAATAATTTGGTTATTTTTTGTGGTAATATTCTAGTAGAATTGCAACTGATAACATACAATCTGGCCCCAGAGAGTGAATAGAAGATCCCAGTTGTCCATAAGGTGAGATCCAGGAAATCTCTATACTTATTTGCCTGTTTATTTACTTATTTATTGACTTATTTCCTAGTACTGAGATTTGAATACAAGACTTTTTACTTGCTGAAAAACTTCCCAATTTGAACAAGAGAATTAAAGTTTTGCCTTTTTCCTAATTCTAACCTAATTGAACCCTCTTAAGCCTTTTTGTTTATTGGAAAACTTCCCAATTTGAATATGGAGAATGAAACTTTATTCAGGGACCAGCGTTCCCTGATATCTGTTCAGTGTCTACAAAAGTCTGAACTGTTTGTTTTCATGTGTATCTGTCCCAGAAATTGTGGGGGTCTATTTGACCACCAAGGCCAATACAGTAACAACCCGTGGGAAACAAGAACATAGTTCATTTCAACACGAGTAGGTTGCCAGTATTGGTTCAAACTTCTGGAGTATTTATTTTAGGCATATTTAAGAACAACACAATTTGGTGAAAACTTTCCTGGTGATAATTAACTCAACCCCGAGTACACAGTAAAGCATGCACCTTACAGAACAAAGTAAGCTAAATAATGATCGGATGTGACCGCATTGAAAAATCTGTAAAGATGAATGCTCTAGATTGGCTGAGAAAAACAAGCTTATGATAAGGGCCTGGGGGAGGATCTGGTGTGGACTCCAACCACACAGATAGCACAAAGGTCACCAGGCTAGGATGCATGTCTACTCCCAGCCTTCTTGACAGATGACGGGTTCTACATTCCTTCTCTTGAAGGAAAACCTTGTGTAACATACCAGGTTCCCCCAATGCTTACCTGTGAGCACAAGGACCTCTGCCTCCTATAAGAAATCCTGTGGTACTGAATGGTGGTGATACAGGCCTTTAATCCTAGCACTTGGGAGACAGAGGCAGTAATATCTCTCGAGTTCAGAGCAAGCCTTGTCTACAGAGTGAGTTCCAGAACATCCAGGGCTACATAGAGAAGCCCTGTCTCACAAAAAGAAGAAAGAAAGAAAAGAAGGAAGGAAGGAAGGAAGAAAGGAAGGAAGGAAGGAAAGAAGGAAGGAAGGAAGTTAATTTTGTGTCTCTCTGAAATTCTTCTGTAACATTCTTAAACCACTCACAACTAGCCCAAACTTTGTCTTCCTCCTAGGTCTTGTCACTCTTTCCTAGTTTGGGACTATAGTCATCTTTGAAGGAAAAAAATACCAATACCTCCTGCCTTCCTCTCAACACGTTTTCCTTTTTTTTTTTTTTTTTTTTTTTTTTTGGTTTTTACGAGACAGGGTTTCTCTGTATTGTTTTGGAGGCTATCGGTCCAGCCCAGCCTCGAACTCACAGAGATCCGCCTGCCTCTGCCTCCCGAGTGCTGGGATTAAAGGCGTGCGCCACCACCGCCTGGCACATTTTCCTATTTTATAAATATCTTCATAAAACATGCCACACTCTACTCCCATACTGAGTTGTTTCCCCTTACTATGAATAACAAATGCCTTTAAATATGTAAACCTTAAATATCTGCGTAATGTTTTAGTATTTTAACTTCCTTAGAAATAACCTAGACACCCAGTCCCAAAACAAACAAAAGAAATAAGTAACATTAAAAAAAAAGAAAGAAAAAACTGTTAAGAACAAATATTCTGTAAGGGAGTCATCACACTCTAAGAAAGTAAAACAGAGGTTTGTGCATTTTTCCATTGTGGAAGCCGGTCTTAGTATGCTTTTTCTGAGTTTATTCTTTTCTATTAACTACGTTTCCCTTCCAGTTGGAAAGTTAGAAGCACTGTCTGCTGTAAGTTGTAGTTACTTAAAGGGGTGCATATTTCAGAAACAACATTACAAAGGTCTAATTCTACATTGCTACAAGAAAGTTTGTTTTTGCAAGTATGGGTCCTGCTGCAGCTCTGGATGTATACTTGAATAGACCCTATGATGTGAGTTGGCACACTGGCCAATCAGTTAAAACTGGCTCACTGCAAACTGTTAGGTAGCATGGGAGATGCAAATGGGTTGAAAAAAAGAAAGCATCTTTTTTAATGCTTGCATTTTAAGTGATTATCGGTATATACTACAATAACACCTTGATTTTTTTTTCCTCTGTTGGTCCACTGATCTTAAAATATTTACTAAGTGATCTTTCCAGATAAGTCTGCCAGGCAGTCTCTTGATTTTAAGGGTTAGTCTTACTCTTTTGTGCAACTCTTTTTCTAATAAAAATAAAAAAGCTTATATTTTTTTCAGTACAAACATCTGACTTTTTGTAAGTAAAATAAAGGGTTTAATGCCAAATGTTAAAATGTCAACCGGTTCTCCTTGCAATATATTTTAGAGGTAAAGAGGAAGAAAGCACCAAATCTTTCCCAGTTTGAAGGAGCTTATCCTGAGATTATGCCAAATGAAACATTTCCTAATTCTTTGCTTCCATCACGAAACACGTTGGTCACCAGTTTGTTCTAGGTGTTGTTTGCTCTGGATTTGAATGTGCAATGACTAATCTTGGTTATCAGCTTGACTACATCTGGAAGCAACTAAACCTCAAGCATGTGGGTACTTGTGAGGAGTTTTTTCTTTCTATTTTGGATGTTTTTAATTGTATTTATTTCTTCATACCAATCCCAGTTCCCTCTCTCTCCCATCCTCCCATTCCCCCTACCAACCCTGCATACAACTCCCCCATCCACTCCTCAAGGAGTGTGAGGCCTTCTATGGGTGATTATCAAAGTCTGTCACATCATTTGGAGCAGAACCTAGGCCCTCCTCCCTGTATTTAGGCTAAGAGAGTATCCCTCCATAGGGAATGGGCTCCAAAAGCCTGTTCATACCCTAGGGATAAGTACTGGTTCTACAGTCAGCAGCCCTAACTGGTACCCACATTCAAGGGGCCTGACTTGTTCTTATGCAGGTTCTCCAGCTGTCAGTCTAGAGTCAATGACCTTCCACTTACTCAGGTCAGCTGCCTCTGTGGGTTTCCCCACCATGGTCTTGGCTCATCACTCCTCCCTCTCTACAACTGGATTCCAGGAGTTCAGCTCAGTGCTTAGCTGTGGATCTGTGCTTCTCCTTCCATCAGCTACTGGGTGATGGCTCATGTTTCTCTTTTTGTGTCTGGGTTACCTCACCCAGGATGGTTTCTCCTAGTTCCATTCATCTGCCTGCGAATTTCAAGATGTCATTGTTTTAAATACCGAATAGTACTCCACTGTGTAAATACACTACACTTCCTTTATCCATTCTTAAGTTGAGGGGCAGGTTCTGGCTATTACAAATAATGCTGCTATGAACATAGTTGAACAGATATCCTTGTGATATGAATGATCATCCTTTGGATATCTGCCTAAGAGTGGAATATCTGCGTCTTGAGATAGATCGCCATGCTAATTCCCACCAGTAATGGAGGAGTGTTCCCATTTCTCCATATCTTAGGCTAACTTGAGTCCGGGAGTTCTGAGCTGTAGTGTGCTATGCCGATCAGGTGAAAATATGGTGACCTTCCTGGAGTGGTTTTTCTTGATTGGCTCTTTTGAAGTAGGAAGAGCCACCCTGCATCTGAGCCACACCCTGTGGTGGCAGCCCACATAAAAGGCCATGGAAGAAGGAAACTTTTGTGTTTTGCCCGCTTGCCTTCACCATCTCTGGCAAGTTCATCTGTTCTAGAGCTGAGCATTCTTTCACTGGTGCTAGAACCTGCTTCCTTGGGATTCCTGTGCCGATCGAAGACTGGCTGAGGCATCCAGTCTCTTCAACTAAACAGCTCAGAATCTTGGCTTTTTCCTCAGACATTGTTGGACTAGCTGGACCAAAGCCACTCTAAAAGAAAAATGTCACCCGTTTGTGATATATAGATATAGATATATTCATTCTATTAGTTCTGTTCCTCTAAAGAAACCTGGGCAATATGGAATATATCCAAGTGAGAGCCTGAGTCATGAGCTGATTCCAAGTGAAGCAAGTAGAGCAGCTGTAGGCAGCCAGAATAGGAGACCTACATCCAGAGAGAGTAGCAGAATGGGCACAGAGCCAGGAGCAGAGGCAGCACGGTTTGCCTGCGTGCTTGTTTGTTGTAACCTGTTTGTTAAGACATAATTTACATAGCATGAAATCCATCTGTCTTGAGAGTACAATTCAGTGATTTTTGGCAAATTATCAGTGTTATACCAGTTTTGGAACACTGTCTAGTTTTGGAACACTACCCAGAAACTGTAAATTGCCCCCATTTGCTGTCACTACATGTCAACATTGACTGCTAGTTCCAGGGAGCCACGAACCTATCTCATTCTCTCCATAGATTTTTTTTCCCTGAGCATTGTATGTAATCAGACACATCAAATATGTGACTTTATGTTCTCACTCCTTTCACTCATCGTGATGCTTTTGAATTTCATGTACTTGTAGCATCTATTGTTTAAAAGGCTACACCTCCTTGGTTTATCCATTCTTCATTGGTTGGTTGGTAGTTTGTGTTTGCTATTATTTCTGTGGTTGAATAATAGAGCACTCACGTGTACGCACGCACACGCACACACACACAGGCTTTAGCATCAGACCTTGTATAGATGACATCTTGAGTCTGTCTTCCAGCTCCCATGTTACTTTAGTCTCGCCGTGGTTGTTCTCTGTGCCTCGTTTCCTCACTTATTGAAGGGAGAAGAGCAAACTTAGAATTGCTCTATGTGGATAAGTGGAACTGTGTAGGAGAATATACTCAGAAGTGACTCTGTCTGTTCTTGTTTGATCTTTGGTGTTAAGATTGCATGTCTAAAGACCTGCACAAGGACCATACCAACTGACATGCTAAAATGGAAAGGATCTCATGGGGCCTCAACTCCAGGCAAAAAGGAAAACAAAATTACAGGCAGCTAAGGAAGGCTGAATGTGGGAGAAATAGTCTTCCTCAGAGATGCGCCCCTGATTGGTTATTCAATACCAAGTGGTCAGCTCTGAAGTCATGTACATATGTATAACATATATACACAAATAACATTGTAGAGACCAAGCAGGTTGAATTTACATACTTAGGAATATCAGCAATTAAAGAAAAAGAAGCAAGTTTGAGAGAGCAAGAGGGGAGGAGATTGTCTGGGACAGGTTGGAGGGAAGGGAAGAAATGATGTAATTATACTTCAAGAAATAAAGAGATATTAAAATAAAAATGTTTAGCAAGGGAAATATAATCCTGCAAAGCTTCCTCAAGTTGGAGGTCGGGCATAGGCCTAGGGGAGCAGGAAGGTCCTGTAGCGGCCCCCCTGCAGGGGAGGTAGGATCCAAACAGTCTAAGAGTGGAGGTCCAGAGAGCAGTTGACCCAGGACTGGTATCTCAAAAAGAGTCCAGAGCGGGCTACTGGAGACCAAAATTAGGAGCGTAAAGGTGCCATTTGCTTCTAGGAAGCTGTGAAGGCCAGAACTGACACTTTAGTTGTCCTCCATTCCCTGAGGACTCTATCTGGCTATCTGTAGGCCCGATTTTAGAGTTAGAAGCCATTTCCCAGAGCACTACAGGCTTTAATTATTTCCTCCTTTAACAAGAAGTCCTATTCTCTTAGGTTGGTTTTAGGAAAATCTACTCTGCCTATCTCCTTTGGCAGTCCTGCTCTGATTAACCCGAGCTTCCGCATCAAAAAGCTTTTAGAACAGCAGGAAATGGCTCCATGCTCAATCATACAGTAGGGGAAAGAGTGCATGTTACTATACTACTCACAATGTTCCAAATATATGTGAACAAGGAACCATGTGAGATTCAATTTGCTGTAGGATTCTGCTTGTTTGAAGTACATATCATGAATGTTATAGTGAAATAGTGAATGCTTTGGTTATTAATTTGTTTTCACATTAATATAGCATCATTTGAAATGTTCTTGCATGTCTAATCTGGTAGAACTATAGTTTCAATTCAATACTCATACACCCATTTTCTTTATTGTTGTTCTCTTTGTACATCTTCAAATTAAAAACATGTGTGTGTGTATGTATGTATGTATGTATGTATGTATGTATACGATCAGCCAGGAAGCTACACCCATAAAATCTCAACAACGTGGCTGCATAAACATGACCTGAACGACTCTAATACCAGTTGGTATCCTAAAGTAGATAGGTGAAATCCCATCCTTGGATGAATAGTTACAAGCAATTGACAACTGCTAAGAGACGGAGAACTAGGGCCCATGAATGAGGCCCCTGGTTGGAATCCAGTACCGAATGGTCAACCCTAGAAACATACATGCAGGCAATACTGAATGGACTCATCGGGTTATTTATGTGTGTGCATACCAACAGTGCTTGAAGGAAGCTGTAAGTTTGGGAGGGAGCTGGGGAAGGGGCAGACATGGAAGCGACACAAAGGAGCAGAGGGAGGGAGGAAATGAAGTAACGCTATTATAACTAATTTTTTAAAGCAACAATGAAAAGAGTTTTTAATATAGATTTAAACTTGAGCATTCCTGCAAAAGATATTTATTATCAAAACTTTGGCAATTTGATAGGTATTTTGCAATAGTTTTTCCTTTTTGTTATTCGTTGATAATACCCTTTGTCCTTTGTATTCCAAAGGAAATGTATGACAATACAGGTATACATGTGTATCTATCTATTTATACATATATATGTATCTATCTATTTATACATGATATGTAATACATTCATATGTTTATACAACCCTGTATCCTTACTTTCTTGTCAAGTTTCAGATGGTTCTAAGAAGGGCCCTGTCAACCTCAGCTCCCATCTCCGTTAATTTTTTCCTTACTACTAAATGATTTGGAGCAGGGGCCTTTACGCTGTTAATAACAGGCATTTCCCCTATGTTGGGAGCTGTTACCATCCTGCCTGTTGTCCTGCTCTATGTTACTGCCAGAGCCTTGAGAAGATTTGGACCCTGGAAGCTCATAACCCATTGGAGCCTTCTGAGTTTCATGTCCAGTCACACCCTCTTCCTCCTCACTACCTAGTCCCTTGCCTAGCTCACCTACAGAAAGGACTCAATGTGGTGCTGTCTCCACCTTAACACGATTTTCTGAGATGGAAAGACTGGCTCATCCAGGCAGTTCTTAGAGATATTACGGCAGGGTGACCTTGAAATAAAAATCAGTTTTTGATATAAGCTAGAAGTTCAGACATAAGATGTGAATAGATGAACCCAGATTTAGAGCCATAGTCTGCGGAGAAACAACTTTGTAAATTGTCAGTCCCCTAAAGAAGTGACTGTAAATATTCATACTCACATGAGATATCCTTGTCATTTCATAAACCTTTAAGGAATGTCCATCTAGTCAGTTGTACAATTACAAGTAAAATTTCTTTGATTTGATCTTCCCAGTTTAGTTGCATGTTCCTTGTTCTGAAAACTGAGCAGCATTTATTAAAAGACAAGAGTGAGTTATTACCCATGAAAACTCTTTGCATCACCAACGCCTTCTGTTCATCTGTACACCCCCAGTGGCCCATTCTTGCTTAGAGCACCACTGGCCGTGGAAACTCATCATCTCACTGAATTTTATTCTGAGCAGTCCTGGAGCTCTTTGTAAAATGTGTGGATATAATGTAGTCACAATTGCATTGTAGTCACAAGTGGTTTTGTAACATTGAATAGTAAGTGCCTTTAAAACCTACAAATAGATCTGGATACATAAAGTCAATAAAAAGGCAACAGAGTCTCTCATTCACATGACCTATTTGTCAGTCTCATAAGAAGAACACAGACTTCTCTCATCCTTGTCCTCTTCACATGTGATGTGACATATCTGCCTGGGAACCATACTCTGATGAGGTAGTGTTGTGTGGCCATTGGCATAGAGATATAGTTAGTTATAAAAGTGAATTAGAAATTATTCAAAGAACTCAAGAAGCAAGTCTCCAAAACACCAAAGGATCCAATTAAAAAGTGGGCTACAGAACTAAATAGAGCATTCTCAATAGAGGAGTATAAAATGGTCGAGAGGTACTTAAGAAAGTGCTCAATATTCCTAGCCATCAGGGAAATGCAAATCAAAACAACTCTGAGATACCATCTTACTCCTGTCAGAATGGCTAAAATAAAAAACTCCAAGGACAATTTATGTTGGAGAGGATGTGGAGAAAGGGGAACACTCCTCCACTGCTGGTGGGAGTACCAACTCATACAGCCACTTTGGAAATCAGTATGGAAATTCCTCAGGAAAATAGGAATCAGCCTAGCACAAGATCTAGCAATTCCACTCTTAGGCATATACCCAAAAGATGCGCATTCATATAACAAGGATGTCTGCTCCACTGTATTCTTAGCAGCATTATTTGTAATAGCCAGAACTTGGAAGCAACCTAGATGCCCCTCAACTGAAGAGTGGATAGAGAAAATGTGGTGACACAGCGGAGTACTATTCTGTGGAAAAAACAATGGAATCTTGAAATTTGTAGGCAAATGGACAGCACTAGAAGAAACCATTCTGAGTGAGGTAACCCAGTCACAAAAAGACAAACATGGTATGTACTCACTCATATATGGGTTTCAGACATGGATCAGGGGAGTGTCAGCCTACAATCCCACTGCCAGAGAGTCTGGGAAACAGAACCTTCAACTAGCGACTGATGGAAGCAGAGGCAGACTCCCACAGCTAAACACTGAGCTGAACTCAAGGAACCCAGTGACAGAAAGGGAGAACTGATGAGTATAGGGGTCAAGACTGGGCTGGTTTAGCCCCCAGAAACAGCTGACCTGAACAAGCAGGAACTCTTGAACTCCAGACTGATGCCTGGGATTCCAGCATGGGACTGATCCAGATCCCCTGAATGTGGGTGTCGGTGAGGAGGCCTAGGCAATCTATGGGTCTTTGGGGAGTAGGTCAGTATTTATCCCTGGCATACAAATGGACTTTGGGTGCCCATCCCACAATGAGAGATGCTCTCTCAATCTGGACTCTTGGGAAAAGGCCTAGGCCCTTCCCTGGGTGAAATGACAGACTATGGACACCCCTATGGAGGGCTTCACCCTCCCTGGGGAAAGGAGTGGGGATTGGGGGAGGAAGATTGGGGGAGCTGGTGGGAGGGATTGGGAGGAGGGGAGAGAGAGGGAGCTGGGATTGACCTGTAAAGCAGCCTTGTTTCTAATTTAAATTTAAAAATAAAATAAAGCAGCAAAAAAAGAAATTATTTATTGGATGTATTCCACATGACAACTGCTAAAAACAGTTAGCACAAGTTATTCTTTAGCATGTGCCACGTGTCACATGTATATCCATTTACTTGCCTCATTTTCTCCTCATTCCAGCCCATAGAAATAGTTGTTACTGTCTTCATTTTCAGGTCAGCAGGTGCATTTGCAATGCTACTGATTTCAGGCTGTATGAGAATTATGGAAACTCTTCATCCCTGTGTGTGAACACAGCTGCCCAAGAGCTAGTCCTGAGCAGAAGATTTAAGATACAAAATTCTCACTCAGAGCTGAAAGAACTAATTAGTCATCAGACACTTAAAGGATATATTAGTGTTAAGCCACCATCATATGGGGACAAGGGCCTTGGCAGGTTTATTTGATTGCTTTTGCTTTCCCAGAACTGGGATTACAAACAAAGAACACCATACCTTGAGTTTTTTTTTCATGGGTTGTGGGGATTGAACACAGGTCCTCATGATTTTAGGCTAGTACTTTCCTGAGGTGTCACCCTAAGACTTCTACCACCTTTTTTAAAATCTAATTTTATTCTCTTACTGTTGTCAGAAGCCTTCCCTGCTCCCCGCAGGAGACTAAATGCCATGCCTTCCTGTTTGTGATTATATGCAGCTTTCCTTATCTCTTCCTAAAGATTCTAGTGGAAGTCTTGGGGGCACTAAACAAGCTCACAGCGATCATTTAAAACTGTAACTTATATGAAACTCCATAAATAAAGTATTTTTTCATGTTGTACAATGTTTGCAAATTTTGCTTCCTGCAGATATTTTGTGGAAATAAAAAGTCTGCCTTGTAAATATTCATTGCAACTTGTTATTCAAATAAGGTTGGCATCAGTGTTCCTGTAATAGAACCAGTGTCTTATGAAAACTGGGTCATGTTAGTGACAGAATAAATGCAGACATATAAATGATGGTAAGAATTCCAATGACTTCTATAAAATTTTTATTATACATAAAAGCTGTTTGATCATTGCCTACTAACAATAGTCAGAATTGAAACAGCTGTTATAAATCATTTACTAGAGCGGTTGCAAAGTCAGTTGTCTCCAGAGGCCAGAAAACCGAAGCAAATTCTTGAAGTACACTGGTTCAGTGTACTAGGGAAGGAAAGGGACTGAAATAAAGGTTACTCTAAAGATGACCAAATCCTGAAATTACCATTGTAGAGTAAATCTACTCTCCCTGAGATAGACTTGAGATCAAAGCATATTAACAGATTTGCCTAAAATTAAATGATTCTGTGTTATTCGTCAGAGCTAAATAATCTGCAGGGCCCATTGGAGATAAAATGGGGTGTTGTTTAACACTCATTTAGAATTCAATATGATGACTGCAAAGCATTACATGAACCCTGTGTAGCTGAGCATGGCCCATGTCAGCCCTGGTTTTAGGTTCTGATCTGGAATTTGTACACAAGATGGTAGGAAACACACATTCACCTGTAGCTACCAAGAAAGCTGGTCGCGGGTGTGGGTGAAGTCCATTTTTGCTGCACACACTATGTAAGTGAGCCATCAGTACTTACAGGAGGGCTTTCATGTGAGGGCTAGAGTTGGAGCTTTTCAGTTTTGTTGGGAGGCTTATTGAATTACTCCTGCTTCTGTCAGTTTTTGTTGTTCCTTCTTAAACTCAGATTTTTATGAGTTATTTGTTGAAACCTTTGGAGTTCAAAGTTCTTCTCTAAAGTAGTTCTGCCTTAGATTTTACAATGTTGAAGAGTGGACCAGCCCGGAAATGTCTGTGTCTGTGAAAGTCTGAGGGAGGCTTGTATCTGTATCTGCTGGTGAGTGAAAGCCAGTGATTAGAGGTTTCCACCGCCAACGCTTTCTCTCCTGAATGCAATTCTTACTTTCTTCAGATAATTTTATATATTGTCTTAATTATCTAAAACCTATCATTTAAAAATTTTAGATTCTTTGCAGACACTTTCCTCTGATGGTATAAAGGAGACTCCGGTCTATTCTCTGATGTTCATCTACAATCTAGAAGTCCAAGTTTCCACCAGCCTAGTGACCTTATGAATACAGTTGAATGAATACTGGCCAGTTTTCAAAAGCATGTTATTCACGTCCAGAAAGTACATGGAAGGTCAGAGAGACAGCATAGGGTAAAGGTGCTCACTTCACAAACTTAGTTGGCTGAGTTTCATCACTGGAAACATACACACACACACACACACACAAACACATACACACACATACACATACACACATACACACACATACACACACACATACACACACACACACATACAATGACATACATGACCAAAGTTTTCATGGCATACAAGAAATAAATTGGGTTTTGAGTACTATAGTAAGATGCCTTTTGTAAATAAAAATTAAATGTCTTTATTTCATGAGCCTCATCCCTCCATGTGTGTTCAGTCAGAAAATTGACAAGTTGGGAAAGAAGAAGAAAGGCAGATGGGCACACTCGATAACTAAGAAAAAGAAAAGTTGTGAATAATGATTAATATTTATTTCCTTAAAGCAATACACAGGAATGTTTATGCTTGATTAGTGATTTTTACCAAGTTCATTCCTTAGTTTAAAGGAACAGAAAACTTTATTAACTTTTTCCTCACATATTTCAGATATACTGTGAAATATATAAACTGAATGTCTTAATTTCTTTAATCTTTTACAGGTGGCGATTTTCCTTTTACCTTTATGTGTTTAGCTATGGAGTCCGGTTCTTAAAACAGGTAGGCACTTTCAAATTCTTTATAAAATTCTTAGTGTCTATAGGCATATGTCTAATTTTGAATATGTAACAATATTTTAAGTAAGTAACATCCTTCCTTAGAATTCCTTGTACATTTAAATTTATTTATAAAAACATTTATATGAAATTCACTGAGACATACCTCTGAAATGTTTAGAAAGGCAGTTTGTTTCTGCAGTGAGGATGTAAAGTCTTCACTGTGTTCTCTCTGGTTACAACTTTTTTTGCACTAGAAGTTGTAATGTCCAGTTGATGCTATGAATAAGGTTAGCATGTCAGCACTGCATGTCACATGATCAGAAAACTCTGGCTGCTACATTGGGTATTATCACTGTAATCCCCACCAGTAGAGATTGCTGCTTTAGAGTCTTGCACATTAATTAACAGGGTGGAGCCAACTGCTGGTGGTAAATTCCACTTTTCGTATGCCTGTGTTGTCTTTGCTCCCGGCTTGCTGACTGCTACATGAACTAGGACCCATTAATGCATGAAGACCCTGCTTTATCAGGTGTAGTCCCCTTCTGCCCTGTGGTCGCCATCCTTACTGGGGTTACTGATAATTCAGAGCTTGGTGATAGTTATGATTTATTAAAGCTTGCCGAGGATCCAGAAAGTCAGCCTCAAGTTATAGTGATCAGGCAGTGGTGATACACACCTTTAATCCCAAGACTCAGGATTAACAGATAGATGGATCCCTGAGTCCAAGACCACCCTGGGCTGCCAGAGAGTGAATCAGAGCTCACACCTTTAATTCCAGGATTTGAGAGCTACAGAAAGTAGAGAGGCATTCAGTCTGAGAATTAGTCTCTAGCCATGTTGAGGAGAGCATAGCAGTCTGAGTGAATCTGAGGAGCAGTGAAGTGGGAGCAGTCTGAGGATCGCCCCTTTGGTCTGAGATGAGGTAGAGGTAAGAACTAGTGTCTGGCTGCTTTGCTTTTCTGATCCTCAGCTTCAAGCTTGAACCCCAATATCTGTCTCTGGGTCTTTTATTTATCGTGCTACATCAGAGTGCTTAAATTCAAGACTCACAGAGATTTATCTTCTCACAATCGTGTGTGCATTAACAACGGTAACTTAGTATAAAATGGAGAGCTAATTTTAAAAGTACCTTGTACTGTTACCCTCCAAAGTAGTATCTGTTTTATTATTATTATTATTATTACAGAATATCTCTAAAATAGGATATAGGCCAAGTAGCATAACCTACTAGCAAATCTTATATATATTGATGTGAAATTTTCAGATAGGTTTTGTTTGAAAGTCTGAATTATCAGATACCATCTGCCTGTGGAATCGCTCGTATAAAAAGTGGTCACTTTCCACTGTTAAAACTCCTTGAAACACTTTTCACTGCTTGTCACTTCCGTAGGTAAATGTACTAGCTGTTTGTTTGGTTTCACCTAATAAAAATGTATGGTCCAGGGCCATTTGAGAAAATTCAAATGGATGAACTTCACACTCGTGATGGAGACATTTGCAACTGGAGTAAACATACATGGCAGACAACGCTTAGTTTGAACCCGCATATTTGTGTTTTAGACTTAGTGAGGAAGATTGGATGAGCATAAGGCATTTTGTGCTTACTTGGAGAAGATAGCTGTAGATAGAATTTGAGGCGATGTGGCAGATTTGCCCTTCGTGGAATGTGAAGGGCTAGCAGTACCACGGTTTGGGGGTTCACACTGGCTTCTGCTTTAAGAGGTTTTGGTGGTTTGAGGGGGAGATGGTGGGAGCTGGGACCACTCTTTTGTCCTGTGCCCTCCTTTCACTGGATAGTTTCCATTGTCCCCAGCATGGTAAATGTGGCCATCAGAAATCAGAGCAGGAAGCACTTTGACATAGATCTAGTTCATTCTGGTTCATTCTGCCCCTACACAAACTGAATGGCAGGAATATACCTTTTGTCCAAACTGAACAGATCAGTGGACTATGCAGGGCCGTAAAGAAACTTGTCAATAGAGTGTTTGCTTGGGAAACTTTTTTTCCCTTAAATTTCACCAGTTTTATACTAGTTTCCTTTTAGGATATAACAGATGCTTTAGAAAGAGTAAAAGACCTAGACTTGCTCTGGTTCTCTCTAGTGCTGTCTGAACAGCATTCATTTGGAGGAACTGCTCGCTTCTGTCAAGCAGAGTTGTGTGTATTAAAACCATGTTGTCAAAAAACTGTGCACACGCCTTGTCAACCCGGTGTCATGGTTAAGAAGGTACAAATTCAGGGAATATTCTGGAGGTCACACTGAAGCTTACCCATGGTGAACCTCAAGTTAAGTACACCCTTCTGTGTCATTCTCCTGGCTTTCTCGCTTCCTCGGGCTGGAGAGTCTCCCCAGGACTTCTTTTTCAAGCTAACTAACTTGAATAAACCACATCCTTATTCCAGTTTAAATAACTTAAACGCTTAAATACTTTAAGTAGTTTTATGAACTTGGAAAAGACAGTGTTGTCTCAAACCAAGAAGGAAAAAATGTGGATGTAGCATCAAAATGAAAATGAAAATTTTAAAATATTGTAAATATTTTAATATAGAGTCAGTACATTTTACCAAAATGGCCCACGTTCACCTGTGTCCAGGTTTTTTTTCTAAATACCGTAGTAGGAAAATTCTCATAATCACTAAGTAATGAACTCATTTTTATTGTAGTATCAAAAGTGTGGATTATTTCCTGGCTTGTAGGAAAATTCTTGGCAATCTACACTGTCCAGTTTCTCTCCACCCTTATAAGACAAGTCAGCTGTAGCTTATCTTCTGGGGACCCTAAGTGTCCTCTTTGTTTTAAAAGACGAGACAAGACTATGTGGCATTTATCTTATAGACATCTAAGTAAACTATTAAGTTAGGTTGCTGCTAGGATGAAAAATACTTAAATAGTTTGAAGTAAGCCCAGGTTGGTATTTCTTGATCTGTCAGTGCTGTCCATGGTTAGCTCTGCCCACACATGTGATTGACAGAGACAAATAAGTGCTTTTGTAGAGGGAGGTTCTAAGTTACCTGATGTATTCTGAAGTCCTGCAGCCTACTCACACAAATTGACAAGCTTTCTGGGGTCCTGAAATAAATCAAGCCACTGCTCAGCATGGATATACATTTGTTGTGTGAGCCTAGACTTTAACGGCTGAGGCATCTCTCCATCTCTCCATCACTGAGGAGGCTGAGGCAGGAGGATGGAGAGCTGACAGCCAGGCTGGCCTGTTGTTTTTGTTTGGTTAGTTTGGATTTAGTCACTTCTAGGTAGGAATTTCTGTTTAACAGAATATTATGAAGGGGAACCCCACAGAGGCAGTTGACCCGAATGTGTGGGAACTCATGGACTCTAGACCAACAGCTGGGGAGACTGCGTGGGACTGAACTAGGCCCTGGTCTGTTTGTGGGACCCCTGGCAGTGGAACCAGGATCTATCCGTAGTGCATGAGATGACTTTTTAAAGCCAGATCCCTATGGTGGGTGCCCTATTCAGCCTTGATGCAGGGAGAGGGGTACTTGGTTGTGTCTCAACTGAATGTGCCAGGCTGTGTTAACTCCCCGTGGGAGACCTTACCTTTTCTGAAGAGTGGATGGAGCTGGTTTGTGGGGGAGGGGATGGAGAGGAGGGAGGGAAGACAGTGGCTGGTATGTAAAATGAATAAACGACAAAATATAAAAAATTAAATTCCTTGTTTTTCTTAGAATCTACATGTTTGTAGCTTTTGACTATTTGGTACATTTTTGTATCATGATCCATTTTGTAATCGTGCTAACTAAAAGAAAAACTTGAATATATAACTATATCTAACTTCTGTATCAAAGCCTGATAAAAGAAACCACAAGAAGCATGTTAGGAGTTACCATAATACTTAAAACAACAGCAACAAAATGGTTGCTCATAGGGAACCATTGAGGCTATGTAAATCAAAGCAACTGAACGCCTAGCTACTGATCACCGCCATGCAATGTGACGCCTGCAACCCGAATGCGAGTCTTTGAAATGGTCTTCCGGGACTGGGGAGATGGCTCAGTGGTTAAGAGATTGCTTTTGAACCAAGCAGTGTTCTTAGTGGTGTTAATTACCTTATATACCAGTGTAAGCCCCTTTGCCATGTGAATCGGCAGTAAACATCTCATGGACTGGCCCTTTTCCTTAGTGCTAGCCTGAAGGTAGTGATGGCAGAAAAACGCTAACACTCAGGATAAAGGATTTCAGAAAGAAACTGAAAAGCACAAGGAGCCAGGTAAACTTTCGGAAGACAGCGTGTGCTGGCTAGCCAGTGTCCCTGAGAAGAAAGCTGGCCTTGTCATTCCCATGGCATAAAGATCAGTCACTGGCAACATGAAAACTGGAAGCAAAACAGAATAGAAGAAACCCCATCCTTCCCCTGCAGCTTCCCAGCCCCACAGTGTTTCTGAGAGATCAGGCTTGGCGAGACACTGGTACTATGGAGCCAGCAGAAGTGTGATTTGCAGAATCCAGCTCTGAGCTGAGAAACAGTATCTGGGTAACTAGTCTAACCCCCTCCCCCTCCCTTGTTGGCGCTTTCTGTGATGAGCTCCAGTAATACACTGTATCCTGTTATCATTTTTAAAACACACTGTTGTAGGGGCTGGAGAGATGTCTCAGTTAATAAAATCCTTGACATGTATGAGGACCTGCGTTTGCATCTTCTACACCCACGTGAAAATCCAGACATGCATGATGGGGCACCTATCGCAGATTGGAGAGGCAGAGCCAGTAGGATACATGGAACTTCCTGGTCAGCCAACCTCGATGAGTCAGCAAGTTCCAGGGTCAGTGGGAGACTTTGTCTCAAAATACAAAATGGAGAAGGATAGAAGAAGACACCTGACACTAACCGCTGGCCTCCACATGAATACAGACACATGTGCCAAAGCACCATGCACACAGTCATGAACCCAAACACAAGCACAGGGCACACATCAAAATACCTGCTGGCCTCTCTGTTATGTCAGCTTTACAACTAACCACTAAAACTTGCAGTTGCAAAGTACAATTCCGTTCTCATTGCCGCGCCCTTGAATTTCTTAAGTCTGACTTGAGCCATGACCCTGCCTTTTCTGGTACATGTGACCTTAGCATATTTTGCTGGTCAGGTATTTCCAGTTGTTCTCTTTTGCTTATTGGTGAACTTGGAATGCTTCAGAATAGAATTGTCATCTGTTTGTCTATTTGAAGGTGAAAATAAAATTTGACCATTTGTTAGTATGAGTATCCATTTATAAGTGTGTGTGTGTGTGTGTGTGTTACTTTTTAAGCTATGAAATTACTTTGACACAGCTACTTATTTAAGGAAACCTGAGTTTTATTTTTACCCTTGAAGATGACCCATCGTGTACTTGTGTCAGAAGTGTACTTGACAGGTTAGGCAAATGTCTTAGTGGTTAAAGTGCTTCCCTTGCAAATGTGAGGACCAGACATAAAGCCAGACTCAGTATAGCATGTTCATACTCCCCATGCTTCTACAGTACAACAGCGGGCGGAGACAGGAGAATCCCTAAGAGCTCACAGGCCAGCTACCTGGCAAAAGTAACAAAGAGACCCTGAATCAAACAATTAGGAAAACGAGAGCCTGAGGTTGTCCTCTGACTCTACATGCATGCCATGGCATGTGCCTGCTGTCAGACAAGATGAGTGTGTAAACATAGCATGCACACACACACACATACACACACACACACACACAGATTTTTTAAATGTGCACTTGACTTAGATAACTAGCTTTGTGAGAAGGAACCTTAAAGATCAAGTGTCCTAAATTTCTCATTTGGGGAAAGAAAACCAGTTTCAGAAGAGTAAATTGGCACGCCCCAGGCAGAACTGGAAGTATTTTTAAGTTCTTTGAGCTCAAGAAAAGCTACAAAGCAACTTTCAAAAGCGAGCAGTTCAGGTAATTACCGGTTTTTAATAGTTGACCTGGTTGATGAAGAATTCAAAGGCATCAGCGTGGGACACTTAGGTGGCTAGAGTTCAAGGTTGAATTGCTAGTCTCTGATTGGTCAGCTAGGAAGAATTTGGTCTACATCCAGGTGCAGTTATGCTTTGCTCTCTGAAACCTCTCATTTTTCCTGGAAAATGGAAAATGATACATTCTCCGAGATCCCCAATTTAAGTGTGCATGAAGCTTTGGAAGGCTCATGTAGGCTTGCTTAGCTTTTTGACATTGTAACACAACATTGCCATGTGCAAAGTTCTTGCTCCAGAACCATGGAGTCAAGTGATGAGAAAAAATAATAACCCCCAGCAAACACACACACACACACACACACACACACACACACACACACACACACACACGAAGTCCCCACAGTGTTTTAAGTAACTCAGTGACTTTTTTTTTCTCCGTGTAGCTTTGGAGCCTATCCTGGCACTCGATCTATAGACCAGGCTGGCCTCACAGAGATTTGCCTGCTTTGGCCTCCAGAGTGCTTAAAGGTGTGCACCAACAACACCCCAAGTAACTTAGTGATTTTGTGTTAGACCTCATTCATAGCCATCCTTGATAGCATGAACACATCTGCATATACTAATGATTGCTGATTGACAGTTGGGCTCTGCAGAGAATTGTGAATTCTGAATCTACTGTAACCTCTCTCTATACAGGAGAATTGATGTGATGTCCTGCTGGGCACCCCCAGTCACTTTCTGGAACAGGATTTCTGGCCAGACTTCAGTGCTGGTTCCACTGTGGTTTCCCCTCCCCTTGCACCCCAGCACTCTCTCACAGACCCCTTTATCCAGCTGCTTCTTCTCTCTGTCCCAGTCCATTTTCCATTTTAGGCAGCTGAGGCCTACATTCCCAACAAGGACAGCCTTCTGAGGAGTGAGAATCTCAGGCGAGTGTGGCACAGAGAAGGTGCTAAGGTCACGTTGTCCCCACAGTACCATTGCTTTCCCAGGACTAATTCTCCCTCCAATCAGCTTTGTGGCTTTAGGCAAGTCACCCAATCTCCCTGGTATTTCATTGTTCTATCTCTGAACTCAGCCAGGTGGTCAAAAGCAGCACTGTCAGCTCCTATCTGATAATTCAGTGGGGAATCTGAAATTGGGAAAATTATGGTAAATTGATACAGTCTTCTTGAAGAGCAACATGGTGATACAGAATAATTATAAATATGCTCATAAATTTCTGCCTGGAAGCTCACTTTCGATAAATTCATGCTGAAGGAAGAATTACAAGAATTAAAAATCTTCAAGTCTGAATATGTAAAGTTATTAACCACATTGAAAATATGGTGTGTCTATATGCATGTAATAAAAACTACAAACCATTTAAAATGTCCTTAATATTTAATACCAACAGACCTGTTTCACTCCATTATTATCAAGTGAATTGAGCAACGTGTGGTTCCTTGGAAATGAATCCAAAGTAGCTGTACTTATGATCCTAGTGAAGTATTGAATGGAGCTGTGCATGGAGCAAGGTAGAAAGTCATTGTGTGTTTGTCTGGTGGTCACATATGTAAATAAGGAACAGGTAGGAATGAAGGAGCCAGTTCTTTTGCAAAAGCAGGAATATGGATACTGTTTCTAAGGATATTTTAGTACATAATTATTATTCCAGAGTTCTAAGAGTTAGGAAATAGAATGAAATGGCTATTGTAAAAGACTATGAAATTATTAACAATGTTGATAGGAGAAAATAGTAATTATAAGACAACTTCCATTAAAATGGCAAAGAAATAAGGTTTAACATAAGGCTAGGGGATGGCTGAGTCAGTACAATACCTTCATCCCAATTATGGAGACTTGAGTTTGAACCCTTAGAACCTACATAAATGTCCAGACACAACAGACTAAATCCCAGGCTGGAGGCATGGAGACAGGAGGAACCCTGGAGCCTATTGTCCAGCTAGTTTAGCTGAGCCAGTGAGCTCCACATTCAGTGAGAGATAGTATCTCAAGAAATAACATGCATATCAGTAGAAGAAGCTACTCAATGGTAAAGTCTGGACTCTACACACATGTTCGAAAGTGATTGTGCATGTGTATGTACACATATACATATACATATGTACATAGCAACACATACATGTGTATACCCATACAAAGTTTGGTTTAAAAAGTCCAGCTGTTCGTGTTGCCTTCATTCCTGTGGCCCTAATGTTTGGGATTTATCTTGTATATCCTCTTTCCACAGTTTTATTGCCAGGGATGCCTTGGAACAGCCCTACCATAGACTCGCTGGGGAAAGTTTGTCATTCACTGTATGATTCTGTCAGACTCAAACTCTCTGTATTTTTGCTGTTGTTGGAAAGACAGGTTGTTTGTTTTGTTTGTTTGTTAAGCCAGGGTCCTACTGCATTACACAAGCCCTCCTTGAACTGGGAATCTTCTTGCCTTACCTTCCTGAATGTGGGAACTATGAGCTTAGGTGATAGCTAAGCTTCACTTCACGTATATTCATATGGTCTATTTTAGGAAGTGACTCAAATTCTTCATTTTGTGTGCTGTTTTAACAATTTTCGCACTATTTGCATGTATAATTATGACTGGGGGACACTCCTGGTTTAGTGAATAGCCAGGGTAAAATTGGCATGGCTGACAGTGATAACCACACCACAGTAGTGATGGCTTCACTTTACTAGTACTCAATGAAGGCCAGGCCCCGTGTTATATGATTCAATCCCTCATTGTTACAGGTAAAGAACCCAGGGCTCTCACAAGCTCGCTCAGTCATTGTCCAAGGTCACAAGATCCAGTCAGGAGAGGGGGTGGGCCTGAATGCAAACATGGACATTTTGGTTTTGTGGCTTACTGGTTATCAGTCTTTATTACTGACTACAGATTTGATCAGGATTGGTTAGTTATTAAGAGAAAACTATGATACCCATGGATTCACTTACACTAGCAAATGCTCTACTACTTCACGCTTTCTCTCATTTCAGACCACAGAATTCAGTTTGCTAAGTGTATTCAAACTCCCCAAATTCAGCACTGAATTTTTTCCTCTATTTCTTATGAAGTCGTCCTGACAAAGCTGAGAACCTCCAGCCACTGCATTAATATTTTTGTATCATCTCAAGTATCTATATAGACTGTATGTAGAGATTCTCCTTAGGAAACAATTGTGCAGCACACTTTCTCTCCTATGGCATACATTTACTTCTTATGACATGACTAGCAAATCTTTAATATGCTATTCACTTTTGCAGCTGTTTAGAGCATTGCACATTTGGGGAATCTTGAGATTGCCTGTTGCTTTAGTTTTTCAGATGGCACAGGTGTCACCTGAGGTGATGGCTAATAGTGCCTCAGTTACAATAATACATATCCTCTAAAGAACATGGAAAAGCACCCAACTACACACACACACACACACACACACACACACACACACACACACACACAGAGCGAGAGAGAGAGAGAGAGTTGTCTTGTATTGCATTTAGGGTACATCTGGAGAGAATGACATTCATGGATTACGTGATCCCCAAGTGCAAATGGTCACGCTGATCTTACAGTGTGATATACTCTTTTCTGTAATTGTTCCAATCACCCCTGACTCTGGTAAATCTTTTTCTAGCTCACTCAATGCCCTACCAACTTGTAGAAACTCCAGGACTGAAGGAGGTGGGGGGAGGAACTTACATTTCAGAGGTTACCAAAATAACACTCATTGAAACCTATTCATTATGAGTCCCCTGAAGGCATGGCCTCTTCGTGAGTCTAGAGCAGTGCTTGATGGTGAAAAATATTGCTCCTCATTTGTATGCTGTGACGGCGTTGGCTTTGCAGACTTGCGCTGGCTACAGGCAGTACCTGATGACTGGATTGCATTAGTATTCATGTCCTGTTTCCATGGGGACTAGAAAAGTAGTAGTGCGCAGGAGGGTTCGGGTAATTAGAGATGAAGTATCGATCTGTGAATCAGAGCCCACACCTGCATTAGTGAGTCATCAGCAGGGACCTCTCTGCCACACAGGCAAATCACACGCTGCGTTCCACACAAAGCTTTTTTTTTTTTAAATCAAGCGTGTTTTACTAAAATTTGAGATCTAATGGCTTTCACATACAATAATCATCATGAGACGTTTTCAACAATGATAATGAAACCGCCAGACTTTTTCCCCCCTTAAAAGTAATCTTTCTGGGAGGAATAAGGAGATGGAACCTTCTGCTTGTGACAACGTGTTCACTTTCGTGATCTTGTCTGGGAGTGAAGGGTGCTTAGGACAGAGGATTAGTATGGGTCAGAGCATCTGACATTCCTGTCCAGCCAACCTGCGTTCCCATGAAAGACCTGTGCCTTGCTCCAGATCATCAGACCCTGGGTCTACTGCTGCCCCATAAGGTGGGACAAATGACTGCTTATGCCTTGTCATTTTTAAACTCCCCTTCTTCACTAACACAAAAGGGAATATGAACAACTGACTGGGGCTGACATCGCTATGTCAAAAGCCTGGCAAGTAACCTTCACTAGGCTAACGATTCTAAGACTATTCCAAGTCCAACAGAATACTATTCCTTATGCTGAAGGAAATTAGGTATCCCTGAGTAAATGGAAAACAAAAATTAGCAAAGTTAGTCAATGCAGGCAGTTACACTGGAAAGAGGGGGGCATTGGGGAACCTGCCAGGGTGAGTTCAGAAATGAATTTTGTTGTTGCATATGGTACTAGAGATCAAGCTCATGTCCCCTGACCTATATGCCCAGCCTTGAACATTCTTACTAAGGGCTGTGGTAGCTTGGTATATTTGTAAACATATGTAGACAGGCATCCAACTTCTAAGCCCTTAGGTCCATGTAGTTTGCTTATTTAAGTTATGCTTCAACTAAAATTATACAATGGAAAAAAGAAAACATCTTCAACAAATGGTGCTGGCATAACTGGCGGCTGACATGTAGAAGACTTCACATAGATCCATGTCTAGTCCCATGAACAAAACTTAAATCCAAATGGATCAAAGACCTCAGCATAAATCCAGCCACACTGAACCTGTTAGAAGAGAACGTGGGAGGCTCCCTAGAACGAAGTGGTACAGGAGACAGCTTCCTGAACATAACTCCAGTAGCACAGACACTGAGAGCCACAATTAATAAATGGGACCTCCTGAAACTGAGACACTTCTGTAAGGCAAAGGACATAGTCAGCAAGACAAAAAGGCAACCCACAGATTGGGAAAAGATATTCACTAACCCCACATCTGACAGAGGGCTGATCTCTAAAATTTACAAAGAACTCAAGAAGCAAGTCTCCAAAACACCAAAGAATCCAATCAAAAAGTGGGCTATAGAACTTAATAGAGAATTCTCAGTAGGGGAGTCTAAAATGGCTGAGAGACACTTGAGAAAATGCTCAACATCCTTAGCCATCCGGGAAATGCAAATCAAAACAACTCTGAGATACCATCTCACTCCTGTCAGAATGGCTAAATTCAAAAGCTCCAAGGACAGTTTATGCTGGAAAGGATGTAGAGAAAGGGGAACACTCTTCCACTGCTGGTGGGAGTGCTGACTCTTACAGCCATTTTGGAAATCAGTATGGAGATTCCTCAGGAAAATGTGAATAAGCCTAGCACAAGATCCAGCAACTCCACTCTTAGGCATATACCTAAAAGATGCACATTCAGACAAGGATGTCTGTTCCACTATGTTCATAGCAGCATTATTTATAATAGCCAGAACCTAGAAGCAACCTAGATGCCCCTCAACTGAAGAATGGGTAGAGAAAATGTGGTACAGTTACACAATGGAGTACTATTCAGTGGAAAAACACAATGGAATCTTGAAATTTGCAGGCAAATGGATGGCACTAGAAGAAACCATTCTGAGTGAGGTAACCCAGTCACAAAAAGAGAAACATGGTATGTACTCACTCATTTATGGATTTTACACGTGAATCAGGGGAGTGCCAGCATACAATCCCACTGTCCGAGAGTCTGGGAAATAGAACCTTCATCCAGCGACTGATGAAAGCAGAGGCAGATACACGCAGACAAACACTAAACTGAACTCCTGGAATCCATTGTCAGAAAGGGAGAACTGATGGGCAAAGGAGTTAAGACTGGGCTGGTTTAACCCATAGAGACAGCTGACCTGAACAAGGGGGAGCTCTTAGACCCCAGAGTGATGGCTGTGTGAAAATCATGGGACTGACCCAGACCCTTTGAATGTGGGTGTCAGTGAGGAGGCCTAGGTAATCTATGGGGCCTTGGGTGGTATTTGTCCCTAGTGTACAAACAGACTTTGAGTGCCCATCCCACAATGAGGGAGGCTCTCTCAGCCTGGACTCTTGTAGGAGGGCCTAGACCCTGCCCTGGATGAAATGACAGACCCTGGAGATCCACCATGGAGGGAATCACCCTCCCTGGGGATTGGAGTGGAGATTTGGTGGGGTACTGGGGGACCTGGTGGGGAGGGTGGAGGAGGAGGGGAGGGAGAGGGAGCTGGGATTGACATGTGAAACAAGCTTGTTTCTAACTTAAATTAAAAATAAATTAAAAGTTACACTTCAGTAAAAACATAAAATTAAACATCTGATAATTTCTAGCCACCATATAAAGTAGACCTCAGAAGTTGCTGCATAGAAATGTAGGCCCAGGCATTTGATGGTCAAAAGTTGTGATTTATGGCTGTCTTATTTATGGCTAATCATTCCACCAATGCCTACCACATCCCAGCCTTCCCGGGGCTCAGGAAACATTGTGGGGGGAGGACAGAAAGATTGAAGAAGCAGAGGGTTCTTTTAAGTTTCAATTTACATTACAACCACAGTTCTTCCTCACCTCTTCCTGCCTTCCCTCACCTCCCCCTCAGTCCATCCCCAGTCCACTCCTCCTCATGAGTGAGGGCTCCCATGAGGAGTCAACAAAGACTGGCACAATAGGTTGGGCCAGGGCCAAGCCCCTCTCCTATGCATTAAGGCTGAGCATGGCATCTCAGCCTAAGGAATGGGCTCCAACAAGCTGGCTCATGTACCGGGATTGTATCATGGTCCTACTGCCACTGAGCATGGCATCTCAGCCTAAGGAATGGGCTCCAACAAACTGGCTCATGTACCGGGATTGTATCATGGTCCTACTGCCAGGGGTCCCTCATGTAGTCAAAGCTTCACAACTATCTCCCACATATGGAGCACCTAGAAGCACATTCTTAGAATACCACTGAGAGCTGTATATAGCTCATGCTACCAAGGAATGGAGTCATAAAGCTTCCAAGTTCAGGGCCAGCCTGGACTACATAAGAAACAGCCATTGAAACTTTTCTCCGTATATGTACATCGTGGAAATGTTTGGCCAGGAAGTTGATAGGAGTACAGAATGCACTGTTTCCTTTTGATGTTGTGAAGAAAGGCACTAATTTCTGGCTCATTTTATGAAAAGCTATTTTTGCCAGCGAGGGGAAAAAATACCCTACTTTACTGAGTAGCTGACTCAGAATGAATGGATTCATATTTGACTTTTCCAGTTCAAACATTTATCCTCAGATGAAATAGACTTTGAATTAGTAAGAGCTCTTTCATGTCATTTAGAAGGTGTTTTGCTATTTGTGCTCTCATATATTGGGGATGGGCTTATTTTTCACATTATGTTCTCATAGCCTTTGTTTCAAAGGGGTGATATTCCATTAGTTTAGCTTATTTCATCCCTTAAAATGTCTGACGTGGTGTTCATAACCAAGTTCAAAGGAAGTGTTTGGATTCACTGGCTCTCAAGCTGGAGCATGCCTTGGAGTCACTGGAGGACTTGTGAGCGCGTGGATTTCTGTGTCTTTCTTTAGTTTCTGGTTCTGATTGGAGGAAGACTTCTCAGATAGCAGCCACAGCGGAGTGATGGTAGATGCCAGATGGACAGACGGTGACTGGTGGGCGGGGGGCTTCACCCTGAGTACTGTTGTGTTTTGTCCTGGTGTTTATTTAGTACTTCCGTTGGGCATTTCTTTGCTATGGCTGCTGAAACGCCACACATGTAGAGGCTGCAAACAACAGAACTTGTTTTCTTCGTGTTCTGGGGTCAGTAGTGTGATTTCTGCGGCTGTGAATAAACAGCTAAAGGGCTGTTTGGACTGTGACCTTTAGCAGAACCCCCAAGGTAACCCCTGGCTCCCAGTGGCCTGTTCCCAGTGGCCCGTTCATTCCCAGTGGCCAGTTCATTCCCAGTGGCCCGTTCCTTGACTTGTGGGTCCTGCTGCCGTCTTCACAATGCGTCACTGTGGTCTCTGCTGTCAGCCTATCAGTTTCCTTTTTGCCAAACCTGCTTCTTACAAGCCAAGTGACTTCATTGTGTGAAGGTCCTTACCTGAGTCACTTCTGTGAACTTCTTTTTGTCAGGTGAGGTGATACTCCCACGTTCTGGACATTAGCCCTTGTGTCTTTGCAAGCTGATATAGAGCTTACAGTGATATGAAAATCCCACACTCATCTCTGCTGATTGTGTAGCACTCATTCACTGGAATATGAAGAAGGAAATGTCATTTAGAGCATTACAGCATTCTCGTTTGAAACAGACAAGGATTTTCAGATGGTACGGGTATCTGTAATAAATGATCATATTATTCTGCTATCTTGAACCGCCATGATAAAACATATTTTATAGCAATTTTAATATAGTTAAGAGCTGATGTAAATTTTTTTTCCATTGAAATGTCGCACATTCCTTGCATGTTGGCTAATAGAGCGTGTGATGTGCTCGCAGTTCTATTTGATGGTGGTACCTCACGATAAGGACTGCAGTGGTGCTGCGGGCAGGCCTCCAGTATCCGGGTGCGTATTCAGGAAGCTCAGCAAAGCGGGAGCTGAGGAGTGGACTGAAGTTGGAA
Source organism: Mesocricetus auratus (assembly GCF_017639785.1). Lineage (NCBI taxonomy): Eukaryota > Metazoa > Chordata > Mammalia > Rodentia > Cricetidae > Mesocricetus > Mesocricetus auratus. The sequence continues at coordinate 37,588,777 of NW_024429189.1, forward strand.
TGATAAGGGAGACTTGAACCATGGAGATGAGCAAGCGACTGGGAGACACAATGGCTCAGCTTGGAAAGGATTGTGTCTAGGGAGACAGCAGGTTTCAGGTGACGAAAGGCAAGGAGGGTGGTAGGCAGCACCCATGTCCACGATGGACAGGCCAAGATGTCAGCTTCCATTTGGGAGAAAACAAGTAACAGTTGACCCAGAGCTGGGAGAGGGCCACTGGTTTCAGTGTGAGCCTTGGGAGCAGCAAATCCTGGAGGCACGGGAGCCCGTGTTAGCCCTGCAGCCTGTACTCTCTGTGGCTTTTGGCTCAGCTCCAGGGATAGCTACTTCCTCAGCATCAGTTTTATCTTGCTAGGTACACTCAAGAACACTTGGGCATGGAAAAGGCTGGACATTAAAAGGGAGGAAAGAGGACACATGCAGCCTGCTGGCAGTTTATTAGGCTGCTTCTGAAAGGAGAGAAGAGAAAGGGTGGGCGTTTATAAGACTTCTCACCTGGGTACACAGTTTAGTGGGGCAGCACTTGCCTGGCCCGTGCAAGGCCGTGAGCTCATTCTCCAGGGCAGCAAAGTCTAAGTCAATGAACAAGTCAGTAAACCAAGCCCAGAAAGAGCTCTGCCTCCTTTTCCTTTCCTTTCCCTTCCCCTTCTCTTCCTTGTCCCCCTCTCCTTCTCTCCCCCCTCTCCTTCTCTCCCCCTCTCCTTCTTTCCCACCCTCTCCCCCCCTTCCGACTTTCTTTCCTCTTCCTTTTCCCAGAGAATGGCTGTTGCTTGGTTTAAAGAAATGCGTTGCTATCTCACTTGTGATCTTTTCCCACTGCGTAAGGAGCCAGTTTTTCATCCAAGGCTCACCCGCATTTCATTTGAAGGTTTTGGATAGCATAGTGGAGGCGCTGCTCCCCATTCTCAGTGTTGGAGATGGACCACATGGCCTCATTCGTGTGGGCTGTACCTCCAACCCCCTTAGCTTGCATTTTCAAAAAGCTTACACCTAGAAAATACAGATAGCTTTTCAATAGACTCTAGCTCTGTGGTATTCGTGGGGGAGCAGGCAGCTGGTTTGGGGAAGGCAGGAAGTGTGTATTGGAACTCGATGAACACTGGCTTTCTCATGCCTTAAGCTGTGCCTGTTGAGGCCTGTAATGTGATAGTTCAGAGATCTTTTCCTTGGGCAGGGGCTTGTGTCACTCCAACATTTAGAAAAGAAAACAGTGTTAGAGAGGTTAAGTAACTTCAAGTGGCAGGGCTGGCATTCAGTCCCATGCTGTGTGATTTTTCACCCGCCTTCACCACTGTCAAGCAGCCTATCCGGGTAAGAAGACTGCCTCTCAGCATTGTGTCAAATCCTGTGATGCCAGCCTACTCTATGATATTATACTTTGCCTTCAGTTGTAGTGGGAGGATACCAGTTTTAGCTTTAAACATGCTAAGTGTCTACTAGAATTGTATTGCATAGGGTTTCCAGAAATTCTTTCATACTTTTCAACTAAGGAAAGCTTTCCTTACTGTACTAGAATGTGGAATGTATTATTTTTAATGGGAGAGGTCCGCATCCCAGCCCTATCCCCGCTTGGACACACACTTCAGCAAGCCTGTTTGGCCTGTGGTAACCTGCATGATAGATGCCTTCCATGCTGTGCCTTCCTCTCATCACCCACGGAGATCCCTGTGAGTTTGTCGCTTGACTCCCTGTGCACCTGTAACAAACACTTTCAGTGTTGCAAGCAGCGACTCCTGGAGGTATGTATATCCCCAATGCATACTGGATCTGCTCCTTCTCTGGATGGCAGATTGCTTAGACTCGTGGAATACATATTACAAACTGAGAAAATTTTAAAGATAGGGACGAGAAGAAAAAAGTAGGAAACGGAACATTTTGGAATTGGTTTTCGAAATGAAGGTGACCCCCCCCACACACACATGATACCTTGTTTCTGGGTCAAGGCTGACATTGGAGAGCAGGCAGTAAAAATGAATAGACCATTGGAGAGAGACCGTACGTTCTGATTTCCCAGTTTCTTTTCAGTGTGTCTGGAGGGAAAGGGAAAGCAGGAGACACAAATGCCAGAGGACATCTGTCATCCTGGTAGAGGTCCAGAGGGTACCCTTCCACTCATCTCTTCATCTTTCTCGATACCCAGATCACTGGCACAGCTTCCGTTTCTTCCCCCCAGCCCTCCTGCCTGCTCCCAACACGTCGGGCGGCTCATCAACTTTCCATTATTTTTTTTTCCATTTTGGGTTTTGTTTTGCATAACCAACAAATATCAGTTCTCCAAACAGTAGTCACTACCGAAGCCTACCTACAGCCCCCAAGCTAATTCAGAGAGTGACCCTGGGTTAGGTCAAAGACATCCCCTGCTCCATACACACCACTGTACCCTCAGCAATGCTGTCTGGTTGCTCTGGCTGCATCATCTGAGCTTGCTTTTGGAATGAGTTCCCCAGAAGTCTCCTGGTCTGTGCTTATGGCGCTTACATCCTACACAAGTGTAGGCCTTGGGTTATTCTGTGAAAATCCCTCACAGGAGTTCTATAGTTTTAAATATGATTTCTATTTTCTCTTGCTGCCAAATGGACAGGTGAGAGAGAGAGACAGACAGACAGAGAGAGAGAGAGAGAGAGAGAGAGAGAGAGAGAGAGAGAGAGAGAGAGAGAGAGAGAGAGAGAGAGAGAGAGAGAGTGTGTGTGTGTGTGTAAGCAAATGGGTATTCATTGTCTCAGATACCATATTTGGGTTGATACCACACTTAATACAGAAGTAATTTTTTTCTAAATAAATTAGGTTGGCTGAGGTTCGTGAATTGCTAATTTTTTAAAGCTTTCTTTCCATTAGTTGTACATTAGGTTTAATGAAATCTGAACGTTTGCAAATAGGCAAAATAATGGGAAGAAACAACGAAATCTATTTATTCTGGGAAATCTGATTTTTCCTCCTCTACTGACAGTTTATCTTAGCGGAATGGCATTCTTTCTTCCTCCTGCTCATGCCCCGAGTCTCGAAGACCAGTGGGACATTCTTGCACATGTGCATGCTTTTGTCATGTAAAGGGGATGAAGAGCCTTGCTGAGAAGAAAACCTGGAAGCTTGTTTGATTTGGGGCAGACTGACAGTTCTTCCCCCCACAGATACCTCTGCTCCTCGGTCTGCCTGTTTGATGTTGTATAGCTCTGTGAAGGTAGCTGGCATAGTGCTAGCAGCCATTGGAAGTAAGTGAATGTGAAGGAAAGAGTTTTGTTGTTGTTGTCTGTTTGTGTTTTGAACAACGAACTGTCATTAGCAGAAAGATAAATTTTTTGAAGATTTCAAGTTCCTTTGAGAAAAAGAAACGCCCTGGTGATATTTGTGAATGACTGGTTTTTTCAAGTAAACCTTAAAGAGAAGGGGTATAAGGCCAGGATGGGCCCCAGTTTACTATTTCCAGTGACAGCCTCTAATTTCTTGGTGGAGACATCTTTTCAGGGAGACAGCACTGACACAAAGAGTGTGTCATCCCAGGGGATCAGGGGACTGTTCACAAAACAAGGATATTGGTGTGCAGGTGGAATTTTTTTTCTCCTTGTAGCACATGATTATAGCTGGCTATCTCTTCTGTGGAGTATGGCTGCAAGAAGGCTGTGTCTGGTGCCAACAGAGCTAATGACTATGACACAAGTTTCCTGCCAAAGCTAATAATGAGCCAGGACTTACAAATCCCTGTCTTAGCCCTGGGACATAGAAAATATTTCTCTTCAGTAAGTAGTTAGAAATCATCAGCTTGTAAGTGGCCGTCAGATAGCTCCTAGCGCCCGCCGCATTGCTGTTTGAAGGAAGGGGTCCTGGAAGGAGTTGACGCTGATTACTGGCTGTCCTGTAGAGTATCGCTCACTGTGTCATCTCCCTAAGGAATCTTAAAGTTGAAACTTTTGCTTTTAAATTATGAGGCACTCATACTTTGAAACTCACCCCCCCCACACACACACACAATTTCAGGAATCCAAAGATATCAGTGTCTTGGTTATATTGCTGATGTGGGATATTATATAAAATAATTTAGAGTTTGTTTTGAGTTGATGGAATAAGGTGTGGTCAGATTGAAGGTTATAAATACTGTCTGTCATAAAGTCTATGAATTGGCATCCTATTTTAGGGGTGCATGCTCTAATTCAAAAGGCTAAGCCTCTGGAAGCATATAGATGGATGTTGGGACCACTCACTTAAAACACAACTTTAGCTCTCAGGTACTAAGAGAGTCTTATGGAAAAGTTTTTTTTTTTTACAACAAGTCTCATGTCCTGTTACTCGAAGATAAGTAACCAATATTAAAATTTTTATAGGATGTCTTACTTTTAGAAAGCACGAATAACATTCTTACTATCTCAGGAATCCTGTGGTAGACCAAGTGTCTGTAGGTTAGGAGATTTGATTCACCCAAGGCCCCTTCAGACACACACAAGACTTTAAGCTAAGCCTACTCAATTTAGTTAAGGACAGCCATGTTTAATGAGTAAGGCTAGTGTGTACGGAGATCTTCAGGAGAGTACTGTCTTGCTTCTGAGTTTCTTGTCATGTTTCCCTCTCATCGAGGCAGATGGACATTTATCCCTTGCTTGGCCCCAGGAATTACAAAGATTCAGTGATGGTAGAGGCAGCCACTTACTCCAAAATCTAAAGGCAGGAAACAAGCGCTGCTTTATCTGAGGAATTGTTATGTTATCTAGAAGGAGCATAAACCTTTCTTTAAAAAACAGCTCTGCCCTATTTAAAAAGAAAACCAACACATATCTTTTGGTGCAGGTTGTGTAACTTGTAACTGATGGTGTAGTGTGTGGTATTGTGTATAACAGAGTAAGCCACATCTATCTGCTGGGTTTACACTTTAGCTATGCTTTTTACTAGATGTGTGATAGTGTGATGTAGTAAAAGTTGTTTAACTTTTCGGTGCCTCAGTTTCCCTATCTGTAGAATTAGATGGTAATAAGACCCACATAAAACCATTCATGAATTAAATAGTCTGTAGTTAAGACTCAATATAAATAATAATTCAGGTATAACTGTGTATAGTTGGATTTTCCTTATTGGGTTCTTAAGGGATCAATGGAATAGACTTGAATGGCGCTGTGTAGGACTCTCAGGACTCTTCCGCCCCTGTGTTGGCCTGATGGGACATATTCACAGCAATTTTTAAAGAAATATCCTGGCTTTGTTACTGAATACTCCGTTATTCATTTCAGATTATAGACAACCTTCTCTAGATTATGCTGTGTGCAAGATTTCTGACCCTCCATAGAAAAGGAAACCCTTTGCTGGGGCCAAGAGACTGCTTACCCAGCATTGACTCCATGAGCACGCTCAGTTCACTAGTGAATTGTTAGGTGAGAGATAATTCAAGGATGATTGGTAAATAGCTACTGGAGATTAAGGGCTAAATGGCCTATGCCTGGGTCAAAATTTATATTTTTTTCAATAACTTTTTTCCCACAAATTCAAGGAGACAGATTAGAAATTTAAAGTTCAAATAATTTATCCAGATTATTACAGCACGTTTGTGGTGGTACCATGATTTGAACTCCGGACATCTGGTCTCTGAACCTTGCTTTTAACCAGAGTGCCCCAGATTTTTACATAGAACTGGCCCCATCAGAAATGCTTTTACATATTATGCAAGGCATGGAGCCATCCGTTTCTGCTAGGGGTCATTATGCAGAGGAATCTTGTGAAACCTTTCCCTAAATACCACAAAAATAATATCAGGGTATTTCATATCATATCTTGTTCATGAGAACTTCTAGGGGAATTTTCTCCTACTTCCTAGCAAATCTGAATGGGCTCATTCTCTAAACAAACTGGCCATTTTCTAATGCCATAACCTTCCCTGGTTGTAATTGGCCATTGTAACTTATCAGACATATTCATGGGAATGCAAAGGGGAACCTTTGAGAAGCACATGGCAACGGCAGGAGGCGTGGCAGGAGGCGTGGCAGGAGGCGTGGCAGGAGGCGTGGCAGTCATGATGCTGGCAGTCTCACCCTGGTGCCCATCTCCTCCCGAGATGCCAGTCTGTCGCCATGTTGTATTTTTACCTTATTCCCTTTCTTCTTCAGTTTGGTCCTGGATCTTTTTAGAAGAAAATGTTATCTATGTCATCAGGGGGAGATAGCTTGTCACACTATGGAAAGAAAATGTTTGAGATGGAAGCAGTTCCAAAGTTGACCTTCTCTCCGGCAGGATGTGAGCTTTGGATGAGGTTTGATGGTGGGACAGGGAGCCATGATCGTGGGAATGGCTGGTAGTCCTAAAGGAGCAGAACCAGAAGGCTGCGTTTCTTGAGTTCAGGGTTAGGATGGTGGTTAGGATCAGTCCGCGGTGCTTCCATCCTCTGAAGCTCTGCAGCACCTGTGTCCTGGAAGGCCACTAGTTGACTAAAGGCAAACAATGCAGAGACACAAAACAACCACATGCAGTATAGTTATAACCTGACAGAGAACTGCTGGAACAAGCCTCCCCTCCCCCTCTACCGTTTATGTCCTCCGTTACATTTTTAATGCAATGGAGATCAGGAAATCATTTCCATTAGAGGTTAGCGCAGCCAGCTAGCCTCATAGCTAGAGATTGATGGGGCAAATACAAGGAGGAAATCTTAAGATTCTCCTCATGTAGGAAGTGCCCTGTTTGTAGACCAGCTGTTACCACTCCCGGCAGCGGTGGTTTCCAACTCTTAGACACTTCATATCTCTTATCTTCTGCTTGTATTTCCTCCCTTACTCATCTGTAGCTCAGTGGGGGGGGTTATTGTTTTGCTGGAGCACATTGATCTAATCTTGACATTTTCACTCCTTGGACATAGTATTAGGTTTTGTTTTTGTGTCATGCACTCCAGGCAGGCAGTGTGAAGTTGTCAGGAGTACTTAGCTAAGAATCAGCAGCACCTTTGAAAATAGAGCCCCTGCAGTGAGCCAGACACACAGAGCAGCAAGAGACAGACAGCATCAACTTTAACCCTGCCAGCCTGGCACTCTGGCAAGATTCGATCTCCAGGCGACCTCCATTCTCACTGGGGCTGTATCTTGCTATGAACCAGAGGTAATCTAAAGAGTATTTTTTACCTAAAGCTTTATGGAAATGGATTGGCTTACAGATACAGCTGTGTTGTTTAAATAAGAATATTCTGTGCTCTAATGAAACAGTTGGCAAAATATCAGAACTATTACAATACCTGAGTTCCTGGTTATAATTATTTGCAGCTGTGATCCTGAGGCCCCAGTGTATCACTTATGACTGTCTTTAGTTCTAAAAATTATGTGCCATTTTTCATTCCTGTAAACATGGGTTTTGGTCTTACTAATTGGCTATACTCTCTCTTAGAAATTTTAAACATCACCTGGGAGCCTATACAGGTTCCATACTTTGCTATGTTGTTGGGTTAAATGATACAAAGGGATTTCTAAATTTCACATTATGGTTTCTTTTGACTGATACAGTTACACAATTAAATGAATAGAACTAGAGGAAACAGTGCAGTAAAAAAAAAATCACTGGGAAAGATTGGTGAGAAAACACCATCCTATAAGAGAAGCAGTGATTACAAACAACCTCAGAGGTGGGGTGACAGACCGAATTGTGAAACCTTGGGAGCAGCCTCTCAAGCGTGTTGTGGACATAGAGTAGGAACATAGGCTGCGGAAATACTCAGATGTGCTGTGGAGAGTGGTCAGGCTGAGCTAGCAATACCCAGATAGGGCTGGAGGAGTGTCAGTTTCATCTGCCGCAGTGATGACAAAAGCTTAGCATCCGATGAAACTCCTAGTGCTTTGGTTTCCTGGTACCTACTTCAGTTCTGGTCCATAGAGGACTAATACTGTTTCCATCTAGTTAGCACTGTCTTCTTCCCTTGAAGGCTGATGCCTTGGAAAGACAGGTTTTTATTAATGCTTCTACACCACCCTTCAGTGACATACTTACAATTCTCCCCAAAGGTAAAAGTGATAGTGCTTTTAAAATTATTAGTTTGGTGAGTGATTCCCAGCCTTTGTACCCTTGCAATTCGGTGTGGTTAAGGATTGAAGTATTTGTAAAGTAATGCAAAATATCACAGGAAAAAACAGTATGGTCCAACAGTCTGTAAGTGCTACTGGAAGACAGGATTTTAATGTATGTTTAATTTAAAATTCAATGTATTTTCTATGTATATATTTTGGAATCTATATATCAATTTGGAATCTGTATCAGTTTATATTCATTATTACTATTAATATATGCGTATCACCTAGTTCACATTACATTGCATCTTTTTCACTCACATGATAAATGTATCACTGTGCCGCTAAATGATACTTGAAAGTGTTATTTCTGTAATTCCATTAAAATTATGTGGATTCATCATAACTGACTTCAGTATTCTTGCAGTATTACAGGATGCAAACTCAATAAAAGAAAATCTATATCTTTCTTTGGCCTTAAAATGTGCTGGGTTTGTTTATCTCTGATAGACTTTGGGCCCACCTCTAAAGTGTGAGAGAGCTTCCTTCCAGAACAAGTCAGCAGTTTTCCATTCCCATTCCCACCTGATTCCTGATGGTCCCACTTAGCTACCATACTGTTGCCTCTCAGGGCTCATTCTCCCTGGTTCTTAGTGGATAGAGAGTTCCAGCTAAACAAGCCCTGTTTCATTTCCATGCAAGAGCCTAGACAGTGTGTTGACAGTAGTAATAGACATGAGAAGAGGTATAGAGAGGGGGCTCTTGGGAATCTCTCTAAAGGCAATTGAGACCTCCCCCTTCTGTCACTTTCTCCCTCTTCCTCAGAGATGAGAGTCTGAGTCCATCCTAGGAGTGCTGGGGCCATGAACACAGGGAAACATGGGCCCTTGATGATGGCAGGGAACCCTTACAGCTGCCTTGGGTCACCTCTTTCATCCCTGAGGAATGTCTCCCTCAGTGTTAGCCTATTTCTTTGAGCTTTTCTGTTCTTCATGTCTAATTTCCACACAGTTGGCCAAACTATTGTTTTCTAGAATCAGTCGACACCTGCACATGAGAGTCCTTGGCAGAAGTGAAACGAAAAAATGGTTTTTGTTAGTGAACAACCATAAATTCCACAAGTGTTTGTTATTCTTAAAATATGAGTCTTTTTCTTAAGGTATTGAAATTTTAGATTTCATTTCATGAAAAAAAATCAGGAAATAAAATAAGGCGGGTATTGTTAGCATAAAAGTTATCCAAACACTGCCATTTGCTTAGAAGAGGCCACTCTGACACAGAAGGTATTCATTGCCTTTGTGCTGGGCACAGAGTTCCTTCTATGAGAGATTGAATGGGATACACAGTACACTCAAATTGTGGGAAATGTTATATCCTCTGCTGGCGGGTGAAATTATTCCCCAGCTACCCATAATAGCCCCGATGGCCCTTAACTTGTTCTCCCATTCTCTGAGCACTCATTGCTTTCTCACATACAATTTACTTTATCTGGGAGTTTATTTCATTTATTTCTATTTTAATTGCTCTGGTGAGGCAAGTATCATTGTTGTGTGTTGACTGCCAGCCATATACCTTTATGATAGTGACTGATACGGTCGCTTACATTCTTGTAAATTATGTCACTTGCTCAAGATTGCATAGCCAATTTCTTGAAGTTCTATGAGTTGTGACTAGACAGTCTGACTCAGAAAATACGGCCTGTAGCAAAGCACTTGCCTAGCATGCTTGAGGTCCTAGGTCACATCCCCGAAACTGAGATAAATAATGCACTCTGAATTCCTATAGTATACTGTTTCTCAAATTGATTTTTGTTTCTTCTGACAAAGAATTACATTAAATTACTTATCAAATGATTTGGAGGCTCTATGTAAATATTATTTCTTAAGATTATGTTTGTACATCAGAGAAAAATTGAACAGGAAGAACAGAGGGTTCTCATGTGCCCTCCCTCCCATCCCCAGTTTCCTATTACTCACATTTTTGTCTTATTAGTGTAGTTGTCCTGTTAAAATTGACGAGCCAATATTAAAAGTCTATCACTAAAGTGTATAGCTTATGTTAGGGCTTGCTCTTGTCTTGCACATAGTATGGGCTTTTGCAAATAGTTAATGGCACGTTGTCATCATTGCAGTCATGCCCAAAGCTGCTAAAAAACTTGTGCACCATTGCTTGTGAAAATGTAACCCCACTCAATTTAGACAAATACCAAGGAGCATGGGTGCTGGGCCACATAATGCAGTTCTCACTGTGTCTTTTCGATGGGCCTACTTCCAGGAGCAATGCCAGGAAGCAGTTGACATTGACTTTCAGGGATGGTGCTGAAAGTTTCCTTTCTTGGGTTCTCCTGAAGTCTCCTGCAGCTATACATAGTGGCCTGAGAGTGTACATGGAGCATGTGGGCATTGTTTCAAAGGGGCTTGAAGTAATTCTCATGTTGTCAGAACTTGACAGTGTTAATAACACATTCCATGTGTTCACATTGTACATGCCACACTAATTAAAAGGTAGTTTGCAAAATTCAATAATCTCTGCTAATTCTCAGCAATAAGAGAGCATGTCACAAACACTTTGCAACAGTGTTCACACATGCCATGAGGAAGGCATGTTTGCTGCACTCTAGTTTGCTATTACTTTATTTTTTCCTTTGATAATGAGTCTTAGTTAAGTGGTATTTCTGGCTTGGGTTTTGCTGTATTTAGCAACTGTGTGGCCCCTGCTATCCTTATGGTATTTAGAAAAACCTTTAAGGTGGACACTGACCTCGACTGTTGATGTGTTGGTCGTGTCTTAGCACAAAGCTGAGGGTAAGTGAGCAGCATACTTAGCATTCTACTGTCCCAAGAGATGTGGAAATTCAGCTTCCACCTGGCCATGTGGGGGATCTCCCGTGATGCTTCTCTTGATCCAGGCCAGTGCTGCCTTCTGAGCACCCAGAGCCTGCCTCACTCCTTTGCCAGTACTGAGCTGGGCTGTTGATTCTATACTCTCCATGTGTTTTACATACAGGTTTTCAGAGATAAGAGCAAGTCAGTTTCTCCCTTTCCTCATATAAAAGTCTTCTGGTTAATTAGCTGTTTGTAGGGTGGTTTTCTTTATTTCTCTTTTTTTCTCTCTCCTGTCATTTTCTGATCTACTTTCCCTAGGTAAAAGCTACCACTATATTAGTCACCCACCTTGACAACTCAGGATTGCTGTTGATTCTTTTCTGTGTTCCAGATAAGAGATAAGAGAACAGAGGAAACAAACACAGAGGCAGGGAGTGTAAGCCTCCACTAATGAACCAAGGATCAGAGCACAGATCGCTTTTGCTGCTTTAGATCCACAATGATAGACAAGGCCTTCAGAGAGTCCTCTTTACCATGGGAGGTGGCTAGCCATCGGGCATTCACATCACAGTGGGTACGTGTGAAAGAAATACACACACGGTGGACTACTTTGAAATTTATTTTGGGGAACTGCAAACAGTTCTGTATATTTGTATTCAGCAGTGGCTTGTTAGTCAAGATGGATACACAGAATGAACCCAGAAGGAGATTAAAAACAGGTTAGCCATTGCCTTGAACACATAAGAAACCTGAGCTTTGCTGTAATTGATGTAAAATCATCAAATGTGTTTTAAAAAAAAAAGAAAAGAAAGAAAAAAAGAAATGGGAGGTGAGCCTGTGTTCCCAGCCTATTTTCCAGTTTTCATTTAGAATCTGCATTGAAACTCCTAGACGTTACAAGAGTATGTCAAGTTCATAAACAACTCACTCTTCCCTTTCTTACTTCTCATTTTCCTTCCCTGTCTTAGTGTTGGTCCTCATTACCTGCAGCATTTGGCCAAGTCAAAGAGATTTTAAAAAGAAACAAAGCAAAAGGTTGCCTCTGTGTCTCTAACTTGCACTCCAATGACTTGGCCTTCTGGCTGGTGGTAAGGTTACCATACTGGAAAATCAGAGGTTTTGGTGTCACCTTCACCTCCTCCCTGACTCCTAACAAGACAGCACATCCAGCAACTCCTCCTGTGAATGAGAGTCTAATTCACCCTCTGTTCTCCGTGTTCAGCTCCCAAAGGTCCTGCTGCAATGGGGACTACATACCGTCCGTCTAGGAGTGTCAGTTGCTTGGCCTTAGTTGGGACATGGCTGTCATGAAGAGAGCTGCTTTTGGCTACCTGTTTCTCCAGAATAATAGCCTCTGTACTCCTGTACTCTGAAACATAACCAGAGAGCTTACCATAGCAAGTCTGATTCAGCATGCATGATTGTATCAGAAGAAAGTATTCTAGAAAGAGCAGGGGTTTTTTTTTCTTTTTTCACAGTCAGATATGAAAACGACTAACCACATGACTGAATATACGGAGAAATCAGGTATTCTTCATACAGTGCCTTCGCTGTGAAGCTGTGACTGTGGCTTCTGGCTACGCTGTCAACATCATTTCTCCACTGAATTCATTTTCCCATCACTCACTTTATTGCTGTCTTCTGCTATCAAGAGTGTTGTGATTAGAGTCATCCAAGGAACACAGTCAATGACTTGTATTCCTAGACTGTTTTTGCTTTGAAAACTCCCTTGACATACTCATAAACCCTCTCAGGATAATCAGCATGGCCACCTCATAGAGTAGGAAATTGAAACAAGAAAACCACTGCCTTCTTAGGCTGACGTGTTGCCAAATGGTTTGTCTACAGTGTTTTATTTTGTCTTTTTTGTTTTTCCCTTTTATTCTCCTGCCTTCCCAGAGAATAACAGTCCTGAGAAAAGCCTGAATTCCTGTCCCCACTACCACTTAGATCTCATTGCCTCCATCTAAATATTCTTTCCAGGAACTATAATGGAAATAGATCACACATCTGAGGATACAGCTTCATGGTCATAAAATGCACACAAACTTGTTTGTGCTAATTAAAAGCAAAATTTCAGCATGGAGAGATAGCTCAATCAGTAAAGCCCTTGTACTAGGATAAGAACCTGAGTTCAGATCCCTAGCACCCACATCAAAGCTGGACATGGTGCCTCATGACTGCCGTCCTATCACTGGGGAGCCGGAGAAAGGCAGATCCCTGGGGCTCGCTGGCCAGCAAGCCTATCCAAATAGTTCATCAGAGAAATATACTCCAAAAACTAAGGTGTAGAACAATAGATAAAGACAGGAATTTTAACCCCTGACTGTGACATGTGTACACACATACACACACTAAATAAAAGCAAAAAGTTCCATTTTGGTACCCTTTTCCTGCTGCTGCCTCCTCTGCCTGGATGGCTTACTTTATTTGCATATTGTCCTCCTTTCTTGTCTAGTTGCTATGAAAAACTGCTTTGATAAAAGCAGCTTAAAGGAGAAAGGATCTGCTTTGGCTCACAGTTTCATGGCGTAGCCCATCGCGGCAGGGAAAGTGTAGCATTAGAAACTTGAGGTGGCAGTGCTGGGTGTCTGTGGTGGTGGTGGCGCACCCCTTTAATCCCAGCAGAGGCAGAGGCAAGCAGATCTCTGTGAGTTTGATACCCACCTCATCTAACCTGACCTAGATAAATCCCTCATAGGTCTGCCCGGAGTATTACCTCCTAAGTAATGTTAGATCCCATCAGTATTAACCATCACATGAATAAAGGCAGGAACAAACAAACAAAAAAGCAGTAAATACATAAAAGAGAAAGTCCCCATGGCAGTGAGTTCCTTCAGGACTCCAAAACTGTCATTCTCAAAGCCTTCCTGGCCACTCCGGTGGCAGCGCCTCCCAGGCTTCCCTTTCCGTGAGTGCTGTCTTCAGATGCCGTCTTGGTAGCATCTGGGGAATGGTGCTTATCTTGCCTGCTGCCTCTTCCCCCTCTGGAATGTCGTCATTGCTGTTGCGTTTATCCCTGTGTCCTCAGCACCTGGAACCCTGCACAGCACGGAGCAGATGCTGGAAGAGGGAATTTGATTGAGTGAATACCTGGTAACACTTTGGAAATGTAATCATCCCGGGATTCAGTTTGATTATTTCTTGTGCTGTTTGTTAAAGTCCTGCTGCTTAAACAGATAAAAGCAAACCAGGAAAAAAAAAACCCACGGTACAGCTGGCCTGCTAGCTCCATCTTGTTAGTGTTGGCACTTGTCACAGCTGCCAAATTTTCCTATATTTAGATGGTTGTTTTATTTCTTCCTGTTTAGACTGACTGTAATTTTCCTTTCCTTGGGCGTCCTCTTTGTTTTTCCAAGGACAAAATTACAATGAGCCCCATTATAAAACCAATTGATTTACACAGATTGTATTCACTTCTGTCTTGGAGATTTAAGTTTTGTTCATTGGAACAGAACCTACATATGTTCGTTCTTGTTATCGTTATTGTACTGTTAGTTAAGAGCTGGATGTTATTTGTGTCTGTAGCCAATAGTGTTTGAAAACTGAGAGTCATTCTTCCAGGATGAAGCTAAACTGGGTGACTTATCACTCAATGTATAGTTAAAAATGTGTATTCTACTACGTTTCTTGTTTTTTTCTTTTTGTGTATTTCACTACATTTCTAACTACTAACACAAAGTCAGTGGTAAGCAAGCTACAGTCTGTAGAACCACAGAGGTATAGAGTAAGGCACTGGGTGGGGCACAGGAGATCTTCCTAGGGAAGGGAAATAGAACACATAGTTGTGGATGGACAGGGGTGGGGACACCGGAACAGGAGGAGCAAGTATGGAAGATGGAAAAGGAAGGGGAGTGAGGGTAGGAGATAGCGATGGCTAAAATTAAGGACTTTCGAGGGGTTGTATGGAAACCTAATTCAGTAGAAGCTTCCTTAAATATATTCACATATCAAGGTAGTCTAAATGAAATTGCCAAATAATGGGGGAGACAGAGCCCCAACTGGACATCTGTTGTCACTGAAGGAAGCCTCCAGGAGTGGGTTACATATAATTGAGCTTTTACCAAAGGGGCCCCATAAGAACAATCAGACAGCCAGTTGCCAAAACTATAGGTTGCTCTCCACAAACTAGTGGTGAGGCTGTGTTGCTGAAGACAACACCTGCGCAGCTCACTGAACACAAAGAAATAGAGCTGCCATTTACGTAGAATCTTCAATCCCCATGGGTTGCTGTTCTTTGTACCAGAAGGAACTCTGCGTGCTACCAAAGGAGAAATATTAACACCAACCCAGCTACAACCTCTTCAATCTGCACTGGTGCTCTGCTTGCTCGTGCGATGGTGGCACAAAGGCTGGGAGAAGCCAGCCGATATCTGATTTGACTGAAGGCCCACTTCACTGGATGGAACCCGTACCTGGTGAAGCTTGGTTGACCAAGGACCAAGAGCAAAACCAAATACTACTGTTCTACTAAAGGAACATGGCAATGGTCCTTATAAATCAGTGCTTCGCTCAACCATTATCAGAGACGCTTCCTCCTGTGGATGTGGGAACAAATGCAGAGACTCACAGCCAGGCAATATACACAGTGAGAGACCTTGGAACACTCATCCCTGAAAGGGATGTCTCCATCAAATCCCTTTCCTCAGAGCTCAGGGAAGTCTGCAGAAGAGGAAGTGAAAAGAATGTAAGAGTCAGAGGGCATGGCAGATACCAGTGAAACAAGCCTTCTAAACACAACAGGACTGATGCACATACAATCTCACAGAGAGCATGCCCGGACTGCCCCAGATGGGGTCCCAGAACTGGAAGGAGACGTAGACACAAGCCCCCACCCCTAACCCAGAAGTTATCTCCAGTTATCTCAAGTGAAAATGTAGTTTTCACCAAGAGGGTCTCTCACTGGAGAAACAAATTACTCTTTAGGGTATATACTACATGCCCAGCAGGAGATGGCCAACAGAAAATAAACTCAATGGAATCTTTGGGGGCTCCTTTTCTTATAACATTGTGTCAGGGCTTTTCTTTCTCTTTAACTTAATCTTTTAAAAATTGTTATATCCCCGCCCCCTCGTCTCTCTTGTCTCTCTCTCCCCTACAGGTTCTTTGCTTCTGGTTTTGTGCTCTTATGAGATTCCCGATTGTGTGAATGAGTGGGTCTTGACATCTTTTCTTGGTCTCTTTTCCTTCTGATTGTTTGTTTTTGTCATATTCTACTGTGTTTTTTTAATCATGCTATGCTATATAATAATAATGCATTATATTAATTATATTATAATCCCTTAGAAGCCTGTTTGTTTTTTAATGAGAGACAAAAAGTGGATGGATGGGAGGGGAAGTTGGGAGGGATGGAGGGAAGGGAAAACTTAATCAGGATATATTATATGAAAAATTTATTTTCAATGAAAGAATATGAAATATAATAAATAAACATTACAAACTGAGTTATCCTCATAGAGAAAAATTATTGTCATGTCCAGATGGGGAACCTGTGTGGGTCCAAACTAGACCCTCTAAATGTGGGTGACAGTTATGTGTCTTGATCTGTTGTGGGCCCCCTGGCAGTGGGACCAGGACTTATCGCTCATGTATGAACTGGCTTTTTGGAGCCCATTCCCTATGGTGGGATACCTTGTGCAGCCTTGATACAGTGGAAGGGACTTGGTCCTGCCTCAACTTGGTATGCCAGACTTTGTTGACTCCCCAAGGGAGCCTTACCCTGTCTGAGGAGGGGGAGGGAGAAGAGGAGGAAGGGGAAACTGGAGTTGGTATGTAAAATGAAAAAAAATTAAATAAAAATATTGTCATGTCATTAAGAACCCTCTAATTATGAAATTTTAGAAATCAATTGAAAATCTAGGATAGCATTGTCATTTGACTCAGTGATGCATTTCTAAAGTAGTAATTGCATGTTAGCCTGATATGAATTTCCTAGATAATAGTTCCCAATGATAACAAAATAATGGGTCTTCTCGGGTCATTTGCTAAAGCTGTTTACACTGGAGCCTGTAAAATATCATTGTCTCATAGTCATTTCTCTTTTAAAGGTTACTCCATGCATGCAATGAGCCATGCATGGCCCTGTGAGTGTAGACTGAAGCCATGAAGCCATTTGTGTACTTTAGCCTGGTGCCTGATGGCTCCAGCTTGGTTCAATTTCATGGACTCTCTAAGCACTGCCCATTTTTACTTCAACGATAGCCTTCTTTCTCACTTGTTTGCACAAGGAAGTTCGGTAATTGATAATGTGTGTGCCTGGAGAACCAGACAGCTAAGTAAGTGCAACCCCAAGACAGTGCATGAGCCAAATGACAAGAAAGCAAACACTGATAGGTTCATATTGTAGACAGCGAGCTCAGAAACACTCTAGGTGTAAACAAAACAAAGACGCATTCAAAGAACGCAAGAGAAAAGATTCTACCTATGTGAATGTAGAGTTGTCAGTGAGAGAGTGTGACTAATTCACCCCTGTTTTTTTCTTGTTTCCCAGTAAATAGAGTGATGATCTGAAGGATCACATTTTAGCATCATGCTAGTTTCATTAATCACCCATCCATTCTGTCTCATTGACTTTAAAAACTCTCTCCACTGATTGATGCTTTAGCATGCGTTCAGAAAACCTCTCCTGGATTGCAGTTGGGCCCCTCGATGCTGCTCAGCTGCATCAGTCTGTCCTACCTGCCTCTTGCATCGCCTCCCTGTAAAACCTGATTACACATTTGGGGGAGATCAGAAGCTGTGAAAAGAGGAAGACATGTGTAATTAAAATCCAAAAAAAAATCATCAAAATTTAACTGCTTGGAGATCAATTCTTTGTAATTAGCTTGGCAACTCATAAGATAATTTCTCCATACTGATTAGGAGATAAGTGGAATATGAGGACTTACCACTCAAATCAATGGGCATAGTTTGATCAGTTGTCTTATTAGTATTGAGTAATGATAAAAAAATAAGTTGCAGCCCTTTGGTAAATTTTAATATATCAAAGTGCCTGTAAGGAAAGTGTGGTAATTACTTTCCTAAATTAAAATTGCAAATTTTCATCACAATTTAATTTAAAAATTTTAAATCTTTAATAACAAGCATAATAGAGAATAGGACCCTCACAGAAGACACACTTAGAAACAATTACCAACTTCATGAGCTTTTGTCAAAATCATAAAATTAGACCAAATGAGCTTTTTATTCTCTTGATTGCTAATAAGTCTCTGTTGTATTTAATAAAGGTGACAGCTTTACACTTTAGACCTCTGCATTACAGTACATGGACAGGGTCCCTGAAAAAGAACCCAGAGATCTTCCTATATGTGAGGTTTGCTTTTTATGGGGCCAGAGTATGGCAAAACAGATTTTGTCTTTGGAAGAAAAATGGACGTGTGTCAGGATACAGTCCAAGAAATGGAGTCCTGTGAGAATTTTGAGTGCTTGTGAGAAAACAAGACAGGAGTCTTGTGACCTCAGTTTCTTCAAAACACAGAATTGTTCTTGGAATGTGTTTGTGTGCTTCTCCCAGGTAGAGTGGATAGGAGTGAGTTTACTTCAGCTGTTGTCATTCATGTATACATCTGTGGAGAAACATGTTTTTGCCATGTGTGACTTGTCCTTGTGATTCTACACTCTGCTCAGGTGACTCACCCTCAGAGTATATTTTCTGATGCTCTGAATAAAGTTGGCTATTGCATGAGACTTTAGTCCAGTTCATTTTTAGGCCCCACTTTCCAAAGTTCCTGCTGCCAACTGGAGCAGTAAACAGAGGTGGGGGGGGGCATGAAGCAGTGAAATACAGGGTTAGGTAGGACCTTAGAAATGACTAGGGCCAACTCCTTGCTTCATACACGAGCAGCCTGATGGGTGAATTTGCTGGCAGTATCATCGGCTTGCTAAGGGCAGACCGAACACTGAGAGTGGGGGCTTTATACTCTTTCTGTCCCTCTTCTTTGTCACGTGGTCTTTCTGTGATTGCAGAGATGGGAGCATGCATCCTCTTCTTTCTTAATATTCACTGCTCCTATAAATTAACACTGTAAGTGCTGGTCATTTGGATTTTGTATTTCCCTATACTATTCCCAAATAATGATGTGAGGATGCAGCTGCCTCTTAATGTCCATTCATATACAATACTTTCCTCCCATAGCCATTATGGCCATTTCTAGGCAGAGACTCATTGATAGCTTCTTCTGGGATATGAATTTAGAGAACATAGACCTGTTTATTCTTTTTTTTTTTTTTTTTTTTTTTGGTTTTTCGAGACAGGGTTTCTCTGTATTGTTTTGGAGGCTATCGGTCCAGCCCAGCCTCGAACTCACAGAGATCCGCCTGCCTCTGCCTCCCGAGTGCTGGGATTAAAGGCGTGCGCCACCACCGCCCAGCGACCTGTTTATTCTTAATAGGTTGGTATGTATGACTCATCTGATGTGACATGCTACTTGTAGGTTTCCAGATATGGTTCACAGGCATGATGACAAACTTAACGTTTTTCAAAGCAAGTGAACTGTCATATGCACAAAAAGTTCAGCTTAGGATACTCTATATTTTGAGGAAAGTGGAAAAGGGGGGACTTTTCATTCCCTTTTAATGCAGTCTCTTTGAAGTATTCTTAAGGAGATGATTTGTATGTATGTAGGACTTAGCTAAAGATAAATCTGTGTAAAGGAAAAACAGGGATAACTGTGAAAAATCTGAATGGTCATTTTGGCTGAACAGCCTCGAAGGCCAATTCTTGTTCTCTCTTACAGCTAAAGATGGTCACAAAGAGTCTTCCTCCATTCAACCACTGGCTTTTGTTTGAGAAGGTTGAGGGGAGGGATCATCAAGTTGAGTACCAGCTGCTGTTTATTGACTGTGGTCTTATATATGGTGAATGATATTTATTTGAATAGCTCTTTTATTGCAAACAAGAGCTCTTGCAGATAGATGTATCTGTTGCTCGTGTGCTTTGCATGCTCAGGTAAAGGTAGCAAGGAAAGCCAGCAGCACAGTGGCCTGAAAGACAAAGGCAGCTGTCCCATGAGTGAAAGCTCGGCTAGGAGTGACCTGTTCCCTGTGGTTGTCAGAGACTCGAGTCCTTTTCTGTTTGTTGATTTGCCAGCCTCAAAGCAAGTAGCTAACAAACTTCCAGGTTTAGAACCTTTCTGCTTAACAAGATTACATGGACTCTCAAAGAGCCTTGTTTATATTTTTGACCTTAGACACCGTAATATCTATTGATATTTGTTTATTGGAAATTAAAACTGAAGGACTTTTTAAATTTTTCTGTTGAAAAAAATCTTTAAAGTTAACATAAGTAAATCCTTTACATTTAACACATGTGACATTTAAAGAAAAACAACTGTTTTCTAAAATTAAAAAATCGGATGGTTTTGTGGTGTTCTTTAGTACCCATCAACTAGATTTGTATTCCTGTTCTTACAGTCAGTCAGTTGTGATGTATTTGTCTTAGTTGAAGAAATTTAGATGAAATCTGGACTCCCGCAATGCATAATTTACTCAAGTAGAAATGTGTTGATGTGCCTATCAGGGGATCTAAAATAGAATTTCCCTCTTTCTGTGAAGTATTTATTTGATTTGAAAGTATTATGCAGGGAGTCTTACTCCCACAGCTAGGACACGATTGAGGGAAGCTTGAGTTTGGGTGCTGTCACTTGGGTCTGTTGTCTTTATAGTTTTTGTGTGGTTTTCCATAAACATCTCACACAGCACAGCTTGTAGACACACTTGTGCCTGGCAGCAAGAAGGGGTCTTCTAATATCAATTTATTTTTCACCTACCTCTTTCTGTTGACTGGTATGGCTATCCCTTAAGAGAACTGGTTCATCGCCTGCTGGTTTTGTATGCTTAGAAATTTCCTGAACAACTGACAATGAGGCGACCAGTTCCAGAGAGCCTGACATGCTAAACCTTAATATTAGAGTTAGTGTGTGTATTAACGTTTTCAAAGAAGTTGGCATTTATTGGAAGGGGAAGAACTCCAAAGGGCCACAGGAAACGATTTCTGGAGGCAGAAAGCCAATACTCTGGAGCTCAGAAGACTGGGCAAATGCTCTAGGGTGCCAGACAAGGGGCCCTGTGGATAAGACAAAGAGGTAAGTGGTAGCTAGGCTGCTCCCAGCAAGGAATATGGTCTGGAGAAATCAGTAGACAAGTGAAGAATAGACTTTCTTGCATGGTCACAGTGGACAACCAAGCCGGCAAGAGTCTAGAGTAGCAAGAGGTAGATTCTGCCTGCTCAGTCAGAAATGAGAACAGTGAGCTAAGTTCTTTCCTCTCTGGAGAATAAAGTACAGGAACGAATAAATAGAGTAAATGTTGGAGCTGTGACTCCATCTTCAAAAGACAAGGCTATATTTTTCTCCCCTCTGTCTAGTGACTATCTTCCATATGCTTTCTGCTTCCAACCATAGGACACTTTCCAGTAGAGTCCTCCCTCCCTTTACAGCCTCCAAGGCTGGGTTTAGTCCCTCTTGTGTATGAATTTCTTCCATCTTGTATTTATAGCTGCTATAGTTTTGGCAACATGGGAGATTCATGTTAGCCACTCAACAAGCACATGAAAGGCTGCATGAGCGCAGAGGGCACGAGGGCAGCACAGAGATGCCAGGCTCTAGTTGGTGCTTTAGTTCAGAGTTGGTGAGGAATCTTTGGGCGCAAGAATGAATGTAAGGCTTTGTGTTGTGGTATTTGCTCATATTGGTCTCCCATTCTACTTAAAACCGAGAGTTTAGGATTAAATTATTAATATTATGTTTATACTTGAAATAAACCTAAAAATAAGAGGAACCCCATTTCCTATGCTGGCTTCAAATTTAAGCCTAATTATGATTGTTAGATAATTTTAGGGTGACAATGTATTATTAATCTCTTAATGCTGCTTATACATATAGAACAAATGTCTTTTATGGGACCATTGAAGCTTCATAGGCTGGACTTTAGTATTTGAATAAAACTTATTGACTGCAGAAAATGGATAGATATGACAACTTGTATAATTTAATATTGATATTTAAACAAAGGAAATCATGTGAGAAAATCACTACTCAGAGATAACTAGTAAGTAGGTAGTTTTTAGGGTGTGTCACCCTAAAATAATAAATAATAAAATAATAGTTCCTTCTCCATATCCACTATTAATACAGTCAAAGATTCAGCCAACTATTAATAAAAATAATGCAGAAGAATTGCACATGTATTGAACATCTATGGTCTTCTGAACACTAGAGTGTAACACTTATTCCCAGAGCACTTTCATTGGATTAGATATTATGCTTAGTCTAAAGAGGCTTTACACTATGTGGGGAATATACACAGTAGTATATAAGCAGATGCTATCCCAGCTTATACAAAGGTCTGAGCATCTACAGATGTCAGTATCTTTGAGAGGTTATGGAATCAATCCTTTGTGGATATTGAGCAAATACGGGGTCTGCTCTGTATTTTAAGCATGTTGTATCCTCTCCTTGTGATCTGATTTTCACATAAAATATGCCTGTTATGCTAATCCCCCTTGGCCCACATGATGTTAGCACAGCTGGGATAAACAGTTCCGTGCGTCCTTGACAGCATCCCTCATGATATTCCAGCTGTGCCACCTTCCACTCTACTTCCTTCAGAGCTGTGGAGATGGGTTAGGCTCGGGAAGGGACAAGCCAGAAATATGGAGAAATTAGCACTGCAGCTTTCAGGCAGTAGGGGATGGGAGGGGTGGGCACATCGCAGGTGTCCCTGTCCTGAGCTGGTGGAACTGTTACTGTATGCCAGTGAGGAAGAATTGGGAGGCAGTCAGACGGTGCTGTGGCAGCAGGGACCGGCTCATTTCCACAAAGCGTGTCACATGTCCTCCTCATCTGTCTTGCTTTCTCCTCCAGCCTGTAGCCAGTTCTCCATCCCAGGATCTGCTTTCAAAGGAGGCCAGACTCAGAAAATTTCAACCTCATATTGTTGATAAATATATTTGTACCAATCTTACATTATTGGGGAAAAAAGACCTGTAATAGATATTTATGTACCAGAGGTTTTGTGGGGTGAGAGAGAGACAGAGAGACAGAGAGAGACAGAGAAACAGACAGACACAGAAAGAGAGAGACAGAGAGACAGACAGACACACACAGAGTGTGAGAGAGAGAGAGAGAGAGAGAGAGAGAGAGAGAGAGAGAGAGAGAGAGAGAGAGAGAGAGAGAGAGAAAGAGAGAGAGAGAGAGAGTGTAAATGCTGGGCCAAGGGCATGCACGTTTTAAAGGTTCTTAATATATGTTAATTTGCAGCGTATTGGTTTCTCTTTGCACTCATGACCCCCTGATATTAACCTTGTTAAATACATGTCACACTCTGCAATGAAGTAAAATTCTGTGCAGGTTTGTTCTAAACTTTTAATATTAAAGCATAAACATGTTTTATTTAAATGTTGCCTATTTGTATCTTTGCTCCATTTTTCCTTCCTATGTTTAAGTCAGTGTGTGATCCCTTTACATATTAGGGCTGTCAGTCCTTTGTTACATGCTGTAAGTTGTTCTGAAGTTGCCTTTGACTAATTTGTGCTTCTTAATAGCCACTCGTTGGCTCCATTCCCAAATTCTTTATTGGCCTGCACATCTGCCGTCCATTGTGCTGGCATCATCACCATTTTCTCTTCTCTGTAAATCTTTCATATTCTTCCTCCTTTGTCTGGTCTCTAACCTGGCTTATTCTGAGCATGGAATTAACCAGTGCATCTGGGTTTTTACTGGTGGTTACATGGAGAAGTGTCCACATCAGCGCTGATGGGGGTAGCCTGATATCTGATATGCTGATTCTGGAGACCCACAGCCAGTGTGCCCTGTGACTTTTAGGTGTATTGAAGCCCTTCAGTTGAACAGAGGCAGAAATGTTGAGGTCTTCTGACTGGAAGGAATGCCACTCACATTCCCTCATCTTTGTTTTTCTGATAAAACCTTCATAGAGGCCATGTGACGTCAGGGCCAGGGCCCATTTAGAGATCTCCTATGTATGTGTGCTAGGTAGATCTTCAGATTACTTTCAAAATTGATTGCAAAATGTGCTGAAGACACATGCAAGACCAGATCTGGAAGCCTGATCAATATGAAAGGCTGATGTCCTTACACGCTGTCACGGGGTCAGTTCCAAATTGCATCTTCACATTGCAAGAATTTCAAAGCTAACACAGATGCCATGAGCCTCCAGGGAGAAGTTACCACTTTGCTTTGTAGGTTTATTAGTCGTATGTCTCCCAGCCCCAAAGGGCCTGTTACTCACTTCTGAGCATTCCAGGCTACTCAGTACCTACAAGCATAGTCTTTAGGATGAAAGACAGTTAAAGTTAAATACAGTTTCTTTGGCATCTTTTTAAGATCACAAAATGTGAAATGTGTCTTTTGATTCCATTTTAAATTATAACATCTAGATTATATACTGAATTGATGATTTGATTTATAACAAAGAATACAGTTGTACATCTATAAGGACTGTCAGTGTTTACATAATATAGATATTAAACATTGTTTAAAATGCAGGTGAAAGGAGAGCTATGCAGAGATCTTGAAAGAGAGGCGCAGTGGGTGTGGCTGACCTTCAGGGTTAGATGTCAGCTTCCAAAACCAAAATGCGATGTCCCAGGAGGTGAGCTTATTCTCACATGTCAAGGCAACATGCTAAGCTTTCACGGAAAGAAAAACAGTATTTTTTCCCTTGAACTAAAAAGGTCTTCTCTGGGACTAAATTTAAAAGGAAAAATATCATGTGGGACTTCAGATTGAACTCAGCATGAGCAAGGAGTGATGAGTTTACTGCCAACATGGAAGCATTTTACTTATGTCTGTTTTTGGCAAGTGTGGCCTGGATACAACCGAAAGGTATAATGTTAAAATATTGCAATATTGCTTGGTTGGGTTGTTGTCCAGGTAGTTTGAGGGAAAAAAATGGTTTTGTAAAAGGATTTGCATTATTTATACATTATTAATCCATATTTCCTTAATTCAGGGAGTACATTTCTAGCATTTCCCTGCATAATCCAGAAAGCCACACATTTATTTTGTAAGCTACACAGAGCAGTGTATTTTTGACTGTCTTCCTTTGGTCATGAGAAACCCAGAAGGAAGTTGTATTTGTTTGTTTTTAGTTTTTTGACACAGGATCTCACTATGTAGCTCTGGCTGTCCTGGAACTCATTACATAGACCAGGCTAACCTCAGACTCAAAGAGATGCCTTTGCCTCTGAAGTGCTGGGATCAAAGGCATGCATCACTACACCCAGCCAGAAGGGAGTTTGGGTGAAAACAGGAAACTGAAATTTTGCCTCTAAGATGCTAACTTTGAGTACAGACCACATACCGTTCACATCCTTGATAAAGCAACACATATAATTAATTTTCGACATATTCAAAGCAGCATATTATAATTCATATAATTAATGTTCTCTTTTTCAATCAAAGTAATTACTTTATAGAAACTGCTCTTGTCCTGAATTTCAGGCACTCACTACTTCTCTACAAAGTATGAATCTGTGTATGAATGATTGTATGCATGCATGTTTTTAGGTACCTGTATGTGTGTTTACATTTTTTTAATCATTGAACCCTTGCCTGGTAAACCACATATTCTTTTCTCTGGTTGTTTGATATCTCTCCTCTCTTTAGCCTAAACGGATATAATTATTTCAGATGGTAAAGTGAACACACCTTATCTATGTTCATGTTAGATTCATGATGAGATCTCCATAGTACAGATAATAAAAAGAAACCTGGTGACTTGGATTTACTCATTCTTCAAATACAGAGTAAAAGAATAAATATCATTTATGTCTTTATATATGCAAATAAAGACTTCAGTGTACCCAGCAGTACCCAGGGCTCCCTCCTGCTGCTGGGATTTGGTTTGCTAGGGGTGAAAAGAGCCGCATATGCCTCCCCTGGGACTCTGTATTATTGATGAATGTGCTTGCTGTTGAGTTGGTGTCTGTGAGCAGATGTGCATAATGTAATGAAAAATCCCCTTGTACATTGTGGTTTAGATTTAAGGGTACTAAAGGTAGTTTTTCACACACTATAACGTGACCTTAGTCTTAATAAGATACTTTGTAAGTTAGCTTAAAATGAAATCAGTTGGTTTGTAATTCAGTAGCTAGTAAGCATCATTTGGGAGGTGTGGTCTCATAATGCTCTGTTAGCTTAGACTGATTGTAACAAAATACACTGGCTGGCTGATGTGTATTTATTCCTCACCATTCCGGAGGCAGGAAGCTCCAGATAAATATCTGGCAGGCACTTCTGTCTGGTGAGGGCCTACTGCCCGGTGTGCAGATGGCCATATTGCTGTATTTTGCACATGCTCTCTTCTGAGCATGTGTGTGGAGAGGAAGAAAATTATTTGAAGGATATGCCGCAAATATAGAGGATGTTAAAAGGTTTGCATATCAATTCAGGGTAAAAGCACAAATCAGTCTGTGGGAGATTTAAAAGAATAAAAAGAGCTAATTCAATATATGTTGACCAGTTCTGATATGGAGATAGCAAGCCCAGGCATCTCACTAGTAACTGATAACATGGAGCTCTCAATGTAAAAGGCCTGGGGATTTTCCTGTAGATTAAACTAGATTTGAGAGGTCTTTTCAATTTAACAGCACTCAGTGTTATTAGGTAATAGCCACATAACACAAAAATGTGGAATAAATCCCAAATGTCTACCTGGTGCTTTTATTTAACTACCTATTCTTTATACACCCAGACTGCCTAGAGGGGAAGACAGTGCAAGGGCCGGGCTGACTTGCGTTTGCAACTCATCTTCTCTGCTGGCCGGCTAGGTAACCCATTTATGACTTCCCCTCCAAAGTGGCTTCTGGAGTGGTGCCTAACCTTGGCGCATATATTAAAATGTGGACCATGCCGTTGTGTGTGTTTGTTGTGTATATGTTATCACAGTAACTCTGAGAGATATGATAGGAATTTATTTGTCTTGTACAGACAGTACAAAAGTAAGCAACAATGACTGGTAGAGAGCCCCCGACACCAGTCTCATAGAGCTTCTATCTCAGAACTCAGTTTTCATTATCTCCCTCCAATGGCCATGAAGGAGTGTGACTGACTTATTCCCAGTAACTGTTGGGAGCAGCATCACGAAGTTTCTCACAGAAATTCTGCTCACAGACCTTCTGCTGGAGGTTAGATATATGGATATTGTAAGGGAAGTTGGGTGAGAATCGCTGCCTCCAACTATTGTTTGTTAGCAAAGGCTCCCTATATTGCAAATGGTTGTTAGAACTAATTCAGTTCATCTGCCCTGAGTTGTAGAATAACAATGAGTTGTTTAGAATCAGCCCTTTTAACATCCTGCACCACCTTACTACTAAGTATGGTCCATGATCTAACAATGCCAACATCACTCGAGAGACTCAGAAATGTGGATTTTCCCCCCCTCAGCCAGATGTACTGAATTTGGTTTGATGTACTGTATTTTAGCAACGTGATGAGCTCTGAGCTGCTATGTTCTTTGTAAATCTTTTAAGGTAGGCACCTTATTTTGATTAGTGACTAGTTGTATGTGGATTAAGTGAGATAATGTGTGTAAGTTACCCTAAGTCTGTACAGTACTTCACAATGTTATTTACATGTACAGTTGTGAAACAGAAAGAGGCTGTTCCTGAGCTACCAAAACAATAGAAACTGAGAATTACTGGATTTCTCAAATTTCTTAATCTTTTAAAAGTGATATTTTTATTTATTCTTTGTAAACTTCACACATTAATATAGTGTATTTTGATCATATTCATCCATCAATGCCTCTCCTAAACTCCCCCTAATATCTCCCACCCAGTCTTATTTCTAACTTCATGTCTTTTTAAAAATGTATTTATTGATAATTTGTTATATGATTATTATACTTCATTCATTTTCCCTCCTTTCCCTTCCTCTAACTCAACCCATGCCCCCAATCCTCATAGCTTCTTATTCTTTATTATTGTTATACACATACATATACTTATTTGTTTGTTGTTTATAAACACAACTGATAAGTCCCCTTAGTGTGGTTCCCATGTATATGTGTCCCATGTATATGAGCTGATCACTTAGGATTGGCACTTGTCACTGGAAAAGACTGATTCTTCCTCTCTCAACAGCCATACATTGCTTGTAGCTCTTTATCTTGGTGTAGGGTCTTTTGAAATTTCCCCCATGCATGCTGGGATACTGACTGGTATTTTCCTTGTACAGGTCTTGTCTAGGCAACCATATTGTTGAGATTTCAAGGGTGCAGCCTCCTTGTCATATAGAAAGACACTCTCTCAGGAGATGGCCTGGTCCCCTCCTCATGCAGCATTTCTGTGCCCTCTTCTGTGATGTTCCCTGAACTTAGGTGCAGGGGTTGCATTGTAGATGTTGCTCATTTGGGGCTGAGCAACCCAGGATTAATTGATTTCTGCATTTTGACCAGTTGTGAATTTCTGTAATGCTCTCTGTCTGATGCAAAATTAGGCTTTTTTGATGAGGGATAAGAGCCATCCTTATCTGTGGCTATAATAATGCTTTTAGAAATTATACTCATTATTAGGTTTTTTAGGGTTCATGGCCTCCTCAGCCATGGGTAGTAGGCCAGGTTTATAGTACTAGGCATGAGTTCTCTCCTACTGAGTGGGCCTTAACATCAACTAGGATGGCTCTTGGCTACCCCCAGGATTTAAGTGCGGCAATTCCACGTTTCGGGATATATTGATGTTCTAGTCATTGTTGTGTTTTGGGAGTTTTTGACTAGGTTTACAGTACCAGAAATGAATTCCCTCCTATGGAACAGGCTTCAGATCCAATCAGAGAGCTGTGAGTTGCCACCACAACAGCTGAGTCAAATTGCAGCAGTAGGCATATCTTGTCTGGTAGGTGGCTATTGTAGTTCATAAGGTTTATAACTGGGTGAAAATACTGATGTCCTTCCTTCCAAGAAGCCTGAAAAGCACCTTTGAAGGTGAAGAGGACTCCCCCATAGAAAGCTTTAATCTTAGTCCCAGCTTGGTTTCTCTGTATCTTGTGACCAAGATGAGTGATATCTTCAGCAACAGGATCTTACCGTTTAATTCTGGTGTGCAACCAAGAGCGATGGGTGATCAGAGACTCTTCTGTGGGCTTCAGAAGACTCTGAACAATTCATAAGGAAGTATCACAAGCCTGGGTCCGGATTTTTATTTAATAACCCATGGCTCCTGGGAGCAGCATTAAAATGTGATCAGTGGAGAAGTTAATTACAGGAGTTGATTTTTAAAAAGTTTCATTGGATACATTGAATAAAACAGTTATATGTGGGGGCTGGAGAGGCGGCTCAATGGTTAAGACCACTTGCTGCTGCTCTTGCAGAAGACCCCATCAGGTAAGTCCCTTACCAACCATTTGGCAGTAGACAGTGGTCTGTGACTTCAGTTCAGAAGATCCAACACATTATACCCTAAAATAAAAATAAAGTTTTTTTTAAAGTTATGTGTAAAATAATCTTACTAAAAATTGCAGATTCATATACCAGTATCTATCCATAGGGTGAATATCAATTCTTCAAATGTGGAATCCAGAATTATTCCGTATTTTAGAGTTTTTTTAAATTGTGTTTTGCATAGTTGTTAAAGTTTTGAGGTTTTGGATTTTGGAGCACCTCTGATATAAATTTGATAACCTGTCCTGAGTAGAAGAGAATCACCTTTGCTGTGGAATTCTGTTTTGTTTTTGTCTGTACATTGGGAAAGACCTTTGATCCGTCTATCTCACAGTGTTTGGGGACACAATGTGAGGTCTAGAAAAAAGTACTGTGCATGTAGAAGTGTGACGTTAATATTTCACGTTATGCTACTTGTGAAAGAACCTTGCTGTTACAAAGTTAGGTAAACAGCTGGCCAGCTGAGCTGGGGCCCCAGTGACTCTGTCATGTTACAGTGTCTAGTCCTTTGTCCTTGCTTCAGGTATCAGGAAGTCAGTGTGAGATAGACATGTGTCATCTGCACAGGGCAGTCACTTGGCAGGACCACAGAAGATGTGGGTCTGTGTGCTGAGCGTCCGATGAATCCAGGATGAATTTCCAGTTGTAGAATAAAACTGATACACAGAGAAGCTGAGAGAGGAAGAGAAGCCCTGGGAGCTGGACTTCTTTCTGTGTCTGCTGTCCTGCCTGTTACAGGAAAGGATGACCACAGTAGAAGAGATGCCTGCTGCATCTTGAGGGGCAGATGCCCTATACCCTAGGGGCCTGTGATTGATGAATCCAGAAAGCAGTACCAGGCTTGTCATAGCCTCACATTTACTTTCATAGTCCTTTGCATTCACATTCAATACATGCTGTCTTGTCTACTCAAGCGTTAATGCTGAGGGCTGGAGTAAACATGTGCATATGACATACTTTTCCCTTGGTAACTTTCAGTTAATTATGGACGTAACTTTATCAGAGATAAGAGTAGTAAATAACATTGTACTGAACTTCGAAATAGATTTTATGCTATGCCCACACTTTCCAAACATGTTTATATATGTGTATTTAAAATAAATCTATATTTATATCTATATCCCACGGGGGGAAAAGATCAGAAACATGCTGCAATTTAAACATATTAATGCTAATGAGAATTTAAGTTGTTTTTGTTTTCATTCTTTTCTATGTTTTCTAGATCTTCTTCAAGGAACATATATTGTCTGTATGGTATAAAAATATAACAACTTGCTAAGCTTTTGAAGCTGTCATAGTATTTTTATACACTCCACCTCATTTGATCTTCATTTTTGCCCTGTCTTAGTTTTCTATTGCTGTTAAGAGACACCAAGGCAACTTATAAAAGAACGTATTAAATCGGGGCTTGTTTACAGTTTCAGGGTGAGTCTTTGACAATCAAGGAGGGAAGCATGGTGGCAGGCAGGCAGGCAGGCAGGCATGGTGCTGGCGCAGTAGCTAAGAGTTTACATCATGATCCACAAACTGGAGGCAGACAGACGGGGGAGGTGGGATTGAGAGAGAATGGGCATGGTGTAAGCGTCTGAAACCTCAAATCTCCAATGACATAGCTTCTCCAATCAAGCCACACCTGCCTCCTCGTCCTTTCCCAAACAGCTTCATCAACCAGGAACCAAGCATTCAAATATATGTGCTTACAGAAGGCATTCTCATTCCAACCACCACACCCCCCATAATAATACGCATCAATGGTATAGATAAGAGAAA
Organism: Mesocricetus auratus; assembly: GCF_017639785.1. Lineage (NCBI taxonomy): Eukaryota > Metazoa > Chordata > Mammalia > Rodentia > Cricetidae > Mesocricetus > Mesocricetus auratus. The sequence goes on from NW_024429189.1 coordinate 37,619,726, forward strand.
TGAAGGAAATAGACAGAGACAACTCAGAGCCCCCAGGAAATCAAGGACAGCAAGATGAAAGAGTGGGGATAGTGTTAGATCAATAGCAGATGAAAACCTAAAACAGAGCAAAACTCTCAAAAGAAAGAAGGTGGACAGTGCTTAAATGAAGAGGAAATTCAGAGACTTTTAAAATTTACCTCCATGAAGTGGCCCTTTTCTTCAGGTCAGTTTTATCAGACTCACATGGGATTGCATGTCCCCAGGGGAACCACACAGTCTCTATTTGATTGCAGTTTAAGTACTACTGAGCTATATGACCTACGAAGATTATATTTACCTACTGGAAAAAAAAAAGACAAATGTCAGTAGGTGTTGTAAGGATTAAATGAGTTACTAAGCATAAGTAGCACGCCAATGAGTTAGATACAGATGGGCCTAACAAACATTAGCTGCCAGAAACTAACCATTTTCATCCGTGTGGCCCAGGAATGACAAGCAGGGAGCTGAGTCATAAGAACAATATAGATATATCGAATAGTTCTACAGAGTTGATGGCTGACAACGGATGAGGGAACCAAAACAGTGGTAACGTTAATAGGAAAATATGAGGATGTTGACTCTGATATTGTTGGGTGGTTCAGCCCTCTGTTTCAATTCAAATCAATCCATCATTGGTTATTGTGGGTTTTGGAATTTGTGTGAATACTTAGGTTTTTAAATTTGTATGTTTTTATAAGGCAAATAGTTGCCATCAAAAAAAGAATGGCTTGTCCTAGAAATCTGAACTACAAGTTGGGAGGTGGAAGATAACACAGGGCTTCCTCTGAACCTTCGTGCTCAACTGAAGTATGTCAGGGAACCTTGGTCAAGGAATAAGGAAAGTGGCTTTGTACATATTGAGGCCTAGGAGTTCCGGGGTAGATTGTACCAACTGTTAGCTATGTTTTTCCATAAGTGGGATGGATAATTTGCATCTGGTCCTGGAGGCACAGCTGTTGAGGTTGATATGTTGCAGGAATATAGCCGAGTGACCAGCAGAATATATAAATCTCCAGGTGTAAGAGAGAACTCCATTCCAGAGAGCCTATTGTTTTAACAGTTCTAAAGCATGTAACATGTGTTTCTTTGGGTTTCTTTTTCCAGACCCCTTGGCTGTGGAATACGAGACACTGCTGGTATAACTACCCCTACCAGGTAAGGAGATCTGACTTCTGGGGTTTACAGCTGTAAGGGATTTTACTTAGATCATCACCCTGCAACAGGTTGAGCAGCTATTCACACTTTCTAATTGCACCTGCTTGTTAGTGTCAGCCCCAACCTAGAGAAGACAAGGCTGTGTCTGAATGAAGGGCAGAATCAAAGTCTGTTTACTTTAGCAGGTGGAGTGAATGTGGCAGGTTTTTTTGTTGGAGAGCAGGATGTCGTCACTTCAGTGGGTGGCAGGTTCCTGTTTCTCAGGACAGAGGAAAGTCTGAAGACCTGCTGACAGTGCAGGCTTGCCTCCACAGCAAACATGAGCGTTCAAGTGTGGCACTGGAGCTGGCCTGCTGAGTTCTGTTGACGTTTTACCTTAGAAGTGGCCTCTAAATACGTGAACCAAGCACCATTTCTCCAAATGCAGAAAAATGCACTAATGACATTATACCTGGATGAATCGTTTCTGTAACTAAGAAGGAGACACTGTCTTTGACGGTTGAAATTAAACCATAGCCCTGAAAGGGGGGTGTTTTCCATCTCTGCCCACTGTTGCACATTTGCATCTCCTAGTGAATACAGTATATGAATTCAGTATTAGCACAAGTCCTTGCCATCCCTAGATCAATTAACTTTGATTAAATCAAAATTTTAAAAAATATCAAAGCTGGAACTAGGAATTTTCTATTTTGTCAAGATATGTCCTAGAAGAGAAGCAAATGGAACTGGGAACTGTAATAAGCACCTTCCGCTTTTAAGCTTGGTATTGCATTTCAGAGACATTAGGACTTCCTGTGTGTGCACAGGTTAATGGGATACACGTAGTCCATTTCTTCAGTGTTGCCCACAGTGCTGGCACTGGTAGAGGCGGACACTGGATACTCATTCAAGGCTAAAGACACGTTGAAATGGAATTCCAGTTTACATTTGAATTCCTTAATTTGTTTAGATTAGGAAAGAATCTACGTAGGCAGCATGATATAACTATAGAAAGCTGAGAGTTCCTGAGATAACTGGTAGAGACTGAGGCAAGGTAGAAACCAGTTGCTTACCTTACACAGTTGTCTCAGACCCAACAGCACTTTGCTTTCCACACATACCTATGTTTCTACTTACAAAGGGGTATTAAAGGCTGCTGGAAACACCAATTGGAGAGTTGGCATGGCAGCTGCTACAATGCCCTTCACTTAAAAGGTAAATTCTGCAACATGAAAGGCATTGAGACAAATGTCATATAAAGTGTAACACTTGCCAGACGGTGGTGGCGCACACCTTTAATCCCAGCACTCGGGAGGCAGAGGCAGGCGGATCTCTGTGAGTTCGAGGCCGGGCTGGACCGACGCCCCCTGAAACAATAGAGAGAAACCCTGTCTCGTAAAAACCAAAAAAAAAAAAAAAAAGTGTAACACTTAACCTTGTTTTAAACTGTAATTTAGCCCAACATAATTCTCACATTCTAACTGTATGTAGCGTGAGGTTGCTTGGTTTGAGATGAATGTGTAGGACTGTGAACCAGAATGCCGCTGAGAGTTGTCTCACAGACTGCGCGCCGTAGATTTAGCATGAAAGTCTGAGTGGCTAGGAGAGAAGGTTATATTTAAAAGTAGAAAATAGCATTAGGATGGAAAGAAAGATACCCCATCTGTGGGGATTTGGGTCAAGAATTGTCTTCTACTGGTAAAACTAATACTGAGTAACTGAGCTCAGTGCTCCCCAAGTCTTAGATGTTTTCATGATCTCTTATGGCCACAGTGGTTATCTTTGACAAGTGCCGTATCCTAATAGAAATTAATGACTTTCTTTGTGTAGGGAGAGTAGAAAATTAAATAGTGTGTATGCAAGTCTAATGTTTTTCATACAGTCATATGTATGTAAATATATATAGTCGATTACAGTTCAGAGTCTATTTCAAGCCTTCAGTGCACTCTTAAAGGTTGAACATGCCCATGAAACATTTATTATGTCTTTAACACATATATTACATAAGTAGCTGAATAGATTTTTAGGTGAAAAGTAGTAGTCTACTTCAATTTTAAACACACATTCCCTCTTTTATGTGAGCATGCTTATTTGCTACACATGTAATAGTTCCATATGGATGTGTATTTTAAAGCTTAAAGAAAGACGAGGTTTATATGCAGTTGGCCCTTGTACAGCTCGTTACATAAGAAGCAGATACTGGGCAGGAGAAGCCTCAGTGTAGTGGTCAGGGGCCTCACTAGCTATGAGACCTGGATGTGACCTCGAAGTCTCAGTTAATTGATAGCAGTTTTCTGCTGACTCTGTAATCTGCATGCAGAATGAGAGGAGTAATTTTGCAGATTTTAGGATGCTCAGAGGGAGTTATGCGTATGTGTGGGTGTGTGCATGTGTGCGTGTGCGTGCGTGCGTGCGTGCATGCGTGTGTGTGTGTGTGTGTGTGTGTGTGTGTGTGTGTGTGTGTTTCTCACCAGCTGTAGAGCGTCTGCTGAGTGCTGATGACTGTGGTACTCTCACATGGACTCAGCAGTGCCAGATGTGACCTAACATGTCCTGTGATGCCTCTGAGGCATTTTCTCAGATAATGCTGGGAGGCAGAGAATCTCATCAATGCCAGAATCTGACCTTGACTGAGAGGCTCCAGCCAGGGCCCTATTTTCCCAGACTGCATTGCTGACAGCATCTGAAAAGCATGTCGGAGGGCAATAGATTTCTTTCAAGGTACCTCTGAGCGCTGATGCTTCTTTCATCCCACAAGAAGAAACGGTACTCCGCTCATGAGAGCCACCCTCTCGACCTGAATACTGCCTAACAGTCCGTCCTGCAAACTCCATTACATTGGATATCAGGCTTCATCAACACATGGGACTGCAAAGATTCCAGCATTCTTTGTCACTTAGAGTTCATAACTGGCGATCTAATATCTTATAGTGTACCTCATCAGAAATATGAGAGAGACATAGTTTTCCTTGATGCCTGTGCTGAATGAATAAGGGCCATCTTGTGGCAGTCATCCATTATGCCGTGATTGGCATATGGTGCATATAACATTAATTTCCTTTACAGTACAGACTGTTGCCTTCTGAACATCAGTGAGAATATGTTCAAAGAGTTTCAGAGATTGTTTTCTTTCCAATAAACCAAGACACTTCAATACAGCTCAGAAAGTTTAAAAAGCTAAACATAGCTTATCATGTTATTGAAAAACACTTTCTTTGTGTGTGTGTGTGTGCGCGCGAGCGTGCGCGCACTGGGACATGTGCCACATTGCCTAAGGAATCTTGTAGCTGCTGTATGTGAAAGAACCATAGATGCTGTTATTACACTCAAAAATGAATAGGATCCCAAACTGTCATGCTGGCTAATGCTTTCTAGGTTTGAGATGAAATGAAATTAATGACATCAGGCTGTGTGGTCTACAGCCAAGAGTGCCATTGTCTGCCAAGAAAGGGATGGGAATTGCACGTGTTCAGCCTAAGACTGGGTTACCAGTCGGCAGTGAGCTTGTGGCATTAGGGATACAAAGTGTGTTTCCTATTAACTGTTAATCATCCCTCTTTTCTCCTTCTCCCCTCAGCCGCTCACTGCTGACCTTCACTACTATTATATCCTGGAGCTGTCATTTTACTGGTCTTTAATGGTTTCCCAGTTCACAGATATCAAAAGGAAGGTAAGAGTTGTGATGTCATATGGGTCTTGACTTAAGGGTCCTCACCATGTGGGTGGAGAGTCTCGAAGGCATCACCTGAGTTCGGAGAGCTCTCCATTAGCCATAGTCCCCACATTGTTACAGGAATTCATATCTGTAAGGTGGGGATGGAAAACCACAAGTTTAAGGTGAACCTTGGCTATATAGTGAGGGTGAGAGTCTGAGGCCAGCCTGGGCTACAGAATATGCTATCTCTGAATACACACACTTGTTCTTAGACATACATGCATATATGTATGATTACTGTGTGTGTGTGAAAATACCAGCAAAGCCTTTATCTTCTCCAAATTAAATAAAAAGAAATTTTTATGTGTAGCTTCAGAAAAAGAGTGTGAAGTCTCAATATTTCCACATGCAAAATGAGTTCTCCAGTTAAAGAATTATCTAGATTAATGGTTCTCAACCTTCCTAATGATGAGACCCTTTAATACAGTTCCTCATGTTGTGGTGACCCCAACCATAAAACTATGTTCGTTGCTACTTCATAACTGTAATTTTGCTACTGTTATGAGTCGTAATATAAATATTTTTGGAGCTAGAGGTTTGCCAAACGGTCATGGCCCAAGCTCCCAGAGTTCAGTCAAAGAGAGGGAGGAGCTATAATATGAGCAAAGGGGTCAAGACCACAATGGGGAAACCCAAAGAAACAGCTGACCTGACTTAGTGGGAGCTCATGGACTCTTGACTGACATCTGGGGAACCTGCATGGGACCCAACTAGGCCCTCTGAATATGGTAGACAGTTAGTGGCTTGGGCAGTTTATGGGGCACCTGGCAGTGGGACCAGAATTTATCCCTAGTGCATGAACTGGCTATTTGGAGTCCATTCTCTATGGAGAGATACCTTGCTCAGCCTAGATACAGGGGGGACAGCCTTGGTCCTGCCTCAAGTGATGTGACAGACTGTGTTGACTCCCCATGGGAGGCTTTGCCCTCTCTGAGGATGGGAGATGGGGTGGTAGGGATGAGAGGAGGGAAGGGAGGTGAGAGAGGGGGAACTAGAATTGGTATGTAAAATTTAAAAAGAAAGGTTGTTTTAAAAACTAGATGTTTAAAATAAGATCACGGCCCACAGGTTGAGAACCCGATCTAGTGTCAAACAGTAGCACAGAAACAACTTTCCAAAATTATTGTGTTCTGCTTTTGCCCCTCCGTTCCACTGGAGTTGCTTTTACTGAGAAACTGTCCCCATGAAATTCCAAGAATCACATCCATTCATTCCGGTCCCATCCTTCCAGTCCCTGGGCAGGATACTTACAGTGTCCACTGTTCACTTTCTCTGTGATGCCATTTTCTCAAAATTCCCATACTTCTATCGATTCCTCAAAGTCGTCTTGCTGGCATCCATCTAAATGGAAAGGAGAAAGGCAGGTTATTACACTTTAGACATTTATCTTTTAGTATTTATTGTGTGTGTGTGTGTATGTGTGTGTACACGCATGTACGTGTACGCCTATGTGTGTGTATATGCATATGGGTGCAGGTGTCCTCAAGAGTGGGACTCTTTCTCTTTCCAGCAGCAGTCATGTGCTTGGCTAGAAAAAAGCAAAACCTGTCTCCCCTGACTTTTATCGGTACATATCCTCTAATCATCAGAAATGTATGGGCCCATCAAAACTCAGCTTAGGCATAGTGGGTGACTCATTGGCACCCACATTGTGCCTCCCATACTCATTTTGCTAAGCACTCTAGAAACATTTAAGGAATCTTCAGTGATGACATGCCGACTGGATCTCCTCTGTCACGGGAAGAGCGGTCCTTACTCTGGTAGTCAGAACATGCAGACGGATGATCTCCTCTGAGCCAGCTTCCAGATTAAGCTCATTTTGTGCTTGCCTTTCCAGTAACTCATTTGTCCTGGTAGTCACATAAGTCACACTTACATAGCCCAGAGATGCAAAACATTCTTTCTTTTGCATATTTATTTTCCAACGTGAGAACATTAATGCTGAGTGAATCAGCATAAATCTCTCAAGGACATGCAGTGTGGGAATGAATTAGAGCCTGGGGTTGCCAAGCAAGGTTGAGATTCACTCTTGGATTAGACACATTCCCAATGCCTGCCTTGCCCTTCCATGCCCTTGGCATGAGCTTCTCACAGCCTCTTCCTCCTGTTGTGCTCCCCTGTTTTATTGAATCTTCCTTTGCCTAATGAGAGTTAGGAGTGATATCTACAGTTAGCTACATTCATTGGAGAGGGTTAACTGTCTTTTGCTTCCAAGTCCTGGAAGACATATTCCAAAAGGTCACCGAGCCCCCTCTACTTGCTTGAGTTTTTGCATTGTTTATATAACCTGTCTTTTCAGTGAGCAGGTATATTCAGGCAAACTCTGTTGTAAGTCAGATAGGTATTATCTCCACCATTTTCAGAGGCAGATTACTTTCAGACATTGACATATATAGCTCTTTTATATCTTGTAGTGTATTTAAAACATCAGGTGAGAAACACTTAAGAAAGCGATAATTTGACCACGAGGTCTGAGGAGTTAAGCCTAGGCCTGAGTACTGTCCGTGTTTAGAACTTGATGTTATGTTGGGTTGCCCCCCCCCCAAGCTATTAAAATGCTTGGCACCTCTCTCCTCGTTTGGTCAGAGTAGTTTTGTATATTCCTGGCACAGCTGGTTTATCCTGGTTTCTACACAAAATGGGCATTTGGCCACCGCCAGACCTGTTTATTAGTTGGCACAGGTGTTAATATGGAAACTGTTTCCCTCTGCTGCTGTCTGCCATTAGACACTTGTAGCTCCCATCTGCCCCTTCACCTCTCTGACTGCCCCCTGTGAGTCAACAACTCTGACATCATCACACTCCCACTAGGAGGACCTGCTGTCCCACCATTGGTGACACACCCTCCACCGTCCATGTGGCTGTCTGAAATCACTCTGCCTTCCTAATCTGAGAAGGGACCTGTTGAAGTCCTGAGGGCATGGGGGGGTGGTGAAAGCAGTTTTGGGAAGCTGGCTGTGTGTGAGGTCCTCAAAAGTGATTAGCAACACTCTGACCCTCCTGTTAAATTACAGCCAGCCAAATGGTCATTTCAAAGACCAGGGCTTACAAAACAAGAGTTGTGATGCAGACTCTTTGAATCAGTATCTTAAACACAGTTTATAAATCATTTCTTCTCTCTCCCTCTCCCTCTCTCCCTCTCCCTCCCTCCCCCCCTCTCTCTCCCTCTCTTCTTTTGTTGTTTGAACCCCACCCCCTAAGTGCTAAGATTACAGGCTTTAGCCATCATGTTCAGTTTTTTTTCCACTGAGTCATTTTATGACTCTTTCTAAAATGATCCTGATATTCAAATGGCCATTGTTTTTTCCTCCCCACCAAGAATCTAGAGATTAAAAATGAAGGGAGAACCTTTCATCCCTTCTGTGTATTGAGAAAGACTCTGACCTCTTGATCATTTCCAACATTAGTACTTATTTGATCAGTCAGGAAAACTATGACTCTTACCAGAAGGAAGGCTCTGGCAAGCATAAAGTGGACTTGGAATGTAAATGTATGCTACAAAAAATAGTGGAAACCTTGAAGATTTTTTCCCTTCCTTTTTTTCCTTATATTTTTCTTTTGTCATAAAGTAGTTAAGATACCATCAAAAGTATCGAGCATTCTCTTGGTTCACAACACTGGAAGACCTTACTTTGCTCAAGGCTCGCTGTCTGTTCTGGTTCTGTGCCCCGGCACCTGTTCTCAGAGAGCATTTTTCTGCACGTCTACATTTTCTGAGGCGAGCTAATATATGCTCTGTTCACTTCAGAACAGCCTGCTCGTGTCTAAACCATGTGTCCCTTTTAATGGAGCTGTTGTTTGGCTCAGAGACCTGGGCCTTTGGCCAGTGGGTCCTGCTCATGTTCAGGCACACATCCTTGGCGCAGCTCCAAATCCCAGCTGGTGCTATCAACCTGCTGCTTTCTCTTGTTCTGGGAGGAACACTACATCTTGTCAAACAATGTTGACAGTGAGAGATTTGGTGATGAAATATACGAAAGGGAAAAATTAGCGACTGGCTTGTTCAGCTCTCTTGTAACTTTTTACAGAAGCTAACTTGGGTCCACTGTTGTGGGGCTTTAGCTCTCTTATAGAGGCTACCCGTGTTCCAGAGCTTTCCTTCAGAGTAAAAGGAAATGCATGATTTAATCTTCCTACAGAGACCCACTATGCCGTAGATGGAATTGAAGCAATACACACTCAATTAACACTGTATTTGACAGATAAAAATAACAACAGTATCTGGAATATAATAACCAAAATTTGGCTGACTCTAAGCCAAGAACTAAAACAACCCGAACTAGTGTTCACAGATTTAATTTTTCAATCAGTCAGAATTCACACAGCTAATCATAAAAAAGGAGGAGCATAATGTAAACAGTTCTTTCCTTTTCCAAATGAAGTTTGAAAAGCAGCTGCCATTAATTCTTAGGGAGATAGTAGGGAAAGGCCATTTTACAGTAAACGGTGATCCTTCAAATTCACCATCGTGAGATAGTCTTATTTTTCTCATTTGTCTGGACTAGAGAAAACATTCAGGGCAGTATAACTTAGAATGAGAGTCAAGGACTCTAATAAGAGTCCCTCACCTATCCAGCACCATTCCCAGTGTAACCTTGACATTACTTTGCCTCTCTGTGTCTTGCTTTTCTGAGCCAAGAAAGGACGTCTTAGAACCTGTCCTGGGGGAATGTAAGCATAAATAAGCAATACCCAAAACAGGACTGGTGTCTGGCACACGGCAAATGCTCAGCTCACGTTAGCTTTCCTGCAGCGCCTGTGTTGCCAGTTGAATCCCTTCAGGCATGTCTGGAGTCCTACCCCCACCACACACACACAGCCTTGACGGGTAGCCTGTGAACATGATTCATTTCTATTGCTCCTACACTAGTTAGTTGCTGTGGTGAGACCCTAAGGTGGGTTCACTTTCCTTCTTGCATGGTGTTTGGCACAATTTGAGATGGGTCTGCTCTGTGAGCCTAAGCCCCTGAATGATTGGCAAGCAGACCTTTCTTCTCCTTCCTTTCTTCCACCTTCCAGTGTGTAAACCGCTAAGGTTTGGGGAGCTTTGTTCTCACCCTCTCACCTGTTTTACCCTGACGGAGCAGCTATTTATTAAGAATGTGCTGAATTATAATTATCAAAATCAGCAGGCCTCAAGATCTGGTTGTGGCACATCTTGGTCCTTGGCAGTCACTGAGTCCTTTTTTAGGAGGTCACAAAAGCAGAGCCGTTTTTTCAGGAGCAGTGAGATCCCATTTGCCTTGCTCCATGCACAGAAATTTGCAAAGGTAGCAGTGGGCAAAGCTTCTGGGTGCAGCACCAGGATGCTCCTGTGGTCACCGTGTTCTCCAGTACTACACACCGGCTTGAGGGGGCGTTTCCCGGCTTTAGTTGAGAACGCTCCGAATAAGGCACTAACAGTGTTCATTTTGTTAAATCTCTGTTCTCAAATATACATTTGAATTTTTCTGTGATGAAGCAGGAAGTAGGCATGGAGAATGGCTATTGCAGTACACAATGGTGTCCCCAAAAATCCACATGCAGTTAGTTCTTTGTGCTGTAAACTAAACTGGCTGATCCCCACTCCCATAGAATATTATTTTTAGTTAAAAAAAATAGCTGACCAGCAATGTGGTTCCACCTTGTGTGGTCAGCAAGCGTTTTTATAACAGTGCACAGAGTGAACTAATCCAGTTGGTTAACTAAAGCAACTGGCACCATTCATTAATGATAAAACTTAAGGTTTGGGGCCAAACTTACATGTCTAGAAAATGTGTGTCCACTAGTGAGAGCCGGACACCCTCTCAGTCCCTAGAGATGTCATTTGTAGCAGTACAGGTAGGTATATGAAAATTCCAGAACTCCAACTATCACTTTAAGTGCTAACTTAAGAATTATATAAAATATTAAACAAATGTGGCTTCAAAATGTTGTTGAACAAAATATCATTAACAAGGTGAACTAGTGTTTTCCAATTGTCCTGTGCATGGTGTCTCACAAATCACACGTGAGTGAAACAAGCATTTAAATTAAAACTACCAATTAATGAGGCTGACTATCAAGTGTCACACTGACACTCTAAGAATATCTGACTTGCAAAATTGTCGTATTGTATCAAAATCTTCAACTTTCCAAAAACACTATTAAGAGCCTCTTTTCTTTTGGCTATGCTTTTGTGTGATATAGATTTTTGTCAGTTACTTCAGCCAAAGTATCTCACTGCAGATGGAAAGCACATGTGTTTTTAGGACCCCAGCTCTCTTGAATTAAGCCAGACACCAAAGAGATCTGTCGTAATGTGAAGCAATTGCCACTTGTCAGTTGTTTTCACTTTTATTTTTAGGGACTGCAGTTATCTTTCATAAAAAAGCATTTGTTAATGTATAGTGGAATTTGTTAAAAATGAATAAGTGTGTGTGTGCGTGTGTGGGTTTTTTTTTTGGTGGGCTTTTTTTAAGATTTAAAGAAAATATTTTATTATCTATTGTATCTGTGTGAGTCTAAAGTCTTATATGTAGCTTATCTTTTTGTGAGTCTAAAGTCTTATATGTAGCTTATCTTTTATCATAACTAAGGAAAACTATAATTACAACTATCTGTCTTCAACTCCATCAAAGACCACAGAAGGATAATGTATAAACACTAGAATTGACAAAGACATCTTGCTACCTAGACAGTCACCCCAAGTTCATCTGTAATGTTGGGACATCCATCTTTATCCCATAAGCCACAATGTGTCTAGAAGACTTCTCAGCAAAGCAGGAAATTTCAAACTGTCCATCTGCATTGGCAGTTTGTCAGTCATTTTTCTGTGTCCTGCAGAAAGTCTGACAGACTCTTCCATGAAGCAGGAACCCTGAAGAACTGTCCAAATGCAGTAGTCACTTTTCTGTGGGTCCTGCATGTCCAGATTATACGACAACAGTCAAACAGTCTAGACAAGAGCAGTTTCTTGCCCAAATGGCTAATCTTGCCATGTTGAAAGCAAACTCCATAACAAGTTTCTGCAATGCCCATCTTCCTCTCAGGAGTAATTGGTGTACCAGGAGCAGACATTTCTCATTGTCATGAAAAACCCCAAACCATTTTAAATGCCATTTTCTGAAGGTCTTTGAGAGGTTTGAAGACTATATATCTCTGTGTATCTAGAAAATCTAGCTTAATTAACTATAAATTTTGACTATTATAGGTAACTATATATAATCTGCACTTAATTATGCATTATGCTTTACAAGATTAGTATAAACACAATATTTAATCAAGAGGAAAAATATAATATCACAAAATTGACCTTAAATTTGTATCAATAAATGAAAATCCATATCAGTACAAAGTACTCATTACTATAACATATTCCCTTTTTTCCCTTTAGAAAGAGATTTACTGTGATCATTATCATTTATAAGCAACCCCATTTAAATGAAAACAAAATTTTATAAACAATATTTGGGAATTTGGGCGTTGTTCATTCCAAACTGCTTCCTGCTGGTAGGGGGCACTGTCCATACCATGGAGATCATGACAAAACTCAGAAACCTGACCAAGTCCTTGTTTTGTAGTCCGTAAGGCTGCATCATCTCAGCTATTTTAGATGCTGGATCACTTGAGCCATTGCTTCCGGGGGTCTTGGTTTATCAAAGCATAGAAGCCTGGAAGGAATCCACAGCTTTCCATTTTCTGTGGAAACATAAATAAAATATTTTTCCCAAGTACCCTGTCCTTATGTTTAGATTTAGAAGTCAAAGCATTTTTGAAATATATAAGTTGGATTAATTTAGCAGCATCTATAATCAAGTATATTTTAGCAATTATTTATTAGTAATTGAACAACTGGAAAACATAATAGCATACAGTATCCAGACTCTCTGTATATTTTCCATTTTACATGGCTTTTTATTGCTCTACTTCTTTTACTTCTATTTAATTATTTTTTTCTCTGAGACAGGGTTTCTCTGCATAAATCTGCCTGTCTCTGCCTCTGGAGTGCTGGAATTAAAGGCATGTGCCCTACCACTGCCCAGCCACTCAATTTTTTTAAACCACTTTACTTTGTTTCTTTTTCTCTCCCAAGCCTATGTACATTTCAAACACACTGTAAACCTTTAGAGGCTTTTCTTCATCTGAATCTGACTTTACTGTAAATCTTTATGATTTTCTGGCCATGCGTCTATTATCTGATAGACAACATTGCTAATCAAAACTGCGGCCGTTTCAACTGCTGTTTTTGCAAGATGGCGGGCATAAGTTTTCCACCATGCTGGCCGGCAAGTCTCTGTTTGTTTCTAGCAAAACAGAGCTCACCTGAGAAAAATGCTGCTACCAAGAAGCCATGCTTCTCTCTGTTCTTTTGTTTCTAAAATCCCTTTTAAGCTTTTGTCATTCTACGTGGAAATTTATATCCCACATGCCAACACCATTCTGTAACGTTTAGTCTCCCTGTCTGCTGCCTGGTTCCTGTTGCTGCTTCCACCCCAAAATAACACACAGGACCCTATAATAATTATGAAGCTGTCGGATGTTTGCTTGGTTTCTTATTGGCTAGCTCTGATCTGATTATTAACCTATAATTACTAATATATATTTCATAAGAACCTATCTTTTTGAGGAGGCACTCCTGAGTGCCCATTGCTCCCCAGAGATCATACGGCGAGAGCTCTCCTCACTACAATTCCCAGAATCCATTTTTTGGTTTTGTTTTGTTTTTTGTTTTTTTGACTTCTCAGTTTTAACCTCTAATGGGGTGAATGCTGATAGAGCTACATTAACAAATCCCCCTTGGAATCCTTTGCCACCAGAGGTATTAGGGTTAGAGCTTGCACCACTAATGAGCCAAACTTGGCCACCTATCTTCAAGAAGCCACTTACAGAGACAAATGGATAGAGAGAAGCAGGGTGTCGGGAAGATGGCTCAGTTAGTAACATACTTTGCTGCATAAGCGTGATGATCTGACTTTGGATCCTCAGCACCCATATGAAAGCTGGGTGTGACAGAAAAAGGATATGCATTCAGTGTGGCCACAAAGAGGTCTAGTGACAACACACAAATGCACATGTGTAGTACATGTGCGCGCGCACACACACACACACACACACACACACACACATCTTTAGGGTTTAAACAGAGGGCCCGCGTATGCATAACTAAGCAGTTCTGGTCAAGGTGCAGGCCACACATCATTGGTCCGCCATTGTCTTAGCTCCAGTCTCTCTTCAGCTATGTGAAATCTCCTTCTAGGAGACTAGTTCCTTCTCTACTGGCACCAGGCTTCAGCCTGCTTTTCCTCCCAGCATGAGATTTCTGGAAATTTTTTATTTCTAAGAACCGTTGTTTTCAATGGTTAGTAGCCAAAGGAAGGGACAAGTGTCTTTTCAAAAATGTCTTAATTTTTGCCAGGCTGAGAAATACATCTTCAAAGCTTCTTAGGAATATTAAGGTGTACTGAGACCCTGACGTGTGAGCGTTGCTGCTCTAGATTCTTGTCTTTCTTATCAGTGACTTCGGGTATCAAGTTCCCTGTGCTTTCTTGAAAAGCTAAGCTCTCATCTGATGACATCCATCTAGGCTCAGATGGGTGGGGGATGACACAGAACTCTCACCAACCTCAGTGCTACTGCTTACTGGCACTGGGCCCCCTCTTCAGGGGCCTGTGACTGCCTGGGGTTTCTCCTTAGGAGTATTCTCTGATTCAAGTTTCCACCCTGTCTCTCTCTCTCTCTCTCTCTCTCTCTCTCTCTCTCTCTCTCTCTCTCTCTCTCTCTCTCTCTGTCTCTCTCTGTCTCTCTCTCTCTCTCTCTGTCTCTCTCTCTCTCTCTGTCTCTCTCTCTCTCTCTCTCTGTCTCTCTGTCTGTCTCTCTGTCTGTCTCTCTCTCTGTCTCTCTCCTCTTCTTCTTCTTCCTTATATAAAGAAGAAGCCACTATCTGCCTTTTTAAAAAAGCATCTGATCCCGTAGCTGAATTCAGGGTAATGGGAAAACAACATAGCCCTATAAGCTGCAAAAGAATTATTTTCTGTACAACATTTGTAGGCTATGGGGCCTTTTCTGTCGATTCAGCATCTGCATGCCTTTGCAAAGATGATGCTTATCTTTGGGACTCTGGGTCAGATGGCTGGCCCCTGGGCAGCCCTGGGGTTGTCATAGAGGGTGACAGGGACTTATGGACTTCAGGGGAGCTCAGAGTTGCCGTATCAAGGACCCACACAAGTACCCACACCTCAGGATCCAAGGAAGTGTTGCTAATCCAGGGTGGTGTGTCTAAAGTCTAGGGTCTCGAGAGTTCTGCCTCTCTTGGGGTTCCTCGAGGTATTCACCTTTCAACAGGGAAGTTGTTCTTCACCCTCTGGGGCAGTTCCTCTCAGATCATTCTAGAGAAGTCTGGAAACACCTCCATTTTGTCACATTGTGACTCCAGCTGTCCTCCTGGAGTCATGGCCCCCTCCAGCCCCCCCTTTTAAAGTACCAAGAAGTGCATTTTGGAGACTTTATCCTTCCTGGAGTCACTGCGCCTCCCACCCAAGGCTGCTCCTGGCAGCCTTGCTCTCCTGAGGAGCATTCCTGGTTCTGGGTGTTTGCCTCGCACTTAGATGGGCTCTCCTAAGCAACCCCTCTGCCACCTTCTCACATTCAGCTTCCGGTGCATGGGAAGCCGTGGATACGGCACTCATCTGTCTGAGCTCTGGAGTGCACGTGCTGACTGGCTTTAGATCCGGCCCTAGCCCGTTGTCACAATGTGACACTGGCATCTCTGTGCCTCGGCTCCCTTCTGAAATAACGCTCACAGTTACGCTTGCCTTGTGGAGCTGCCATCACAAAGACAGGACAGCACAGCGTCTCAGAGCCTCTGCACGTGAAAGTTAGTAGTCAAATTAGAAGGAAGGTAGGCATTTATGCTAGGTAGGTAGTCGGTGGGAAAGCAGGCTTTGGAAACAGGAAAAACGCAAGCATTCTGCTCTAGGAGATCTATATGGAGGCAAAAGAAGTTTTGAGAAAATCCCTCAGCTGAGATTCAGGGAATGGGGGTGGGCGCAGCTGAAAGGGGAAGAGTTAGAAGAAGATAGAGTTGCTGACAGTGAGGGCCCCTTGAACTCTGCCTGCCCGCTAGCAGCACCACCCCCAACTGGTTAGTCTGGAGATGTTTTTCACCCTCTACACGAAGCACAAAATTCAGTTGCTGATTGCTCATTGTCACTTGGACCTCAAGACCTTGGCAGTACCCATGACGATTTTGGCCTAAGTCCCATCACAGTAGCTCTGATTTTAGCTGATGAGCACAGGCTGCCCCCTACTGATGGTGTTGGATGCCTTCAACTCAGATGGGCTTCATTGATTGAGCTCCTTTGGTGAGGTTTCCTTTGTTCCCGGGGATCCATGCAGAAAATGGAGAGATTCAACTGTGAACTAATGGAGCTCTTCAGCCTTACATAAACTGCATTTTAATGTCTCAGGATGACTTTTCCCTCATTAAAATTCATGCAAACTAACATGGTCAGGTCAAGGGTAGTTTAAACAAAACCCAGAGGATACATTATAATGACCTTTGGACTCCAGGTGCTTGCATATTGACCACGTGTGAGAAAAACAGCACGTGTATTCAATCAGACACACATTTGCAGTCAGAACAGGTTCAGGAGTTTGGCTGAAGAGAGGTGGGAGTCCATGAAGACAAGCTCAGGCACTGCAAACCTCACACTGTGCACTATCATACTGTTTTTGTCATGCAAATAGCATTTTATTACGATCCTTTGTCTTGTAATAAGATCAATTAAAGGTTAAATATTAACTAAGTCACCGATTATGAATTCCCGGTCTTGACAGGGCACCATAAACGTTGTGAAGGAGAAAGATGGCGTGAACAGGGCTCACACAGCAGTTGCCCGTTTCATTTGTGTCTGTTTGCAGAAGCCACAAAATAATGGGGCTTCTAGCAGCAAAGAGCAGAGCCTGCTGCTGAGTCTAGACACACAGCTGCTGCTTTTAGAGGTTAGCGAAGCCACTGCTGACCTTCCGCGTTGTCTTGAAGTTGTGGTTATAATTTATCACGAGACTTTGATGACAGGCCTTCCAGAACTCTTTATAAGTTTTATGTGACTTTCAAGGGTAATGTTAAATGGGTTTGGATTGCTTCAGAATAGCTATGAAAATTGGTATCCTACAAATTGCTTGCCAGGAGAAAGGGAGGCAGAGCTGTGCTTTAATATGACTCTAAAACGGTAGTCATGAAAAAAATGTTTTATAAGGATGGGGTAGTATTGTAAATGTGGGTGGTCTCTGTTGCAGTTGTTCAACTGCGCTTCTGGAGCAAGAAAGCCGCCTAAGACAAAAAGGAAGCAAGTGGGTATACGGGTGCTCCAGTAAAACTTTATAAGCACAAGTCTGCAGTTTCCCTGTCTCTGCTCTCAAGTGAAGACCTTGTGAACCTTGAAGGAGAAGGAGCAGAAGAGGAGGAAGACAGAAACAGAGACAGGGTGGACTCTAAAATGATGTCAGTTGCAAATTATGTTGTTGTCATCCTACCTCCTGGAGCCTTTGCAATCTGTTGAATGGGTAACTGGCCTTAAGTACCTGATCTCTATTCTCTGAGCAAAATTACAAGTTGTTAATTGTATGTATTAACTTTATTTAAGAAAACTAAGTATTTTCTTCCCACCTGAGCAGAAGACTTTTCCTTTGTCTTGCTCTTCAGACGTATTTACAGTCTTCACTGTCCGTGAACATCTATAGCAGCTCTCAGGTAAAATCTCAGAGGCCTCACTCCTTTTATGAGACTGCTCAGTAATGTTTTTTTTTTCTCATTCAGTTAGTCCCAAATGAAAATTTAGGGAAAAATGTCTTACGCAGAGAGTGTACCTGTGATGTAGCTTTTTACGATGTAATTTGTCTTAATAAAGACGGGTACATTCAGATGAATTCGTTGGTCCTTTTACAAGATAGAATATTATTTCAAAGACTCTGAAGCATAGCAAACATGGAGGGAGCTGTGTCATCTAGAATCTGGCACTTAGGTCCTGGGGAGCAGTTATCTCTTCGGTTTTGCTGTGCTAATCCTTTGCTGTGTATGTAATTCCCCTCAGAAGTAAAGATGCTGGCTCCTCTTTTACCAGGTGGAGACTGAGCCCAGGTGGCTGCATTCTGTGTGCCAGAGGCATATGGAGACACTCACTGTGCTGTCTACATATTTACTATTTGGGAATATAATGGTGGGGGTAGGGGGAGCTTGCCCTATCTTACTAAATTTTGGTATAAGATAGATGACTTGTTCTTGAGTTCTTTCTAATGAAATTTTGACCAAAACCGCATCCAATTCCTTTTTTTTCTTTCAGATTTTTTTAAATTAGAAACAAGTTTGTTTTACATGTCAATCCCAGTTCCCTCTCCCTCCCCTCCTCTCCTGCCCTCCACTAATGCCCTATCCCATCCCCTTTCTGCCAATCTATGGGACCTCTGGCAGAGAGTCAGTATTTATCCCTAGTGTACGAATGGACTTTGGGAGCCCATTCCACATAGAGGGGATACTCTCTCAGCTGATTCCTTTTTTCTTGTCTCTGATAACTAGCATGTGAGGAACTTCTGACAGAAGGCTGAGGCTCTGGGAAACACACAGGGAGCTCTTGAGGACAATAAACAAACAAAATAGCAAAACAGGTAGTTTGGGTCATTGTTGAGGCAAGGGGTGGTGCTGGTCTCTTTGGAATCAATCACTAACCTGAAGGCCAACAATGAATCTCAGTCTCTGAATTCCTCCTGCAGAAGATGTTTTGGAAAACATTATCAACCTAAAGCCTAGCATTCTTTCAGCCAAGCTTGCGTCTACAGATATTATCATTTCCAGTAACAAGTGGGAGAATGGAAATTCTCTTCCAAATTGACAGCATGTTTAAAGACACTTATTTGGATCAAAGAAATGTGTTGGGATGACGGAATGTGAGAGACAAAGCATCAGGACTGTGTGGCTTTTCTTAGAGAGATTTGATGTGTCTGAGATGTTCTGAAGCAGAAATGTAAGGCAAGACCATTCATTATTTCTGCTTTTTCCTATTTATGTAGATATGAATATAATGGAAATTGGTCCTCTGCTATGTTTGCAAGTGTGACAATAAAACAAACTTTCTTTTTGTTCTGTTTTTTAGAACAAGGGGGTTTATTGTCAGAAGTCATCTTCACAAAGCAAATTGTATCTGAAAAACAGGGTTTTTATTTTTGAAGGTGCCTTATTATATTGACGGGCATTGCATTGTTATTGACATTTATATCAGATATGAATTAGGAAATTTAAATAGTAAGTGGCCCTAATCTTCCATAAGTGCTTTAATCAATTTACATGTGTTCATTTATTTTTTAATTAACAGAGAAAAACCTTTTTTTATCTCTTTCTGTAAGCTGAGAGCAGTCATTAGGGGCTGAACAGTGGGGAAGACGTGATTACTGTTGTGAAATACTCAGCTACTTGGATTTCCAAAACTGTCTGTTAAGCACACACAAATATAAACTCACTAGGCTCATGAACCAAGCACTGTGTTTTAATTTGTTCCTGTATAAGAAGCGGTTTATCACACCGGTTCATGGGTTAGCTCTACTTTAGTTAAGCATTGTTTTGAAGTGTTGTGTCTGGTAAAACACCATTCTCCAGGTGGTGTAGAACAGATTGCATCTTCCGTTGGAAGACATCACCAGGGCAGTTAAAAATGTCTGCCCAAGACCTTTGGCATCGTCTGCATTTAGTAACGTAGGAAAGCTCTGGATACTTCAAAGAATGAAGGAATTTCAGTAGCTTCAGAAACAGCTGTGTGCCTGTGTGCAATTACTCATTCAACTCACTGTGCCCATCATTTCTCATCTATCTCTGAGCTCAGAAATAATGTAAAGCCTCACTGTATCCAAGGAGGGAGAGTGGCTGTGGGTTAGCAGGTGGCATGGATTTGTTCTGTTGTGGGCCAAAATGTTAACTGATGCAAAACAGATTATTCTCCTGCCACTGGTGGCCACTGTCAGTGCCATTCCACACTAATTTAGAGACTGAGCTAATTGAAAATAAATCCTTGTTTTAGTTATTAATTATCTGATCTCACTGGGGGAACTGGCACATGGTTTAGATCTCAGTGGTAAGTACTATGTGTGGTTATCTACGCAAGACTCTTCCTGGGAACCAAAGTCCCTTAAGCATCTTCACCAATGTGAATGCAAACCTAAAACTATTAAAGGTGTAGAGGGAGACTCTTCGAAATGCAAAGTGTAGTGATAGCAACAGCTGCTGAACTATGTGTAAAATAGAGGAGGGGTGGGGGCATTTAATGGACTTCTGCGTGCTCTTCTTACATATGAGCGGTATGCTCTCTTAGTCTCTTTATAAGTTAGACAGGTCTGAAATTAGTAGATTAAAGACATCAAGGGTCAATCACTGGAGCTACTGAACTGAGAGTTACAGAATTGACAGCTAAAAAAGATCAGATCTAACGTCTTCATTGTAAAATGAGGAAGTTCGTGCCTTTACCAGAAATGACAGAGCTAGTGCTTTGGAACCTAGATAGATTACAAGCTGCCGCTCATGCGGTATGAGCTTCATAATTGTCCACTAAGCTAAGTAAGATTCCTAGGGTCTTTAGGAGTCACCCTGCTGTAAGGCCCCCATCATAATGCTCTTGAACTTTCATGATTTGACCACAGTGGTGGGAACATCTAAAGTAGAAATGTTTAATTGAGTTAAACTGGGGACTAGAATTTAGGAATAGATACTTTTCTGAGTTGTAGAAAAGGTGACTGTGGGACCAGGACAGGTAAGCAGGAGACCAATAACAGAGGCCCTGGATGCACAGTATTTATAGAGGGGAAAGAGCAGACAGACGACTCAGGAAGAGAAAAACCTAAGACGGCTATGTTCCACAGGAGCAAAAGATGCGTTTAAGTCATCGTGTGCCTATAGCACAAAGAGGGATGCTCTCTCAGCCTGGACTCTTAGGGGGAGTGCCTGGACCCTACCCAGAGTGAAATGACAGACTCTAGATATCCCCTATGTGGAAGGATTTGGCAATAGGGTGGGAGGGTGGGGGGGAAGGGGAGTGCGGGAGGAGGGGAGGGAGAGGGAACTGGGATTGACATGTAAAACAAGCTATTTAAAATTAAAATAAAAAAAGAATAGGAAAAAAAAAGATGTGTATAAATAGACAGAGAACTGAGGGCCATATCTAAGCTGATTGTTCATGTTTCTGTGTCAGAAAAAGTCAGTGCAACCTAGCTGAATGACTGAATGACAGCCTGAGGACTCTTGCTCATACTCCTTCTCATAACGAGCTGGAGAGTAGTCCCAATAGAGGGTGCAAGGTGGAGGTGAAGGCATGGGTAAAATGCAAACGGCCTGGTTACCTTACAGTGAGGACTGCAAGTATTAGAACGAAGTGCTTGCAGGCACTCTATAGCTACTCTGGTGCCATAAATAAAGTCACCTTCGAAGCCCCAGAAAAAATTTTATCATTGCCATTGATCTATCAGCACAGATTTTGGTTATCTAGGATAGTTTAATACCAGTGATTAAATAATAGAATGGTTATTTTCTATTCACCAAACAGAATTAGTTTTTTAAAGTGATGGTAGTTGAGACTGGAGACCTAACTCAGTGGTTAAAAAGAAGAAAGACAGATATACATGGTCCCCCGGAGAAGGGGAAAGGGACAAGGTCTCCTGAGCTAATTGTGAGCATGGGGGAAGGGGAGAGAGAGTTAGAAGAAAAAGAAGGGGAGAGGAGAAGGGGAGGCGAGGACAGGAGAGAGCAGGAAGATAGAGTCGAGAAGAATAGAGGAGAGCAAAAAAAGAGATATCATAATAGAGGGAGCCATTACAGGTTTAAGGAGAAATCTGGCACTAGGGAAATGTCCAGGGATCTGCAAGGTTGACCCCAACTAATAATCTAAGCAATAGTCGAGAGGCTACCTCATATGCCATCCTAGAGCCTCCATCCAGTAGCTGATGGAAGCAGAAGCAAACACCCACAGCTAAACACTGAACTGAATTCTGGAATCCAGTTGCAGAGAGGGAGGAGTGATGAGCAAAGGGGTCAGGATCAGGCTGGAGAAACCCACAGAAACAGCTGACCTGAACAAGGGGTTGTTCATGGACCCAAGACTGATAGCATAGGTCTGTTCCAGAACCCCTAAATGAGGATGTCAGTTTGGAGGTCTGATTAATCTATGGGGCCTCTGGTAGTGGATCAGTATTTATCCCTAGTATACAAATGGACTTTGGGAGCCCATTCCACATAGAGGGATACTCTCTCAGCCTAGACACACAGGAGAGGTTCTGGGCCCTGCTCCAAATGATGTGACACACTTTGAAGATTCCCCAAGGAAGGCCTCACCCTCCCTAGGGAGCAGAAAGATTATGGGACAGGGGGCCAGTGGGAGATAGGGGAGGAGGAGAGGGAGCGGGAACTGGGATTGACATGTGAAAAAAGCTTATTTCTAAGTTAAATTTTTAAAAAATGGGGGGAAAAAGAGCTAGTTTACTGCTAAGTTTGGTTCCCAGCGCCTTCGCCAGGTGGCTCACAACTGCTGTTAAGTTCAACTCCAAGAGGATCTGATGCCTTCTTCTGGCTTCTGTAGGCACTGTATACATGGGACATATGTTTATATAACATATATATAAATATGAATAAAATAACTAAAAATAATGGTAGTAGCCAAAAGAAACCAGTAAAGATAATAACTGTAGCCTCTGTTCCTCTATTCCTACTAGAAAACCCAGCATGTAGGGCTCTTACTTTGGTACCCAGTGGGCTTGCTCCAGAGATGCACATTCCAAGAAATTCATGCAGTCACAAAATCAGTCACCACCTTAGTCTGCACAGACGTCTAGAACAAATGCAGTATTGGCAGCTCATAAAACAAGACAGATTTATTCCTTCCAGTTCTAGAGGCGTGTAAGTCTTAGCTCAAAGCATTAGCAAGCTTAGCATCCTGTGAGGGCTTCTTTCCTGGTTCATAGCCTCTGGCTATGTCCTCATCCGCTGGATGGGGTAGTGTTGCCGTCTTGAGTCTCTCATTTTTAGAGACACTAATACTTGTCATGACTTAATCAGTTCTCACCCCCTAACACCTTCATCTTGGTCATTAGGACTTAACATGAATTGGGGCCAAAGACGACATAAACCTTTAGAACACTGAGTTACTATAAGCCTGAATGTGTTGTTTATTGGGCTTCATGTAACCAACAGAGACTGTCTGTCCTAGGACTTTAACTGGGTAGTTCTTCAAATATACCATGTGCTTAAAAATAGCAATATTATGTATATCTGAGCCTGGTGGAACAGGCATGTAATCCCAACTACTCAAGTAGCTAAGGCAGGAAAATTGTAAGTTCAAAGCCAGACTGGGCAACTTAGTAAGAACTATCTTTTAAAAAAAAAGAAGAAGCAGATGGGAATGTAGAATGTTAGAGTGTTTCTCTAGCACATACAAACATCTGTATTCATTTCCCAGTGTGTGTGTGTGTGTGTGTGTGTGTCTGTGTCTGTGTCTGTGTCTCTGTGTCTCTGTGTCTCTGTGTGTCCCTCTGTGTTGGTGTCTGTGTGTCTTTCAAAACTGCAGCCACTAAATATCAGAGAAACAGATATGTACTGTTGTCCCAAAGATCTTCAGGTTTGTTAGCAGCTTTCTGTTACTATAACAAAATATCTAGGACAAATCCATTTGTAAGAAAACCATAATTTTAGGTCATTTTCAGAGGTTCTGTCTAGTCAATGGATGATTGGCACGTTGTTTTGGAGTCTATAGCAATGCACTATATTGAGGAAGGAGTGTATTGTAGTGTAAGCTACTCACATTGTGGCTGCCAGAAAATAAGAGAAACAGGAAGTGGCCCAGGTTCCAGCATGCTCAAGAGCATTTAATACCTTAACTTCATCCCACTAGGCTCATCTTCTGGTAGCACCAAAATTCAAGGTCTAAGCCTTTAAGCATGGACATTTGTGAGACATTTAAACATGACAAGAGTGAAAACCAAGTCTAAGTAGTGTTTTTCTTTGCTTGAAATCCTGTGGCGATTCCTCCCATCGTGATCCGACTTTCATCATGGTGCTGAATCCCATCTCCGTGGACTGGCCACTTGTATATCTCTCCCAATATATGGGAAATCTCAAAAGGGCAGGAGCTGCATCTTAACCACTTAAATTCCCCAGTGCTACAGCTATGGAGGGTCTATGAATGTGTTGCTTAGAAATTAAATGGATTGGTGAAAGTACCATGATGTTGCTGAACCCTGACTTTATTTTGTTTTTCTTTCCTTGAGGACTTTGGCATTATGTTCCTGCACCACCTTGCAACTATTTTCTTGATAACCTTTTCATATGTCAACAACATGGCCCGAGTAGGGACCCTGGTCCTCTGTCTTCACGACTCAGCCGATGCTCTGCTAGAGGTAAATTTTTTTCTTTCATCTTGGAGAAGATAAAATACAGAAGTCATCAAGTCCCCAGACCAGCAGTCCTGTAGTGTGATGAGTGATGGTTTGAAACTGCTGGCTGTTCTTGGTGGGTTTCAATGCCATGTGTGTGCAGAATAAGCTTTGTTAGGATCCTCAGGTAAGAGGAAGCTAGAAGAAGCCTTGACCAGTCCACCTTTGAATGATTGATTTTAAAACAGAAAAATCATTGTTATAATAGATTTTCTGTTCTAAAGTCACACTGATTTATTTGAAAACTGCATATAACCCAGGGTAGTAGTCATAATAAAATTGAGCAGTTTGATTTTTCTCTTACCAGTATACATATTAATCTGTTATCCTACTGGTTTTAACAATGCAAAGGGTATATGAATCCTAAATTTTATACTAAAGATTTGTAAAGAATCTATCACTTTCAGAATTATGCTCAATAATGTTATATGTACAAATAAGTCATCACTTTATGCTAAGAAATTAAGTAGCTGGTCAACATTAACTTAAAAGAGTACAGAGTTCATGTAGAGGTGACTCTTGGAGTCATTTTTTTTCCTGCTGGGCCATGGTTCTATTGCTGTAAAGACAAAGGTCTCCTCGATGATCTGTTACTGCAATAGGAGCCACAAATGTACATACACATTTAATCTTTGTAGAGGCAGTGAGTTAAGGTTTTGAACCGAGTGTAAAACCTCACCAAAAATTGTAAAGATAGTCTCTCTGCACTGCATAAGTTAAAAGATAGCTTGTGGCCATGATTATTAAGTGATTCGAGCTAAACTTCATTCAAGGTGTCCTTAAAAGGTGAATATATGCAATAGGACGGAAGTCTTCTGAAATTCTGTTATAGTTTGATTTATCCTGTGTGTGTTTAGAAGTGGACATTTATGCTGCAGCCTACATGTAGAAATCAATCCTGGACCTGCAGCCAATGTTAATTCCTGTGGAAATCTCTGGCATGCAGCTTGGTGAGAGCTGTGGTACAGGAGATATTGCTTGAATCCACCACTTTCATCCAAAAAAGATAGTAAATCCAAGAATCCATGTATGTGGCTTTAAAGCAACAGTTTTTGCAACCTGGATTGTTTTTTGACATCATAGGTAATGCTTGGAGATGTCTAATTAATGAAGTTGAAGGGTTTACAGCATACACATCTCTGTCAAGTTGGTGATGTTGCTTATTTGTCGCTACTGGTGGGTGAGTGTAAGAGGAAAAGGATTTGTTGGCAATACCTAGCCAGAAGAAGGCTGGAAGTACCTTTTGTTTAATGTACTTCATGGTGTTATACTTCAAGTATTCGTGAAATTAAAAGCTCATAATTTTAACTTCCATTCATGTGATGGATATTTCCTCCTAAGACACATTTCTCTCATAGCTTTGTGCACTGCTTAGCACCATTAAATGACTACCTCCAAAGATGCTATCAACAGTCTTTTCCAGTAATTAATTTCCAAGTCATAGAAAGTAATGTTGTGTGTGCAGAAGAGATCTACAGTTTGTAACAGTGCTTAGATGCTGTGGACTCTGCAAGCCTGCAAGAAGTGAGGAAGAAAAAAAAACATCCATTTCCAGGCCCACCTGGTCTTTTTAAAGTGATGGTGCAGAAGAAAAAGCAGTGTGGTTGCCTCCCTAGACTAACATATAACGTGTGTGTGTGTGTGTGTGTGTGTGTGTGTGTGTGTGTGTGTTTGTATGTATAGGTACACATATAGTCACTGAAACTGCTATCATCAACATTAACCATGGAAGTATTTCCTGCAGACATTGAAACATTAATAAATTTGATCTTTCTAGATCAAATGAGCCTGTACTATGGTTCAAAATTCTACTGAAATAGATTCACTGACATGATAGTAGTGACCCTTTCCTCATCTCCAAGTTTGTAAGAATAAGCTGGAACACGTCTTCCCACAGCACCTCTGTGATTGTTAAAGTGAGCACAAACCTCAAAGTGGATGGAAGACAAACGCAGAAAAACTCTGTGGACTCTGCGTAGTCTGTGGCCTTGCATTTAGGGCCCAGTGAAGACTTTCCATATTGACCTGTTGTGTGGTTTCTGTCTTGATATCTCTGGCTTGCTAACATCACATAATGCAAAAGTTTTTATTTGTCCTCTCTGTTTTCCAGAAATTGGCCATATAATTGAATTTTTCAGGTTGCCAAATAATTTATTAAGTTTGTGAAAGTTGTAGTTCTACATATAGTTAGTGTTGCTTTTCACTCAGCTTTTGAGTAATGTATACATGCTGGTGTGTGGCATGTGCCATTTTTAAGTAGCAGACATTCTTATGCATGTGGCAAGCTGTACCTCATTGATAAACCTGTCTAGGGGCTCATGCATATGAAGGAAACCTTTCTTTTATCGCTTTAATTGATAAGTTGCATTCCTTCCTCTTATAGGCTGCCAAAATGGCAAATTATGCCAAATTTCAGAAAATGTGTGATCTTCTGTTTGTCATGTTTGCCATGGTTTTTATCACCACCCGGCTGGGCATATTTCCTCTCTGGTGAGTATGGCGATCTTTCTGATAAAGGCAGCCCCTCCAAGGAAACTTTTCCAACAGTCTTCTCCTGAATTCTACTCTTAAGTCCTTTGTAAGAAATTTACAGCCCCTAGAGGAGCAGCTGAAGAAGCAGCTTGATGGGGCTGGGGAAATAGTTGTGTTGGGACAGCGTTTGTTTTGCAAGCACGGGGACAGATCTTAGTCCTCAGTACCCATGGTAACACGTTTGTAGTTCTAGCACTGAGGAGGTAGAAACAGAAGTATCCCTGGGGCTCCCTAGCCAGCCAGTCTAGCCTAATTGATGAGCTCCAGAGCAGATACCCTGTCTCAAAGGTTGTAGATGGCATTTTTTAAATGATACTCAAGGTTGTCATATGGCTTACACATGCATACACATATGTGTACCACCACACAAACAGCACTTGATCTCGTCTTTGAGAAGAGTCGTATACTTTATTGCTACTTTGATGGCATAAGGTGTGTTTGGGGCAGCATGGCCATGGACAACTTTATTAATACTCTGTACAGCATAGTTAGAACAGTTGTGGCTTCTGAGGTTTCAGACTGTAGTCTAGAATATAACTTAAGAACCTCAGCCCATGGATGGTCTGAGTTAAGAAAGGAGATACGCAGCCATAGGCCAGAAGCAGCATTGCCTGGGAACTCATCAGATGCAAATATTCCTGGGCCCTCCTTCAGTCCAGTTAAGTCAGCCACTCTACAGGTAAGGCCTGCCTATCTGTGTCATCTTAAGTCTTCATGATGGTTGTGCCACACTAAAGTTTGAAAAACTCTGTCCTAAATTAGTCTCTTCATCAGCTTATGTTTATAGCCAGCAAGGATTGGAAAGTATAATTTAAAAATAACCCTGAAATTCTTTGTGGCTCCTTAATGTGTAGGTGAGTTTTGCTCTGCTAAGAACTAAGGAAAAGGCATACGGAATGTTGGCATTTGATAGAAGTTTCTGGAGGTCTATCAATCTGGGGGTGGAGAGAATGAACCCTACCAAGTCACTTTAAATCTGTCGTTGATGGTAGATTTCTTTTTCCCCTTCCATTTCAAAAGAGCAGTTTGAATGGAAAATTGGAACCATGAAAAGTGGATAAAGTAGGAAAATAAAGATACAACAATACTTTAGGATGCAGTAGTGTCCTGTAAAAGACTAACAACCACTAAGCTGGGGCCTTTATTGGGTAGGTCTATCATTAGGACTGTATGAATAAATCATTCACACAGCCACACCTTTTCAGCCACAAGGCAGACAAGATGCTTTCTCCTTGAGCTTCACAGCCCTTGGGACACATAGGTTTCATTTTCAAACATCAAGGCCTTGTTTGGCAACAGACATTTATTAAAACCTTATTATAGTTGAACATGAATGTAGGTTGGAAACACTGGAATAATTTTAAATATGACGTGTCTAATTATTTCAGAGTTATGGGGGGACATCTTTCAAATTTATTGCCATGACTAGCCATAAGAATTTAAAGAAGAAATTCAAACAACATTTAAGGAATGATTTCTCAGAATGGTGGAAAGCATTTTCAGATGAGTGAGAACCTGACTCTTGAGGAAACAGGCACCACTCATATGATTTGATTTACTGCTTTCCTTCTGGAGAGAGAGTTAAGATTTGCATCTTTTCCCTCCAGAAACCATGTAAAGGCTCTTGGGGTTTAAGCACTGGTGATACCTAGAACATAGGTCCACATAACAAAGAAATCCTACCCCACTGTCAGTGAGGGTACTCATAGGTACGCCTGCTACAAAGGCCTGCTAGCTCCTTAGAAAAATCTCTGTAACCCAATATAAATGTCTTGCAAATACTGGGGGACTCCTGCACCTGGGACCCAGGCCATAGCCAAGCTTTTGAAAAGCAACTTATGAGAACAGTTTTTTATTTCTGATAAGAAATAATCTCAAATTCACTACAATGACAGTTGTATAGTTAGTGACAAGAAATCTTTTCAGATACATCCAGGAAGTCAGGTTGGCACCCTACTGATGTGTTTGATCCTGATAACTGTGATGTCACTGTTATTACACTTTTTCACAAAGACAGCAATAACAACATGTGTTTTAAATACCTGATATTGTGAAATTACTTTGAAACTCCTTTGGAATTAAAGCACAGTTTGGGGAAAGACCTTTCAGGTTATCGACTGCAGACTCCTCCCCAATCCCTCAGCTTACGATAAGTGCAGTCAGTTTTCCAGGACAAGAATATTACTTTTGACATTCAGGGAAAAAAAACAAAACTGCTTGCTTTTATAAGATGACATCTGGGCCTTTACAACTTCTAAGCCACGGACTTCTAAGCTCTGTGTGAAATATTGTGTGGGCATTGCTTGCATATGTTTCCAGAGTGGAGGACCAGTCTGATAACTGTGACTCCTTCCTTTGCTCAGAGAAGTGCCTTGTGGAAAACAGAGTTGAGTGTGCATTCCATCTCAAGTAGAAAGCTCTCCAGGGTGTGCAGGTTTCTAGTATATCTTCTGCAGAAAGCATCTGTAATTCCTTCAGCTGTTCCTAAGTGTTGTTTTCCTTCATTTGTTTCCCTGAATTCCTCCCAACATGGTCTCCCAACCTCATCACGAGAGAGAACAGCACTTATTATTTGGTACCCACCCACTTCACGCCTTAGCAATTGCTTTAAGAGTGGCTTCCACCTTGCCCTGTGATGATCCATTACAAATGGGAGCTGCTTTGTGACTCCCTGTCCTAAGGTCAAATCACTTTATACATTTGCTTTTCAATGTGGTCAATTTACATACTCAATTACACAGTCTACATTTGTTCCTCTCAGGGTTTGCCCTGCTGTTTTCAGATACCATACTATAAACCATACAGTGCCTAAGCTTCTAGATTGGTGAGTTGGAAGAGACACCAAAGACAAATGTTGACTATGGAAGGATTTCTTTAAATTAACTCAGTGCCCAACAACTAAGCTTCTGTGATTTTACTACTCACTATGAAGACTTGGGAGAACCATTATTGTAGCTGCCTGATTCCTTATATTCTCCTACACTATACAAAGGACTGGGTTCCAAGTCCTGTGTAACTTAGGAGGACTCTTGTTTTACGCACCTTTTGTGCATCCAGAGACTAGACTACCAAGGACAGGAAAGTGGGAGTGGGGATGCACTCCTCTAATCCCAAGCACTAGAGCGACTGAGATAGGACTGATTGCCATGTTCAGGCCAACCTAAGCAACACCAAGACTTGCTCTGAAAAGAGAAGAGAAGAGAAACAAGAGGAGGAATTGGAATAAGCGAGGAATATAGCTCAGTGGTAGAGCAGTGCTTGCAGAGCATATGTGAGGCCCAAAGTTCTATCCCCAATACTTAAAAACGAGGGGTAAAGTGAAACTCCAAAGGTAGATTTTTAGGAGGCCTTACCAATCTCATGTGTGTGCTGTTTGCCTACTTTTTTTTATTGTATCAGTGTAAACTGTTAACTCAGAAGTCCTGCCACTTTCGTGTATTTGGTGAGGAGTTATGGGGCATTTATTAGGCAATCGGGATGAGCAATGTCCTGAACATTCAGTTAGATACGGGGTTTTCCTCAGAGCACTCCCAGTTTGAATTCCTTCAGGCCCTGTCAGGACTCTGGTTCATAGTGTGAAAGAGAAAGCTACAGGTTATAAGCTATTTTCCTAAGCATTTAGGAAACATCATAATATAAATTTTCATATTTAGATTATCCTGCTGCGCATAATGAAGAGCTCTGTCGGGTGGTAAATAATATACCAGCCAGGATATATCAGAAAAATAGATACTCTACTTTCTTTTTAAAGAGAGTAAGAGACAGTTTATTCTGAAACCAAATATGAGTTGTCATGGCCCAGGAACAGACTCAAGTTATCCCTGAATTATGTTCTGACATGGGAACCATTTCATGAAAGTTTGTATCATAACAGAACAAGGAAAATTATAAAATGAGACACTTTGACAATACAGTAGTAGAAATATCTGGCAAGTAGGTTACAGCAGGCATATGTGTTACAGGCATAAATGGCTACCAGGTAACATCTATGACTTTTGGATAGCCACTAGGTATTTCAGGAGTTGCATATACTAACAGACTCTGCTGGCTAAATAATATAGTGTGTCAGGGTATGTCTCATTGCTAGAATTCCTCTGCTCCTCACTAAAGTGTCCAGCATCCTTACAGAGCACCACGATATGGTCTTCATAGGAATCTTATATTTCTAGTGGCCACATTCAGAAGTGGTATCCATTAAAAATAGCTCACTTGGCATATTCAAAATAGATCATTTCATACATCAGCATGTTAAATTAGTCAACATTGAAACTATTGAGCTGTTTGTGTTGTTTTACACTGCATCTCCAATAGCTATATTTCATATTGTCATTTGTTTTACGTTTAGCTGCATTCAGAGTGCATACTGGATAGGACAGTTCTAGAAAAGATTTCTACTATAGCCTTTGGTGGGTACCATGGGCTACATGTTTCCTGATGTCTGGCATCTCTGTTTGTTTTTAAGCCTGCTGGTTGCAACTACTCATGCGAGCCACATAATACTGTAGTTAGGAGGGACATTTAATCAGAATGTGGCCTCCAGTCTTGCCTCCACTGCTTCATTTACATCACTGTATTGAGCACTCACATCTCAAAACAAATGAAGATCCCTATCTCATCATATTGCAGCACTAAATGAGTTAATTTATCTACAGAGCTAGAAAAATGTCAGACTCATAGCCATGGCTTTGAAGTCTTAGATTTTTTTTTGTTTGTTTTTGAGTAACATGATTCATTTGATATGAAAAGAAAAACCTTTTAGAAGCAAGTAAAAAAGCTCCATTGCTCACTGGCAATATTGGGAATGGTTCTAATGAGAGGAGTTCAGGAAATTATAAATGACTAAAGTATAAAAAGACATCTGGTTCTTCTCTGAAGGTCTGGTAGGATTCTGCTATGAATCCATCTGGGCCTGGGATTTTTTTGTTGGAGAGCTTTTCACTACTGATTTATTCTCTTCTCTGTTATGGACCTGTTTAGGTTGTTGGTCTCTTTTTTTTTTTTTTTTTTTTTTTCGAGACAGTGTTTCTCTGTAGCTTTGGAGGCTGTCCTGGAACTCACTTTGTAGACCAGGCTGGCCTCGAACTCACAGAGATCCGCCTGCCTCTGCCTCCCGAGTGCTGGGATTAAAGGCATGCGTTTAACCTTGGTAATTTGGATGAATCAAAAAGTTCATCCATTCTCTAACTCTTCCTTATTAATGGAGTACACATTTTAAAAGTGCTCTCATAAAACTCTGTTTCTTTGGTATCTATTGTAATGAGACCCTGTTGATCTCTGTCTATGATCTTTGTTTGTCTTTCCTTGAATTAGTTGGTCTAGAGGGTCTGTTCTTCTTGCTTATCGTCTCAAAGAACCAGCTCTTTGAATCATTGATTCTTTATATTATTTCCTTTATTTCTGTTCCATTAATTTCTGCTTTGATTTTTATTATTTCTTGCTATCTACTGAGTTTGGTTTTGCCCTGTTCCTTTTTTCCCCTAAATTCTTGAGTTGTATCAATATATCCTTTATTTGTACTCTTTCTGGTATTGTACTTAGGACTATACACATCCCTTTAATACTCTCTTAAAGTGTCTCAGGTTTAATTCTATTATGTTTTCATTTTACATTTCGCTCCAGGAATTTTGATTTCTTCTTTGACCCATTCATCATTCAGTAATGAGGTCTTTAATCTCTGTGAGTTATATACTTACTAGAGATTTGTTTGCTGTCAGCTTTAAGTTTTATTACCCAATAGTCAGATAGCATACATACATTTTTCTGTTCTTATAAGGCTGTTTTTTTTCTTGTGTGTGTGTGTGTGTGTGTGTGTGCCTGCAAGCTCCAGCTTGTCATCTATTTTTAGAGAAACTTCCATGTGCTGCCAAGTAGAATGTATATTCTTTGGTTCTTGGTTGGCATATTCTGTAGCTACCTGTTAGATCCATTGTAAAACATCATTTAATTCTGAGGTCCCTCTGCTTATTTTTTGTGCACATGGCCTGTTTATTGGTGAACGTGGGGTACTGACATCATCTACCATTATTGGGTTTGTGTTAATCTCTGTCTTTAATTCCATTAGTATGCTATTTATGGAATTGTGTACAGCACAACTTGGTGCATATGTGTTTAGTATTGTGACATATTCTGATAAATTGATCATTAATTGATCCCTTGATTTGAATGAAGTACTGTTCTTTGTCTCCTCCAATTAGTTTAGTTCAAATTCTATTATGTCAGTGCCTGCTTGCTTCTTGATCCCATTTCTTTAGAATATTTTTTCATCATTTCATTTTAAGATGGTGTCTTTAAAGCTGAGTTTCTATTTTTAATTTCTTTTATTTTTAAAGTTTTCATGTACTATATTTTTCATATCCCCTTTCCTCCCTCCAAGTCCTCCTGAATCTTCCCATACCCTCCCCACTTCCCTCCCCACCCATTTTAATTTGTTCTCTCTCTGAAAAAAAATCAAAACAAAAATGTAAGGCAACAATACAAAGAAAAACAACACAAAACATGTAGAAAAATATCACAGAGTTATTTTTATGTTGGCCTGCCCCAGATTGCTTGATACACTTTGTGATTTTCCCTTTCCCAGAAGGTATCACTTGCAAATGGCTTTTTGGTTAGGGACAGGACTTGGTGTTCATCGCCCTTTCTCTGTTCTGGTATTTTCTTATTTGAACCTGCACAGGTCCTATATATGCTGTCATGGTCTTAATGAGTTTATATGTGTATTCTGTGGGGTGTGGAGGATGCTGTTTCCTTGAAGCCATCCACCACCTCTGACTCTGAATATTTTCACCTCCTTTTCCACATAGATCCTTAAGCCTTAAGGGGAGGGGTTTGATAACGACATCCTATTTGGGATGAGTGTTCCACAATCTCTCACAAAGTCTTGTACATTGTCTACTTGTGGGTCTCTGTGTTGCAAGAGGAAGCTGCTCTGATGAGGGTACTGACCTTTGGGTATAGCAATATATCACTAGGAGTCACTGTGTTGCTATGTTTCTTTAGCAGAATAGTAGTAGTAGGTTTACCCTATGGTACACAGCTTACCTAGTCTCAGATTCTTCGCTACTTTAGCATTGTTCCACCGTGTGGGAGTGGAGGCCTTCAACCCTCTCATGGAGTGTAGTTCTTAAGTCCTGCTTTTAAACATGTGATTGGTTACTCCTTATCATTTGTGCCACTATGGCACCAATATAACATGAGCTTCCTGTAGACAACAGATAGATGTTCTTAATCCATTTAGCCTTGACTTCTGATTGTAGTGTTGAGGCCATTAATAGTTAGAGTTATTATTGAAAGGTATGCGTAGATTAGTCATTTTGATGTTTTTTACTGGTTTCTCTTCTTAGTTGCGGTTTGTTTTTCATTAAGTTATAGCTTCGTTTGTTTTCTTAGAGTCTCTTGACTGCGCTTGTTCTTCTCTCTAGTTCTGCTTCCAGGGTTATGTTTGGTGTTTTCCTACTGGATACGCAGCACCATTTTACATTCTCTCTAGCAATGTATGAAGTTTCTGCCCACTCCCCCACCTTACCAGTATTTCCTGTCCACCTCGTTACAGTCACTCTGAAGGAAATAAAGTGTTATCCTGCTATGGCTTTGATTTCATTCTGCGTCTTTTATTCACTTTTAATTAGATTGTCTTTCTATCATTATGGGAGTTGGTTATGTTACACCAGCTGCTGGGATCCCACCAGTATCAGTCCTAGGCTGCAAGAGCCATCTATTCTGAACTGATGTCTTTAGGGCTGTGTTCGGAACCAGCCGAACAGCCCCGGGTCCAACCCTGAGTGGGGGAATGTGAATCAGGGAAGTCCTAGCTACCCAGTGGTGTTAAGAATGAGACAGAGACATCTTGTCATTTCAGGAGGGTTTTTCAGTCAATACTGGAGACACCAGTTTATTCAAGCATCTTCTTAAATAGCTTTCCAAAAGTGGGGGTACTAGCAGAAGACATCTATTATCGTGTATACAGGGCAGACTACGAAACACTTACTTTAACCCTAGAGATGGTCCTAGAATGCACGTACACAAGCCCTCAGACATTCTGTAAAGGCACATCTCACATCTCACCAGACTTCAGACACATCCCACTAGTCCCCAGGCATGTCCTACTAGCTAGCCCTCATGATGGGTTTGGGGCCTAGGTCTATTATTACACAAACTAGAAGCCATTCTCCACTGTGGCCAGGCCATCCAGAGGTAACCAGCCAACATCTAAAATACAATAGGAGATTTGAGCTCCAGGAATTGAGCTGAGGCCTATACCCGAAATACCATATTGCCCCCCCCCAACAACCAGCCACACTATTGCTTTTACGATGATTGTCTCCATCATGTTATGTCAGTGGAACAAAATATTTTTTTGTCACTGTCCTCATTTCTTGCCCTTATACTTACTGGCTCGACTTCATTTCTGCCTCTTGGAATCATTCTATTTTATACAGACTGACTCATCTGTCCTATGGGAGACCTCTTTAGCCTAATGAGCCAAGAACTGAGGATACATTTACACTACCCTATTTTCCTCTCTCAAAGCTGAGATACTAGCCAGGGAAGTGGTGATGATTTCTATTCAAAGGATATCTGGGCTACATTCCAGCCCCACCACACGCAGGTCAGGAGAAGAGTTCTCTCCACACGGTGCCTTCCTCATGACATCATTGTCTGGTGTTGTTTTACTGTAGACAGCCCCTTGTTCTGTTGTTCCCTGAACATGACTCACTCCCAAAAATGAAACATTTGTATCCACTGTGTGCAGTCCTTGGTCCTCCCCTACTACCATTCTACTCTGGAAGGAGGGGATCAGAGTGGCCCTGTTCTTCTTAACACAGTCCCACTCTCATGGTCCTCGGCAGGACCTTTATTTTTTCCAATCTGCAGGATGGAGAGATGAGAAAAATCTAAGTTAGCAAGAGCCTATAACTGTCAGTAATTTATCCACTGTATGGACAATTCCAATAAAAGGAGACCCTCTAAAAGCAGTGCCCGCCATGTCTACCACCAATGTTTACCACCCGAGTTTTCTGTGCTTCAGTCCTGGTTCTATTCCATACCACAGATCAACAAATAACTCACAACAACCAGCAAAAGGAAAAACCTTTTATGCCCCTCCTTCCTGGTGTAATCAAGATACATACTGTAAATTTTTTCAGTCCTCTCTTTCAAGCTTGTCTTGTCTGATTCTGGTCTTTATTGTGTCAATTCAAAGGAAGTTATGTCAGCTCTTCGGAACATAGATTCCCATACTATTTACATTAGTGACACATTGTTATTTCAAAGTAAGTCTTTGGGATGACAGCATAGGATGACACTGAAATGGTCTTGCTAATGCTATCATGTATTCTTTCATCTATATGATTATGTATTCTACTAATATACCATCTTGAAACTTTATGAACAAAAAACCCTGGAATTGTGAGTTCATAATACAAGCATCCTGGAAGTCAGAATAATTGACTTTCATTTTCTATTCTCAGCAGTAACTTTGTTCTATAATGGTTTCATGGTTGTGACTAAGCATAAAGGTAGGGAGCTATACTATTTTATTGTTTCATTGGTTTTTATAAAATCATTTATGAATGGCTCAGAACTTATCATATAGCTTTTACTTTCTAATACATTCATGTATAATTTGATTCCTTATTTATCAAATGGCATCTACAATCTTAGGAACACCCAAGATTGCTATAGTTAGAAAGACTTCCTTCCATATTTGCTTATGACTTTGTATATAATCAGGACCAAATTTAAACAAGACCTAATAATTATATGTTTTAAAAGATTTGGCATTGCAATCAGTATTCCAACACCTGAAGAATACATACCAAATACTTGCTACACTATTCCCATCAAACCTGCAATTACCGGTGGCCCAGATACAAATGTTCATTATGATAGATAGGGCCATCATCCAAAACTGAATTCACTTAATAGCTCCTCTTTTATTTAAAGTTTAAGAAATTATATCTGTTTGGTTTCCCTTGACTCAAAAATCTGTGTATTTTAGCCTTTGCCATTGGACACTCACTGACTTGGTCCCTTTTTTCAGACTAAGCCCACCCATCATTGGAAGCAATGACCCTTTTCATTGGTCCCTCTTTTTTTCCCTGTACTCCATTTATATTTAGACCCTCAAGTTCCTACACGTTCCCATGTTTTATGAAGCTGTAATTTCGGTTTGGCATGGAGTAGGCTATGCTCAGTCTCATGACAGCACCTATCATAATGCCTTGCTCAAAATGATACTTTAATTCCAAATGATTTCATATCTCCTTGCTTAGTTGATCTCCCTAAGTCTTTGCAGAGTTCATTGAGTACAGTTTCTCCCTTTTCATACAGAGAAGTTTGAATTACTGTATTGTGATTCACCCAAGCTCTCTGACTCTGATTTCCTAATGTCAGTTCAGCCAACCCTAACTATTTCCATTTTTGTCTTTCTACAGTAAAATACAGCCTTCTTTAAGACCACCAAGGAAGACATACTTTTTGAGTAGTTGTTAAATGAGCTGTCATTTAAAAATTGTTTCCTGTCATTCTGCCTCCTCCGTCAAATCATTTTGTAAACAATTTTCACCACCCTTCCATGAATTAGAATCTAGTAAAGAAAAAAGTGAAAATCCAGAAAGACTCTGAAAGAGAAGTACCATAGTACCGCTAAGAAAGAAATGATTCACCTTGAGTTGTATTCCTCCTCATTATGTGTTTGAAGACTAAGCATATAGATTCTCCAGTAAAGTAGTGTCTATTTTACCACAGAAGCTAAGGAGTGAGTGAAATATTCTTTGTGGTAGTACTTTATAGGGGTACCAACTAAATATTGTTTTCAAATGCTATTATTATCAAAATGGAAAGTCCCATGATTGGCTAGCTAGATGCCAATTTGGTATATTTTAATAGTATTTGATTTTATCTATATCTAATGAACCATAAGTGACTTTGAAATAAACATCTGAAACACTTGCTTTGGTCCTAATTACCCACACTGTCCTGTGTCAGTCATATCTTCTCTAATACACAGTGAGAATATAGTATTGAACATGCAACCCTTTGCATCTAGATCCCAGGAGACATAACTGAAAAACCACCAGAGTTCACAGAAGTGTTGCTGGAAGTTTTTCTTGTTCTGCCAAGTCCCTCTGCCACTTCCAGCACCAAATGAATACACAGAGGCTATATTAGTTATTAAACTATTGGCCGAAGGCTAGGGCTTCTATTGGTTAGCTCTGTCTTAACTCATTTCTATTAATCTAAGTATTTCCACGTGGTCTTGTCTTACTGGAGAAGGGTCTGGACCTCCTACTCCTTTGGCAGCTACATGTCACCTCCCCCTGGCAGGCTCTCCTGCCTACCTTTCCCGGAATTTTCCTTGCCTCCTAGTCCCACCTATCCTCCTGCCTCATTGGCCAAACAGTGTTTTATTCATCAAAGAATAAGAGAAACATATATACAGAAGGACTTCCCCCATCACAGAAGCTCACAGTCAGCAGCTGTGTGTTAAGCTGCGTCTTTCCTTGTTAAGTCTCAGGTTCATGTTCAATGTTCAGCCAAGGATGGACATGCATTGTTGCCAGGAACTCTGCCAGACCTGAGTGGGGTTTTTTTTGGGGGGGTGGTTTTGAGACAGGGTTTCTCTGAGTAGTTTTGGAGGTTGTCCTAGAACTCACTCTGTAGACCAGGCTGTCCTTGAACTCACAGAGCTCTACCTGCCTCTGCCTCCCGAGTGCCCAAGTGGGTTTTATATCTTCATGTTCATCCCAAATAACAAAATCCTTAGTTCTGAGAAAATTCACATCATCCTGCACCCTCAGTATTAGTGTTATCAGAAATGCTCACCTTCACAAACTGCTTCTTCCTGTTGGGGTCCCACTGTTTCCTTTTATAAGCTTTGAAACTCATCCAAATGCATAGTGATATATCAGCCTTTGATTCCTTTCTGAAACTATATCTTTCAAAGTAACAAGGCTTACATGCTTTTCTGAGTAGCTGATAAGAAACAGATTAGTCTCAGTTCACAAGCCTGGAAAAGCTTATCCTCTTGCTCCTGTAAACCCTTGGTAACCATACTCTCAAACTTGTATTAGTATTCTTCTGTGTTCAGTGGACCAGAAAGATGAGGATGAAACCTAGAAACGCTTTGGTAGATGGGTAACTTGGCATGTTTTTAATAACATTCATGTATGATAGCACTTCTGAGGTGAGCCAGTTGTATGCAAATGCTGTGTACTGAAAAGACTGTCTCTCTTCTTGTAAACATGGCGGTTTTAGCTGAACCAAGTTTAGTTGATAGGCTGAACCAAGAATCCACAAACTACAACTTGTAGGACAAGTCAGCACATAGCTCATTTTTATAAGTAAAGTTTCGTTGGCACACAGCTCTGCCCATCTGTCCTCTGCTGTCTGTGGCTGCTTTCTGCTGCGAGTCACTATGGAGTAGTTACGGCAGTGATCATCAACACAGCATGATATACTTATTATCTGGTTCACTAAGGAAGAGTTTTGCCAACTCTTTGACTGAGCCATTAAGAATTTGACTTGGAATTAGAGTAAGAATTCAGAATCCAAGTAAGATAAAATGGCTGGGGGAGTGACATGCTAAATGCATTTAGCGTTGAGAGGTTCTCTAGAGAGTCTTATCTACTCTCAGCAAAAACATGTGTGGGTGTTATTAATTCTGTGGCGGGAGGGAGGGAGGGATACTCCCCAGTCCTTTAGTGCAGTTCTTTTGTCAACAAGGACTCCCAACACAGAATTAATGGCGTAAGTATTCCCATCGCCAATCTTTCCCAGTCACCTTATGGCCCAGACCTCTTAGCGCAACTCATGTCAACCCAGCTTAATTCTCCTGATTCTTCTTTCAAGTTCACAGATTATAATCCCACACTTAATTCTCACACACCCTTGTGTCTTCCAGGGCTTTGTGTCCTGCATAGACCTAATTGATACCTGAAAATGAATTGTCATGAAATAAATGGATGTTTAATATGATGTGTTGGCGGCCAACACATTTGCTGTGTTCGAGTTGTATATTTGATAGTTATGAGGAAATATTTTGGGTAGAACTCACTGAAATATTTATTAAAACTTGTCCAAGGGGCTGGAGAGATAGTTCAGCAGTTAAGATTTGTGACTGCTCTTCCAGAAGATGGGGGGGGTTCCAATTCCCGGCATCCACATGGCAACTAACAACTCTCTGTAACTCCAGTTCCAGGGGACCTGACACCCTCACACAGACATGCATGCAGGCAAAACACCAATGCACATGAAATAAAATAAATAAATTATTTTAAAAAAGCAAACAAGCTTGTCCAAAAAGACGGAGAAACAAAACAAAAGATTGGAAAAACAAGCCCAGAGAAGTGGTATTGACCATGTTCCATTTGTAGGTGCCCGTGTAATCATCTTATGAAACAGTCCCAAATGTTTTAAAATTCTGAGCAATTAAGAAGTGCTGTCTTAATTAAGAGTTTTAGATTATCTTTTTAATTGAAGTATAAATTCAGTGGAAGATAAAATTTCTATTAGCTGTAATCTTACAGCCTAGCAGTGGGTATTAATAAAATACGTGTGTGGGAGTGCTTATCAGTGTAAAATCTAAGGAGTGCTGAGTCACTCCTGTTTCAATACAGTCTCCTACCTACCACACCTGTTGAAATCCACAATCAAAACTGGTGCTACAGTAACTGACCGGGTGACTCCGCAGGTGAGGGGTGGACTATGTAAGCTGAGTATCCTGAGTTTAAGCCCTAGAGCCCACATAAATATTTAAGGCAGCGGTTTGCAACCTGTGGGTTGCAATCCCTTGGGGGCAATCAACCCTTTCACAGGAATTGCCTAAGACTACCAGAAAACACAGATATTTACATTATGATTTGTAACAGTAGCAAAAGTACAGTTGTGAAGTAACAATGAAAATAATTTTATGGTTGGGGGTCACCCCAACATGAGGAACTGTATTATTAAAGGGTCACACCTTTAGCAAGGTTGAGAACCACTGGCTTAAGGAGAGAACAGACTCCACAGATTTGTTGTGTGGCCTTCACACTCATGCCTTGGCACACATGCCCACACATTAATATCACACACACACACACACACACACACACAAATAATAATGATAATAACATCCTTAACATAGTTAAACATCAAATAGTAAAATGCTTTTAATGATTTTATTCTTAAGCATTTTAACCAATAACAAATAAACAATACAAAGATATAATTTCTACATTAATTAATATATTTCCATTAGTTGAGATTTTTGAATCACCAGATTTTCCTCATCTTGGGTAGAAGCAGACGGCTGTTTTCTATCTTGTCTGCTACTATACCTCAAACCCTCTAAAAAAAAGTGAAGGACATTTTAAGTTGACATGAAGATACCACTTGAACTTGTCCTACTCCATCAATACTCGGGGTGTGTGAAGCTCTGACTGAAAAGTGCTCTGTGTGGAAAGCCTTGAAATTACCGTGGTTCCCGGAAAACATATTACATTAGCAACACAATTTGCAAAGTCAGCACTTTGCAAAGAAAAGGTCAACACCCTTCCCTTTGCATTAAGCTTATAGTAATTCCCAGACATAGGTTAAAGCTACTAAGAAAGGGAACAGAGAAAACAGAGCTTGGATGGCTAAGTAGTGAGTTATTCATGGGCCTTCACCCCTTTTTCTCTTCCTGGCTATGTGATTGCATTTCTTCTAATTTAAATTTAGAGAACCCCCCCCCCGCTCTCTATGCCAGCCACATGAGATCTGCCTGAAGCACTCTCCTAGTGTTATTTAATAGTCATTAGCTCTTTTTTTCACCCTTTGACACTTAAGAATAAATTCCAGCAAGGCAGGAACCCTGTCTCCTTCTCCATATATGCCTAGTACCATGTGTAGTGACTGGTGCTGATTTATCTTGCCAGAGAGCGCCACTGTTTATTCTGCATCTTGATTTAGGAGTTATTGTAATAAAGGTTCTCCCCATTTCAACATGGTAGGTAGAGACATTGTGAAGGCAGCAGACATTCCCTTCTCTCTTCTAAGGCTGTGCCTTCTACCTAATCCTCCTACAGTGATTGACCCTCTCCGCATGCTGTCCCCTGATGAGTTGTGTTGAACTCTGTATCGGGTGTAGTATGTAAGAACCTGGAATTAGGGTTGCCTGTATCAGACAACTGATGTGTCTGTGTCTCTTTGTTTTGTTTTAACTTGCTTCCTACCCATACTTCAAAGGTTTGCCCAAAGTAGTGAAAGTTTGCCTTATTCTGAAAGAAATGCCCCTCACAGCTGGGATCATTGTTTATTTTGTCTATGACCTATATTTCCCTACAATTGAAATAAAGTGATCTGTTGTTTGCATTGTTTGTATATGATATGGACAGACAGGTGCGTATAGTACATATATACTTGATATATATATAGATATCAAATACATATCAGTCATACAGTCAAACTGAAGACTTTAGAAGAAATCAAGGTAAATCGGCACAGTCACTGCTGGTGTTGAAGCTGTGTGTGTGCTCTTCTTCATGTATAAAAGGGGAGATTGGAAAAGGTATTGGATACCTTCTAGTTCCAAAGCTTCTGGATCCCACAGAAGGGGTCATGAGCTTCTAGGAAGAAGTATGTATGAAGTGATGGCTACAAGGGACTTGGGAAGCAGGGAGTACTTAGTAGTTAAGGAGAAGTAGTAAACATGGTCTACTTTGTTTTAAAAGTTGGTGGCCCATGGAAGCAAAGAAAGATGATGACCAACAGTCAGGAAGGCCATGCGTCAGCTCAAACACTGGGTGTGTCCTAGGTACTGCAGCTGGAGGCTGCCAGCCACCCATGTTCCTCACTGCCAAATGGAAAGCTGTGTCATGAGGGGAAGTCCAAGTGGCTTAGACCCTTGGTATACCCTGTGCCACTTTTAAAGTGCATGACTTGATCATGAATGAAACAAACACATCAGCTTGGCAGTGAGAGCCTATTTGTCAGTGTCAGCAGGGTTAGTCAGATTGTATGTGGTGGCATATTGGCTTAGGTTTCTTCTAAATACCCTTAAGTTTTCGCTCTGAGAAACCCAGTTGATTTTATGCTGAAAAGAGGTGATGGTAAAGGACTGGTCCTATATCAAGCACTTCAGTATGAAAGTTGCTTAGCAGTAGGACAGAAATGAAAAAAGCAATTAAGTTTATATTTAGTGATCTATCTATATACATCTGGAGCACATTTGGGGAAGAATTCAAAAGGGTCGATTCATTTGATGCCTCCTGCTACAAAATTGGGAGTGTGGGAGTCAAGCTGCGGCTTTCACAGTGTAAGACATTTATTGTTGACTTTAAAAAGTTCTCCCACTTACATGTAATTACTATCCTAGCAAATGACACTGTAATTTCAGCTTCTTAAGCATAAGGCAAAGCAGTCCTTTAAAAATAAAACAAAACCTAGGCCTTATAAGATAAAAGTGAAGAGTCAGTTACCCCCCAATCAAAGCACTTATGCACATGCCTTCTCCTATAAACCAGCTCCTTACTGTGTATGTGTGCTGTTGCTTGCCAAGACCAGTGTGTCTTTCATAACAGTGTGGCCATGTTGATTATCTATTCAGCACTGGACTTTAAGGCTTTGCTGGGCATTTATAAAGCTATCAATACTGGTGCAATTTAATGTCAACTAGTTCT
Organism: Mesocricetus auratus; assembly: GCF_017639785.1. Classification (NCBI taxonomy): domain Eukaryota; kingdom Metazoa; phylum Chordata; class Mammalia; order Rodentia; family Cricetidae; genus Mesocricetus; species Mesocricetus auratus. Next base: position 37,663,187 of record NW_024429189.1, read on the forward strand.
TTTAACAGACTTCTTTCCCACTCCCTCACCCCCAAAAGTTGTGTATGTGTGTATACATATACACATATATAAAAGTTGCTCAGTTGGTGGTGTGGTAGACTTAGATATACGCACTGTAGCAACCACCGTAGTCATTTCTACCTACTAAAAGTCTGTACAGAAACAGTTCCCTCTGGGTAGGAAGAGGTGGCTGACACTCTAATTCTGTTTCTTTGAGTTAGCTTGTGAAACATATTTATAATCAAGCCAATTCAGGCTCCAGGAATGTGAGCATCAGACTAAAGCCATTTCTGAGTGCAGCGCATCAAGTGCTGGTAAGATTTTATCAACCACACCACTTGAGAAATATTTATCTAGGCTGACAGCTCAGAAAGGGGAAAAAATGATATAAGAAAGCAAAGTAAACTATAAACACTGAGTTTAGTGTTTTATAAAAACCTAACAATCAAGTATCTTGCAAACATATCTTCAAGGTGCGCACACCTATAATTCCAGCACTAGGGAGCCAGGGGAAGGAGGATTGTCATGAGTAAGTAAGTTCCCAGCCAGCCTGAACTTCAAAGTAAGTCCTGTCTCAAAACAATAACAAGAAAACACTTATGTTGAATGAAATGTAGATGAGATTATTCACCAAGACCCAAAAGGAAAGGTCATAAAAATGGGAACTTCTCTACTTAGATTTCTTCAGAGTTACCTATTTTTCACTCAGAGAAACCCAGTCAACTTCGTAGACCTTGCAGTTTGAGAAAAGTGTACTACAAGGAAGGCTGGAGTACTTCTAAATACAACTAAATAAGCCATAAATAACAGCGGGTGGCATGGAGGGCAGAAGGAAGGAGGGCAGGGTGATTGAGGGAAAGAGGACAGGAAGAGCAGCAGACCATGTTGTGCTTGAAAATGCTGTAATGAAACTGAGTAGGGCATATACTGATTTTCAAAAAATAAAAATTAAAGAAGATACATGTACATCTATCTTATCGAGTGAGTCAAATAGAGATGAAGTGATGTGTGTGCATATGTATACATATATGGGTGCAGGGGGGGGTGCACGCACATGCAGGTTGCTAGGTTGCAGCATTGAATGCATATTGGCCAACTATTTCCCCATAGCTTAGGGGTGATTGATTTTTTTTAAGTCTCTTAGTTGAGATAATAAGGAAATAGTGTTAGATTCGGAATTAAAAGTCCTATCCAACTTTTAATTTTGTTACTAATTTATTCAGTGCACTTAGCTTATAACTCTTCCTCCCTAGTTTTGTGATTTCTACTATAAGCAAGTTAATAAATAAAGCCCTTCTCTGAAGGATTTTGTGTGTAGTAAGTAAGAACACACACTGAGAGTAGAGTCTTGAGTACCATACAGCACTGTGCAGACCCTATCAACACCTTTAGGCTTTCGATGAGGGCTGCAAAGTGGGACAGAGGTTGGGACTACAAAGAGAATTTGAATCAGAACGGGAAACATTAAGTATAATTCAGCCACAGCATTGTGTTGAGAATTTTCCTTGATGGCTAGCATTTCCTCATGGGGTCTTAGATGGAAATGATACACATGTAAAGACAACACGGCCCAGCCAGCAGGAAGGTGTCAGGCCCTCTGGTGACAGTGCCCCTGGTGCCTGCCCTTTCCCATCAATCCCCATTACTGCCGTTTTTCTTTGCCATCGGAAACCTTAAGAGAAGTCTGTTGTACAGCCTGGCCCCTGGTCCTTGTCAGGGAGATGTGTGGCTCTGGCTCTCGTGTTGAGTAATTTGTCTGCAGTTTCGCTGAAGCTGAAAGACCTTATGGGCATCTTTCTCCCCAGCACTTTTGTTCTGTCCCTTGTGAAGAGCCATTGCTCCACACGCCTGTCTGCCTTAACCTCCTCTTGACCTGAGAGCATGCAGCCTCTTCAGAGGCATGAACAATTGTGACAGAGACCAGACTGAGGAGCAGGACACCGGCATCTTCCACCAGAGCCATGCGCACTGTGAATGTGTCCACAGTCCACAAGAGGGTCTGAGGAAAAACACAATGGAAACCTTTCAAGACTGACTCAATTAAGTGCCTCCCGAGAGAGTGGCTGAGCGCCAACCAGGGAAAATTCAATACTGGCTTACTGAAAGACAGTCCATCTCCCCCAAGTACCTGTCCCCCACCCCTGCCATATGTAAAGGGAAATACTCTGCAGCAACCTTTTGGAAAATATGTCAGGCTTTTTTTTGCAATAAAAATATACACGTCTCTCAAATCCATTAATGTCAACAGTCACAGGAAAGTTGTAAGGGAAAATGGGAGATCGTAGATAAGTTCTTACAGTGTCTAAAACCAATGAATTATTCAGATGCACAGTTGAAATCCTGCACTTGTGACCAATGACAAAATGAGTGGCAGGTAAGTGTAATGTAGTAGTACAAAAGACTCCGCCCTTTATCTTCTAGTAATGAGTGACTATAATACATAGCCCCAGAATTCAGTATTAAGCGGCTTTCAAAGAACAGGCTCTTTTCTTTGTCCTTGAAGTGGTACTGTGATAGCAGGTTGTCGCATCTGCTGCGCGGCCTGTGTCCGAGAACGTGCGGAGGGTGTCGGGGATTGACAACACAGAGACTTGTTCAACGGTGTAAAGAAAACTTTAAGCAGGCCCCAAAAAGGTTCAAGAAAACTTCCTAAGAAAGGCCCCCACCAGAGAAGCTTCTGCTCTCTCCTCTACCCTGGCTGGTTCTGCTCTGACCCCAGAAACTGATCTGGGCGTGGCAGAAGAGGCGGTTAGTCTTTGGACAAGGTCGAGGTCAGGGTGGTTTCTGCGGGCAGGCCTTTTCCAGGAACTTAATGCCCCCAGGCATTGTATTGTTTTTAGTAAACATGTTTTTAGTAAACATTGTCTTACAGCTGCCTACTCCCAGGCAGAAGGGGAAGTGGGTCTCTGCTCAAGGTCTGGTGTTCCCACAATTCACCCCTTTTTATTTTTAAATGAGGCACTCCTGGCTTAGGTCAAGTAGGGTCACCCTCCCTTTCCCGTCCTTGGGGGACCTTGAACCCCTGTCTTAGGCGGGAGGGGTCTTCCCCACAGGTGGCCCGTCATCAGAGCACCCCAACTTTAAATCATCTGTAACCAACCTTCATGGCTATCGGGATTGCCATGGGCTAGGCTAAGCAATACTTGGTTACGGATCTCTTGCCTCTGGAACAAGGCACGTTTGAGCCCGGCATAAAGCCAGAATGCCTACCGCCACTGCCACCATTTCCAGGACCCCCATTGACATAGCGCCTCTCCATCACCGTACCCATCACCAGATCTGGGCCATAACATTCTACCAGCCTTCATCTGTTACAAGGCTAACATGTACGTGATTTACATTCTGTTACAAGGGTAACCCGCATGTGACTTAGATTTACAATTTGATAAAGTTACAATTGTTCCAAGATCTGCTCAGGAAAGCATTTAGAAAGTGCACTTGCACAGATACATTAGGTACAATCATTGATGTTACACATGTAGCATTATGAAAAATATGAACAATAGGCTTGTTGCACTATCCACAGAGCACCAATTTGTTCCTGTGGTGATGCAGTTTGTTGATTTAACGTCAGCTGATTATGCAACTTGAGTCAAAGTCTCCTTTTTGTCGCATTAGGACAAGTTGCACCTCTCTAGAAAAATACACTGGCCTAGTCGTGATTCCAGAAACAGGAACCATCAAGTCTGATATTTCAAGTGACCATGTCCTGTTCAATTACTTAAAAGAGGCTTTTGCCCCTCATCACAGTCCATACCAATGTCCAAGTGTTTTAAATGGGTCCTTTTTTTTCTGTTGGCTTCACAATGAAAACTCATGGGTCTGGAAGGTTGATGCAGCAGGTCTGTTGAGAAACTGGAAATCTCGAACCGACTGTTTTCTTTCTTTCTTGGGCTCTAGATTCGATGACATCAAGGGTCAGGAACACTGATTTAGGAGATCTCACTCAAACTGGCTTAGGTAGGCTCCCATGGTCTCAGGTCCAGTTTTTCTCTGCTCCATGCATCTCACTAAATGGTTTGACAGCTGCCGAAGCTTTATTCTTTTCCTGCAAGAAAACACAAACATGCCCTCGACCCCAAATTAGGGTCTTCTCCACTGTTTAGTGCATGGATGTCTCCATTTGACCTGAGCAATGGTTGTTCAAGTTCCATCATGCCAGAATCTGTCTGAAGCTCACTGGCATTCACATTATAAAATTTTTAAATGAGGAGTGTATTATTTGATGAGTCATGTGGGGACTGGGGACATTATTCCCCCTTTTTTATTTTCTAAAAAAATTTTCTTTTTTGAACTGTTGAAGCTGGACCATAACAGTAGAAGGATTTGTCTACCCTCCTTGGTTAACTATCTAGGTAAATTGGGATTACTACTTAGATTATTTGTAGATGCCCATTAAAAAGGACATATCCATTAAATATTTCCCAAAAACTTCTGAAAATCACTCAAAGTTTGTAAACTATAATGTGTCCAAATAACTTGTGAAAATTATTTGAAGTCTGTGAGCAGTCTTTCCCAATCTAACCTGTAGAGCTCTCACTAGCTGACAAGGCCTCATTTGTATCTTAAATTTTTCTGTTAAAACATTAACAGACTGGCTGGATGTTCCTTTTAGCTATATATAAAGCAATCTAGGTAGCTTCTGAACTATTTTTGAAGGGATTTAAGTATCCTTTTAATCATATAAGCAGTTCACACTCACGCATTCACAATCACATTTCATACATACCAGTGTGGCCACACCATACATTCAGAACATACATGCATCTTTCAGTCATCCTTTCTCCCTAGGTCATGATTAGTCTGTTGCAATGAAGCTTCCTTAATTGAAATCTATGTAAAAGAACAACTCCAGCCAATCCTTGAACTAAAAGGGTTAAAAAGTCCTGTATGTTCTTTATCATTCCTCCATTTGAGCTACAGTCATGGGGTACATCTGTACCTACTCCTTGTAACTCTGTAAATGTGAGGTGGAGAGGCCAAGCTTTTGGCCAAAAGTTTTTAGAGATGACTCACAAAATAGAACTTAAATGTAAACAAAATTTTCCATTCTATATACCTTTGTCTTTTTCTTTACTTAATACCAGTACCTTTTTACTGTTACAAATTTTTTGTTTCACCCATTTTTTTTTAAATCAGGGTTTCTCTGTATTGTTTGAGGCTGTCAGTCCAGCCTGGCCTCGAACTCACAGAGATACGCCTGCCTCTGCCTCCCCAAGTGCTGGGATTAAAGGCGTGTGCCACCACCGCCCAGCTTGTTACCAATTTTTTTTTCTGTATTATTTGGAGGCTGTCTTGGAACTTGCTCTGTAAACCAGGCTGGCCTTGAACTCAAGAGATCTGCCTGCCTGTGTCTCCCGAGTACTGGGATTAAAGGCGTGTGCTGCCAACGCCCGGCTATTCACCCATTTTCAATCCAACTTTCAACCCAGGATGTTCCCTCATAAAGGCGTGTTGGGATTAAAGGCGTATGCCGCTGGTATTAAAGGCGTATGCCGCTGGCAATCTCTTGGATTCCCTACTTTCTGACCCTGGTATCAGGCTTAGGAGGGGAAACTCAGAATGTCTAGTTTCTGACTTTTTAATCTCATTGGCGGCAGCCGCTCCCAATGTATTATTGGTGTTATACAATTTGATGAACAGGGAGCTGGAATGACTAACTGGCATCAACATGGGGGGGAATCCTCACCAACGCCCTTATTTCCCTTACCTGAGTGTTCAGCAATGGTTGGATCATCTTTATCATGGTGAGCATTCCTAGTATCCGGAGTATTGGGGTCGACATGCCTGATGCACCGTTCGGGGACCCAAATAGGCTTCTCACTTCCTGGAGGGAAAACACAAACAGCCCCTCGGACCCTAGCTAATAGGGGGGTGGGTGGCTGCCATTTTCCTGTAATTAAGTCCTTCCATCTGACCCATCCCAAGGACTGGGAGGGTTTGTTCCAATGTCTCTCCATAGCAGACAAATTATTACGGTCTATGGTCAAAAAATTTAAAATGTAAAGTATGGTGGATAACTGAATATTGGGGGAGGTAACATACTCCCCCTTTTTTATTTTCTTAAAATACTGTTTGAGAGTGGCATGGGTGCGCTCCACAATAGCCTGTCCCGTGGGGTTGTGAGGAATACCAAAAGAATGGACAATGTGATGTTCCCTGCAAAAGGCAGCAGCAGGTCAGCTCGAGCATGCTACATATGTGGCCTATAAAGAGATGTTCAGAGAGTACCATCTTGACAGCACCATCCAAAATGGGGCAATTGTGTGAGTATGAGCTGCTCTTAGTGTCTTCAGGTGTTAATAACAATGTAGCGAGGTAGTCCAGAAGAGTCTGCAATATTTATAGATTAAAGACTACAGTGCCAGGGACTGCGTTGCCGTCTGTGTGGCTCTGAGTTTGGAAGACAAGTTAAGTGAGAACTAGGAAAGAGCAAAGGATTCACATTCCCCAGCTCAGAGTTAAGCAAAATGGGCAGTTAGAGTCCCCCAACCTTAGTTTTTATTTGCTGTCATTTTGTACTGTTGTTAAATTTTATTCCTGCTAAGCATGAATAATTACATCTCCATTAAATGTTATATGATGCAAATGATGACACTGTCCCGCGTGGTAAGAAAAGGATGCTGAAGAAGAGAAAGGTGACAGAATCAAACTTTGAAGGGCTGTGCCTTCAGCTCCAGGTCCAAGTCAGAGCTGAGTTTGAAACGTTGAGTGTATCAGAAGAGGAGCAAGGGAAAATGAGTCCTGTCCTTTTCCAGAGGTTAGGTGCATTGGGTACACAATGAGAGAAAATGCCATAGGTTTTTCACGATGTGCACGTTGTTCAAAACTCTTCACCCAGCATTAGCTCTCAGCAGATAAAAGGAAGCCTTTGTCAAACACAACTTGAAGAAAATCCAGAAAGAAACCTTTGCTTTCTTTTGTTTGTTTGTTTGTTTTGTTTTTAACTCTCTGTAGCCCTTGAAATTCTGCGTTGTCGGCAGAATCAGAAAATATTAACACCATTCTAGTTATGGAAAAGTTTTTGCTTTATTCTAAAAGTATTTGTAAGTTTACAATTTTGGAAGGTGGGCACGTGTCACTCTGCTACAGTGCAATGAGTGCTGTAAAGTTCCATCCCCCACCATTGGATCCAGCCAGCCAGCTTGTGCCAAGCCCCAGCCTCCGCTCGCCTGAGGAGTGTCTTTGAAGCTGCCATCTGAAGTCTGGGCCTGTTCACCTGCTGGGTACTTAGTGGTCTTCTTGGAGTTAAGCACCAACTCTGAGATTGTTCATGACCGTAGTCTAATTCTAAACATACTCAACAGCCTCATCGTGCCAGCCACAAGCTTTCACTGCTCACGTTGTCTTCCTGTTTCCCATCATTAGGAGCAATGTCTCCTAGGAGACTTGGTGTGTATTACATACAGGGCCTGCTCTGGGTGGAGTTGACGGATTAGGGCAAAGTGTACTAGACAGCACATGGACCAGTGGCTTTGGGAAAGTTCATAGTGCATGTAGCCACAGTAATAGAGGGGGCTGTGGAAAAGAGATTGGGACATAAAGGGTGATGATGGCTTAAGTGATTTTTGAGGACAGAGGCCATTAATGGAGGTAAAAGAAGTGGTAGTTAGACTTTGGGTAAGCTCTGTGTGTGTTTGAGTCCTGGCTCTGTCACCCCTTCCGCACTAGAATCACCTACTACTCACTCTAGCCTTGCCTTGTTTATCTGCAGAACTTGGGGGTAAAAGTAGTGTATCCCTGAAGTTCCAGTGGTTAATGATACATCTGGCAGACGCAGTGGGGGTGGAGTTGGGGATGTACCAGGACTAGGGCTAACTATGAATTCGGCTGTGGAGGTGCTTCATAAATGCTCAGAAGGAATGCAAAGTTGGCAGTTTATATGTGAATTTACAGCCTTAAGAAAGTGGGAACCAAGGTGGAGAATCATCAAACAACCTTGGCTGTGGGGTTGAGTGTGGAGGTAAGAAGGCAGTAGACTATGAATAAAGGGAATGTTGTTCTGTGCCACAGGCAGGCATGCTTCAAGGCTGCGCCACTCACATGCCCTTCTGCGCGCATTTGAAACACAGCAACAGCATTCTAAGGACTGACCCTTGCTGCAAGGGTCATGCAAATAACCCAGAAGCCCCCACCCATGGTGTGAAATTAGCCTCTGAAAATATCAACGTAGATTTCATTCCCAAGAAGGAGGACATTTTGGCTGCTCTGTGGTTCTCAGGGGCTCAACTACTCAGAAAAAGGAAAAGTGAGCTTCGATTTGACTCTCATTTGTCTTACTCTGCAGAGGAAGAACAGCCACGGTGGGTAATGATAAAAATGTGCTGTGTTGGGATTTTGTTGGTGTTGCGATTTACTTTGCTGCCTGTTACACTGTAGGCTTTAAACAGCTTCCAGTCACTTTGTGTTAGCCTCAACATGAAATTCCATCTCCGTTACTACCTACCATTCTTATAACTATTTCCAGGATCCAAACTTTCCCATTATTTTTTTTTCTGTTGTATGTCTAATGCTCTCCCTAAAACTAGTCTTGGTGGTTAGCAGGCGTAAGGCGGTTGTCACAGTACAATGCACTGGAAAATCATGCCTGAAGTAGAAACGCTGCATTGAAGTATAAGGAGTAGGCCTGCTTAGTTCTGCATTTAACGTTCTGAGTGTCCAGCAAGGATGTTCTGTGGGCCACTATGAGGGTATGTCTCCTCTGTTCATTTTCTTACGATGAAAACTAACCACAAATCTCGCCATCATCAGCTCCTGGTGTTTTAAGAGCCTTGGCAAATCTCCCAGTGCACATGGTCATTTCAGTCTTAGAGTTTGTGTTTCATGGCACTAGCAGTGAGATCCTGGACCAATACCTAAAGTGAAATAGGCATACATGAAAAGGCAGGTCACAGACACAGAGCATGCAGAAGAGCATTGAACCCACCTGGGAATTGTTTTAAAGTTCCAGTACCCAGACTATGCCTGGGATTGTGAGATTGTACCTAGCCCCACCAATGGGAATGGCCTCACCTAGCCTCGCTATAGAAAGAAGGTGGATACCCAGGAGGAAGAGAGGTGCTGATGTGGAGTTATAGAACAACAGACTAGGGACCTTGTGTAAAGTGTTTGAGGTTCATTTTAATTGCAGCTGTCAGTCATTAGCAAATTAGTTCTAGCCATCATGATTTTCCTTTGACACCTTGGTTGACATTCTCTGGAATGAAAGTATTTTAGATAATGAAGTTATAGTTTGGGGAAGAGTCTTACACTATATAGGACCTGTTCTGACCTTCCCAGGAGAAGGAGAGTAATTTATATGGAACATGGGGGGTGTGTCTTAATTTATACAGGTTTTTTTTTTGTTTTCTTTTTTAATGCAAGAAGCAAAAGTAGTGAGTTAGGAACCTTTTAAGCATTCTAAATATAAAAAATCAACATGAGTAGGGAATGATGACAAAAAAAACTGTATTCTCAGCAATTGAGAGAGTCCAGTGGATCCTGAGTTCAAGGTCAGCCTGGGCTACATTGGAAATCCTATCTCTAAAGAAAAGAAAAGAACATTGTAATCTATTCTTATACAACCTTCTCTAGTAATTTGAAAATAATGAACCTATGCCATAGTTTGGGAAACCTGATGGTATTGAACAAACCTAAATGGGTAACCTATATAACTGGAAGACCCATATTTTTATGGATTATTTGTTACAGTGCCAACAGCTGACTGTTGAGTTAAATTGATCACCTTCCTTAAAGAGAAAAGGGATTAAGGATGTGGTTGTAGTATGGCTGCCTAAGGTATTTATTTGCCTTCGGGCACAGGCAAGTACTGTACATAGAACACTGATCTCTCTTTAGCAACACAAATGGTAAATAGCCCAAGTCTTTAAAATAGGAATTCTGAACCATAAAACCATTAACATAGGCTAAGTGTGCCAGGGATACCTTTACAAGGCCTTGCCTGGAGATGGACTTTGTTCCATGAAAAACAAACAGAACTTTGTAGGGGTTGTCACCTGCTTGTTTAAAATCACTTTCACCATGAGCTGCCTGCAGGCAAAGGTGAGGATACCACTGTCCCCTCTTCCTTGAGGGGGGGGGGTCTCTTGATCTGCTGCTTTGGAGTCCCCCTCACTATACCAGGCTTTACTTCTGAGTGAGTTCTTCAAGACCCCGGAAGTTTCAGCAAGAGCTTGGGATGTCCCTGTAGAGGAGGATGGGAAGGAACTGGAGAGAGAGGGTGGCCAAGTGCTCCAAGCGATCTGTAAGCACGGGCGGTGCTGAGACAGTGGGGACACTATGGTCTTCAAAGGGCAGGGTGGGACTAAACCTTTGAACAGAACTGGTAACACACACAGACATTAGAAGACCCAAATCATCACCGTATCTCTACTGAGAGAGCAGGAGTAGACGAATAGAAAGTTATTCACAACTGCTATTCAAACATTCAGGTTGTAGAGCTGGCTCAGCCAGTAAAAAGCACTTGTCTGACAACCCGAGTTCAAGTCCCTGTGACAATTAGTGGCAGAAAAAAATAACCAACTTCACAAAGTTGTCCTCTGACTTCTACACATGCTCTGTTGCATGCATGTGTGCACGCCAGTACAGGCACCCACACGCCAACACATGCACACTGTACTAAATATAATAAAAATTTAGATTTAAAAATGTGAATGGGAAGCAGAGAGCAAAAGGAAGAAAAGCTTGCTTAATAGAGGTGATTCCCAAACTTGTTTATATACTGAAATTGGCTGGGAATTGTTTTAAAGCTCCAGTGCCCAGGCTATCCTCCAGATTATGAATGTGTACTCTCTGGAAACGGGTCAGACATCATGGGTTCGATGCTGGTAGGTGATTCAAATGGCAAGGTGGGGGGAAAAACTGTCCTGTTTAGGTGGCTTTTTGAAGACTAAGGCACGTAACCAGATTTCAGACTTCTTCAGAGAGAGGAAAGTTAAACGTTACAGAGAAAGGCACTGTTACCATTCAAAACTGATTTTATCGTCTCAGTAGACATGTTGCATAGTATCGGGTATCCTAAACTGGCACTAGCAGCCCATTTTAACCCAGGAAATTTTTGCGTGACTAAAGGTGTATAAAATAGGTCTGCATCTCCAACATTTACTGATGATAAAGCATAAAGAAATTGATTTTAAAGTAGTTCTTTGGAATACATGTAGCTCTGTGATCTGGTAAAGATCAGAACAAATGTGCACACTAACGGAATGCATACACTTGTATGTTTTTGCATACAGAACCAAGTCTTGACTAGACGCTTAGTATTGTAGGCTGTAGATCATGCTCTATGTGCCCCAGAATTTATGGATGCTCTGGTTTTATATTTTCAGTGATGAAAACACTATTTCATATCAATGTGTGGAAAAAGCAGCAGAAGTATGTTTAGGGCCATTCTAGAAATTGTTAAAAATTCTGTCCTGATCCCAAGACAAATGCATTTAATTTTTTTTCAGTGAAACACGCATCAACAAGTGAAACACTAGCTTTTAAAATCAAACCTATATGGGGGCTGGAAAGTTGGCTCAGCAGTTAAGAGTACGTGTTGCTCTTGCAAGGGCCCAGGTTCAATTCCCAGGACCTATAGAACAGCTCGCAACTTCATATAACACTGGATCCGGGGAACCTAATTTCTACCCTCTTCTAATCTCCTTGAACACTGTAGTGCACATGCACACACACACAGGCAAAACACTCACACACATCAAATAAATCTTCAAATTTTTAAATAATAACAAAATGAGATATTCTAATGTGATACAACCCGTTGTAAATTTGATATTTACATGCTGAAGAATGACAGCCCTGTTTTCCGTAATTGAATCATTATGTTTATATATAAGCAGAGAGCTTTCTTTGTATAATAAAGTCCCTGCAGCTGATAGTGTACGGTATTCTCCAGTCTGAGCTGAGGGGTTGCAACAGTGCTCTGTAACACTGTGTGCATATGGTGACATGTTGTGAGTTCAGAACCAAGGCTGCAGTAAAGTCATGCCATGAAACACAGCCAAATACAGACAGAAACAGCTCCTGATTATTACACATTTGGTTTGTTGTTGTTTGTTTTGTTTTGGGGGTCTTTTCATAGTCAGTTAGAAGCCCTCACATGAGGTCATGACCCACAATTTGAGAAGCTGTGATTTATTATACAGACTTCAAAAATCTCATGTATATTTATCAACTAATCAAGAAGGTTTTTTTTTAAGAAAATAATTATAGAGCATGTGTTGTATGCCTAAGTCCAGGTTCTTAGTGTGGACAATGGAAGATCTGGGGCAGGAGCACAATGGAAACATGCACCATATGACTAAATGCTTGTCTTATAATTCAGACTGTCAGATACAATAAGTCTCATAAGATCTTTTCTTTTCCCGTGACCAATATGTTGACTATTTTAAACAAATGGTATTACTTCAAATTAATACAACCATTGGCTCACCTGTTGCCCACACAGTGCAACTGCACTACTGAGGAGGACTTTAGGAGGGATTAATACACAGTTCCATACTCAAGAGTTTGCAAATGCATGTAAGGCAACCAGATGAGCACAGGAATACTGATGTAGAATGTCTTAAGTATAAGCAAGGGCTTGTGCTGGCTAGGAGAACAAAGAGCATCCACAAGGATTTGTGAGCAGCTCAACAGGGACCCTCAAGCCTGTATTGGAAGCAGAATGTAGCTTGGCATCTCTTGATGGAAAGTTTGCCTTGTGAGAAGTTTGAACTCATAGGAGGAAAAAACAAACAAAACAAAAATCTGCAATGGCTTGGAAATGAGTGTGTAAGTGGACTGAATTATGACAAGGTGTGTCCCGTAGTATCAAGTTACAGACTCTGTGTCACAGTCTTGCATACTGACTTAAAATTAGATACAGTAACATAAGAATCTGTGGCTAATAGCTTCCAGTTTTGTCAGACTGAACAGCAATATGAGGAGCGGACTGTGGGTTCTGAGCTCTGGGGCTGAGTCATGCCTAGCCAGCCCTTTGCTTTCCTTGTCAATACGGAAGTTGCAGATGCCCTGACAAGGGGCTTGGTGGGGCAACTGCACCATGGTTAAGCTGAGTTTTTGCTAGAAATCCCTGTAACTGCTGTGATCTGCTGAAAGCTAACTACCCTGCCGTCAGAGTGCTGGAGCCAGAGGTAGGAAAAGCATTGTTCTTGTAAATAGAACATTTGCCCTAGTCCTTGAGTGTTTCATGAGTTTCTCCTAAAAGTGTGTCTTTATCCTTCCCTTCTTTGTTTGCTTTCTTACTTTACTCACACAAAACAAAGCCTGTGCTTTCTTCTTGGCCTCCGTAGGGTGAATACAAAGTACCAATGAGTCACCTAAGAGTAAAGCATTTGTCCATTTGGAAAATTTTTGCATGAAGAAAACAATCAGTACACCTGGAACTAGTTGTCACGAAGCTCTTTATGTTGTCACCTAAGGCATCTTTAATAATCACATTGCCTTAGGCCTTTGCCTTACAGATGAGGGAACTCGAGTTTGTAAAAGAATGGTAAGGCACCCATTTGGCAAATACAAGCTCTGAGCCTAGAACACAGTGTTTTGACTCCTAGTCGAAAAGTAATGTGCAAACTGTCAGCTCTTTTCTGAGCAAGCCCACATCTGCCCACACTCCCAAACACGCCTATTGTACTCTACAGCAATTATTCCAATAGTTAACACCACTTCAGTTATTTTTTCCAGAATACTGTCTTTGCTTGTCAATTGCCTTGTTATTATTCAATGCAGTTTTTCATGTCTTATTTTTCTTTCAAAGTTGTAAACCCTTAAAAAGGCAATTTTTCATATCAAAATATGTTTGTTATTCTAGAGTTTTAGGTTTGGTTTATGTTTTCCTCTTAGTTTTTGAGCATCTCACAATTCTGTTCTGTTTGTTTTTTATTGTTGGTGGTGGTGGTTTTGTTTTGTTTTTTTGAGACAGGGTTTCTCTGTATTATTTTGGAGCCTGTCCTAGAACTCACTCTGTAGACCATGCTGGTCTCAAACTCACAGAGATCCACCTGCCTCTGCCTCCCAATGCTGGGATTAAAGGCGTGTGCCACCAACGCCTGACTCACAATTCTGTTTTATCAAGAAGTTAAGTCTTTGTTAAAAAAAAAAGTTAATCATATCTCTCTTGCCAAGCAAAAAGCAATAGAAAATAAGATACAGAGTATACTCCTCAAGATAGAGTCTAACAACATGGCTGTTCACTGTAGCAGCATTTCCAAGATTTTCAGAGATGTTTCTCTAAGGTAAAACATAGATTTATATACTAGAAATCTTAAATAAAAACGGAGGAAATGTTACACAGAGAGAGACGGGGATATACAGATATCTGATAGGTATATGTGTATATGTCGGGGAGAACACTGCCTACAAGAATATTTATAGCCTAGGTGCCTAGATTAAAGTCAGTTGCCCCCCTCTTTCCTGCCCACACTACCTGCAGATGTAAGGAGGTGGTTTGGGGAAGTTGGGCCATGTCAGGATAGGTACCCTAGAACAAGGGCTCATAAGCCAGGTCAGAGTTTTGTGTGGAAATACTGTGTGAGATATTGAGTCAGAAACTGGAAGTACCAAGGATCAGAGTCTCGGAGCCAAGAAGACATGTGGCATGAGGCAGGAAGGGGCTAGGAGCTGCACTCAGTCTTAGCTGTCACCATGCTAGCTGAGTGAACTTGGATTTCCTGAGGGCCCTATGTCATGTACACCAGAGAATATATTTGTTACATTTATTATATACTTCGTAAGCGATATATATCCAGTTTTCTAAAATTTTCAGTGATTTCACATCAGCCTCCTAATGGTTTAGTAACCCTTATCCAAAATGTTAGTAACCAGATGTTTCAGATTTCCAAATTTGCATAAACTTCATAGCTGAACCTCTCTAATCTCAAAATTCAGAATGCTCCAAAACCTGAAACTTTTTGTATATAATGGTGGTGGTCAAAAAGTTTTGATTTCTGGGCATTTTTGATTCCTGATGATTCAAAACGGGGTTGCTCAACAAGTAGCTTCTATGCTGTTTTAGGAAATCATTTCCCTCCTTGAGATGATCAGGGTATCTCACCTCCAGCTCTCTGTGAGGCCCCATGCTAGGGCCAACATGTTACCTTCAATACCCACACGGTTTTTAAAGGGAGTGCTAATTCTCTTCAAGCATGTCAAAACAAAACAAAAAACTAGGTAGAATTTGATCCCTGAACAATTAGTACAGAGACAGGACCCTACAGGAGAACTTGGGATTTGGTTACAGCCCTGTAAACCCCAGAAGGCTAACACAAAAAGATCATACATTTAAGATCTGCTTGAACTACACTGCAAGACCCTGTTTCTGAAGGAACGAGTCCCCAATGTCTCTTCTCTCCTTTCCCCGTGGCCACAGGAGTAAGCCTCATGTGCTTCTCTCCACAGACCCCTGATGTCAAGGAAATTGGCAGTATATGTAAGCCTCCACCCTTCCAAAGAGAAAACCAAAGTAAGCAGCAGAGGGCTGACATGCCTGTCTTCTGAACTGAACTTAGAAAGAGAGAGGTCTTTGATTTTTTTACATCGTTAATATTTCATCTATGTCAGGGTGGTAGTGAAAGGCATTACTCCATTTTCAGTAGTAGAGGTAATTACCTTGGGATTTAAAGGTTAAATGAATGGGTCAAGGTGGGGGAACCAATTAAATTAAGCCCACTCTGGTCATTTAGGCAGGAACAAACCAGAATATGACTATTAGAAACTAGAGTATGAGACCAAGGGCTGTCTCTGAAAGCCAGAGCAATAACAGGCAAAGATGTTCAGCCCGCATCCCACGCAGCAGCTCCCTGTGTGTACCGCCTCTGCCAGAGAGTGGCGATGGCTTGGCTCTGAGCACAAGCAAGGGCAAGGAACTAGAAGCAGAGGAGAGCTGGGGGCATGAGTGAGCAAGGGCCTGGGGGCCCAGTGCAGTATATGGGCCATTCAGATCTCGGCTCTCTCCACCTCCCAAGCCCAACCTTGGGCATGCTAGTTACATTCTCTGGGCTTCAATGTCCTGTCTGGAAAAATAGAGATAGCAGTACTTACTGCAGGAGGAAAATGAGAATTTACCCTAAAACCTTTCATGAGAATTAAATGAGCTCATGTGTGACGCTGAGCCTGGTTTCTAATGTACAAGTTTTGATAAATATTGACTCTTGTACTTATGAGGATTCAAACCATATAGAGTTCTCATGGGGATATTGAAAGGCTAAAATCCAATATTGTACATAACATATTTGACTACATAGCAATATTAATTACTCAATGAAGAACTGTTAATAAAGGAAGGAGTGAAAGTCAGCTTTGCCAACAGGGAAGCATCAACAAACTACACAGGGGTGAAAACAGGCCTGCTCCAGTCGTGCTGAAAGGCCCAACATGGCTAGGGAGATGAGGAACACAGGAAGGAGACAGAGTTGAGAAAACCCTCTGCCCCAGCTAAGAAGTCACCAGTCACAAACTCACTGAGATATGAGAAGAGACCAGTTCTTCAGTCCAGCCAGGGTCTGACTAAAGTCAGTCTGTTGGACGGAAGTGTCTGATTGGTAAAAGGTGGGGATAGAATCACTACATCCATTTCTAAATGAAAGAGAGGTGGTTGGCAGAGGTTCAAGTTCAGATTCCTGTCAGGGATAAAGAAATCACATCCGTGTTTGCCACAGACTGACAAGCAAGGGGAACAGCTGTCCAAGGCGGTCAGGCATCCGACCCCCAAGCTGCCCTCCCAAGACAAAACCCTTGCTGACTGCACCAGCTGCATGGAGAAGTCTAAGCTGTGAGTGGGGTGCCCTGTTAAGGAAGTAATCACACTCATACCTTTCAGTCCTGTTGAAGTTGGGAATGCCCAACGTTAAACTAGGTTAGAGTTAGGCCTGGAGTTATTATGGGTGGGAGGGGCTGACGGAGGAAGGAAAGGAGGGAGGGATTGAGAGAAAGAGACAATTAAGAATCTGGCCTTCAGATTTTCAGCACCTGTAGTTTCCAGTCAATATAATTTTTAATGCATGCTTGTTAGCAACCGCTTTACACCGTGTAACATGCCAGCTAGTTAAGTGGCTGGCACATTTACATCAGAGAAAAAAAGCAAAGCATAATGTAAACTGAATTCTCTTTGGAAATCTGATGTCAAGACCATGCATAAGGGCTGAAGTAGGGAACCCTAATGTTGACCATGGGGACATTCCGCCTTTCAGAGTGTCTTCTCTGGCATGTGGCCTTCTTTGGGATGACACTCTGTCTCTGTCTCCTAGAGAATAAATCTGGACTCTCTTTGGATGTTCAGTGTGGGCCTGATTAATGCTAACGGTTCTCAGTAGAAATCATTCTAGAAAACTCAAGGCCCACCATAGAACTCCCTGGTGGGAATAGAGAAGAGACAGGGCAGAGAATGTTTTCCATAACTAGGGACCACAGTTTCACCCAAGACATCCACCCAGCACTGGGGACATAGCTCAGCAGTTGAGTGGCTGCCTGCCAGGTAGGAAGTCCTGGGTTCAGCCCCCAGCACTGAGAAATAAACTATCTGTGATATTTGTGCAGTAGGACCTCCTGGGCTGCCTTTAATCTGTCCATTACCATTTGTGTCCCTACGTTCACATCCCTGGGGTACTCCAAAAACATGATGGATGACACTGAATATGTGAGAGTTTACCTAACTATATGTAATAAAGATAGGAAACTTAAATTTGTACTTGTAAGTCACTATAGGAATGAAATACATAGACATTTCATTCTTATATTAGGTGACACTGTTAGATGAGATGTCTGTGGGCGTTTCTCCAAGTCCCCCAGAATCCCAGCGAAAAGAAAGAAAGCAGACTGCTTTAAGTTGTATTGGTATTCTAGATGCTAATGAAAATAGCAGTAAATGTTTCGTCAAAATAAGATTGTTCTGTAGATTCTTTGCTCAACAACAAAAACATTGTAAACTTTTCTCCAGGAATATAAGCATTCAGCCACCACATTCTATGTATCTATTTCAAAATCAAGTTTAAGATAAAGTGTCCATAAGAGGTAAAACTAGAGTAGAAATCACTGTAGGGCAAAGCGAATTATATTCTTATGATTCATTAAAATCTGTTAAAATAACACACCCCAGCCAAGCAGATGTGTGGTCAACAGTACATCTGCTTATCTCTAGGGAATTGCGTGGGCTCCTTGCAGACACCTGTTCAGGCAGACCTATATAGACCTATGTAGGAAGAGGCTTACACAAGAACTCCTTCTTGCCGGGCGTTGGTGGCGCACGCCTTTAATCCCAGCACTCGGGAGGCAGAGGCAGGCGGATCTCTGTGAGTTCGAGACCAGCCTGGTCTACAAGAGCTAGTTCCAGAACAGCTTCCAAAGCCACAGAGAAACCCTGCCTCGAAAAAGCAAAAAAAAAAAAAAAAAAAACACTCCTTCTTCCCATTGATTGATGAGACTTTTAGAAGGAAGGGTGCCACCTAGAGATCAAGGGTTGCCAGTGCTGGGTTTGGCGGAATAATTCCATGGGCTCATGCATCGTGTGTGCCTGATGTGCCACCTAGTGGTCAAGTGAGCCTAATCATAGCGAAATAAATAAATGAAACAGAAAGGTCTGTGCCTGGCTGATCCTTGTTTCCCCATACTCTCCCCTTGTTAGACAGCAGGAGAGGTTTGCTGCTACTTGGGAAAGAACTATTATGTGGGAAAGAAAACTATTATTTTCCCAGAGTTAATACATTGACCAGAGATGGGGCTGGGGGGGCGGGAAGGGGCAGGGAGGGAATACCCTGATACCACTGCAGTAATTACACAGAAAGACAAGAAATTGCAAGTTGATAGCGTTCATGCGTGTTTTGTTTGACACGGAGAATTCTCTCCATTCCATTTTATAGGCATAGGATTCACAGCTACAGTATAGTGCACAGCCCTCCAGGGTACAGCTTGCCGCATGTACACATTTGTACATTTTATGTATTCATAACCCATACAGTCACTACCCAGATGAGGACATGAAAGTTTCCAGGATCCCATCAACCTCCGTCTTCCCCTGCCCTGACCAGTCCTAACTGAGAGGAGAGACAGCTACACTTCTGGAATCTGTCACCATGGGCTTATAATGGCACCATCACAGTCCATATTCCTAGGCCTAACCTTTCTGAAAAACTAAGGTCCTGTCATCACCATTTTAATAGCTTGTCCAAACAGGGGGGCCATTTGCTCAGAACAGTCTAGCTTTGCTACTTTTCGGTGTCCAGGTGTCATACATTAGCTGTCTCTGGTGCCCTCGCTTACCAAGCTCCCGTGGAGCTGTATTGTGATTGTATTTTCCCAAGTGTCTCTGCAAGCCACGGAGTCAACTTTCAGATAAATCACAGTATCTTTGAGTGGCATCTCTGAGACGCCAGTGGCTGTCACAGCAAAGCTGATGCAATTCTAATGTAGCTTTTCTGAAATTAATGAGTGCCGTGTCACCAGCCACTGCTCAAATTAAGCCATGTGCGACATTGGTGAGACAGGCTCCCAGCCTGCAGCCAGGCGGATGCTACTGCACGCTGCACAGCGCGATGCAGTTGGTGTGGATGTCTATGCAGACCCAGTGAAACTGAGTGTCGGGGTGTAGACGTGTGTGTCAAGAGGCAGGGCCAGCTCTGTAATCAGAGTATTGTGATCATTCCAGACGTTGCTCGTGCTTGTTCACTTGGCTGCTAGATAAACCAACTCGAAAGTCATTCAGCAAACATGCTACTGCCAGGGGTTCTGAATGCAGCTGCAAATAAAAAAACGTAAGGCGTGCGGACCCCTCCCCCACGGCCGTGGCACTGAAGCCTTCTTTAGACCTGATGGTCTCTGGTCTGCAAAGGGGCATTTCAAGAGACCAGAGCCACTTAGCACAAACAAGGAAAGCACTATAGAGATTATTTATCTCAATGTACTCTTTCTCAGAAATCACTAGTATTTTTAAAAAAAAATCATTTGTTATAAATTTAGAAAAATCGAAGAATGTCAAGAAAATATCAAATTCTATGAGCCACCAAAGGGAATCCCATGAACTTTAATATTCTCTCTCCCTCCTTCCTTCTGTCCCTCCCTCTGTCCCTTCCTTCCTCCCCCCATGACTTTTTCCTCCATCATTAGAAGTTCTTGAAGTATCTTTCAGGGCAGGGAAGTTCTGAACTGTTCTGTGGAGATAATTGGCGTGACAAGATTAAAGGCAGAGCATTAGACACTGTGTAGTCCAGAGTAAGTTGTTGAAACTGGGAGTGGGGAGCACACTTAGGTCTATTTTGCATTCTTTTTCCCTTGAACTCTTATGTTACTTGTGACAGTAAGTTCCCTGTTGTAAAGAGCATTTTTTAAACCTCTCTGAAAACAGTCATCATGCTGTTTATTTAAATTCCCTGTATATTTTCCTTCAGGCCTTGTGTGAGTGGCTCCTACCTTAAATCCAGGTGCAGTCCACCCCCTTAGCCATTTCATGCCTGCCCCTGTAGCCCCACCTGTACAGTCTGACTGGTCCCAAGCAAAATGCTGCCATTGTGAGTGATGAAAATACAGCCCAGTGACAACTGAGAGAAGGGAAGTAGGAGTGGCCCCAAAGTCATGTGAGGAAGCAGGGCATCATGTGACTCTGTGACAGCCTTAGGCATCCAGATGACTTGTCAATCTCCAATGCCTTGAGAGCAGCACAGGCCAATCAGGGCAGAGTCCTGGAACCAGGCTGTTCCGTGTGGCTGCCCCCTGCTGGGTCTTGTGGAAGATTATAGAGCCAATTACCCTTTGTTTTTTCCTAACACAAGTACTTATTCCAACACACTTTTAAAACCAAAAGCATTCGCCGGGCATTGGTGGCGCACGCCCTTAATCCCAGCACTCGGGAGGCAGAAGCAGGCAGATCTCTGTGAGTTTGAGGCCAGCCTGGTCTACAGAGTAAGTTCCAGGACAGCCTCCAAAACAATACAGAGAAACCCTGTCTCAAAGAAACAAACAAACAAACTAAAAGCATTCATTATAGTCTCATAATTTTTTGTAAAAACAAGCCTTTCAAATACTGATATCAAGGCATCACTTTCAAATGATGTCTTTCAGTTGTCAGTTCTTTCCCAGGGGAAGGATTAGAAAATTAAGAGCCCTCTAATGGAGCCCCAAGCAGATGCAATCCTGGATGGCTCTCATGCATATTCTAATTGCTGCTGTGTGCAGCATGTGGTCTGCACTGGACTAGTGTTTAAGAGTTCACCTTATTTTTTATTTCTTGACATATAATATTGGGTAGCATTCTTCACACTACAGAAAGCAACTTGGAAGACAATGTAGGCCTTTTAAATTCGTTGTTAGATAATTATATCCAAAAGAGGACTGAAACTCACAGAGGAAGCAATGAATGGCAAAGTGAAGGAGAGATCAGTGGAATTCAGGAATTTCGCTTCTATGTGTAGAGCCAAAAGACGTATGCTAGAACAGATACTGTATGAGCCCAAACTCTGACAAGCAATACTTACAATAGCCAAAGGATGGGAGCAAAGCCAGGTGTCTGCTGGTGAAATACAAAGTGTGGTACGTACATATTCTTCAATAGGAAAGAAATCCTTCTCCTTGGTGCAAAGTGAATAAACCTTGACAGAAGGAGCCAATAACCGCTTCTTCATGATTCCACAAACAGACCCTAATAGCTCAGCTCACAGAGGCAGAAAATAGAGTAGAAGTTTCCTGGGACAGAAGGTCGAGAACTACTGTTTAATGGGTCCAGAGTCTCCGTTTTTTCAAGTGTTCCACAGGTCAGTGATGGCGGTTGTTAGGCAGTAATGTGGATTTTCACAATGCCAGTGAAGTACACAGTGTTTTAAACAGCAAGGAGCTCAAAATACGCTGCTCAGGATAGAATGGCTGCAGCTCATACCATCAGGGCACTGTTGCAAGAGACGAGTACCTGCTTAACTTCCAGGCTGTCTCCCCAGGAAGGGAGGGGCAGTGGGGGAGGCTGCTGACCTTGCGCTCCGTGGACTCACTAGGACTCCTTCAGAACGGAAAGAAACGCTGTGTTCAGTAATGGCTTTTTTCTCCTCCTCAGGGTGTTAAATACCACACTGTTTGAAAGTTGGGAGATCGTCGGACCTTACCCTTCCTGGTGGGTTTTTAACCTGTTGCTGTTGCTATTACAAGGGCTGAACTGCTTCTGGTCTTACATGATTGTAAAAATAGCTTGCAAAGCTGTTTCAAAAGGCAAGGTAAGCTAAAACTCACTTTCTCCAATATGTCCCAGAAATGTCAGGGTATTTTTGGCTCCTTTGAAATCACTTATTTCTGATTTCATCAAAATCAGTGTTATTCCTTCCAAAACCACCCTGAAACACAAACCAAATTATTTTCTTCCCATTAGTTCATTTTTTAAAAAGTTTCTCTGTTGCTTTGGGCATGATGACACCCAGCATTTACAATTTTAGACTTAATGATGACATACTATTTGCTGTGGATCTTTTCCCACTCTCTCTCCCTCGGACTTTCTCTGATTGTTTATAGTAAGCAGAAATTTAATTTAATAATTTGTTTTAAGGATTTCTTGGTGTCCAGCCGGCATTGGTGGCACATGCCTTTAATCCCAGCACTTGGGAGGCAGAGGCAGGCGGATCTCTGTGAGGTTGAAGCCAACCTGGTCTCCAGAGCGAGTTCCAGGACAGGCTCCAAAGCAATACAGAGAAATCCTGTTTCAAAAAAAAAAAAGAAAGAAAAGGATTGGTTGGTGTCATGTGCACATTTCTAAGCGGGCCTTTCTCTCAAATGGAAGAATAAATACATTCATGACTTCTCCAACAAAACTGACTTGTCTCTGTTTTAAAATGGAATCATGGGCCTGGCTTAAATAAATCTTCCTGAGCTCCAGCCCCTTTAACTACAGCAGTGACATTTCCAGATCTTTCTCCATGATGTTTTCTTACTTCATTTTTTGTTCTCTTCCTCCTGCCACCCTGGAAGGCTGGGAAGTGGAACCCTTTACATGTAAGTCTCCTGCCTTCTCTCTTCCTGTCCTGGGTACATTTGCCTGCTGGAGGGGCGCTTAGGGGCTCTGTCCCATGCATTGTCTTCCATCTAACCTGCTGGTCCTCTGGAAGCTTTGTGGCAGTTGTAGTTTCCATAACTGCAAAAGGCACCAGGGAGAGTTCTGCCATTGTCCCTTTATATGAGTGTGTAAATCTTGCTGGTCCAACAGGAAGGAAGGTATTTTTTCTATTGGAGCCTACCATGTTGTCTAAGAGACTGAAACAGATCATGTGAAGTGAGAGAAACAAAACTAGTTGATACGTGTGGTGCAGAAAGGAGGCCTGGGCTACAGATGCCCTGATCTTCAGAAAACAGAGGGTGCCACTTGACCCCTGTCCTCAGAGGTCCATAGACTTCACTCCTTCCTCAGGAGACATCTGGGAAACTTGTCATGATCTATGAAGCCAGTCCTCAGCATCACCACCTATATAAATCCAAAATATCTTGATCAACTAATTTCTTAAGAGATAAAGTTAATTTTTCCCTGTGACTTATGTTTCAAAAGAACTCATGCTTCTTTTGAATTTGTTCCTGTCCTCATTTGAACACAAATTAAATCAACACACATAGTACTGGGAATATGATAATAATTAAAAATGAAGGCTGCAGTAGATTAGATTACTTGTATCCTTATAGCATTGCGATTCCCACCAGGCCTGTCGTCTTCCCTCTAACTGCTGTCCCTTCATGTCTATGAAGGAATGAGCACTAATACATTCCACAGCTTTGGCTTCAGGACTCCCTCTCTGCCCTTGCTGCTCTCACCTAACACACTAAGATTGCGCTTGTCCATGGGCCTTCCTGTGGATTATTTGTAGACATTCCAAATTGCCACTTTTCTTTGACAGTATCTTAACTATGATTTTTCCAAATGTAATCTAAAGTAATCTTACTAGGCATGCAAATTAATACTCTCTGCAACTCCAGTCCTATATTAGCACCTTAATTGGTGACTAATAGATTTATAAATATAGTAGAGCTTTACAGTAATACTGCCTTTATGACTCATGCCTTTTAAGTTGATATATTCTTATCCCCTCAGTCATTTGTTGCCTGGGTATCTAAGTTTGTTGTTCTGTTTTGATTTTGAGTGAGATAGTCCAGGTGAGCTCAGTCTCACCTCAGAGGACTTGGAATTGAAGATCATCTGTGCACGAAATTTAGCCCTTGCTGGTTAGACTGGAACGACAGTATTCAGCGTTCACTTCTCTCATCTCTCCCTCCCTGCAAATAATGATGTCCTTACTCCCTAATGGCTTCTAGGGAGTAGGTTCTACACTCTCCAGTTGATGTGACGGTGGTGAGGAGAGGATCGGATATGAAAGGTCCCCACTAGTTCTGAAACACCTTCCAGAGACCCCAACCAGCCTCTCTGCCCAGCCCTTAGAGAATCACCGAAGACCAAGCTGGGAAGATTCCCATGAAGCCAGGCCAGCAAGATCCTATGGCCATCCAACTTAATAATTTTGTGAATAAAACTAAGCATGTTGGTGGATACCTAGAATCCCAGCACTCAGGAGACTAAAGCAAGTCTGGGCTACACAGTGAGGCATGGTATCAATATAAAAATTGACTGTTTAATTAAGAGTGCACTTACTTGAAGATTTTAAACCTCCAGATTAAAATGCTGGCTATAATTTAGACTCACAAAGAAAGAGATTCTAATTATTATGGTTTTAAATCAACACAGTGTTTCCTTGCTACATAGTAGGATTGCATGTTAACATATAGACATATATCCTAGTGCCTTACTTTGCTGTCATCATTACTTAAATGAAACTGAGTAGAAGATTGAAGAAATTGGCACATAGTAAAGCATTTTTGAGGATGACCACTACCTTTCTTCCTGGTGAAAATTGAAGCCCTGTCTCATCTAGAAGATCTTCAGAATGCCACCTGGCACTATTTCTTATTAGGTTACTTCTAAAATAAAATTTCAAGGTAATTTTAGCAAAAAAAAAGGAAAGGAAATTAAATATAAAACAATGAATTACAATGCCAAATAGCAATGATTTGTGTTGATGATTTGAGCTAGTGTGTGACTATTTCTATTGGCATGGTAATTGAGAGTTAACCTTAAGTAATTGTCATGGAGAATGTGGTTATTAGTGAATAAATAATAAATTGACTCATTTGCACCCAGTTCCTAAAGTGACACCAAGTAGCGTAGATGCCACTATCACTGTGGGAAAGGATGGAAATCATGGTCTAGGCATTCTCCATGGTGAAAGATGACCTTCAGGTTCTGTGATGTCTAAATTCACTTACATTGTTCATAGCCTACTGTGTTGTACACATTATATCCTTCCAGTGAAGAGAACATATCACCTCCTTGATCATTCTCATGGTTTTTTGTAGCATGTGAACCAAGAACATTCTCCTCCTGGTTTTTTATAACACATGAATAAGTTTATCTTGTTGTGAGGTTGCATGTGCTGCTGGGCATGCCATAGCCTGCTGGTCCTAGGAGCTGGTTACAGTCCCCCTCTTGTATTCTACAGGTATCCAAGGATGACCGGAGTGATATTGAATCTAGCTCAGAGGATGAGGACTCAGAACCTCCAGGAAAGAAACCACACACTTCGACAACCACCAATGGAACCAGTGGTACCAACGGATATCTCCTAACTGGTCCATGCTCCATGGATGATTGATTATCCCAAACTATAAATTCTCAACAAAGTGAACTGTTTGTTCCTGGAAGTATTTAATAAGTTGCAAATGCAGTTCCTTTCATGATATTTCATCACCAGAGACAAAAATTAGGATTCTCAAAGCATTCTGAATAGTGTGCTGCCATGTGTCCTGTCTGTGAATGAAGAAGAAATCCCATTCTCTATGTAGGCATGCTGTGTGTAACTGACACAAGGGAACAGTATTTGCATTTGTCTTAGAATATTATTTATTTTTTTATTTGTTTGTAAATCTTCGGACAGGCGAGGATGCCCTCACTCCTTTTCCTCTGGGCTCGTGACTCACCACAAAGGAGATGCTCCATCTGTTTCTACACCTTTCTCATGTTGTAATCCAATGTGCTGTGAGCATCAGCTTACTTTAGAGCAAGTAAAACCCCATGCAAGATCCTCACACAGTTCCCAATAGGTTGGCTTTCTTTCTGTTCTGCACCCGTTTTATAATTGCCCATATTGTCCCATGTGAGTCTAAACAGGATGAACCAGGTATTTTAGTTGCCACTCTTTGTGGTCAATTAGCAGTTAAAATGAGAGAGGATAGCTATTAGGAAACTTTGAAATTTCATATGAAAATTGCTTTGGAATAGTTTGTCTCTTGTGTGGTGGATAGTTAGTAGTTGACCTTATTGGTAACTTATTTTGCCATTCAATGAGGCCAGTATTCTGATTCTGAAACAATGTCACTTGCTTAAGATCACAGACACAAAGGGACCCACATACTGGGGACTTGCTCTGTGTTCTGGGAATCATGTATGGATAGCAACTGATTTCAACCAGGTCTCCTGATGTATTAGCCCCGTCTTCTGTCCTGTGTGAAAAAGAAGCCGAGAATGTTTTGAAACAGAAAAAGAGAGTCTTTTAAGAGTTGGTGAAGACTAGTTCTGTGCAAACCACTTTGCTGCCACCAGCTCTCAAGAGAAAGCCCTACCTAGCAGTAGACTTGTTTTTATTTTGTTGAGGAAAATAAATCCAACGGAAGAAAGACCATTTACCCTTTGCCTTTCTCCTTAAGTGTGTCCCACAATGACTTTCTTGTTGCTAGAAGCATCGGGCCTGCACTGCAAATCTGTTTTATTTACTGCTTTGAAGACTCATGGGGGCTCCTAAGAACTTTTATTCAAGTGGAGCTATTTCCAGAAAAACAGCAAAACTTCCACTGAACAATGGCAGTAACAAAACCATGAAAAAAAAATTACCAAAGAGTAACTTCATGAGCGCCCCGACTCCACCCACCCAGGGCATTGTCAGTGGCATGGGGCTCCAGAAACCACACAGATAAGCCAAGGATTTTCTCTCATCTTTAGTAAAAAAGGGAATTAAATGGTAATACAAATATTCATAAGTCAAACATCATCTAAAACAAGAATACAAAACAATCAGGGCCACCAAGTAGCCAATAGCAAAGTGCTACAGTGTGTGTCTGTCCTGCCCAGAGCCATCCACACTTCATTTGATTTTTTTAATTAAATCTTCATAGCCATGCTTTGAAGCCTGTGAGTGAATAGTTAAGAGAAAACTCCCAAAGAACTCTTGCTGTAATGTAAGATCTTTCTCCACCCAATTGCAAAACAGTATTTTTCTGGTATAGTCCAGATAAAGATTTTCAAAGCTTGGAAACTTGTCTACTTGTAACTGTAGAAGACAGTGCAACTGACTGTGTGTTGAGCCTTGCTGATTTATTAACCCAAACAGTTATATGTCTAGGAGTAAAACTTGGAAGTGTTTGAGTTTTAGGAGACCAGTGATAAGACACCAAAGGTATTGTTAGTAATCAGAGCATTTGCTCAAATGCCAATAGAGGGAAAACAATAGCAGTGTTGAGAAGGTGAACCCTTCCTGTCAGCTAAGCCGAGGAGCCATGCCCAGCTTGCGTCAGTGTCTGGGCACATCCTCCCAGGAAGGAAATCAACTTGAGACCCACGGTGTATTTGAATTTGAACCA
The DNA here is from genome assembly GCF_017639785.1 of Mesocricetus auratus. Taxonomy (NCBI): domain Eukaryota; kingdom Metazoa; phylum Chordata; class Mammalia; order Rodentia; family Cricetidae; genus Mesocricetus; species Mesocricetus auratus. The sequence continues at coordinate 37,690,820 of NW_024429189.1, forward strand.
GGTGACCCTTTTTAGCACAGAAGAATTTTAAGATCAGTTTGTAAATTCAGAAGAAGTATGTAAAAGTAAGTAAGATGATTCCATCCATCTCAAAGGCAATTCTAAACCTTCTAGACTAGTAACATGCTTTCTGACACCATTAGTCTGACTGGGTCTTCTACATGTCTGTAGATTTTTGTTTCATTTTTACATTCCAGAGAAAATAATTGTGTTTGGCGAGTTGAAATAGACTTTGTAGGCTATTCTGGCATAGGATATTGATATCTCTGGCTACTGTTCTCACATAGTGACCAGATAAGGCTGAGAATGGGTACTGTGTGAGGAATCTTGTTCACCTGTGCCAGGTCATAGCTTTCAGAAGTGTGACTTGTAAATCCAGATGTAGGTTAGTTCCAAGTGGTGTTCTCATTAATTAGCTTAGCCTGTGATGATGTCCCTCCCCTTCCTCCTGGTTGCATTCAAATTTCCTAGGATACCAAGGTGTGTGTAGAAAGGACTCTAGAAAAAGTAACTTTTGATCTCCAATGTTATAGCTTACCTAGATTTAGTGGGGGAACATAGGAAAACAAGTAGAATCTGGCCTTGAGTCGGTAAATGATATGTGTGGTTTATGTGTGTATATGTATGTTTCTCCAAAAACCAGTAAAACCAAATTATTACTGACTCATCTTCATCCATATTCTTGTCATAAAAAATATATTCACATGTACTATAGAAACTTCCCTTCTCCTTTGCTTTGCTTCCCACCTGTTGAGATTAGCAAAATCCTTTCAGCCTCTTATCCACAGAGGTCCCTGAGATAGAACCCAGGTCCTGGAGCACCGGCTGTCATACATAAGCCAAACCCAGCTCACTATCTCAAATTCAGTCCTGTGGATGTTGAGAGTAGAGGAGCAACCATAAGTATCAGTATTGTGCGTCATTCAAGTGTTTGTTGTAAAAATGCAAACGATTGCCATTTAGCCCCAGGCTTCTGCTGCTGCTGAACCGCCAGACAGAGGATGCCCCAAATTCCCATCTGATTGTGCCACTGGCATCTAACAGAGATGAACAGGCAGAAAAGGCAGGATCGTTAGTCCATAGGATGGGTTGAGTCTCAGAATGGCATATTCTCATGTGAACACAGCTGTATGCTCAGCCATAACACTGCACTCAAGAATGGGCTACCATGGTCCCAAAAGATGGTGATACAGCCTAGGCACTGAGAGGCAAAACTGTTTGCTTGCATGTACGTACTCTCAGTGATGCTCATAGAATGACAAAATCAGTTAAGGGCACATTTCTCAGAACGTGTCCCTGTTGTTAAGTGGCATAAGACTTGGTAGAGTTTGAGTTTGAGCAAACTGAATGCCTTCCTTCATCTTAGATAGAAAGGGTCGCAGAATCTTCCACCTTACATTTAAATCTCATTGTTATTTGGGCTAAGTAAAAATGAGACTTGGTTATAGTTTGCCTGTTAAAAATGACTTCATTGTAGTTTATGTCTTTGCTGGCAAGCTCTTCTGAGAGAATGTATGGCACCCTTGATTGTCTTCAACCCATTCCTCAACTTGTATTAGTAATCATTTGGGTGGAAATTAATGCCAAATTGCCTGGATATTTGAGTATTTTTCTTAATTTGAAGTGTAAAAAGTATGCAAAATTACCCCAAAGGTGTCTATAGGTCCTTTGATCAGTATGGGAGATGACGTCATTATATCCAGAGAGGCTTCCCACACCTTTGGAAATATAATGTTAAATGTGGTGTTTGTGGTCTTAAGGTTCTCACTTGTTTATTTCCTTGTCTTTGACATATTTCTGCTTAGGAAATAAGGAATTATATAGCCCTGAAATGTTTCTAACATTCAAATGAGAAAAATATTCCAATAAGATAAAAGTCAGCCTGAAAGAAAAGTAGTCACATGGCTCTTCCAGATTCTTCTGTAGAAAGAAAGAAATGGAGAGAGCTCTGATTATTGCTCTTGTCCTCTAGTATGCTGTCCCTGGCCGGAATGATTGCAAGCAGTTCTTAAAGAAAGTGAAACAAGACTTTGTCTTAAATGTATTCTTCCCAAGATCAGCTTCTCTTGCTGAGTTGAAATTGTGTGAGTCTCCAAATGCTATAGGCTAATTATCAGTATTCTACCAATCACATTTTAGTTCTACAAACTAATGGGTCCAAAGAGGTCCCTATAGTTTACCTGTGTGTACTTAGCATCAACTCACCCCTTGGGGGCGCCAAGTAGATGCTAGGGAGCCCTGGCCACAGCTTTTGAAACTCCTGTAACCAATACTCAAAGATAGCCACCCTTCATTGAAGAAAGTTGGATTGGAGAACATAAATCATCATAAATAATGGAACCTGTAGACACCCCAGTGAGTACCTTGGCCTCTTGCATGATTTTGTGATTTGAATTTAACCCAAAGCCTTTTAAATGAATGCATTGGCAGATAGGGGCATTGTGGCCCCACCAACTGTAAGAAATTAAAAAGACCTCTGCTACCAGATGACAAATGGCATCTGTATGGTTGGGCATTTTCAGGATTGCCAGCATGTGATAAGAGGGCTCCGTTAGCCTAGAGTCAGTTTTACTTCATTTCAGTTGCAGTCGTTTTAGCCTTCTGGAACTCTGGTAAAACAAAGTCAAATGCTAACATGTCTCTGCTTCCAGTTTACTGGTGACCATTAGATCATTTCTTCCCACACCTCCTCCTCTTCCTGGTTCATTTTCCTGGGAAGGGAGAAAACTGTGCCCATGTATGTGTGTTTTCTTAACATGAATGCTTGACTTTCTGTATTATGAGTTTTCTGGGAACCAAAGTACAGCAGCAGTCATCATAGTTTCTATGTTCAGTGAAAAAATGGGTTTCATTCATATTTCTCATCCTTTTGCCTACAGTAAATGTCATAAGGTATCTGTAAAAACTGTCCTTAATGTGAAAAATGTTTTAACGTTAGCTACAAAGCTCTAGAATAGTTATGTTATGATTCTGGAACTTTTGCTCAAAGGTAAATTCACATAAATGTGGGAAAATACTCCAGTTTGCTTCCCCTTAAGCTCACAGTTTTCATCACTCCTTTGCCCAAGTCATATTCATTTACCATCATGGCCTTTTGCTGTCATTGAAAGGATGGTGATTAATCTGGGGTTGTGTTTCTCTTTTCCAACTGTCAGTGAGGACTAGGATAGGTGGTGGAAGCCCTTTCTTTTCTTTCTAACGACAGTTCAGTGCTTGAGCATCTGCCAGAGGTGAAATGGCGTACCATTAGCCAGTTAGAATTACTCTGTGTACTGTTACCGTGTTTTGCTGATTTTTATATGGAAATATAATTATTATTCATTCTTGATCTTTGGAAGTAATCATTATTATGAGGATCATTTTACTTTGGAAACACTTTCATAATAAAGAAAAGCATTCAGAGTACAGCAAAAGTGTCCTTTACTGTAAGCGCCAACCCACTGAATGGGGAGGACATCAAACATGCCTGGGTCAGAGCTCAGCATCCAGGCATTTCTTCCAATTCTCCAAATAATTGTGATCACTGAGCACTGGGGTTGTGTCATCGTGTGACCTGCTAAAATGTCTCCTTGAAATTTAGGGTGCAAAATCTTCAGTATTAGATCTTATAAAACACTCCATTCTGGAATCATGATTTTTTTTTGGTTTTTCGAGACAGGGTTTCTCTGTGGCTTTGGAGGCTGTCCTGGAACTCACTTTGTAGACCAGGCTGGCCTCGAACTCACAGAGATCCGCCTGCCTCTGCCTCCCGAGTGCTGGGATTAAAGGCATGCGCCACCAACGCCCGGCTCTGGAATCATGATTTATGGAGAAATCTATTTAAGTAGATCAGATGGTGCTGATTTTTTCCCAGTGTGAAGGAGACACTGATAACTAACACCCAAAGCAATCCATCTCTGTCCATGTGCCTCCAACAGCTTGGCCAACATCATCCCTATTACTAGACCTTTGCCTCAGCTGAGAGACTCTGCCTTTCCCACTTTGATCTTCCCATCTGTGCTCATGGCTTGTAATGTCTCAAAACGCAGAAAATAGCACCAACATGCATCCAGACACCATCAAAAATCAAAAATAATCCCACTAAAAAAATCTTAGAAATGTAACAATTATTCTGAACAGTAATCCCATCCATTAAGTTATTCTAATGACATCAGTCACCAACATTTCTCTAAAGCACACAAGAAAACTATAAGACAATATATCCTTCAGGAAGTTATGAACTCTTCTGGTTCTAAGGAGGCTAATCCAATACTAGGAACATGTTCCTCAGTAGCAAAAATGCAACTTGGTTTTCCCCAGACCCCCTTTTTGCTAGGACAGTCATATCAGACCTGGATGTATATGGTTTTCTGCCTCCTGATTCTCTGTCAATCTTGCCCTTGCTTCAACTAGAAGAGTGGCAACAATGTCAGTAATTCTCAAAGAAGGCTTGCTTGAAGACAAAGCAGAGGGACTGGGCCAGCAGAACCTATTAGAATTCTGGTGGCTCCTCAGGACCAGTCGTTGTGCTGCTTGGAGTCTTGGCATCCCCAGGTTTTGATTATCCCCAGGGACTAACACATGAAAAAGTAAGAGTCATGGTTTGGATATGAAATGTGCCACTCAGGCTCGTGTATTGAAAGTTTGGTTCTTCTGTAGTAGTTCTGTCTGGTGCGTGGGGTGTAGAAGAAGGAAGTGGCTCTCTAAGAGCAAGCTTTTCCAGGTTATACATAGTCCACAATCCCCTCCTTTCTTAGCTTCCTTTTTGCCATGAAGTAACAACCTCACAGATGTTCCTGCTGCCGTGATGTCCTGCCCAGGTTCATGTGCCAAACAAGCACATTCTGAACCCTCCGAGACCATGAGCCAAAATAAGTTATTCTGCTTTAAGTGTTTGTCCAATATTCTTGTCCCAGTGATAGTAGAGTATTTAATACAAATTATATCATCCTTCTATCAGGTTTATATAAGTGAAATCCATAAGTAACTATAGGTGAATACGTTGAAGAACCAAGAAAAGAATATTTTTAGAAGTGCAGTCTGGATTACCAGATCAAACCAAGGTAGATAAGGCACCTTACCAAACAAGAATCAAAAAAAAAATTTTTAAAGCATTTCCTCCCCGTGCTGGTAACGGATGCCAGCGTGAGGGAGTGATGTGAAGGAAAGGTCGTGCTGTGAGGGCTGTAAACCTGGTTGGGGAGCAAGTGTGCTTGTGTCTTTGTCACCCATTGGCTGAACTCAACCGGAAAGCTGCCGTGCAGAGCTCAGGAGATGCACACACTGCAGAACCTCAGTGCACCCAGCAAAGCAAAGATCTGGGGCAGCAAACAGTACACAGCATCATGCCAGGACCTCTGCTTTGGCTAGGGCTTGGAGCATCACAGAGCACAATCAGTGTTGCAGGAACATCATTCAGTACCAAGAAGAAATGTACCCAGTTAGGATAGCGCTGGTAAGTCATGAGCTGTCAGCAATGGAAACCCCATCTGTTGGAGAACAAAAGCAAAGCAATAAAGGAGAAAGCATGCTGACTCCCACTACGTAAGAATCAAGGTTTCCCGTTGTGGGCTCCAACTCTCCTTGCTTGTGTGGTGGGTACAGAAGCTAAAAGGCTTTGGGGTGATTCAAGATGAGGGTTGAAACAGTGACTAGAACCAAGCTGAGAGGAACTAGAGAAAAAGGACACTGAATGCAAGGGAACTGGTGAGCTAGAATTGTGGCCTGAAAAAGCAAGAAGGGCTAAGCTCCAACACCCATGAGCAAGGTTTTCTTAATAATGGGAAATAGCCATTAGATGACTTGATAATCTAATGCTCACGTTCCTGGCTGTATCATTTAACCATTCCAAAGTATAGGGAGCCATAGGATACCTCAGATTGTAACTGAGAGTGAATACATCATACAATCTAGGAAGGAAAAACAAGCCAATAGTGCAACAAAAAGCTACACATAAGATGTCAGCAGGAATATGCACATTAAAACAGCAGGGTTTTGCCCTGGCAGTGGTGGCACAGGTCTTTAATCCCGGCACTTGGGAGGCACAGAGAGGGCAACCTGGTCTACAGAGCAAGTGCCAAGATAGCCAGAGCTATTACACAGAGAAACCCTTTTTAAAAAAATATATATATAACAAACAAAAAACCAGCAGGATCGCTCTCCATACATGTAAGGTTGACCAGATACTGACAATGGCCAGTGCCAGCAGTGGTGGTAACAGCGCTCATACTTGGAAATATTGGGATGAAAAACAACGCAGACACTTCGGGAGACAGCCGACAGTTTGTTATAAAAATTAACATGTTCTGGCCAGGTGGTGAAGTGCACACCTTTAATCCCAGCACTTTGGAGGCAAAGACAAGCAAATCTCTGGATTTGAGGCCAACCTGGTCTACATAGTGAGTTTAAGGACAGCCTGAGCTACACACACAAACCCCATCTCAAAAAACAATAACAACAATAATTAAATTAACATGTTCTCCACAGTAATCCAGCAGTCACTCTCCTTGGTATTGAGTCCAAAGGGTAAAAATCCGGACACATAAAATCTTGTACACAGACAGTCATAGAAGCTTTAGTCACAACTTCTTAATATTGGAAACAACCAAAGTGTCTTTTAGTGAATGAATAGGCAGATAAATTCTGCTACATCCAGAAGATTACTGAAAAAGTATCCAATGCTATAAAGAAATGAGCTATTGTCCATCCATAAAAAAAAAAACAGGAAGTAACTTCACTACCTATTACTAAATGGTAATCTGAAACGGCAGACATCACATCATCCCAAAGTAGTTGACATTCTGGGGAGAAAGGCAAAGCTGTGGAGGTAAAGGAAAGAGGGCCAATTGGCAGCTGGTGGCTTGGGGTAGGGAGAGTCAAGTTTCCTTCAGATGCGGCTGCTAATTGGATAGCTGTGTGCCAGCAGGTGGCCCTACACCCCGGCTCCTACTGGCAGCATTAAGTGAACTCGGTGGGTTTAAAAAAGAGTACAGGGAACAGGGCGAGGGGGGGTAGTGGGACCTGGGAAGAATAGAGGGGGTAAAGAGGAAGGGAGTTGGTCATGGGGGAACAGGAAGTTGAGGGGGTGGGGGTAGAATAGGGGGAAGAGGGAATCATAGGATCGAAGACAGATCAGGCACCAGAGTGACCTCGAGTGATCTAAAGGTATAACATCAATTGGCAAGCTAAGCAATAGTGGAAGGACCACCTCGAATGCCCATTCCTGATAATGAACTTGATGTCTATAACTATCCGGGAGCCTTCATCCTGGGACTGATGGAAGCAGAGGCAAACACACATCTAAGCACTGAACTGAACCCAAGGAAACCAGTGACAGAGAGAGAGGAATGATGAGCAAATTGGCAAAGAATGGGCTGGCAAAACCAGCAGAGACAGCTGATCTGAACAGGGGAGTGCTCTTGGACCCCAGACCGACAGTGGGGAGGCCAGAATGGGACTGATCTGGACCCCCCAAATGTGAGTGTCAGTGAGAAGGCCTGGACAACCTATGGGGCTCTGAGCTGTGGATCAGTGTCTATTCCTGGTATACAATCTGTCTTCATGTGCCTATAGCACAAAGAGAGATGCTCTCTCAGCCTGGACTCTTAGGGGAGTGCCTTGACCCTACCAAGAGTAAAATGATAGACTCTAGACATCCCCTATGTGGAAGTATGTGGCAATAGGGTGGGAGGGAGGGTGGAAGGGGAGTGCGGGAGGAGGGGAGGGAGAGGGAACTGGGATTGACATGTAAAACAAGCTATTTAAAATTAAAAAAAAACTAACGAAAAAAAAAAAAAAAGAGTACATGAAATTGGGAAGAAAGAGTCACGGTGGTGGTGGATATAGGAGGAGCTGCCAGGGAGAATGAAGGATAGATTTGGTCAAAAATATTCTATTTATGTATGAAATTCTCACATACACACAAGAGATTGGAGCAGAGACACACAAACATAGAAGACAACACGGCTAAAAGATCGCTTGAAGGCCTGAGAGGCTTCAGAAGAAATCAAGCTCTATGACACCTAGATCTTGGAGTTCAAGGCTCCAGATTGTGATAAAATAAGTCTCTGCACTTGATCTTAGCCAAAAGTCAGAGAAGTGATAACAAAGAAAGTCTCGGTTTTAAGTTCTACCTGCCCTTGTTATTTTGTTTCAGAAGCTATTTAATACAGAAGCTATTTAATAGACGTTTTCTTTTAGTTAATGGGCTGTCTTTTAAAGGTTTTGGCTCACAGAGAAATGAGGTGGAAGGTACAAAAATATCCTCACATACTCCGTGGCCTGCTCATGCCCTGCCTCCCCTGTTATGGATGCTTCACACCAGGTCTTCATGTATACAACTGCTGGCCCTATCACTCCAAGCCCATCAATAGTTTAGGGTTTCCTCTTAGCATTGTGCATTCTATGAGTTTAGAGAAATGCATAAGGACATATATCCAACTTTATGGAGTAATATAGAGAATTTCACTGTCCTAAAAATATTATATGTTCTGCCTGACTATTCTTCCCCTCTTTTATACCCCTTGATTTTTTTATTATTTGAGAATTTCAACCTGTCTGGTATCCTGTCCTATTGCTTTCTATGTGGACAGAGTCTCTTACCGAACCTGAAGCTCGGCTGCTATGGCCAGCAAATCCCAGGGCTCCTCCTGGCTCACACACACAGCGCTAGGGTAATGGTATGCACATCACAACACCCAGATTTTCACAATGGATGCTGGACGCAATCCCTCACTCTGGCTCAGCACCTGCTCCTACTCAGCCATTTCCCCAGCCCCTTGTCTCTTTCACAAAGGCCTACTATTCATACTTCACTGGTGTTCAACTATATGACCCTATTTATCTTAGTCACCTTTTTAAAGGCTGTGTGTCCCAACAGTATCATGTCCTGAGTGCCACGATCTAAATTGGGGGTGGTACAACTTAGCCTTCAATGCAAGGTCTTTCTCACGGTGCAGAGAGGAAAAGTGATGAAGAAAACAGGTGATTCCAGGGTAATTTCCTAGGGATTTTCAGACTTAATGGCCACAGGCATCTCATGGGCAAGTGGTTTAAGTTAAGATCCTAATGGCAGGAACAGCTGGAGTTGAGTCTGAGGCTGGAGCTGTTCAGGCAGTACAAGCCTGAGCCACAACACTTCCAAGGTAGGGATATGCCTATGTGCTCAAGGACTGGCAGGAAGGCCAACATGGATGGGGGATAACACAAAAGGGAAAGCTAAGGGGAAGAGATCACATAGGGCCTATGTCCTGCAAGAAGGGTGGATTCTGGTAAGAATAATAGGAAACCTGTAAGCGATTGGAGGAGTAGCATGTTCTGGGTGGTTGTTATCTTTGATAATAAAACAGGAGTTAAACAGTGCCCACCATAGCCATGATCAGAAAAGCCCTCTAAATCTCCATGTGGCAGTGGTGTCTGCAAATGTGTGGTGGATGTCAGTGATAGCACAGGATGATGAGCGCATAGCCTTTGGCGAAAATGAGAACATTGTCGGAACTCCAAAGAAAAGGAAGTCTGTTTTGGAGAATGATGGGTGGACAGTCCGGCTTTCCAGATACTGAGATCTGGGCAGGAAACACCAGATCTTTAAGAAAAGCAGTTTGGAAAACGTGAGAGCTAGGCAAGCAGGCAAAGGAGCAAAGCAGATGTCCTGAGTGCAGGAAGTCCTTCTCCACCATACCGTCCTTTGTGCAGTTCAAAGGCACCCAGCAGACTGAATTGATGGATGAGATCAATTTCCAAAGAGCCTCTCTGGAGAAGTTGGGCCATCAAAGAGGAGAGTTCCTGCTGCTTGTGGATCCCCTGACAGCTGGCTGTATGCAAATGAGCAATGAGCGTGCTCTGGTCAGCATCACACATTGCACAGCCAGGAGGAGAGAAGGGGCAATAGATCACTCAACCCAGCTTTTATTGTCTTTGTTGTTGTTGTTTGTTTTTTCACCTTGTACCGGGTGTTAGATAACACTAGTTGTAAACTCTCTTGAGTACACCATGCTAGAAGATTGAGCTGCATTGATACTAGTTGAATTCCATAAAGTTACCACCAAGGCTGACTTGTAAAAACGGAACCATTGTTCCCTAAGAAACACACACACACACACACACACACACACACACACACACACACACACACACACACACACACTTAGGCAGGGTCCTCTGAGACCAATTGCTCTTCTTTTCCAGCCGGATAAACAAATGTAGTGCTAAAACATATAATATTGATGGACATTAAAGTATCTTTGGTTCATTAAAATCAACCACACAAACAGCAATACCTACAAAGGCAGAAACTGTGCCTTGAAGCTAAGTAGCATCCCCATAGCTAGCAAGCCACAGAGACAGAACCCAAGAGCTCCCAGACATCAGAGCTTATGCGCATGCGTCTAGGCTCATCACACTGCCTTCCATGGCTGCATTTGATTCTGAAGCCAAGGTTCTGGGTGGCATTGAATTTGTCACCGGCTTTCTCTCATATCCACTTCCTTCATTTTCCTAACAGATCTTTGGGGTCCCCCCCCTGCACTTTTCATCTCTAATCCTTGTAGTCAACATTCTTTAGTGCACTCGGATGCATCAGAAGCCCTTCTTGAAGATAAACGTTGTGAAACCCAACATCTCAGGCTGCCAGTTTTTGCTGTGATTATCCAAAGAGGCCAGGCTTGTGGGGCACCTGGAGTTGGACGTTCCGGATCTTAGCTGCGAGGTGGGGAGCCAGGGACTGTGAAGGGTGAAATGAGTTATCCAAGCCACACAGCAAACCAAGTAGCAGAGCCGGGCTTACAACTCAGTTCTCCTGCTTCGTGGGTTTGCTTAAAAGGGTCCGCAGAACGACTAGTGAGGCTGCAAAGCCGATCCTCTGATGGCCTGTTGTGGCAAATGCAGTTCTAGAGTGGCTTATGGAGGGTCCCTGGCCTTCCCGGATAGCTACATGAACAGGGCACTGGAACAGATATTTTAAAACGTGTAGAAAGACAATGGAGGAATAAGTGCAGGGGTGTGTCAAGTCGAGGAGGAAAAGCACTACAATACACACACAGATGTGAACGTTTGAGAAGACATGACGAAACGGTTAGGGTTGAATACACTTTCGTGAAATGTTTCTTTGTTTTTGTTGGTTCATTTGTACTACAGGTTATCTTGTTTGAAAAAAACAGATATTTAAAATAATGGTTTGAACTGTAAAGAATTTTTCACATGCAAAAGAAATCTCATACACAGAGGAGTAGACTCAATTTCCTTAGCCTAAGGCATCATTCCAATCCGCAAAACATGTTTCTCTTTCTTTATCTTAACCATGCACTCCTACAAAGACTTAAGGATGCCAGCGCACATTCTGTAAGGAGTCAGTACAATATTAGGCAAGGTCCCATGATTTCAGAAAGAAAGAAAGAAAGCACATCTGGGGGCTGGAAAGATGACTCCATGGTTTAGAGTACTTGCTACTCTTGAAGACACCCAGGTTGGATCCCCAGCATGGTGCCTTGCAACCAGGAGATCTAGTGCCTTCTTCTGGCCTCTCCATGGGCACTAAGAATGCATGTGGTTCACTCATACACAGAAAATAAAATAAATAGATCTCTAGAAAAATTAGTTGTTACATGCATCGAACACCAGTTCTGTGCGAGAGAATACAGTGGGCTTCATGAGGAACAAAACTGCTGTGTTGAAGAGGTCCTCAATCTAGTTGGGACAGAGGCACAAGCAGCAGTTATTGGTAGCAGCTCAAGACAACACAGAGAAAAATAATGCTTACTCTCCTTTATAGATCAAACTAAACGATAAAAGTAAATAGCTTCTCAAAGTAGCAGTCATTCCACGGATCTGCCACATGCCATGACTCTTAGATCACAGACAGTGTAAGGCAGAAATGGGCATAAAAGTTCAGAAGTCTCAAGTGGAAGCCTGGAGGAATGGATAGGTTTGCATGAGTCCTGTGAACTGAAAAGGATTTGACACAAAGGAAATGGGATGCAGAGAGTCATCCCTCAGGTCCCTCAGGTGACAGTCATTTGACCTTCATGTGGACCTCAGTCCTTTTCCCTCCCCATAGGCTCCCTCTGCAATGGGGCCAAGCCTGCTGCCATCTCATGATGAGCCACACGTCACATTTCCAGTCCTTTGATCCACCTGGAATGCTTTTCCTGGCTGCTGCTTCCTATGGATCTCATCTGAGCCTCCAACCTCTTAGAATTTGGAAAGATGTAACCATTTTCTCTGTCCCTTCCCCACTGGACTGTAAGCCCCTTGATGGCAAAGGCTGAACCTTGTGTTCCTGGATCCTCATCATTGGCCGCAACGCCCATTGTATCACAGGCGATTGATGGACGCTTTAAAATAACAGAGGCGTTTCCAAACATGGCAGTTTTGAAATGCTGACTTAGGGAAGGGAGGACAGGACTTGATTTTTACAGACTCAATTAAAGGTAATCACAATCTGTTTGTGTATAAATATTCATGAAATGTTGATAATATGGGAATGAAACTAGGTGCTGTTACTATTTCTCCCTTTTTTTGGATAAAGAAAATGAAGCTTCAGAGAATCATCAGGTCATACTTTGAAAACCTGTACTCCACAAAATTTGAAAATTTAAAGGAAATGGACGACTTCCTGGATAGCTATCACTTGCCAAAACTAAATCAAGAACAGATAAGCAATTTAAATAGACCTATAACCCCTATGGAAATAGAAACAGTCATCAAAAGTCTCCCAACCAAAAAAAGCCCAGGTCCAGATGGCCTCAGTGCAGAATTCTACCAGACATTCAAAGAACAGCTTATACCAATTCTTCTCAAAGTATTCTACGCAATAGAAGCAGAAGGGTCTTTGTCAAACTCTTTCTACGAGGCTTTAATAACCTTGATCCCCAAGCCACACAAAGACACAACTAAGAAAGAGAACTTCAGAACAATATCCCTCATGAACATTAATGCAAAAATACTCAATAAAATACTGGCAAATAGGATCCAAGAACACATCAAAACAATCATTCACCACGATCAAGTAGGTTTCATCCCAGGGATGCAGGGATGGTTCAACATATGAAAATCCATCAATGTAATCTACCATATAAACAAGCTGAGAAACAAAAATCACATGATCATCTCACTAGATGCTGAAAAAGCCTTTGACAAAATCCAACACCCCTTCATGATAAAGGTCTTGAAGAGATCTGCGATAACAGGAACATACTCAAATATAATAAAAGCTATATACAGTAAACCAACAACTAACATCAAACTAAATGGACAGAAACTCAATGCAATTCCTCTAAAATCAGGAACAAAACAAGGCTGTCCACTCTCTCCATACCTTTTCAATATTGTACTTGAAGTTCTAGCCATTGCCATACGACAACAAAAGGGGATCAAGGGGATACAAATTGGGAAGAGGTCAAACTTTCACTATTTGCAGATGATATGATAGTTTACATAAATGACCCAAAGAACTCTACCAGGGAACTCTTACAGCTGATTAACACCTTCAGCAAAGTGGCAGGCTACAGATGATAAAAGGGCTGAGAAAGAAATCAGAGAAACATCACCCTTTACAATTGCCACAAACAACATAAAATACCTTGGGGTAATGCTACCCAAACAAGTGAAAGACCTGTATCGCAAGAACTTTGAATCTTTAAAGAAAGAAATTAAAGAAGCCCTCAGAAAATGGAAAGATCTCCCATGCTCTTGGATAGGTAGGATCAATGTAGTAAAAATGGCAATCCTGCCAAAAGCAATCTACAGATTCAATGCAATCCCCATTAAAATCCCAGCACAATTCTTCACAGACCTTGAAAGAACAATAATCAATTTTGTATGGAAAAACAAAAGACCCAGGATAGCCAAAACAACCCTGTTCAACAAGGCAACGTCTGGAGGCATCACCATCCCTGACTTCAAGCTCTATTATAGAGCTATAGTCCTGAAAACAGCATGGTATTGGCACAAAAACAGACAGGTAGACCAATGGAATTGAATTGAAAACCCCGATGTTAACCCACACACGTATGAACATCTGATCTTTGACAAAGAAGCTAAAATATGCAATGGAATAAAGAAAGCATCTTCAACAAATGGTGCTGGCATAACTGGAGGCTGGCATGTAGAAAACTGTGCATCAATCCATGTTTATCGCCATGCACAAAACTTAAATCCAAATGGATCAAAGACCTCAACACAAATCCAGCCACACTGAACCTCTTAGAAGAGAAAGTGGGTGGTACCCTTGAACGAATTGGTACAGGAGACAGCTTCCTGAACATAACACCAGTAGCGCAGACAGTGAGATCAACAACTAATAAATGGGACCTCCTGAAACTGAGAAGCTTCTGTAAGGACACAATCAGCAAGACAAAAAGGCAGCCCACAAATGGGAAAAAATATTCACTAACCCCACATCTGACAGAGGGTTGATCTCCAAAATTTACAAAGAACTCAAGAAGCAAGTCTCCAAAACACCAAAGAATCCAATTAAAAAGTGGGCTGCAGAACTAAATAGAGAATTTTCAATAGAGGAGTCTAAAATGGCTGAGAGGCACTTGAGAAAGTGCTCAATATCCTTAGCCATCCGGGAAATGCAAATCAAAACAACTCTGAGATACCATCTCACTCCTGTCAGAATGGCTAAAATCAAAAACACCAATGACAATTTATGCTGGAGAGGATGTGGTGAAAGGGGGACACGCCTCCATTGCTGGTGGGAGTGCCAACTGGTTCAGCCACTTTGGAAATCAGTGTGGAGATTCCTCAGAAAAATGGGAATAAACCTACCACAAGACCCAGCAACTCCACTCTTAGGCATATATCCAAAAGATGCCCATTCATACAACAAGGATGTCTGTTCCACTATGTTCATAGCAGCATTATTTGTAATAGCCAGTACTTGGAAGCAACCTAGATGCCCCTCAACCGAAGAGTGGATAGAGAAAATGTGGTACATTTACACAATGGAGTACTCTTCAGCAGAAAAAAACAATGGAATCCTGAGATTTGTAGGCAAATGGATGACACTAGAAGAAATCATCCTGAGTGAGGTAACACAGTCACAAAAAGAGAAATATGGCATGTACTCTCTCATATATGGATTTTAGACATAGATCTGGGGAATGCCAGCCTACAATCCCATGGCCAGAGAGTCTGGAAAACAGAAACTTCATTCAGTGGCTGATGGAAGAAGAGGCAGACTCCCACGGCTAAGTACTGAGCTGAACTCAAGAAAGCTAGTAACAGAGAGGGTGGACTGATGACCAAAGGAGTTAAGACTGGGCTGGTAACCCCAGAAACAGCTGATCTGACAAGGGTTTACTCTTGAATCCCAGGCTGATGCCTGGGAATCCAGCATGGGACTGATCAAGACCCCCTGAATGTGGGTGTCAGTGAGGAGGCCTGGGTAATCTATTGAGCCTTGGGCAGTAGATCAGTATTTATCCCGGGTATGCAAATGTACTTTGTACTCCCATTCAACAATGTGAGATGCACTCTCACCCTGAACTCTTGGGGGGAGGGTCTAGGCCCTGCCCTGGATGAAATGACAGTCTATGGACACCCCCATGGAGGGCCTCACCCTCCCTGGGGAAATGAGGGGATAATGGGGGGTTGGGGGAGGGGACGGGAGGAGGGAAAGGGAGAGGGACCTGGAACTGACTTGTGAACCAAACATGTTTCTAATCTAAATTTAAACTTAAAAATAAAAAAATTAAAAAAGAAAATGAAGCATAGGATGATAAGAGTCCTCTTACGCTCTACCTAAAGACTGGTGGCTGTATATAACATTGTCCAAGTTCAGAGGCACCTCTGGGCTACCTGCTAGAGCAGAGGCTTGTAGAAAGTCTCATGGTAAGAGGACACGGGAGGCTGTACAAAGCAACCACGAAAACTTGATGAGGAAGATAGAGGGGCTGGGGGAAGAAAATTAGCCCAGCATGTTCAGGGCCCTGGGTCAATCTCTAGCAACACAAAGAAAGGCTGTTTAAGGATGCTAACCATAGTTATTACCTTCCTTTTTCCTCTCCCTCTCTTCCACCCAATTCTACTTCTTCCTAAGTTGTTCTGTCTGTAAACCTCAGGTCACAGAGCACTGTCTGTGTCTGTGCCAGGTCATGGAGTCAAGTGGCCCAATGTGGCATATGGGGTGGGGGGGGCAAGTAAGACAGGACAGCATGGAGAACTGGGCTCTAAACTGAGTGAAGGGGCTGTCCACATGGATAGGTGGGGCACTCACAAGGTATCAGAGCCCAAGCCAGATAATGAGGCTGTCCCTGCACAGCCTAGAACCAGAGGTCAGAGTGGGGACAATGGAAGACTGGTTACATATAGGAGAACGGAGCAAATGCAGAAGTGCATTAAGGCTAATGGAAATGAGGTTCTTACTTCTAAAAATGAAGTACACAGGAGAGGGATAAAGTAAATGAACTTAGCAAAGCTGAATTAGAATTGTAGGTATTTGTCTATGGCTTTTAATATATAGATGTCAAACATATATGTACGTGTGTGTGTATATACATGTATGCACACACATGTGTATGCTGAGTATCAAACTCAAGCATCGCACATGCTAGGCAAGCTGCTACCACAGAACTGCATACAGACCCAACCCCAGCTGATAATCTGCAAATCAATCAAAGGCACAAAAGAGTACAAAAGGCACAGAAACTGTAGAAGCATGCCAGAGTGAAGGAGATGACAGGAACAGGACAGATGAATGCAAGGCTTGCTACCACACAGGCCTCTGTTGCTACGGAGAACATTAGTTAAAAAAAAAGAAAAAGAAAAAGAAAAAATGGATGGTCTTAATGTATCAGTTTTAATGTCCCACTTAAGATGGCTGTTTGTGGTTGCATCAGGGAACACCCTCACTCACAGACAATACATACTAAAATAATAGAGCATTACAGACATTTAATCAGCAATTTATTCCAGGAAAAAAGACACACACTTGTACTGAACTTGGAATTTGTCTGTCATGTTAGGATTATCTTAATATATTAATAGAAGGTTTTTTAATTCTATTAATGCCTTGAGAGATGTTTACAGATGTTTGGAGGCTGCAATTTCTATATTGTAAAATGAGAATGTGATCTTTTTGGTTTGTGTGTTTTTGTTTTGTTTTGTTGGGATTTCCTTTGTTTGCAGCTGCTAGTTCTAAGATGTTTGATTTTGCTTACAGATTCAGAGGTTTCAGTGTGTGATGATCTGGTTACATGTTTCTGGTCCTTTGACAGTGGACTGCAGCATGACAGGAGGGCATGGAACTTCTCCAAGGTCCCTGGGAAACTGTGTACCCAAGGCATTCTCAACAGATTTGTAATTTTCTAGATAACAAAACACATTCTGTTGTGCAAGCACTGCTAATGTGCACCTTCCAAGCATCTGCAAGCCCACCATCTCATACCTGCATTTCTATCTTTCTCTGCCACACTGTCCATGGTAGGTCTCTGGAACTCCCCTCGAATTCCTGGGAAGATCTGTTCCTTAATCTATCACTAACTAATATAACCCTCCTCCTTTAGACTGTGTTTTTTTTTAAAGTGAGACATTAGAGTATCATCAACTCTGTCTCCTTCATACGGCTTGAGACAAAAAAAAAAAAAAGAGAGAGAGAGAGAGACTTTGAGGTTGACTTCACAGCAACCAAACATTGTAAACACAGGGCTTCTATTCCTTGTAAATCCCTCATTTGTGCTTGTTCAGTGCATGGAAGGGTTTTCCGCTTTGTTTTTTGTTGTTATCATTATTGTTTTTTCTCTCACAAGCTTGTGTTGAGCAAATGTTGGTTTTGTTTTGTTTTTTTCGTTTGTATTTATTTGCTTTATGATATGTGCCTTCCGTCAAGTCTTCAGAAATGCTTCTTTCAGTTTTGGAGAGCTGTGGAAAATAAGTAAACTAATCACTTCCTCATGTGGAGGCTAAAAATAAAAAGTAATTTAATCAGAATAGCGTTGCTTCTACCCTGCTCTGTAAGGATGCCTGAGAGAAGTGACGTCATGTTCAGCACACACAGTTCACGATTCTCATGATTCTCGCATGTGCCCAATGGCTGCAGAGAAGGCCCTGCCTCTGTGGTAGCTCAAGCAGGCCAAGGACTGGTATCGCCCAGAATGTAGAAGCGTTATGTGGTCTTGGGAAGTTGTCAAAGCACGCCACCCATGTTTCCGCAAGTTCTCCGGCAAAGTGCTTTGGGGTAATGTGGTCCACAGGAAGCCAATTGGCCTGTCCAGTCCAACCACTTAGCCCTGGCAGCCTGGCCAGCTGCTCCCGTTCACTTAGTCATCAATGACCACAGGCCAGCAGCCTGGATGAAGGCTTGCTGTTGTCCCTGTAAATTTGTCCTACTACGAATGCAGGAAACATTCTGTTCTTGGCAAGGTTTCCAGGATGAAACTCATCTTAGACCCCCAGTCTCTCCGATGTGTTCCTAATGTTAGGCCTCTCTTTGATTTTATGCTCGGTCCTGAGACCTCCTTTGTTTATAGCTTTGTAAGCTAAAGAAGAAAAATTTCCAAGAAAGTTCTCTAGTGACCCCTGGGGACTCCAGTGGAGTGCCTCTATTTCCTGCTTGTCAAGGCCATTTTTAATCTATGTCAGAACCTTCCAAGTGCATTTAGCCATTTCTCATTTTAGACTTCCTGACTAGAAGGTCACACTTATCTTTCCTTTCAGGGTTTTGAACGCCTCAGTTTCCGGATAACTATAGATACAACCCTACTCACATGTGACATCCCCTGCCTTGTCAGTAAAGAGGAACCAGCTATGGGGGTCACTTTCTCACCATTTAATTCAATCAAATATGAGCAATTATTTTTAAGCATTTACTTTGCTCCGGGTACTTGGATATAAAGATCTCATTTGCAGCGTAGCAGGGAGAGTATTAAACTGGTAATCCAATCCAATGGGATAAATAGATCAAAAGAGGTACATGCATACCACCACTACAAAGTGCTGTGTGGGGAAAGTCACACACACTGGGCTCTGTGAAGATAAGTAAAAGTCAACCAGGCCAGCATAAGTAAGACAAGTCTCCATGCAGAAGGATCAGCAGCTACAAAATCCTACAAGTATGAAGTGATGACGCACGGGGTTACAATTTCTTCCTACCAACTTTCCCTCGTTAAAAGCTGGAATGAGGGGTTGGGGAGCTGGCTCCATGGCTAAGAGCATTGGCTGCTCTTGCAGAGGACCCGGGCTCGGATCTCGGTGCCCACACTAGGCAGCTTACAACTATCTATAACTCTACTTCCAGTAGATAAGTCATCCTCTTCTGACCTCCCTTCACACCGGGTACATCCACACAAACTCAGACAGACACACATACACACAGATAAATAAATAAATCTTTTTAAAAGTGAATGTAATTGTCATTCTTTTTTTTAAAAGGTTTCACCTGTTTGTCTCTAAAGCAACCATAGTTATTTCAAATATTTCAATTATACAGAAATGTATGATTTATAGAGTTAAAAGTCTTATAATCCAAAACCTTCAGAGATGTACTGTAATCTCTCTAGGGATATGTACCTAGATCATTTTTCCCTAGAATCATGGAACCATACCATTTGCTTTCGTGTTCAAATCGGCGCATTAAGTAGGTCTTACTACATCCTCGTCCTTTGAATGCTATAGCATCTATTGTGAGAGTAAGTGGCAGTGTAACATGGTGGTCAAAACTTGGAAGGACTGGAGTCAGAGAAAGTCATCTCACTTCCTGTGTGACCTTGAGTAAGTCATCTGGCTGCCCCAGGCCTCAGTTCCTCCATGTATACTATAAGGACCAAAATAACACATATCTATCTCCAGTAACTGCTACAATTATCTTAAAAGCTAATATTCCTTTCTTTGTATATGCTTGCATGTAAATGTGTGTGCATGGTGCGGTACATGTGTGTGTGATATATGCACAGGTTGGGAGGTACTTGCCTGTGAATGTTGCAGAAGGCCAGGGGAAAATGTCAGGTGGCCTGCTCTGTCACTCTGCACCGTGCTTTCTCGAGGTATCTCACACTGAACCTGGCACCGTGCTAACGACAGGCAAGCTCCACCAGCTCTCCTACCTCTGACCCCACTGCGCTGGGGTTACAGTCACACCCACAGACGCGTCTAGCTCTTCGTGTGGGTCCTGGGACACCGGGTAAGCCCTCTAAACACAAATTCCTCTTACTACAATGTGTTCAGCTAGGTCTCTATTGATAATGTTTGAGTCACTCATAACTTATTACATGCTTTGCCTATGAAGGAAACTTCAGGGCAGTTTTGAATGGCCTATTCCCTTCTTTTTATTCAGGCTTCTGTTTTTTTTTTCTCAACTTACCAATATCCAACATTTGGTTCATGAGTATTTAATAAACGTACAAAATGTTGTCAACTCCCTTTAGATGTGGTATATAGTGTTGTGGATGGAGTCCTTTACAATAGCTTCCACTATGTGGCTCTTTTGTTTTTGGTTTTTGTTTGGTTTCTGTAGACAAGGATGCTGAGCACAGCCTGGAAAAGGAGGAGGGAAAGCTAAGCTTAACTCAAACTGAACACCTGGACTAGGAAGAAGCCAGGAAATGAATCCAGGTCAAAAGCATCCAGCCAGGGACAAATGTGAGCAGAGAGGTCAAAGGGATACTGAGGCCTTAATTTCCCCAGAAAGAGTGGGTTAAGCCTTCTCTGTGGAGATGCTTCACTGTCTGTATAGCTCTCATTACCTGTGGCTACAAATGAGTCGTACTCACATTTGTTCCAAAGCCATACAGCTCTCTGCCCATCTTCTGACTCAGGGGCTTGGCCTCCAACTCTCAATATCGCCAAGTCATTTCCTAAGAGTCAGAGTCTGGGGCTTCCATGTGTACCCCAGAACACTCTTTGTCAGGTTGCCTCCTAGTCAAGGTTGACCAGCTAGTCTCAGGCCTAGCTGACAGGAAACCCGAGAGAACTCTGCTGTGTCACTGGCCCCACCCCCCACTCTCTACTGTAGCCTGTGTGTAGTGCGGCTTGTGAGGTCAGAGAGGAGAGTCCTCTCCCTAAGCCCCTGTCCTGAATGTGTTCCTCTTGTTTATCTACTCACGACCTGTGCTGACAAAGGAACCCTACCCCACTGAGTGCAGGAAGGGAAGGAAGATGGAGAACAGCCATTCCCTCCTGTGTTTTCCCCCTTCATCTCTCAAGTCACTGAGGAATAAATATTGACCAGTCATTGTGACAGACTGAATGACAAGGTGGTTCCTGTTCCCAGCCCCCTCTGTATCTACGTCCTTTTCCCAAGGGACTTTCAGTTCACCACCCTTGAATCTGGATGGGCTCCTTTGATAGCTTTCCTCAGGTGGGCATGGCAAACGTGACTGGAGGGTCAGTTGTAGGTCCTCACATAAGAGGTCCCTGGAACTACAGGCTTGAGCTACTGGTTAATAAGATACAGCCTCAGCTAACAGCCAGCCCAGCACCCCAGGAAAGATGCTGCTGCATCAGGCACTGCCCTGCAGAGATGCACCGAGGGTCTGCTCCTCGTGAGCGAGCCAGGGAGAAACTGGGAACCGCCAATTGATGTGAGGATTTGTTAATAAATGAATTATGTGTCATTTGAAGCTCCTGGCTTTCTGGGTTGGTCTTGGCAGCTCAGTGGCAACCCTGTGACAGAGATGAAGATACAGTACTCTCCTCTCTGAGTGCTTTGTAAATTCACACACCCCTTTGAAGAGCTAACAAATAGCCAAGCCCTTACTGTCTGTCTGACTGGAGCCTGTGAGAGGGACACTAGAGCATGGCAGAGATACTAGTCTTTAGCAGATGTCCCGAGGCCCAAGGGAAGTCTAACCGGTTCCTAGGAAAGTCTCAGATAGGAAGCAGATATGGCTATCCCCCGCCATACCAAAGCTATCATCACAATACACTCTGGTGTGGCAGCTTCCAGAGCAAACTTCAAGAGCAAGACAATTTCGAGAATCCATGTTCACTGAGAGCCTTCCCCCTTTTTATTGAAAATAGATTTGTTTTTCTTATATAATATGTCCTGATTATGGTTTTTCTAATTCTCCTCCTCCCAATCCCAACACCACCTTTCCTCCTATCTGGATCTAACCCTTTCTGTCTCTCATTAGAAAACAAATAGGAGCATGAGGACAGCCGATCTCTCATTTTTAGTCAAGGCGAGGACCCCAGCTCATCTGAGGATGCAGCCCATATTTAGGCCAAGTCTTCCCACCTCAGTGAACTCAGTCTAGACACTCCCTCACAGACATGCTCAGAGGTTAGCCTCTTAGATGAGCCTAGATCCTGTCAAGTTGATAGTTAACGTAAACCTTCATGCAGCCCCATCTGGATCCTAGTAGGACGCTATATACTCACTCAAACCTTTTTCCCATCATAAGACTGAAGGACAGCTGTGACTTTTCACCTATCTAGCATGCATAGTTCTCCCAGGTCAGAGCAGCATTAAACACAAGAAATATAAGCCATGACTGGACCAGCAAGCTGGAAAAAAAAGTGAGCTCCCATCATCAATCTGGACATACAGATCATGGAGAAATCTACAATGCTTCTGGGCCTCTTCTCAAGGCTGCACCTCAGTGTCCTGCCCTGTGAGTGTTTGCTAAACTGACTCTCACCATCTCCCAGGGGCTCTTTTGACCCAGAGCTGTTCTTTGCTTTTTCAGGAAACAAACTGGATGAAAGTCCAGGGCTGGAACTTCCTCCTTGGTGTGTTTGACAAGGACTGACGTACTCTGAGCCCTTTGAGTCCCGGAAGTCCAGAACACACCCAACCTGATTGATTGCAGTGTCCAGAATGCTGGAGCATAGCTAACAGACAAAGCAAAGAGCATTTCACCATGAGGGACCCACTGACGGATTGCTCGGTGAGTAGACCAGTGTGGTTGGTGTGTTTGTGTATGTGTGGAGTTTTACCTACCGAAATTTGAGACAATCAGAAACTAGGAATGCTTAGATGTTGGCTACGGTACAAAAGTCTGTAGTTTTTCTTTGATTAAGTTTTAAAAAGAGCCCTCTCGAAAAAGTGACACTCACAGCTGTCTTTCACTCTCAAGCTGATAGGGAAAGATTTGGATGAGTATGTCTCCTCCTAGTCAGATCCAGACGGGGCTGTTTGAGATGCAGCATTAAGGTGCACACCAACGGTGCCAACATCGTGTGTGGAGTAGCTTTGAATGCATACAGACTGTCTGCAGTGCATTTGTGGCTCAGCGATGAAGCCAGGGAGGAAGGTCTAGCCTCCCCATCCCTCACCCTACCCCTACTTTGTAATAAAAAATTCAAGAGTTGTGATTCCAAACCATACAGGACGCAGAACAGACTGTCATTCTTATCAGCCTGGTGGACGATTCACTGATGTGCTTGCTCCAGTCCTGAGCGCTTTCCCCCAAATACAAAACTGATCAGAAGTCCAAAGACACAGCAAGATCATCAGCAGCAGTGGCAGAGATTTGACCTAGGAGACAAGATACAATAGTAATAAAGTAATCAAGGATTTAAATGTCCTACCCCAGTAAGCTGTGTGTTAAAGCTACACTCGGTGAACTCAGAGGTCAGGAATTGTAGTCACTGTAATCAATGTAGTCTCATATATTTTACTAAAAACAAACATGAGAACAGACAAGGGAGGTCATAAGAAGCTGTAAGACCAGCAGAGGGCTGCCACTTGCCTGTTGTTTATCCAAAGGGTGAGGAAAGCATGGGCTTAGCAGAGATGGAACTGTAGCTGGTATTGTACAAAACGAGTTCAAGAATCACATGACTGAAGTGAGGTGAGCAGCTAAATGTCTAGTAGATGCAGCACCAGCCCCATTAAGCACAAAACGAAGATGTGCTTAGTGAAGAATTCCAATGCTGTGTGTGCATGATGATACTGAGTGAGCCTCCGTTGATACCCCTTCCTCAGTCTCCTCTGCATGAGGTAGTTATGGGCCATTTAGAGAAATCAATTTCTCTCTTTGAGTTTGCTTCCCTATTACATTTTTAAATCTTCTCCTGTCTCAGCATGGATATCTGATATTTTTCCCTGGGATGGGTGGTGAGGTGGGACAGGGATGGGCTAAGTTGAGGAAAGCACTTGGCACTATCCATTATTTAAAAAGAAAGTCAATGCCAAGACAGCATAATTAGACTAAAGGGAGGGAGACAGGAGACAGCACCAAGTGAGTTTCTAATAGTGAAAAGAAAGGGGGCTGAAAGTCTCCCTCCCCTCAGGTGTGGAGTAGGGACAAATGTGTTCTTTTAAGCGGCTCCCAAGGCAGCCTTTGCCTCACCTCGGTAGCAGTTCAAAGCTCTACTTCCTGGGGTGCTAGGTGATGCCTTGTGCTATTTTGAGCATCCCCAAGGATGTTTGTCCTTGTCCATGACTGAAGGCCATATCTATGGGCCCATTGCCACCAAAGGTATCCGGGAGTCAAAAGGAGGCGGATATCCCTTCAGCATGAACTTCTAAACTCTCTAAAGCCACAGAGTGTTTATTTATTTATTTGCAATTGTTCCATCTTTATCAAATGTTCACGTTGACTTCCTTGTACTTGGGGAAACAATGCTTTCACGGTTTGGGAATATGCTAAAACAAGGGCATGGATTTGAGATGAATGCTTTGGAAAACACTTAGCATGTTTTATAGAGAGCCCAAAACTCCCACTACCTGCCAAATGTCCTATCCCACAAGGCCCTAGTTTTGCACAGAGCACACTTGAGCATCTTTATTAAACTGTACATCTTAGCTTGGTCCACACGAACAGATTTGTCTATCAGTCTCAGTGGGTCAAGAACAAAGTTGAACAAATAAATAAATGAGGGAGAATTTATATGCATATAAATTCTACATTTATAGGCGTTTCTAACTGAAATGTAGAATTTTCTTCAACTATGAGTATCCAATACTCCTAACAGTGTATAGGACTGTGTAAACAATAAAAAACACAGATATTTTTATATAATGGTGTTATTGTAGATGTCACTGCGTATTCCTTATTCTCAGACTTACTTAGACATTTGGTAATTCTTGTTATTTATCATATTAATATAAACATCCAGCCTAATATCATAAGCTTAAAATAGATTTTATAAATATACATATGTATCAATGTAGTTCCATTTCTTTATAATGCTGTGGTATTTTGTTTTACACATTTAAAAATAATATTCTAAGTGAAATATGTCTTACCGAACTATGAAGTCAGGCCTGGTATAAAGAAAACCTTAAAACTACCATTTGGATCGTGCTTCTATGAGAGAATGAACTGCTGCTCTAGGCCCTTCGACCTCCAGGAGTCAAATCAAGTCGCTTTCAAATGATCGTCACTAAAGTGAGCTAAAGTGTGGCAGGCACTATGTAAGGCTCTTGAAAAATCGTGAGGATGTTAGAGCTTATCTCAAGTTCTTTTCTTTAAGTTCTGATTTTGGAGAGGAAAAGAATTGGCTCCAAGCCTTGATGACTCTGAGCTTCTCACCGACACCTAAAACTGTGCCACGAGAAATCTTCCTCAACTGCATGTGCAAGGAAGTTGATAACATCAAATTCTTCCCAAAGGAAATGACTCAATCATGTGAAAAAAAAAAAGAAAAAAGGAAAAGTCTTGTTCCTATGAAAGAAGACCATAGGAACCCAGCTGAGGGAAAGTTACAAGCTATCGCCTGACGTTTGCATTTTAGGTACTCAAAGGAAGCCAGAGAGGAGATTGTTAGAGTATGCCTCCAGTTCCTACACTGTCAGCCCATTTGCTTGTGAAATCAGCTCCAAATAAGGCCAGGCTGCTCCACAGCTTGGTAATCTGAATCAAATGCCAGCCTGAACGTCTTAGCTTGCTGGTCCAGCCTGGGTCACCAGCTGTGACTGGCACGGACTCCAAAGGCACCGTTGCTGTGGGCTCTGACTCCTGGGAGCCTCTGCTCCCCTGAGAGACAGGAAAGGACATGTGGAGTGTGGCACGGACGCGTGTGTAGTCCACAGTGCCTTCGGTGTGTATCAGAAGACAGCATGCATCCTCTGCTTCCTAGGCCTCTGTTTTATCAGCTGTAAACTAAGATGTGGAGATGGTAGCTGGTAGACGGTAGTTTCCTTAGCATTCTGTTCCTTACAATGTAAGAAGTCCTACCACAAAGCTTCAAATACCAAACATCTCTAATAAAGACAAGTAGCCCCTTACTTTGAGGGACAGTGTTTTGAAATAATCGCCACCAGTGAATGAGAATTGACATGAAATCAGTTGCACAGGCCTGGCATGGAAAGAGCACCAAGAATCATATTCAGCTAAATCCCAATTCAGGTACCATGGCTCCTTTAATTCCGAAGGCCACTATTACGTGGGGTTTTGTTTTTTGTTTTTTGTTTTTGTTTTTTTAAAGTCTGCATGAGCACCCAGGGTAGTAACATTCCTTTCCTAGGGCAAATAGATTCAATCTTTTTAAGCATTCAAACTGTGTAAAGTCAGAAAGAGCAACTGGCCAAGTTCAACATCAATGTTTTACAATGTTTACAGTTCAACTGTCCAGTCATTCTGTACCCTGGTGGCCTGCCTAGATGACTGTGTTTCGCTTTGTTATTTGGTGGCCTATTTACTTGCTTGTTGTGTAACAGCGACATTTAAACAGCTTACATGTGTGCATCAGAAACATTTTTCCTGGGTAGAACAGTTGTAAATGTGAAAGAATTTTTTTAACATCTCAAAAATGTTCTAAAAACCCCAACAGACTAATTCTTTATAAAAGGAATTTTTAAAAAAAGCGTAATATGTTATCTTATTAATTAATGGTCCAGGGGAGAAAGAGCTTTTCCAAATGAATTCATGCGGAGATATAAAATCAGCACTGAGCTCTTTCCGGGGATGCATGTGTTGTAGGGCTGGGGTATATGAGAGCTCAATGAGTAGGAAAAGACATCTCAAATTTTCTTTCCACATAAATTTCACCAGAATGAATTCTTTTTTGCTTCTTGATGATATTAAGAAGCCATCTGTGCCTCTTGTGCCAGGATATCAGCTCTGGGCGAGGTTAGTTTGATTATATTGATTAGCTAGCTATATGCAGACATTTGGTTCTAATGGATTGTCTAGTTGATTTAATTACCTGACATTTCCAATCACAAATCTGTCCTTAGTCTAATGAGGTCATGTTTAACTCTTCTTTGGCTCTTAATTCTAAGTAAGAGATTAAGCTTCTGTGCTTCCCATACTGCGTCCCATAGGACCTCTTCAAAGTCCCCTCTGATGAGCAGGAGAGGGTGGGAAGGAAGTGAGGCAGGAGCAGAGGAGCCAAAGCCAAGATAAGGAGATTTCACTGCCTCAGAGCAGATACAGTCAGAAGTTTTCTGATCTCCCTCTGTCACTCTCTCTGTCTCTCTGTCTCTCTGTCTCTCTGTCTCTCTCTCTCTCTCTCTCACACACACACACACACACACTCAACTAGATAGTCACAGGAACTTCTTTAACATTTAGGTAAGCTACTTTTTTTTTAAAATCTGTTTTGTGTTCAAGTTTTAGTAAATGGTACAGGGTCCAGGACCATTGGCTCTAAATATGGAATTAAGCTGAGTAAATAGAAATAGTCTTAGTATTTCTTTTATTTGTGGATGTCACCTTTATCTCAGTCTGGATCAGGGATGTTGGTGAGTTTCCAGCACACTGAACATAAGGTCAAAAATAAAGAATTTACCCCATGTTGTTATACACAGATATCCTTCTTTATCTGATCATTAAGTTAAGAACAATGTGATGTATTGCCTGAACACAATAGAACTCAGGAAATGGTCTACTTGAGGCATCTCCGACCTATGATCTGACCAGAGTGGCTGAGGCGGCAGAACCATTGGCCATTTCTCTGTCTGGAAGAACTTTGTCCATTCATCACTTTGTTCAATACAAATACTTTCTGTGAAAAAAAATGGTGTATTTACCATCTTCCAAATCCTATAGCTGGCAGCTCAAGGGTCAACAGAAGCCATACTGTGCTTTACTTGAGAAATCCCTTTCTTTAAAAGTTGAACTGGGGACTGGAAAAATGGCTTAGGAGTAAAGAGCACTGGCTGCTCTTCCAGAAAACCTGGTTTCAAGCCCCATCACCTTCATGGTGACTCAAAACTCCAGTTGTAACTCCAGTTCCAGGGGATCCAGCACTCTATTCTAACCTCCCTAGTCACCTGGCATGCACATGGTGCCTACTTGAAGGCAAAACATTCATACATTTAAAATACAATAAAGAATTCTAAGAGAAAACATTTAAGTTGGGATGAAATGTTTTTGAGAGAATAAAGTGATAGACATTTGCTTTGTCACAGCTCTACCACTGTAACCGAAGAAAATTGAGGTCTTAACCCTTAAAAATAACCTGGCCTCCCAAAACTTGTCCCAAGAAGACAATATGAAAGATGTCATATAGGGGTCTGAAGGTCTAAGAAATTGGAAACTGCAGTGACCCCAATAGCCCGGTATGCAGAAACATTTTCAGTGACTTTCTTATTCAGATTAAGTCATGGGGAAACCATTCTTTCTGTGCCTATCTGTGAGAACAGTGGAATATCATTGCATTGACTTTTGTTTTTCGGTCAGTTGTGTTGGTTTTACCCCAGGTTTCTGAGCCATCCAGGTTCCAGTTCCTATCCATCCAGGTGGTATCAGGCATGGGCTCCCTCTTGTGGCTTTGGCTAAAGTTAGGGCAGTCATTGGTTGGCCACTTCCACAAGCTCTAAGCCATCATTGTCCCAGTATATCTTGCAGGCATGACAGATTGTGTGTCTAGGACTTTGTGACTGGGTTGACGTCCCAGTTCCACCACTGGGAAGCTAGCCTGGTTACAGAAGATATCTGGTTCAGGCTCTATATCCTCATTACTAGGAGTCCTCTCTAGGGTCACCTTCACAGGATCCAGGAAGTGTCCACTGCACTAGGTCTCCACATCACCCCCTAAATGTCCACCTACTCCAGCCATCTCTGCCCATGCTCACTCCCTCCGGCAGTCCCTCCCTGACCTGATCCCTCCTGTTCCTATCCCCACCCACTGCCAGTCCACCCACAAAATCTATTTCCCCTTCCCAGGAAGATCCATGTGTACCCCTATAGCCCTCTTTAAAGCCTCTCTGGGTCTGTGGATTGTACCATGGTTATCCTTTACATTACAGTTAATATCCACTTATAAGTGAGTACATATTAGTTTGTCTTTCTGGGCCTGGGTTGCCTTTATCAGGATGATTTTTTTCTAATTCCATCCATTTTCCTGAAACTATCATGATGTCATTTTTTCCTAACAACTGACTAATACTCCATTGTGTAAATACACCACAGTTTCTTTATCCATTCTTCAGTTGAGGGGCACCTGGGTTGTTTCCAGTTTCTGGCTATTAAGAATAAAGTCACTATGAACATAGTTGAGTAAGTGTCCTTGTGGTAGGATGGAGCATCCTTTGGGTGTATGCCTGAGTGGTAGGGCTGGGTCTTGAGGTAGACTGATTTCCAGTTTTCTAAGAAACCACCATATTGGTTGCTATAGTGACTGGACAAGTTTGTACTCCCACTAGCAGTGGAGGGGTATTCCCCTTGCTCCACATTCTCAACAGCATGAGCTGTCACTTGTTTTATTGATCTTAACCATTCTGAGAGGTATAAGATGGAATCTCAAAGTCATTTTGATTTGCATTTCCCTGATGGCTAAAGATATTGAACAATTCTCTAAGTGTTTCCCAGCCATTTGAGTTTCCTTTTATTAAGAAGTCTCTGTTTAGATTTGTACCCTGTTTTTTAATTAGATTGTTTGATTTGTTAATGTCTAGTTCTTTTTCTTAGGAGTTCATCTTGGCAATCTTTCTTTCTATTCCCAGCTCTCCTGGTGGGAAAGGGCTGTTATCCTCACTATCACTCTGAAAGTTCAAATCCCTCCAAACCTTCACCCAACTATGTCTTCTCAGATCTAGAGTTATATTTGCTTGAGAGCAAAAAGCCCCACTCTGCAAGTAGACAGCCAAATCTAGCTTGCCCAAGGACCCTGGTTTCTTAGTTGAGCCTTTTTGTCTGCTTTCCTATAAGCAGACAAGAGAAACAATGATAATATACAGCTTAATCCCAGGAGTTATTTCTAAATAAATGAAATAAGAAAGCTGCAGGTTCTATAGATAAGTTAATAAGCTTTATTGACATGAACTAAGATTTAAACAAATGAAAAGACTTTCACTGTGTTCTTGGGTGGGAAGTCTAAACACCATTTTAAGAAGTTAATTTCCTATAATTCATATAAACACACATATAACACATTTTTGATTAAGAATGTAAAGAAAACCCCAAATCTTATAATTAGGTAAATATTCATACCAAAGAACAAATGTCTAAGAATAGCCAAAGAAATTATGAAAATTAAAAAGCAATTGTTCAAAAGGAGCAGAGTAGAAGTTTAATGTCTCTGTAACTTAGGTGAGTATGCAGTATGTGTCATTACTTCCTATATGACTGTGATCTTCGTGAAGCATAAAATGTTTCATAATTTACAAAATGTTAATATTGCATTCGAGTTAGAACCATGGAAAAACTACAAATTAGAAACCCTAAATAAAAATGTCTTTGAATAAAAATGACTGTAGGACCAACCAAATGGTTCAGAAAGCAAAATGCTTGCTATACTTGTGTAAACCTGATAGACTGAGTTCCCAAAAGTAGTCATCTGAACACCACATGTATGTCTGGACACACAAATATGCAAAACACACACACACACACACACACATACACACACTAATCAACATCATCATCATCATCATCATACTAAGTAAACTATCCAATTTTAAATACCACTGTATTTCTCACACACATACAGTAAGTCTGAACTTAGAGAGCAAAGCTTTTTGCAACCTCAAAACACACGCGTTGTATGTTCCAGAAGTTTCAAAATATCTGCTTGGTACTACAGGTTAAATGTTTCTTACCCAAAATACTTAAGACCAGAAATGTTCCAGATTTTGGTGGCTTTTTTTTCCTTCTGATTTTGGAGTTTTGTGAATGTATAATAAGATATCTTGGGGATGGAACCCAAACTTAAACATGAAATTCATTTATATTCCACATACTCCTAAACACATAGCCTGAAGACGATCTCATACAAGATTTTTATCATGCCTGTGTTTTGACTGAGACTCAGCATTTAAATCAAGTGTGAAAATTTCTCTTTATGGTATTAGATCAGAATTCAAAAAAGATTTTAGATTTTTAAGAGTTTAAATTTCAATTTCAAATTTTTTTAGACAACCTGTACAATGAGTCTATCATGTGTGTAGGTTGGTGGGACAAGAATGTGATAATGTGGTGTCCTATAGAGCATGCTTTTAGCCTTACCAAACCAGGAAACCAAATCCCCAAACCAAATTCTGTTGGATTATTTGCATTTGACCTAGCACAGTGTGTTACTTTGAATGAGAATGGCCCCAAGGGCTCATGTATTTGGAGGCTTGGTTCCCAGCTGGTGGAGTAGATAAAGAGTTGCAAGAGATGTGTCACTGGGAGTGGGCTTTGAGGTTTAAAAATTCCATATCAGGTTCTCATTCTCTCTCTCTCTCTCTCTCTCTCTCTCTCTCTCTCTCTCTCTCTCTCTCTGTGTGTGTGTGTGTGTGTCCCTCCCTCTCTGTGTGTGTCTCTGTCTCTATGTGTGCGTCTCTGACTGTCTCTGTCCCTGTCTGTCTCTGAATCTGTCTCTGTCTCCTGCTTGTGAACCAGATGTAAGCTCCCAGCTACTGCTCCAGATCCATTCCTGCCTGCCTCCTGTCATGCTTTCCACCATCATGACCATGAACATGGACTCACCCTATGAAACTGTAAGCAAGTTTCCAATCAAGTGATTTCCTCTATAAGTTGCTTTGGCCATGGTGTTCTGTTCGTCACAGTAATAGAACAGTAGCTAAGATAGACTGAAACAGACAGGCCAGCTTTAATTTTGGAAAATTTCTCTGGATTTTTTCAAAGCCAGGCAGAGGAGACTTAATATTTAGTTAAGAAGTCATCCAAAAACGTGTGCCTCCTTAACCACACAGTCCTTTATGGTGGCAGTCATCACTACAGCAGTATTCTGAATTACGGGTGTACTATCTATCTATGGAGGTGCTCATAATTTTTCTGTCATTTTCTTTCAGTACAATAAAGTATACAAGAGCCTGAAGGAGTTTGCTCAAAATGGAGAGAGTTTCTGCAAGCAGATCACATCCGTCCTTCAGCAAAGGTACAAAATGCACATTTGCAACAAGTAATTCGTCCTCTATAGCTGCAGCTAGCACATGTCTGGAGAGGTGATCAGAGGCTGCACCACTTTTCAGAACACAGTGTTAAATTTTGGTGTTGAGAAACTGGGTTGAATAATGAGCCTCCACCATGCACATTTATCACCCGGCATCATAAAGACCAAGAAACCACACAGAGGACTTCTTAGGAAGACCCTGGCAATCCTGAAACTGAGTTGATCACACTCTCAGGGGCCCACTCTTATATCTGATGTATATGACCATTATTGTGCTTTTCAAACTGACCTCGATTTTTAGTTTATGTTTTTTCATCTGTTACAAGGACAAGAGCTGTGTCTCACCCGTTGTATGATGAGAACTTCTTAGAGTCAGGTCTTCAATTTTTTTTTAATCATTTTCTAAAGAATGAATGGATGAGAGGCCACCATTTTTTCATAGTAATATCTCCTCTTAATACTAAGTATGACTGTGAATAAAACTGTTCACTGTGCTAAAGTAAGCATATTTAACTCAGGCAATAAAGGATGAGGGCAGGGTGATTGCTTCAAATTAAAGAACCTGAGGAAGGAGTTGGCTTATAAGAGGGCATTTAGGCCTTTGCTCTACTATGGACATCTCTGTAATAAATACTCTGTGATGGACTGCTTGTGTACTATGTATAATACTATGGTTCAATTTCCCAGAACATACACACACACACTCTTATATACGTGCCATGCAAAAAAGATATCATGAGTTAAGAGCACTCCTCATTAGCAAATCAACAACCAAAAGAGAGCATTAGCTTTGTCAGAACAATCAATGACTGGGAGAGCTCAAAAGAATTTTTATGAAGAAAACCTCAAGTTTGTCAAATGGAATAAAAAAGAAAATAAAAGTTTAAGTGAGTTATATTTCCATTCTAACAGTCAAACTGCCTTGAGTTTCCAAAAGAGTAGGGAAGGGGTGCAATCAAAGACAGTGTTTCATTTATAAAAATATATTTTTATTGGTCTCAAGGGAAATTATTTTTAAATAAAACCAGTTAACTATTCTATAAATCCAACTATTTGCTTAGGTAAAAGTTTCTTCTCCCTGGAAAGCAGGAAGAACTATACACTAATTAACCATGCAGATGATCCAGATGGTAGTCACCTGGTCTTGATTATTTGGTGTCCAAGAGTTCAAAATCAGTGCCAGACAGACAGCTATGGAGACGGGAGGCAGAGGACAAAATGGCGGCCGCTACAACAGGCTCCATGGTGGATTCTCAGGATCCCAGCAGCCACTGCTTCACCACCCTCTTCCTGATTTTCCTTATCCAGACGCTCACCGGTTGCTTCACTTTCTCTACAGCCAGAACCCTGGCTTCTTACCTATGTTTCTCCCGAAGTCCCTTCCTAGGACCAGCGCCTGCCCCTCTGTGTGTGAAAGCAGCCTATCTCTCCCTTCATGGTTTTACTTCCTTGCGGACTAGATTTAGAATCTGAAAATCTGTAGGATGCTGTAGGCCAAAGTTGCAAACATATTTCTGAGTTAAAAACCGTATAGCATAAATGCAAAGAATGGATATAATGCTTTAGTAAGGTCCCGACCTTGAATAATGCTGAACAAACCTGTGGCAGACGTTTTGTGAAGCTAACCCTGAAACAGCCAAAACATTTCCCTCAACCAAGATGCCACTGCCGGGGTACTTTTTATTGGCTCCTGATAATAGTTCATTTGAAGTGACCCCTCCTCCTTAAGATGCCCTGGGCTTGCTCAACTGTTTGATTATACAGTTAACCTGAGGGATATATATCCAGACAACAGTTTTCTTGAGGACATAGCACTTCGTTAATTCATGAATATTTTCCTGGAGGTGTACTTTTAGTCCACATTCTTATGAGTCAGTTAGCAAAGATAGATGCTGTATCACAGCCCTGGCTCCGGCCAAGGGATATGATTCGGAGGCCACCACCTCTTCCTGCTGTGCTTGAACTCGCCCCACAAAGCTAGTCCACACGGACCAGCGACTGCACCGGGCACACATTCACTTCCGCCGTGGCATCCTATGACTTCAGAAACCACTTCCCTAAGCATATAGAACACAAAGGCTGTCTCCTGTTTAATGCTGGGGCTTGCCTGTTACCCTAGCATTTGGGAGACTGAGGCTGGAGAATGGCAAGTTCAAGGCCAGCCCAGGCTAAATAGTGAGGTTGTATCTCAAGGAGAAAAACAAAAACAAAAACCTGGAGCTGGTCGGTGGCTCAGCTTGCTGTCAAGCCTGATAACATGTGCTCCGTACCCAGAACCCAGATGGTAGAAGAGAACTGATTTCTGAAAATTGTCCTCTGACCTGTGACACACTTGAGTACACAGACACACACACACAGACACACACACTCACACACACACTCACTCACACACTCACACACACACACACACACACACGAGGACTGGCAAAAGGATCGATTGTGAAAAGCAAAGAAAGGTTATTTACGTCATGTGGCCACTTTGAGGAGAGCAAGTACAAATAAGGACATCCAGGCACCCACAAGACCACCTCCAGGGTGACTGACTTGAAGTCAAGGTTAAAGTGGGCCACACTGGTCCATCACTGCATGAGCTGTAGTCAGTTTTGAAGTGTCTG
The DNA here is from genome assembly GCF_017639785.1 of Mesocricetus auratus. Lineage (NCBI taxonomy): Eukaryota > Metazoa > Chordata > Mammalia > Rodentia > Cricetidae > Mesocricetus > Mesocricetus auratus. Next base: position 37,725,583 of record NW_024429189.1, read on the forward strand.
AACTAAAACTCTATTTCAAGGGGATAAGCCCCCTTTCTTGTTGATACCAGGGTCGCAGCCTCTTCCTTTCCCTTTTCCCAGACACTGGGAAAATTTAATTTCTTCAGATCCGTAGTTTCAATAGTTTGATAGCCAAAGGGAGGGATGCAGGTATCTCTCCTTAAGTGTCTTCCCTCAGCTACATGGCCAGGGCTGTTTCCTCTTAAATGTGTGGGCTTATTTTATACAAATCAATGGTACATTCCATTTGCATTAGATATAGGTGAGAAAGTCCCATAAGACAAGTGGAACGATGCTCAGAATGAGTACGTATAGCAGACATACAAATCGAGGGTAAGGACATGGGAAATCATGAAGGCAAATCCTGAGGCCAGTATAATGGCAGAAATCATGGCACTTGGTAAATATTTGCAGACTGGATGAACAAATATGTAAAAGATCACTGAAGACTTTTTATTGCCACAGCTACATCACCAGAATAAGGATTTGCAGTGTCCCTGGAAGTTTACATTCTAGATAGCTTAGAGTCTGCTTGGATGCGGTTCTGCTCTGCAGAGTTTTGCATTCACAGAAGTGGACTCACAGCGGAGTTGCAGCCCCAGAGGCTTCCTCTTCTTAGTTCGGCTACTCCTTGCTTTCGTCTGATTGGAGGGGATAGAAACCTGCACGCACTAGTGGCATGACATGAATATTCTGCAACTCACAGTCGTCATGCTCAGCTTCCTTTGCCCAATGAGTTATTGCTATTTCCCATTTTTTACAGTCTCAAACTCCAGTCCAGCCAGAGACACACAGCAGCTCCTGCTATGCTTAAAGCCAAAGTGCCCCGGTTCACTTTAGCACAACTGCAAAGCGTATTTAAAATAACAGAAGCATTTTTTCCAGATACTGTGTGTGAGAGTTTGGCTCCGCACATCAACGTAGCTAATGTTTAAACCAGCTGTGATGGGAAATCAATTGCTCCATTGCAAGGAAGCTTGGGAACAGGGTTTCAGATGGAAGAGTCATCACCAAGGACATTATAAATAAAAGAAGGGGAATCAACAAAAAGGCTAGAAACATGAAATGAAATATTTGACTCTACTCATTTTCTTCCAGCCTTAGCTTCTTTGCATATTGAGGACTTCCAGACACTGACTACCACCAAAATCTGTTTTTTAAGATTTATTTGTTTATTTATTTTATGTATGAGTGCTCTATTTGCATGTACACTTTTATTCCAGAAGAGGGCATCAGATCCCACTGTAAATGGTTGTGAACCATCATGTGGTGCTGGGAATTGAACTCGGGATCTCTGGAAAAGTAGCCAGTGCTCTTAATTGCTGACCCATCTCTCCAGTCCACCATATAAGTCTTAACTGAGCTTCCAATGTATATGTGACTATTGGATATATGTATCTGCATATTTGTATATAGATAAGTATGTGTGTATGTACGTATGTATATTCCTATACATACCTTAGAACCACAGCATTAGAATGTCCAAACAGCTTTTCTTCAAAGCAGACTTTCCTCTGAGACTGATGTATTAACAAGAACCTTGGGTGTGCCTAGATTTCACCATGATGTCTCGAACGGTACCAACCAAGGCCTGTAGCAGAGACTGCCTGTACTCAAGATTTCTTTTATCCTTACCCATGGCCGAGATTTCCTATGTCTCCTCTATACTCCCTTTCTAGCCAGAGGATTTTTTTTTCCTTCTATGGCCTCCTTTATTGTTCTGGGAGAAGTCTCTTATCTGTCCTCCCTCCTGGGTGACTGTCCTGCAACTGTGTAGCTTCCCTGTCTCACAACAGCACCTGACTGCAGGTAGCATGGATGGAGGCAGAAAGGCAGTGCCCTCTCATCCCTTTCATTAAGATGCTCAAAGCTGCATCCTCCCGAGGAACGGCTGCTTCAAATCCAAGCAGAGTTCTCTCAACTTGCTGGCTGAGACCCTGTCCTTATCTCTATGCTGTTATGCTAGGAACTTGGAACGAGGAGTCCAAGATGTGGGGGGTAAATGTATTTGCTGAGCCATAACTTAAAAAAAAACAAAAACAAACAAACAAAAAGAACCACATACAGAAACACGTCAGATAAATTCTTCTGGGTCACATGTGTAGGATTAAATTGATTAGATAGGAGATGGGCAGCCCACTGTCTTAAGTAGTAATTTTTTGTTTGTTTGTTTGTTTGTCTTGGGACAGGATTTCTCTGTGTGGCCTTGGCTGTCCTGGAACTCACTCTGTATACCAGGATGGCCTTGAACTCACAGAGATCTGCCTGCCTCTGTCTCCCAAGGGCTGGGTTTAAAGGCGTGCGCCACCACCACCTGGCCAATGTAGTAAATTTTATACCCTCGTTTGTTCTTCCGGAGACTGGTCATTTACAGTGAGGCATCAAGGGTTAAGATTTAGGCTCTAATTAAATGTAACATCACAAGTTTCTGGGTCAGGCTTCATGCACTAAGGGTCTTATTGACTAGTCTTGTCCTAGGTTACTGTCCTAAAACCCTGTAGTTTCGCTGTGCACAAGGGCAGCAGGGAGATCTAGGGTTGGAAAGGAAATACTGCTTTTGTATTTTGAGGCCTTTTTTAATCTCCAAAGTGTTTTCTATTGTAACCTTGGTCCTGTTTAAGACCCTTCAGAGACTCCTTTAGGATGACCTTCAGACTCCATAGTATTTTGTAAAGAACTTGAGATGTAGACTTTCCCTACTGCCTTCTCTCTCCCCACCCTTATACCCTCTCCTTCTTACGGAGTCACTAACACCTCCCCCACACTATCCCCACTACCAAATGGGCCATTATGTCACCACAGGCTGTCGTGTTGCCTGGTGGGTACATCCTCGCCTTCCAATGGCTGACTCTGGTAAATCTATTCTTTGCCACTCAGCGGTTCCTTATGGAAGCCGTCTCTAACTCAAGTCTGTGGTCTGAAGTCTCCTCCCAGTCTGTGTGTGGAGGCAGCGCACACCTCTGCCTCAGCTCTTCCTGCCTGCCTCGCTTTGTTTCTTTCTTCACTTGCGGTCAACGTTCTCCCTGAATCAGAGTCTTTGAATCCAATGTGCCTGGGGTGTGGTTCAGAGCAGGAGGTGTTCCACAGAGGCTCGCTGAGGGGAAGGATCGAGCCATGTCTGAGTTGGTTTGTACCTTCGGGCAGTTATAATTAAGAAGGTCATGTTGGTCAAATTCTGATGCTGATTCTGACAAAATCAACACATGGATGTACCTTTGACATCTGCTAGCATGTCCTCTTTATGTTATTCTTGAGCAAAAGCTGGAAACGTAAAAGCACAGAAGAGACCATTTATTTAGCGTCATCCATCTATACACCAAGCACTGCGGTAGATGTGTCTAATCTTAGTCTCTGTGGCACTCGGAAGTGGTAATGTATCTACCTAACCAGTCCATAAGTGATTGGTAGTGATATACAAAGGGTTAGATTTTAACCCAGTGCAAAAGAGTCCTCAAAGTAGGCAGACAAATTTTGGGCTCTGCTAGGCAAGTCCCAACATACTCGGGTGGCACTGAGCCACTTTGATAAGAAGGGACATTTATGTCATGAAGCCCAGTGGCTTTAAAACCTTGTGACTCACAGGGTCTGTAAGGAACCCTCAGCGGCCACTCTGGAATTGAGGAGGACAAAGAGGCAGGCAGGCTCTGCTGGCGCTCACTGCTCTGGGTTACTAAGAACAGTCCCGCCAAAGAGGTGTGCTACCATTTCACTTGGAATGAGGTTTTCGTTTCTACCCAAAAGCCTCCAAAGGTTTCCCGTCTTGTCTGCTTGGCCTCACTTTCCCCACCACAGTCCTTCACATTCCTGTGCACGGCGAACACACTGAACTCGGCAAAGCACTAACTCGGGATCAGAGACTGCTCAGCTTGAGGTCTCCTGCATCCAGGAAGCTCCCCCAGGAAGCGGCACAGTTCCTTCTTACAAGCCATTACCAGGAAGCAGAATTAAGACAGTGAATAATGGTCAAACAGCTAGTCAGAGCACCAAGGCACTGGAGAGGCAGAACTTTGATTGATTCTAATGGCCAATTACCACCTTGCTGGTTGCTAATTTTTGCTTTTAGGTAGTGCTGAGGGCCTAAACCCGGGGTCTTGTGCATGATGGCAAGTATTCTCCCCAGCCCTACCTGTTAAGTTTTAAGTTGGCACATAATAATCGTACATATTTATAGAGACAACACAAACCCTAAATCTGAAAGCACATGTTTTACATGCTTTCTCTGTGCCAAAGGAGTGGTTTAGTTTAAGATCTAGGTCAAACACCGATTTTTGGCTTATTGGTTGGTTTTCTTTACTAGTAATAAAACTATATTGACCCACCTATAGTGCCAAGAGGAAACTAAAATTTAAATGGGTTGAAAGTCAAAGTGTCAGCTGGGCAGTGGTGGTGGTACATGCCTGTAATCCCAGCACTCAGGAGGCAGAAGCAGGCAGGATCTCTGTGAGTTCCAGGCCAGACTTATAGAAGGAAATTTCTGTCCTACCTGGTCCCACAGGTGTTCAGTCCCAAGTAAACACACAGAGTCTTATATTAATTATAAACTGTTTGGCCAATGCCTCAGGCTTCTTACTGGCTAGCTCTCTCTTAATTATTAACCCATTTCTATTACTCTGTGTATCTCCACAAGGTCTTAGCTTACTGGTGATGCCCACCCTCTTGCTCCCTTGGCAGCTGCCTGGTGTCTCCTCTGATGGCTCTGTGTCCCTCCTTCCAGCATCCTCCTAGTCTGGTAGCCCTGCCAATACTTCCTGCCTGGCTACATCCTGCCTGTCCATTATCCAAAATAACTTTATTCACAGCATACAGAAAGGACACGCCCCCATCACAGTCTGGTCTACAAGGTGAGTTCCAGGAGAGTCAGAGCTGTTACATGGAGAAGCCCTGTCTCAAAAAAAAATGAGAGAGGGGGGGGCAGGAAGGCAGGAAGGAAGGAAAGAAGGAAGGGAGGAAGGAAGGAAGGAAAGCAAAGTGTCATTTCCCTGACTCAGGATCTTTAAAACTCGCTGGAATATTTTGAGCTAAAGTTACCCACCAGAAGGTATATCCAAATACACCATTAATTTCACACATGAAAAGGCCATTAACACCTCTTCACTCATGTTAGGAATCGTGTCAGCTGAGTGGAAGGAAACAATGGGAGAGGGTGAGGATATTAAGCCCAAAGTGCTTCCTGATTGTTTTAATGAGGGGAAGAAAATTCCATGACTCCGCATCCCTGTTGCACATGTGTGGCCTTTTGACTGGGGAACAGGACAAAGAAGCTCCCTTCAAGAGAATGGATGGCGATGCCCTATGGGAGTGGTCTTTAATCCCAGCACTAGGAAGGCAGAGGAAAGCAGATCTCTGGGAGCTCCAGGACAGCCAAAGATACACAGAGAAACCCTGTCTTAGGTGAAAAAGGGGAGTGAGAGGGACAGAGAGAGATATAGACAGAGAGAGGAAAGAGAGAAAATATGAAACCGGTCTCTGTGCTGCCTCAAGAAAATGCCAAGGTTCAGTCTATTCAATAGGCAGCCTGAAAGGATTGAAAGATATCGTTTTTAGAATGCACACTCATATACACACACACATGCACACATATCACACTCACATATACATACATAGCACACACATACACACATGGGCACACACACATGCACACACGTACACACAGGCATACACACACACATCACAGAAAACCGCATGGTAGTCTTTTCTTCCATTTACAACCTCCCAATCACTCAGACTCACAAAAGTGACAGATGTCACTATATTTGCCTCTTAGAACATAGCTTCTTACAGGAGTGAAGAATTTAGTCATTGGATAGGAAGTTTGTCATTGGCTTGGAATTTAGTCATGGATATAATGCTAAGGTAAAAGTCACTGAGGGCCTGGAGGACAATGTCCCACACCACCTTCCCCATCCCCTGCTCACTGTATGTCACCTCAGTTCCTTCTGGTGAACAGTTCTCTGGATGTCACAGGTAGAAATTAGAAGACAAAAGTGGATGGCTGCAGCCTGCTCTGATTGGCTGATTCTGAAGTCTGCAGGTAGAGATAAAGAACACAATTTGGCTAGTCAGAGACAGCCTGACCTCGATGAGCTAAGCTGATGGGATTTGAGATCAGAGTCCCCCTTCCATTGCCTCTTAGTCAGATCCCCAACATCTCCATTCTCCACCACCAACTGACTTACAATACATGGGTGCCTTGGGAAAGGTCCAGGGTGGCAGCAGGGGGGTGGTGTCAGAGAATCTTAGTATCTGCACTGGGACAGCTGGAAGTGGCACTCCTAGCCATCTTGGGAGCTGCAGTGAGTCACAACACCATGATTAACATAGAAGTGAGCAGCACTACAAGTTTTAAAATGTACTTTTGTCTGACTCCCCTTGCAGTAGCTACGTCATTCTCCATATCTTGAGGAGGAAAGCAGTGTGGTCAAGCAGCAGTTACTCTGGCTAGATTGCCCAGGTTTGGAAGCTAGCTGTATCACTTCCTTCTCATGTGTCCTCGGTAGAGCAACCAACTTAACTCTGGGCCTGGTGTTCCCTCCCAGAAATAGATAGACAAATGATGTCCACCTCATGCAAGTTATTGTAGGTTCAACACAAATAAAAAATGAACCAGAGAGATGACTCAGTGGGTAAAGGGTTTGCTGCCAAGTCCAACAACTTGGGTTTAAGTGTCAGACCCACATGGTAAAATAACAACCAACTCCGTCAAGTTGTCCTCTGACCTGCAAACCTGTGCTGTGGTGCTCCCTCCCATGCTAAATAAAGGAAAAAAAGCTTTAAATGGAAAGAGCTAAGAGCTAAAATTTTTACAATAGTCTCTTGCATGGCAGAAGGGCCAACAGAGGTTGGGTGTTGCCACTTTGTGTACAGATAGAGCACAGGCCACGTATCTGCAGAGTCACAAAGTAGACACACAAGTAGGCATTATTTAGATATATAATCTTCATGTGTGGGTGACAGGCATTTTAATCTGGAAACTCACAAATCTGCCCTGGCACTGGCAAGTGAAACTCATCAGGTGAGTCTCTACCTTCTTGAGAGAACACCCATGAAATTAGACATGGTACATGTCTATATCCCAGCATCCAGGAGGTGAAGGCAGGAGAATTGGGAATTCAAGGTCACCCTGAGCTATACAAGCCAAGTTCAAGGTCAACCTGAGATCTTGGAGAGGAGGTGGGGAAAGAAGAGAGGGAGTGGTTATGGGTGGATATTCAGGAACAGAGATGGCCAGACTCGGAACTGCCAATCATCTGAAAGCAAACAAAGAGCCTCCTCCCGAAGCTGGAACCTTCTTTTCTCTATGAATCTAATGAAGTTACCAATGTTCAGGAAAGCAGTATTCCCTTGTGGTAATTGTCTCTCTGTTACTCGGCCTCTGGGCTCCTTTGTAGAGCCTGTGAGAACATTCTGGAAGTGAAACTGAATTGTGAGAGAGAGGCTATTCCTTTCAGCATCTTCCTCTTGACCTAGAAGCCCTTATGGGGAGACAGTAGCATAAAGGACTGCACTCTTTTTCCTGGGCTGTCTCCCTCTGGATGTCTAAAGAGCCTTCCATCCATCATCATCATCATCAAATAATATTTACTATTTGTTTTGTGCCCAGCAGTGACTCAAGAACTATCATTCATCAGATTTAATGCTCTATCGAGACGGCCTGGTAGATAAAGGCACTCACCACTAAGCTTGACTACCTGAGGACCTGAGTTTGATTCCCAGGCTCTACACAGTGGAAGGAGAGAACTGACTTCTTTGAGTGGTCCTCTGACCTCTGAGTGTGTACTGCAGTGTGTTCACACTCAGGTACAAACAAATAAATAGAATTATTTTTTTAAAAACTCAAATTGGATAGAAGTCATCTTTTAAAAAGAAGGGGGGGGCTGTATGTGTGAGGTGAATAGGACCATAACTCATTGTAGCTACAGATGGACCTATAACTAGGAAGTTGTAAACTAATTTTAAGAAGAGAGTAATTTGAGTTCTCCAAGGTGTATGCCTTTAATTCTAGCACTTGGGAGGCAGAGGCAGGTGGATCCCTGAGTTCGAGACCAGCCTGAGCTACAAAGTGAGTTTCAGGACAGCCAAAGAAACCCTGTCTCAGAAAAAGAGAGAGAGAGAGAGAGAACCAATGACTTCCCGCTACTTGGTCCTGCACAGAAAGTAGTGGACAAGCATCCCTGCTGCATGAGGGGGCCAGGCATCTGCCTATAGTCAGCTACCTGGGAGGTCAAGGCAGCAGGCTCCTTCTGAAGCTACCATGTGGCTAGTTCAATCACACTTATAATTTTATTTCCAGCTTCGATTTGAGCTGATGGGATCAGTGGCAGCTATGCTCTTTATTGGCTCTGTAGTTGTCTAGGCTTATCCTGACTAAGAGGCACAGCATGGGTGGCTTGAACAACAAGACTTCCTGTGTAATAGTTCTGGAGACCAGAGGTCTGATGAGATTAAGGCACCAGCCTGTTGGTTCCTTCGTGGACTGACTTGGGGATGCTATCCCATGTCCCCTCCTAGGTTCCTGTGATTTGCGGACAATGCCTTGGCTTACAGATATTCCTCTGATCCCTGCTTTCATGATCATAGGGTCTTTTCCCACATACATGCCTATCTCTGTGTCCAGTGCTCCCCCATTTATAAGGACACATCAGAGTTTGTTTGGGCCTTATCTGAACTTGATCACAGAACCCAGCTCCAGATACATCACATATCCTGTGTGTGATGGTTAATAGTGACAGTCAACTTGGCAGGACCTAAAAATCACATAGGAGATGTACCCCTGGGCATGTCTTTGATGGTGATTTCAGAGGAGGGTTAACTGAGGTGAGGAGACCAAGGCATGCTACACAATCTCATTGGCTAGGGGTCTGAGCCAAGTAAATTGGAGAACCTGAGCTAAGCTTCAGCGTTTGCTCTGTCTACTTTGTGACTGGAAGTGAAATTGAATTGTGAGGGAGAGGCTGTTCCTGTCAGCATCTCCCTCTTGACCTAGAAGCCCTTATGGGGAGACAGTGACATAAAGGACTGCACTCTTTTCCCTGGGCTGTCTCCCTCTGGATGTCTAAAGGGCCTTTCCATCCATCATCATTATCAAATAATATTTACTACTTGTTTTGTGCCCAACACTGACTCAAGAACTATGCATTCATCCGATTTAATGCTCTATCGAGATGGCTTGGTAGATGAAGGCACTCACCACTAAGCTTGATGACCTGAGGACCTGAGTTTGTGATCAGCTTCAGTATGTCCCTACCATAGTGGACTGTGTGCTCAAACCATGGGCTGAAATAAAGCCATGTCTGCTGACATTGCATCAGATCACAGTGAAAAAAGTAACTAATACACCGGGGTTCAGCGCCACAACCTCTTTGAGGGAGTCACAATCCAACCCATAGCTTTGGTGGAAAGAGAGTTAAGTAGTATACTTTATTTGGGGATCCTCTTTGATATTCTTAAGGGTTTGCCAAAAAACAAAAGCCTCCTTCTGTTAATAGATATCTCTTCCTCATGAAGACACTGCATTTTTATCCTGGCCTTTTGTGTGTCAGAGTGTATATGTCTGTATGTTTGTGTCTCTGTTTCTTTGTGTCTGAGTACATGTGTATATCTATCTATTATCATCATCATCTATATAACATCTATCTACCTATGAATCTATATATATATCATCTATCTACCTATCTATACATCTATCATTTATCATCTATCTATCTATCTATCTCTACCTCCCCTACCACCATCCCCTGTGTGTCTTTGTCTATGTGTGCTATTTCTAATACTGACCATTACATCCTACTTAAAAAGTTCTTTGTTTACAGGGCCAACCTGGAGATTACCTATGCCAAGGGACTTCAGAAACTGGCAGTCAAACTGAGCAAAGCACTACAGAGCACAAATAAAAAGTAAGTCACCATGACACAAATAAAAAGTAAGTTACCAGACAAAGGTAAGGCGAAAATCCTTTAAAAAAATTAAAAGTGAAAATTTCTCACTCACAGCTTTTCCCCACACTCATGGCTGGTACAATCCTACCAACCATGGCCTGCAAATTTTGGGGATATATTCTGGTCCAGGCACAACCTCAAATACTTAGTGGATCATAACAGCCCTTGAAAGTTCTTTGTTTGTTTTTTGTGTTTCCAGACAGGGTTTCTCGTCTCTGTGTAGCTTTGGAGCCTAACCTGGCACTCACTCTATATACCAGGCTGGCCTCAAACTCACAGAGATCTGCCTGTCTCTGCCTCCCGAGTGCTGGGATTAAAGGCATTCGCCACCACCACGCAGCCAGTAATGCTTTTTGATCTAGAAAGTAGTGTTAAGCCAGGAGGTCTTAGAGGCACTAAGTGTGAATTCCATATTATCTCCAGTGACTTTTGACAAGGATCTTGGTCTCCCTGTTCCTCCACTGCTTCCTATATGGGGTGCAGACATGCTCATCTGTGTATTTGAGTGTGTGTGTGGGTTGTGTTGCGTCATGCAGCCTGAACGGTAAATGAAGTAAACTGTCTGAAGGGCTTAGCACGTGAGGCACACTCAGTATTTTGCAAAAATAAGAAAGGTCCATTACTGATAACTTGCTATGACGCTTTTGTGCTAATGCATGCAGATATGACCCTGAACTTGCAGAGTTCTTGCTGAGGCTCCTCATGGTGAAGATAAAGAGGTTGTGGAACGGGGAAAGCTTCTAGAACCACACTTCCCACTCCTGCTTGGGCACCATTGTGATGATAGCAAATAGCTTGGAAATTGCTTGGGTTCTCGCTCCGCTTTTATTTTTAGGGCAATATCTTGGTAGACTACAAAGAAGTCAGTACAGTGGAGTGATGGGGTTTAGACAGATTTCCACTTGGCCTGCCAAGTTTAAACTCTAGTTCTACCCCTTACCAGGTGAGTGGCCTCGGGCAACTCATTGTTTTTCATCTAGATGTCTCTTTAAGACGGAAATGAAACTGAATGACTTGGTACTGATGTAAGTCTACTGAGGCAGGAGGATTGCCATGAGTTTGAAGCCAGCTTGGGCTACATAGGGAATTTCAGGCTAGTGTGGCTACAGTGTGAGTCCCCTGACTGAAAGAAACATGAATAATAATAATAAATATAATATAACATACAAACAAAAATAAAACCCATTCCCCAGTTACTGAATTAAATGAAATAATACAAGTCTACGTAGCAGAGCACCCAATGAGGAGGGGAACTCCATGAATGGCCATTTTGATTTTGATTCTAATAATTAAATTACCTCCTAAATGCCACCATAGCAACCCTAGCATTAAAATAGCAGACATGCTCAGAATGGTCAGTGAGCCAGCACGGTACTGTATTTAGTGATTAGAGTTGGTTGAGTATTCCTCTATATCAAAATCTGTGTTAGATGCTTGCGCAGATATCCCAATGTGTTATTTTACAAGATCAGCTTAGTGAGGCTCAGAAAAGCCAAGTGAGTCTTCCAGGGTCACAGAGGAAACCAGCGCCAGGGATATCTACTTTCCAACCTGGGCTCTGGGCTCTCTGGGGCCCACATGATCCATTTCCTGCCAAGACATCCAGCACCTGTGCAATCACCTGGGGGGGTTCTCTTTGTGGAATAAACACAATTATATTTGGCTTAATTTCCATGAAATGATAAACACTTACTTGTTATTGGAGCCAATGTCCCATGCAGCCTGAGCTGATCACTAATTCCTTATGTAACCTTGGATGACTTGATCCTCCTGCCTCCACCTCTAGCAGCACTAATTTTACATGCAGGTTTGGTCCAGTTTAATAGACGTGTACACTGCAGAACTAACCACCACCAAAGGCAGACATTGTCAACACACCCCAACTTGCTTCTTCCTGTTTGCATCCCGGCCCTCATTCTCACCCAGCCACCACTCACCCCCTTCGTGGGAACGTGAATTAATTTTATCTTTCCCATAATCTCCTGTCACTGGAAGCACACAGTAGGCACTCTCTGGTGCTGGATTAGACTGTAGAAACCCTGGCCTTTGGTATGGTTTTCCTATTGTCCCAGTGCAGGATGAAGACTCGGCCACTGGAGGCGCACTTCTGATCCATTCCGATTCTGACAAGGATGCCACTTCCTCCCTTCCTCTCCATCAAAAGTGGCACGGGCTCTGTCCCTGCAGTTAACTAGGGCAATTTGTCCTGACTTCCACGGATGCCTTATGAACTCCGAAAAGCTGACTTCTGATATGGGAGAAGATAGTATCAGGCTTCCTTGTCCTCCCTCTATGCCTCCAGGAACACGGCACTGACCCTCTTTGTGTTCATTGGACACAGGGCCAGGAAAGATCTGAATCTGTCTTAAAAGTCAGCATGGTGCAGGATTTGGACTTCAACCCCAAGAGCAGCACAAATAACGTGGGAGGGACTTCGGCTCAAATTCTGTGTCACTTACGTCCCGAAAGACCTGGTTTATTGGTTCATTCATCTGTAAAATGAGGGACCAGAAATTCCTCCCCTTCACTTGTTCCTTCTCTTGGCCACTTTAGTTTCCAGATTTTCTGCAGACATAAAATAGAAAGACAAAAATCCAAATGAAAAACAAATAAAAAGAAAGACTGGGGGAAAGCGGTGTGTATAATGTCTGTGGTTCGAATAAATACACTGGCTGAATTTCATCTCAAGGAGAGACTGAAACTGCAGCAAGGGGACCAACAGGAGGGCGAGGGCAGTTCAGGGGCTGTAATGCTCGATTTCTCAGCTCTCACTAGGAAATGACACTCCCCCCCCTTTTTTTTTTTGTTTCTAGCTGTCTCAGCATTGCCTGGGCTTGGGCCTCAGAGAGCATGAAATCTGCAGCAGACCTACATCAGTGAGTGCTTCCAGGAACGCAGTCCCCGTACCCATGCCCACCTCCCACGCCCACCCACACCTTTGCCCCTACTCTGAAGGGAGATGTCACACTTTTAGAAGTGGGTGGGTGCCGATACCCCACTTCAAACCTGCACTGAGCAGATACGCTGTAACTTGCCATGCATCTCCCCAGAAATTAGGACAGTAGATGGAAACCCAGGACAATGATGCGCAACCTTATTATGTTCTATTTCCAGAAAACTTGGCAAAGCAATTGAGTTGGAAGCAATAAAGCCGACGCATCAAGTCCTGAGTATGCAAGAGAAGAAGAGGAAATCGGTGAGTCAGAGCTTCTCTTTTCTCTTCAAAGCAAGATTTCTAGGGCTGGGTATAACTCAGTGGCAAAAACAAAACAAAACAAAAAAACTTGCTACTCATGCTTGAGGCCCTAGGTTCAAACCCCGGCATAATAAAATGGTCCTAACAAACAAACTTATAACAGAGAGGAAGGTGAATTTTAGGCTAGCAAATTTCATATATGATATTAAATGAAAATGCAATATGAAAGAAATCTAATAAGTAATAGAATCTCAACTGAAAGACTCTTCCCAAAATGTTAACAAGAATTACTTTGAGATGATAAAATTAAGGTTATTTTCTATTTTTTGATACTTTTAAAATGGTCTTTACAATTTTGTTAACTCTATCACAGAGCACAGTGTGTTCCAAAAGATACTTTTCTGCTTGCCAATGTGAAATTACTTAAAGGTAATGATAGTTACAACCCTTGGATATTCTCAGGACTAAAGGAAGCACTAGGCATGCCTCTCCAGGACAGATGGTCGGTGTCAGCATGTCTCCTGCCCTGAAATAGGTTTTAACTACGAGGTTTGATATGCATGGATATTTAATTAATAGCAGTGACTAAGCAAGAAAGCAACAATTTTTCTTCCTGCTTTTCTTTTCGGTAGCTTGATAATGAAGTTGAAAAGACAGCAAGTCTTGTTATTAACAACTGGAACCAGCAAATCAAGGCAAGTATACACAAACAGCATTTACAGAAACTCAGTTTTTAGGATGAGACTTCTTGCTTCTGTGCACACGTATTGGTGTGTCCTCCTGCTTTTCTGCACACCCACTGAAGAGAAAATAACTCACGTGAGTTATTATATAAATGTGTCATTCAACTAATCCAAGGCAGAGGATGGCTCAAAGTATGGTTACTGTTCATGGTTAATATTTAGGTAGTGTTTCTTATGTGCCAAGAGCTGCATGTTTGTAAGGTGATACATGACTTTGGACTGTCAAGGTTATTTCCAAGGTTTTGAATCTGGTTAATGGTTAAACCAAGAAGTCTTAGAAGTTCTTGGACTCCAGAGTCATTGTTCTTTTCCATCATATTATATTGGCTGCCTCTCTGTGAAGTTTGCAGTTTAGGCAAAGTAGCAAACACCAATTTGGTTTTCTATTTGTATAGGCTGTTAGTGATCTCTACCTTGGTATGGAGTGTGAGGAGTGTGGTGATGTCAATGGGAACACCTGTGTTGATTCTACAAGTGCACATAGTCTACCTTTTGTAAATACTACACTAAGGTCTGCTCCTAGTTTTCAATTGCTTGAAAACTTAGTTGACCAGATAACAAATGCAGGAAACAGCACATGAGTCCTTCTAGATAAATTTTGATTTGATATGAGAAGCTAGAGAATTCCATTACTGGTTCTTAAGCTACAGAAATGGCAGATGAGGTCCATATGTACAGAAGATTATTCTAGAATAATCCTGTGTAGGAGGAGTTGCTTTGAGTAAGAAGGATAAGAAGCCAGGGAATCTGCTAAGCAAACCCAATCATGTCCCTGAAGAAGATGTACATTCCAAGAGTTGAACTCTTCCTTTTCATCTCCCAAATGTCAATAGCCCAAAAGAACCTTTGCAAGTAAATATCCACCTATACCACCAGAGATGCCCTCAGAAGCAGCCCTCCTCAGGTTTGTTTCTGAAGCTTCTGCTGAAAGCGAAGACTCCAGAGACCAAGATGAAAACTGTTCTAGACAAACAAATCCCTAGTCTTGTGGTAGATGTACTGATATAGAGGCCCAGGAAAGTCACATTGAGAACTTATCTCAGAGCCCAAAAAAGCATCTGAACGCTTGTCTTTAATTTTGCTCTTGATTATCTCAGTTTTTTTAAAAAAAGGGATTTGTTTTGAAAGAACAATTGTCTGTAAACACTTGAGTTCTCACAGGAAAGTCAGTACAATGGATCAAAAGTTAGAGACAAAGTTCTATAGCTGGTTGCTTCAAAGAAGAAAAAACACCTCCTACTATTCCCCAGTTTCTGATAAGTTTCTTTTCTAAATAAAATGATTTTATTGTTTTATGAAGAATGACAATCATTAGATCACATGGAATTCTTGAGCTGTAATCATTTCCTCCCTCATTTCAATACAAGAAGAGGTTCCACATGTCGGTTGTAAAGTGCATGTCTGCTTCGGACACAAAATTGCAAATTCTGAAGGACCAAGGACCAAGTACTCTTGATTTATCATCAGGCATATGATGGGATGACTAGAAGAGGGGCTGTGGGCAGCTTGTTCCTTGAACTCCCTTGTGTAACATCTTCACAAGTTTCAAGGAAGCTTTGCCACTGACTCCCAAAGTCCAGGGAGTCCTGGACTTTCCCCTGACATTATTTCATTTTACAGTCTGAACTCTCAGTCTGGGCTTGGTTGTGTATTCCAGCATTTGAGAGGCCAAAGCCCCAGAAGAGGGAGGGTGAGTTTAAGGTGAGTTAGCAAATGTCTAACTCTCTTGCATATAATACCCAATAATTGTGACAAAATACACAGTGATTCCCTACCAAAATATTTGCTGCTGTAGTATTTTGAGCATATTTTGAGATAAAGGATGGGAACAAAGAAATAAAAACACAACAATCATTTACAAACAGACCTCATCCAAAACAGAAGAACTTTTCTCTAAGTAGCAGTTTCTGCTTCATTTTTTCCTCTTCCCTTCTCTTGCTCATATGTTTCTGTCTCTAGGCTAAGAAAAAATTAATGATGAGTACCAAGAAGCATGAAGCACTTTTCCACCTTGTAGAAAGCTCCAAGCAGACCGTGACCCAGAAGGAGAAACAGAAGGTGAGGAGCCATCATGGCAGCAGGTACACACAGCTTAGAGGTGTGACTTCCTGCCATCTGCAGGAAAACAGGGAACTGGCTGGCCCCTCCCTCTGCAGGGATCTGTAGGTTGGGCGAGCATGAAGGGCTCTTCAAAAGTCACTGTGGGCTATATAACATTTTTGAACTGTATCACTGATATGGCATATTAGACTTGCAGTGTCCACAGCTTTGATAGAGAACCCTATTTTTAAAAAGAAAATCTCAGCTCCCACTTCAAATAGTAAATATATATCCTTTACATTTACATAATGCTATATATAACATTTTGCATATTACACTAATACATTGTGAACATTATAAAAAATTAGAAATGCTTATAAGATGAGAAAAAGCTAAAATGGCATTGGAAGTGGGTAGCTAGCCATGGTATGATCATATAACCAGGAAATAATGATCATTAAATAAGTATGCAAATAAAATACACCTTGAGGGAAGGTTAGGAATTAATCACAATAAACATAAATTTATATTCCTATCATTCATCTTGGCAATTTGAACTTTTAAGATAGTAAGCTATACATTTTACATTAAGTTCTTGTCACACCTTCCTACATCACCCAGATTTTTCTTTTTCCTGTGAATAAATGATATATTTGTAACAATGAGCAGAAGAAAGTATCCACTGAGATGAGCTTCGTTCTTCTTCATGGTTTCTTCCTTAGTGAAAACAACCAAGCATTCCTGACAGAAATGCTTTAAAGACACTAGCGTGCTTGTCACTAGCTTATCTAAAGTCAGGTAATGCATGTAGAAACCCACACGACCAGACATATGCCAATGGACCACAAGTTCTGTGATGCTGGAAGTGAAGGCCTTTGTGAGGCCTCACAGCAGCTCCTTCCTGTTGCAGAACCCCTGATTCTCCCAAGACACTTCAGAATGCTAACTGTCCATGTGCAGGCCACAACATTGACTCATGGGTTAAATAAGAGTAAACAGGACAACTGTGTTCTTAGACAAAAAATGAACACAAGTGATGTTGGGCTCTACCTCAAAAGATTATCTAGCCTAACTATTGTAGTATGTGTTACATATTGGAAACTAAAACATCCCACGCTTTCTCTAACATGAAGTCTCCCCAAGGAAAGCAGCCCAGCACCATTACAGTCCCAAAGACCCTTAAAAAGGAAAAGAAAATTGTCATCACCAGTGGCTCTGTTATTTCATCTGAAGAAATTGCTTGCTGAGTAACTTAAATTCACTGTTAGCAAGATTCGGAAGGTTCTTATTTCTTCACATGTCAGTCTTCACAGTTCAAAATGATCAGAACAAGTGTTGAATAATGAGCAGCCACGGAGGAAGCTAATTCATAATATGTAGAGATTCTCAGCACCCGGACATGTCCAAGCCTTCCCAACCCTCATTAGAAGCTATTCTTCCTTGATGTCAAGAAACTGCAACAACAGAAAATCTGGTGCAGTTGAGGGGTGCATTTCTTCTTTCATCATTAGTAGCTTCCCTGGGGGAAGGAGAGAGGAAGCTAGCAGTGCCCTCCCCCCGCCTTCCTCCAGTAGATCTGTAACCATGACCTCTGCATGTGATGACACCGCAGATCCCTCCCGTAGTCGCTGCTTAAACTAGCATCTGCTTTTTCCTCGTTTTTCTGTTTTAAGTGAACACCAGACCTGGCTTTCATTTCTCAAGCACACGGAAGTGCCCTATCATCAGTCGAGTCTCCCCTGAACCATTCCGCAGCAGTTCTTCCTGTTTTCCTGCTAAGCAATCCCAGTTTGCCATGGAAGCCAGCCTCGACCCCCATCTTCTTCCCACATCTGTGTTTTCTACCCATTTCCAAAGGCCTGCCACATTTCTACTCACTTTTATCTGCGTATCTGCAAGGGAGAGCCCAGTTCATCCCATGTTCCAAGGCTGTGCCACCCTGCCTCTCAGAGCCTCTTCTTTTTACCCTTCTTGTCCTGTCTTAGACAACACCCTCCTGCCCCACAATGTTTCTTCCCATCAGTCTTCTGAATTCTCAGGTCTGTCTTGGTCTCTTTGAGATGCTATAAGAAGTTATCACAGCCCAGACAGCTTGAACAGCAGAATGTATTCCTCATAGACTTTAAAACAAAAACCTAAATAAAATGACTTAACTAACCTACAAACAAAAATATTACATGGCTAATTTAAGGAAGCTGCCCAAATACTTGCCCTTTTTGTACATCTTACTGAACTTCTATATAGTCAGAATGGCCATAGTTCTGGAATCCTAGAGACCAGGAGCCATGGTGGTCTGATTCTGGTGAGGGTCAAGACTTCAGGCATCTCTTCATAGACTCATAAGGCAAGGAGAGCTCTGGGTTCCTCTCTTGAGGTCGTTGATCTCATTCATGAGGGCTCCACTCTTGAGACACTTTCCAAAGACTCCCACTTCTAAGGCAATAATGTAGAGAAATTAGAATTTAACATAGCATTTTGGGGACATTCATCCACTTACTCCAATGCACTTCCTGCCTTGGGAGAGTAGGAGTTAGAGGCAACTTTTCATGGTCCTATCTGATGGGGAAGTCCTGTGCATATGTCAATAAAGCACTGTTGGCCAATAGGGAAGCAAGATAGGTGGAACTAGGAGTTAAGGAGGATTCTGGGAAAGAAAAATACACAGGCAAACACCATATAGGCCACCAGAGTAAGACGTCTGGACCCTTTTCTCCAGTAAAAGAAATACTTAGATTAACATTATGGGTTAAATACTTAAGTCAGAGCTAGCCAGTAAGAAACAAGCAAACGGCCAACAGCTTCATAATTAATATAGTGTCCTGTGTGTTATTTGGGGACTGCAGCTGTGACAGGGCCCAGGCGACTGGCAAGGAAAACTACACTCTACATATGGTACCAGGAGTGCGGTTAAATTTCCACATAAAATGACAAAAGCTTTAAAGGGATTCTAAAAACAAAAGAACAGAAAGAAGCACGGCTTCTGTTAACAACATTTTTCTCAGGTGGGCTCTGTTTTGCTAGAGACAGAGACTTCCGTGGCCAGTGTGATAAACTTACGCCTACCATCTTGGGAAAACTACAGTTTTAACAGCCGTAGTTTTAACAGATAAGACACGTGGCCAAAAAAACATAAAGATTTACAGTAAAGCCAAATTCAGATAAAAAAAAAACCTCTAAAGGTTTACAGTGTGTTTAAAAATTACATAGGCTTAAGAGAGAGAGAAAAAAGAGACAGTCTTGTCTTTTAACTTTATCACCATCCCATTCTTGGTTCCCTTACATCTCTGGATATTTTGTCTTTGGCTCCTTTATGGATGTCATTTTTTCCACCCGGCCCTTATATATTGCTGTACCTGAGGATTTTTCCCCAGGGCCTCTCTGTTTAATTCATTGTTGTGTTTCCAGTATCCAACAAAAGATTCTCACTATTAAGCACTCAATAAATAATAGGTTCTCAATGTGTATATCCCAAGGCATCAACTCTCATTTCTACACCGACAATGCCTAAATTTGTATCTCTAGACATATCTGTCTCTACACTGTCTCCTAGCACCTCTAAAGATCAACTCTTTCTACCTAATGCAAGTCTTTTCCCCCATGTTTTCTGGGTCTCTGACTATTGTTAGCTGCCATACCTTTCCAGTTCTAACCCTTAGACCAATTGCTTCTTGAGCTGTTGATATATTCCCATCTCCCTGATACCATTCACCCTGGCCACAACCATCATTTGCATGGATTCCTGCAACTAACAAGTAGACTTCTTTGCCTTTAGTGTTGGCTCTTACTGTCACTCACACACAGGGTTACTTTCCTAAACTAAAGTCATCTGCATTCATCCTCTCATGAAAAGTCTTCGAAGGTTTTCTGGTGGCTTCAGCATACGGGTTATACTGTTCCGTGACCTGTGAAGGCCTTCCCCAACTTGGCCTTGCCTTCTGCTCCACCATTGTCTCTGGTTGTTCTCTCTGTGTCCTCTGGGCTCATGAATTCTTTCCTGTTATCAAGTTAAAATTCACAGGCTCATGTTTCTACAGATAGATGTGGCTCATTACCCTGAAATACAAAACTGAGTGTGCCTTGTATGGGTCATACATCACAGAAGAGCAGTGTATTGACTGGAATAATAAAGTGAATAGTATTAATATTCAGCATCTTGAATAAATGTTCTCGATTATTGTAACATTAGTCAAAATGTCCTTAAACATAAAGAGAGTCATTCATAAAACAATAAAAAGGCTCTATCTTTGTCCTTGAAACTGCTACCATCAAAAGGGTTCTCCATGGTCCTTCAAGTGTAGCTGGAGGACCATATGCATGAGAGTCATCTGACAGCCTACTACAAACTCATTATAGAGCTAGCTAATGCTTGAATATGTCTATTGGGGGCCCTAGAAGTTGCTACTGTAGAAACCAGTTCATATCCAAAAATACTAAAGTTGGGACTCATTCATGCAATCCAAATCCTCATTTCTCAGAAATGGGATTGCTTTTCTGGACATTTTCATTATCCATTTCAACTATTGTGGTCCAGGGAGGTTTGCATTACCTTGATTTCCCAGAGACTTAGCAATCAGAATAGCAAATATCATGGACGGGACTGTTTATGAGGGACAAATCCTTGGAGAGCAAAATGAAAGAAAACTATATGTCTGCCTGTCTTTAACTTGAAGCTAACATGGGCACGAATCTTAGGCTAGTGTTGTAGTAGGTGTCAGATACATGGTGCAATATGCATCTCACATATATTACCTTATTGAATCCTACCAACAACTTAGTGAAATGGGAGCAGTCATCTCATCAGAGATGTAAAACAATCCTGAACCTTATGAAAGCAAACTAACTTCTCCTGCAGCAAAAGTGATACTTCTAGTGCATGATGCCTCATTCCAAGGCTCTACTTCTAGTTTGGTACCCTGTCATAGAAACAGGTTTAAAATTTATATGAGTCAACTGGGAAGGAATGGAGAAACCTACAGGATGTACCAGTAGATTGCTGCTGGAGGCCCCAGATCTGCATTGTATATTGTCAAATTCAGTCATTTGGCCTTCTTGATTATGAAAGATGTGGACAAATCACTTCATGTTTGAGAATTCAATTTCTTCAAGATTGAAACTGGGGGTACATTGAGAGGACATTCAATTAATGTCCATTAATAGTTTCAAAAAATAAAAACAAAACCAAAAACCAAGATTTTTGTCTTCTGTAGTAACTATTATTTATAAAGAGCTGTAAAGTGAGGAGCATTGGGCCACATATGATTGATGGAATGACAAGAGCTCTCTTGTAGAAGTGTTGATGACTGTGTGACACTGATATTTTTTCTTTAGCTCCTCAACAAACTGAAAAAATCAACTGAAAAATTGGAAAAGGAAGATGAAAGTTACTACCAAAAGAACATGGCAGGCTATTCGACTAGACTGAAGTGGGAGAGTGCGCTGGAAAACAGTTACAAGGTAAGTTAGACATTCACAATTTTCTCCTTCCAGTGGGTTTTGTGTAACTTAGGAGGTGAAAACTGGATCTACATCCATGAGACCTGATTTCTTTATACCTTCCCCCGTAACGCCCCTAGCCGAGCCCAAAAGTTCACCGCCTATGTCCGTATATGTCTTTAGTCATGCCTAAAGTGGGTGTGGTTAGCGGTGTGGTAAACCGCTCTTTTATTACCTCATCTGTATGCACCTCTAGTAAGTCACATGGTTAATGGCAACATTGTTTTCCTCCTACACATCCTGAAAAAAATATTTAACCTGTATTTCAATAGTGAGGCATAAAAATGTTTATTACAGAATAGCTTATAACTAGATGGCGGAAAAACATTGCACTCAAACTTCATGCCCATCAATAGAGCACTCTTAAAATGTGCCCTAATTTATAAAGTAGGTCAATTTCCAGCTATAAATAAACCAAGTTTGTATTTAAGTATGAATTAACCTCCAAACAATGATGTTACAGAAAATCAAATCATTTATATATCCATGTGGAAAAATTTCAACTCACACCTAACCTATATTGAGTTGGTCTGTTTTGTAAACAGATATCTAGTGTCCAGACCTGTGCTGAACCAGGGAGGTGGAACTCCTAGTAGGAATGCAACAGGGATACAATATACAGCCACTCAGCTTGTGAATGGCTCCTGATAAACCAATATAGCCACTTCCCAGGTTAAAATCTACTTCAAATATATATGAACAGTTTTGCTGGACCGTTGCAAATCAACACAAGCATTGTCATTGTCCTAGTTAGGCTCCTATTGCTATAATAAGGAAAGGAGTTATTGGCTTACAGGTTACAGTTCATTATTGGAAGATGCCCAGGCAGGAACCTGAATGCAGGAACTCAAGTGGGCCATGGAGGAGCTCTGCTTACTGTTTTTCTCTCTAGGGCGTGCTTAGCTCCCTTTCTCATATAGACCAGGACTATATCCACGAGGGTAAAACCATCTACAGTGGGCTACCACTAATCAAGGACATGTGTCACAGGCTTGCCTCTAGTCCAATTAATTGAATGGGGACATTTTTCTCAGTTATGATTCCTTCTTCTAAGATGACTCTAGCTTATGGCCCAAACCAAAAAGTAACCAGCATAATCATATGAAACCTTAATTTTTTTTCATTTTTGTCTATGTGTTTTAAGTTTTTAAAAATGTTTAAAACAGTTACATTTGAAAGAAAAAAAAACAAACAGACAAGTAACCTAGGGACTAACCTGTATCAAGTGCCTGGCGTTCAGTGTGTGAACTAAGTGTGCTTGTGTGTGTTATATCTTATTTCACAACCATATAAAGAAAATAATAATTTTATTCCCTTTTCTCCCTGAAAAAAGTGAGGCAAGAGAAGCGAGGCTGCTTGCCCAACATGGTTTGAGATTCAGTATGCTCTTACTCCAATAAGAACTGGGAGAGGGGAGGTTATAAGTAAGCAGGGGCTGAAGAGCCAAATGGTCTCTTGAACTCAGTCACTTTCAGGGTGGGGTAGATGCAGAGTTAGAGAAGA
The DNA here is from genome assembly GCF_017639785.1 of Mesocricetus auratus. Lineage (NCBI taxonomy): Eukaryota > Metazoa > Chordata > Mammalia > Rodentia > Cricetidae > Mesocricetus > Mesocricetus auratus. Next base: position 37,748,493 of record NW_024429189.1, read on the forward strand.
GATGGGAACTCCTACCAAGACAAAAGGAAATGAGGACCCAAGAGGAAACCCTTCCTTCATCCAGTTATTCCTCTTTTGCTTTGATGTTGTTATTGAGACAAAGTCTCACTCGGTAGTGCAGGGTGGCCTTCAGCTCACGGCGGTCCTCCTGCACAAGCCTCTCAAGTACTGAGATTCTAAGTGTGGACTTCTGCATGGATAATTGCATCATTGAGCATAGGATCCTGGCACATCCCTCGTTTGTGCTGAGTAGATTCCAGATACAGATGATGAAGGATATGAATCCTAAGTCTATCCATTTGAAGTCTGGGCTCTGACCTTTTCTTGGCTCCCAGGACTTCCAATGAAACTATAGCTTTCCACAAGGCCAGCTTCCAGGGATGGCTCTGGTGACAGATGTCTAGGCACCCTTCAAGGATGACAAGGAAAAACATGTGAGTGTATCTCCTCCGTCTCCCTTACCCTATACCTATGTCACAGCAGTAGGTGACAGCAGCAGGTCTTCATTGCCACAGCTGACATCAGACTGGTCTTCAGTGCTGTGGGGAATTGCTGACACTGTTATATCACAGGGTTTTTACTGGCTGTAACTCCTTTATCTGTCTCCTTTTCTCCAGTTAAAAGCCTCCCACACCCATAACCCTAGCACTCAGAAGGCAGAAGCAGCATGACTACCTCAAATCTGAGGCCAGTTTGATCTAGACAGCAAGTTCCAGGCCAGCCAATATCATTTAACAAGACTACATCTCAGAAAAATATGAGTCCTCCTCCCCCTCTCAACTCTCTCTTTCAAAAGTTCTTTATTTTATTTGAATTGCATCATTGTGGAAACTATCATCTCTCCTTGAAAAGTCATGTTATGGTAACAAGATATACATTCATTTACCTTCCAAAGGAGCATCTTTTAGCCTGAACTTATTAGTTGTCGTATTAGAATTGAAGTGGTGTGCAGAATCTACTCAAAGCATAGTACACAGAAGAGCAGGATTTCCCCTTAGCTCTCTTGAGTCCCAGCCCCACTGAGCTCTTGGCCACTGGGGTCTGCTCTTCCTTTCCTGTAGTTGTCATAGCCCCTACGATCCTAACTTCCTCTGAGCTGTCTTCTGGCTCCTGAGCACCAGTCCACACTCACTGGACCTGAATAGTGACAACCTGTGGTGTCCTCCCTGCTCCACACTGACCCCCAAGAATGATGTTCTCACTTGGTAGTACCTTGGCTTCTATGCACTTAGTCTGTATCAGTCTCTGACTCACAAGTTTCTGTACGTTCAATGTCTTTTGTATATTTATAAATCCAAGCATGAAGTGTTAAATTTGTGAAGACATGTAACACTGCACAGAAATGCACCAAGTCAGTGCTGATTATCTCGGAGTAGAAGAAATATGTGTGGTTTTTAGAATGTATCTTTTTTTTGTCTAAAGAACCAGAGTGCCTGTTAAAATTCACTCAGACACGGTGACTCAGAACCTCTGCCTGACTTCAGGAAGGGTCCGGGTAACTTCTAGGCATACTGTAGTTTGAAGTCTCTGCTATGGAAACAGCATGATACATCTTCTGTTTGAAATCAGTTCAAATGAAAATGCAGCCCCTCCAAGATCCTCTGTTAGTGCCCTGAAGCCAGAGCAGCAGAAACTGAAGAGAACAAATGAAGAACGTGAATTACATGAGCCCAAACAGGCTCTAAATCTGCCATCCCTTGGTAGCTCTCTGACCAAACTTCCTTCGCCTGTGCTGTCAAACAGCTGGAGGCCCTCCAGAATGTCTTGTCTCTCTATCAACTCTTTTTATGCAGAGAGAACAAGACACAAGAAAGCAATAACTCATTGAATAAGATATGGATTTTCCCCTTTTGCACAGTGGAATTTATTTCTGCTTCTTCTCATGAGCAAACACAAATCATTTTAATGATTTCCCTGAAATGTAATTAAGGCTGTTAAACATCCCCATCTCTACAAAAGGACGTGAGTTATTCTAATCTCAGATTGATGCTTGTGGTTCTGTGCTTATCGATGCAAAGAAACAACTATTTCCCAGAGTGCAACGTGTTCAAGGCCTGACTTATATTCCCCACCCCCACATCCTTGGCCTGCATTGCTAAACTGGAACAACTGATCTCTAGGTTTTGGAAAGTAGGGTAAGGACTTTTTTCCTTTTAGAGGTGATCCAAGCCAATGAACTGCATTTGTCTTACATGTTTGTTATGAGAAATTTTAATTCTGCCTTAGAGGAATCAATCTGTCTGATAGGCTACTCTTCAGTGTCTTCAATTCTTTATCTGGAAGGCAGAAGGACAATTGGTCACATTCAATTTGCTGATGCCTGTGATTTTGGAGGAAGTCTCAGGAGACACTGGCAATTGCAGAGGCCCTTGGCTCCTGGCATACAAAAACCAGTGCAGCCATCTAATCAGATGGATGTGAGGGTGTAGCTGCAGGCTTCCCACCAAAATCTCAAGGTATGGAGCAAAAAAATGTCCATATCTATACTGTGGTTTGTTGCTGTTGATTGTTTGGTTGCTTCCACCTGAAGAAACATTAAAATGATCTTATATCAATAAACAAATTATAACATTACTGGAATATCATTGAGCCTTAAAGACATATCTACAGCATAGATGAACTTTCAAGACACATTTAATGATTCTTCTGCTTGAGAACTGCCTACATTAGTCAAGTTCAGAGAGTGAGAAAGTAGAATGGTACTGGGCATGGCCGGGAGGAAGGGGGGATAGGCAGTTGCTACTTCGTGGGTATAGAATATATAGTGGTGTGGAGATCGTGCTGCTGAGAGTTACAGAGCAATGGGAATGTCCTCAGGAACAGTGAACTGTATCTTTAAAATGATGTTGTTTATATTATGCAAATCTTATCATAGCTAAAATTTAAATTCGGATTGCAAATGTTGGTGGCTATGTACAATAGATTAAATAATGGCACAAGGATGTAGGACACCAAATAATCAAGACAGAGGTGACCTTTGTCTTTATGCTGACGCACCTGTTCACCCAAAGCCTTGATACCCAGTCATCCTTCTTCCTTGTGGCAATGACATCCACCAATTTTCCTAGAGCTTTGACCTTATAAAAAACAACCTGTGGAGAACGTTGTCTTCTCCACAGATGATAGACACCTGCCATCTCTGTCAAAGCTCAAAGTCCCCTGGGCATCTGTAGTGCACTGTTCCATGATGGCCTATAAATCTCCCCTGAACGCTTCACCTAACCGCAGTTAAGCCTCTCCACCCATTCTACAATCCACAAGTCAGCAAGTAAGTGGCAGGAGTTCAGTAACATACTTGCTCTAGAATGTTAGTGGCCAGCAAAGCAACAGTATAATCTTAACAAGGTCAGCAAGTGTGTGAGCCTTACTTCCTTATTCACCTTGCTAGCTAAAAGGCATCGGAATCCAGTTGTAGAATTTTTGTTATCCCACATAAAATGTGAAGGCCATGTTCTTACCTTTAATAGACTCTGACACTCTAGGTCAAATATAGGTTAGCATTAAGAACAGATTATAATTAGAAATTCTACTCTAGTTTTTTGAAGACTAGAGAATGTGGACTGGAGAGATGGCTCAGTGGTTAAAGAGTCCTCAGGCACCAGGCTCACAAAGTGGCACAAACACATAGGCAAAACGCTCATACACATTAGACAAATATGTTTAAAATACCAAAGGATGTTCCCTACTAGCTATCTTTCATAGTGCTGGGATGTTGTACACAAAGGTACTAGGGGAGAATTAGTCAACAGGCTTACCCAACTATCAATGCTGTAAGTTACGGTAAAGACTAGCCTGGTAATTGATGTGACCACTGGTGAAGGAGTGGCATGGATGTTATAGGAAAACACAAATGCTTTCTAACTGGGTTTAAAGCCCGCTCTGCCAGATAGAACTCATCCATGATATTGTTAACAAGGCCAAAATCCAGGAGCTAGCTACATCATAGGCCCTAGGGGAAACACTAATTTTCTGCTAAATGAATATAGCCATAAGCTGCCCCTGGAGTTCTTACCCGTGTATCTATTAGATTAGTTCATCTCTTGACATTCATCAGGGAAGCTTGTTCCTTCAGTAGATGGCTAAAACAAAGTGCAGAGAATTAGATTCTGGGATGCTCAGCCCTAAACGGGATGTTTATGGCACACACAAAGACCAGGGAGGAATCATTGTGGAAGAGGGAACAGAATGATTAAAAGTGCCAAAGGAAATGGCCAAGTGTATTCCAACAACGTCTGCCGGAGGACCGCACTGTTGCACACATGAACTCACAACAACTGTGGCTGTGTACAAGCCCTATACCTGAACAAGCCAGTCAAAACTCTATCATGAATGGGGCAGGGGCTCATGAAGTCCCATCCCAACTGAAGAGCTATCCACAACTGATGTCTTCTGGCTAAAGGAGAGTCAGTTTTCTTCAGGGACGCAGGGACCCAGAGACTACTCATGCTCCAGTAGATTATCTGTCCTACATCCGGGCTCATACAGGCAGCACTGAGTTGACTCAGTGGGTTTAAAAGCAGAGCACAAAAAGTCAGAGGGAAAAGCAGTGGAGGGAGTAAGGAAGGGAATGGAGGAGAGGGAAAGAAGGTGGATTTGAACAAAATACATTAAATGCATGTGTGAAATTCTCTAACAATAAAAAAAGACTGTAAGGCCCGGATAGACGGTTTAGTGTTAAGAGCACTTGCTGCTCTTACAATGGTCCTACATTCAGTTCCCAGTACCCACATCGGGTAGCTCACAGCCTCCTGTAACTTTAGTTCCAGGGAATTCAATACCTTCTGGTCTCTGTGGGCAACTGCAGGTGTGTGGTATACATAAACTCATGCTGGTCGATATGTACTTACATGTTAAATATTATTATATTATATATATTAACTTTAATTTTAAAAAAAGGAGAGAATATTGGGGCTGAGATGTAGCTAACTAGGTAGATTTTCCTAGCAAGCACAAGGCTGTAGGTTCAATCCCCATCACACACACACACACACACACACACACACACACACACACACACACACGCGCGCGCGCGCGCGCGAGATGATGGTACCTGCCTATATTCCCACCTGTAATTCCTTTATGGAGCATATAAGAGACAAGAGGATCAGAAGTTCATAGTCACCCTGTAGGTGTCATCTATAACAAGTTTGAGGCCAGGCTTGGCTACATGAGACCTTGTCTCACAAAGCAAAAAGTAACAAGAGAATGTGTATCCCTTTTGTTGTTTGTTCATTTATTTCTATAATTTATTTGTAATTTTTTTGCAATTAAAACACAATATCATTTTCTTCCTCATCTTTCTCCAACCCCCCCCATGTTATTCTCTGCTTATTTTGTATCACATTTGTAGCCTCTTTTTCTTTAATTATTATTGTTATAGCTTATTCTAACAGGTAATAGGAGTCACAACCAATTAAAATTTCTAGAAGAAGTCCCATTCTCGGAACAAAAGTGGGGCGAGTACCTGGCACTAGATTCGGAACTTGCCAGTAGAAGTCTGCCCAAGAAGATTTACTGTAGTTGTTCTGGTAGCTTACCTAACAGCTGCATATTCCATGACTCCTAGCTTTTCTTCCTTTAAAAAATAATTTATTCTAATGTTATATGTCTATGTGTGGTCTGCCTGATGATAGTTAGAACTGAATTCAGATCCTCTGGAAGAGCACAAATGCTCTTAAACACTGAACTATCTCTGCAGCCCCTTGTTTTAAATTTTCTACAAATTGCACACAAGACCAAGAAGAATCTGAGAAATAAATGTGCTTTATTTTGGGGGGGGGGTTCCGAGACAGGATTTCTCTGTATTGTTTTGGAGGCTGTCCTGGAACTCACTCTGTAGACCAGGCTGGCCACTGAGCATGTGCGGAGGTCACAGTACATTTCTGGGACTCAGTTCTCTCCTTCCATCATGTAACAGAGGTCGTCAGACCATCTCACGAGCTCTCTTTTTTTTTTTTGAATCTGTTCTTGTCTCCAGTTTTTTTTTTGATGAAACATAGATCATTATGTCATCTTCACTCCTCCAGAGATAGGCGAGAGGATGTGTCTTGCTTATATTGTCAACAATTTTGGAAGTATTAGGTTTCTAAGAGCATTTCTAAGACATGAAGATGGGTCTTCCTGGACTTTAGTCTCTTCTAAAATATCAAAGATCCATCTTAATGCCTTCTTTTCTCTTTCTCTCCTCCTTTTTTTTGTGGTGTCTGCCTACATGCCGTGTGCAGGCAGAGGGTCAAAGGGAAGTTTACGAGTTAAATGGGATATTAGGACAGACAGCAAGTCATAGCCCTGTCCTGGGAATCTCCTTGCACTGCGGTTTGGATGCACCACAGTGAAAGGCATCAGGACAGTTTGCTCAGGCTATCTCACAGTGGGGCAGATGGCTGTGTGGGAGAGGTGGAACAAACACTTGATCTCCCCTCAATTTTTTCCTTCTCTTCAGAGCATGCTGGAGCTGGAGAAGGAAAGAATTCAACTGTTGTGCAATAACTTAAACCAGTACAGCCAGCATATTTCCCTTTTTGGACAGACGCTGACCACAGTGAGTAGTGGGGGTTGACCCATTTCTGGTGTGCATGGAAAGGGTGGCGGGAAACGGCTCTTTAACGACCCCCCCTTTGCTTTGCTTGGTGTTGCAGTGCCACACACAGATCCACTGTGCCATCAGCAAGGTTGACGTTGAGAAAGACATCCAGGCTCTAATGGAAGAAACCGCAGTCCTATCGACGGAAAACAAATCCGAGTTCCTACTGACTGACTACTTTGTAAGTACCGAGTGGCAGGAAGTGACCTTAACAGGCCACCTCGGCCATGTATTGAGAAGGCATGCTGAAAACAATGCTAAAACAAATGCTGTCTTCTCCCCACCAGCCCACCCTAGTCTCCCACAGCCCAGAGCCGGCCTTGGAAATCTTGATCTTCCTGCTTCTACCTCCCAGGGGCTGGGATTCAAGCATGTGTCATCGTGCCAGGGAAGAACTCTCTTCTTTTGTAAATAAGAATGTTATTTTTTTTTCATAGTGGTGTAAATAATCACAAGCAACCTATGGGCTACACATGCGGCGACATTCCCTTTAAAGACTGGTGGAGGTTTAGACGTGTGGGCTCTTTGTCCTAATCAGTCTTGCGTGCTGCCAGAACAGAATCCAACACGTTTGGTAATTGACAGAGATTAGAATTAGGATTATGGTTCTGGAGACTTGAGTCTGCATCGGAACAGGACAGGAAAAAGGCATTGCGTGGACAAGAGAGCAAGGGCTGAACTTGCTTCTATGGCAAACTCATTCCCATGACAATGACACTAGTCCATTCATGAGGGAGGGTCTCATCTCTAATCTCTGAAGGTCCATCTTCTCAGTACTGCTTTGGGGGATTGTTTCTTTTTCTTTCCTTTTCCCTTGTTTTCTTTTCTTTTTCTCTTTCTTTTTTTATTCTTCTCTCATACAATACATCTCAGCTGCACCCTCCCCTTCCTCTGCTCCTCCAAGTCTCCCCCACCCTTCCCCTCTCCTCCAAATCCACTGCTCCTCCATTTCCCTTAAGAAAGGAGAAGTCCTCCTGGGGATATCAACAGAACATGACATGACAAGACACATCAATTCAGGCATATACCTTCAATATCAAGGCTGGAACAGGCAACCAAGTAGGAGGAGAAGAGTTCCACAAGCAGGTAAAACAGTCAAAGACAGGGTCTCTTGAGATAGGGTTTCTCTGTACAGCCCTGGCTGTCCTGAAACTCACCCTGTAAACCAGGCTGGCCTCAGACTCAGATTAGCCTGCCCCTGCTTCCCAGGATTAAAGGTGTGTGCCACCACTGCCCAGTAAGGAGGGGTTAGTTTTATCTCATAAACTTTGAGGGACATTTAAATCATAGCACTCTTTGTAAGAGTAATCCCAGGCAGGCATGTTCAGTGACCTATAAGTGACTGTTGTATTGGTTTTCTACACAAATGGTACATTGACTCCAAATTTGCTGGCTTAAACACTTGATATCTTACAATTTATGTGGGTCAGAAATCCAGGTGTAGCATAGCTGGGGCCTCTGGATCCCTCACAAGGCAAGGGTGAATGACTTCAGACGTCTCAAAACTCTACAAGGAAAGGCTTAATTTCCAAGTTCATTCAGGTGACTTGGCAAGGCTCTGGAGGTGAAAATGGGAAATGTAATTTCTTTTCATATAAAGTAATTTCATTATAGCATCATATATATGTATATATATATGCCATTATATTTTTATAACACAAATAGTAAAAACACAGATATTGGGGTTCAAGCTAAAGATCAGAGAAGCAAAGCAGCCAAGCCAGTAGCTCTTACCTCAACCAAGCTGAAATGGTAATCCTGTCTCTACAAATCCTCAGAGGCAATGCTCTCTGTCTGAAAACTAAATCTCACATAAAACCCTTTGCTTCTTCTCTTTATACCTCCCTAGTGCTAGGATTAAAGGCATGGGCTCTATTATTCTTTCAGACTGATTCACTCTTGTGTAGCCCAGGGTGGTCTTGAACTCACAGAGATCCAACTGCCTGCCTCCAGAGTTCTGGGATTAAAGGTGTGCATCATTCATCACTGCCTGGCTCTAGGACTGTGGCTAGCTTTGTATTTTGATCTCAGTGGCTTTATTAAAACATAAATAATAAATCAGTGCATATTTTGCTCTTATTTGTCCTATCCCCCATGGCCTTATCTTCTTCCTCTACACTTCTCTACCTCCTACAAAACAGTCTTCCCTTCTACTCTCATGCCACGTGTATTCCATTACTCTTTCCTATCCCCCACTCTTCCTCTCCTTGCAGAGTTCCCGTATACCTCCACTTTCTGAATCTGCACGTGTGTGTGTGTGTGTGTGTGTGTACGAGAACTTGTGTGCACATACACATATTTATTTTCACAATGTTTATTTTTTTCATCTCTCACCTGGCAACGCATAACAGCCTACTTCCCTCTGGATGAGTGACCCAAGAGACCCTAAGCCAGAGCACTCATAGAGGAACTAACTGGTCCCAGAAGTGACCACTCATCATGGTCTGTGTGTTAGAAGTCAGTAAGTGTGATCCTTACTCAAAGGACAAGAGCTTTAAGCCCTTTTTAAAGATCCCTAATCCTTGAAGAACTAGAGCTGAATTGGCCGAGACCTCTTCTTAGGCCATTTGGGGGCTTCTGCTCCAGGATGATGTTTATTGCTGAAAAGGAATCCATTTGTCTGATCAGAGTCCAGTCATCTTGCTTCTGTTTCTCAGCCTCAACCTTTTGGGTGCTTGCATTACAGGTATGGGCTACACACTCAGCTTCTCAGAGTAAATTCTTTGTCCTCTAGGAGTTAGCTATCTAAAACAAACAACAAATAAAGAGCAAAACCAAACCCCTCATTTTTCCCCCAAACTGCTACTGAACCTAAGTGGCCTTCATGCCTTACTTAGCCTCACAAGGATCCTAGATTTTTCTTTTCCTTATTGGAGGAGTGAATAAGCCTAGGGCCCTCCCTAGGTAAACATGACACTGAGCTACACACATCATACCTAGGAGTTCATAAATAATGACCTGCAAAAATGACTTCCGCTCCTTCCTGTGTTGTCTTCTGGGGCTTATTCAGGTTTCCAAGTTCCCTCCCAGCTCTTACCCATCTCTGATCTGTAGAGCCAGCCTGTTTATGCTCCCCAACTGGATTAAACATGCAGCTGACCCAGGGACAAGAACCAATACCCTTACTCAGAGTATGGGGCTTGGAGGGAGAAGGGAGGGGACAAGAGCTCTGAATCCCAACATGATTAAAGATTAACCTTTCCCCACTCACAACAACCGCACAAATAGCCAGTTGTTTCTTTAACTGGGTCTTTTATTCTTCCTACGTTGGCAAAGGTGAAGGGGGCTTCTAGTATTGATGTCTACTCAAAGCAGAAAGGGAGGCAGTAGGAACGGAAGAGAGGGTGCTCTTCCAGCTTCAGAAAGCAGGTATATGAGAAACACATCTGCTGTTTTCTTACAAAGGGCAATGAAAATGCTTCTATCACCTAACTTGTCGATAAAATAAAATTCTGGGAAAATCTAGGGTTCTATTGTAATATTGGGAGTTAAGATAGGTCATCTTTAATCGACATGCTTGTAGGAATTTATGATTTTTTAAGAAACTTCAGTGCCCTAGAATGCAACTGTATAGCTAAATGTGTCTCCAATGACTGACTGGAGTTGTCACGACATCCTTGAAGCTAAGCATTCCAGCATCTCATTTCACAGTCATTGGCAGTGAGTATGAGCTGGCTTTTATCCAGTGCTGACAAGAGCAAGTGACAACACAGGGCAGTAATCGGAGTCCCTAACATAGAGGGCAAGTGACCAGTGTGGAGGTATTTATAAATTCTGTAAGATCCACCTTCAAAGGATTGTAGGGTTACATGCCTCTCTTAGAACTGCCCTGTTTCTAGTCAATGTTTGGGAAAGAAGGACAGAGTGTGGAGACACACAGTGTCCTCAAGTTGATTTGTTCACAGCACAAAGGGAGGGAAAGATGGGAATGACAATGAAAGGTGCCTTTTCCTTCTTCCGGCACTGTTGGTGAGCCCTGAGATGGGCAGACGTACAGTGAAATGTGCCCGCTGTTTTCTTGCCAACTGTAACTACGACATCTCCACCCAGCTGGCAAGATAGCTTAGAGGGCGGAGGCACTTGCTACCCTGCCCTTAAGTTTCATTCCAAAGAGCCACATGGTCAAAGGACAGAACTGACTGCCACAAGTTGTCCCTGTGACCTCCATAAACACTTGCACATAAATAAATGTAATAAAGTTTTAAAATGCCACTGTCATCTAACCTTAGTCTTAAGGCTATTCTGGGGCATTTGACCAGCTTTCTATTGAAATGTTAGGAGGCGGCATTACTGGCAATGAATGTTTAAATACTAGATATGCCCAGTAGGCCCAGTGCAGAAGTCACACTGATTGCATTCCTCCAATGAGAACTCAGGGCAAGAGTGAGGTGACCTTAGGGTTTCGTCAGATCTCACCTAATGACACCAGTTGAGGCCTCTACTCCAGGCAGCCCTCAGAAGGAGTAGTGGAGAATCTGAGGTCAAAGTATTATTTTTGTGTTTAGGGACTGGACACCCGCCAGCTTCAGCTCGAGCCTTCTTTCATGTCTCTGCGTCACAGGTACAATGAGGAAAACACAGCCAATCTCACAGAGTAAGAACTGCGTGCAATAAACACACAGGGAAACTCACGTTGTATGATACAGAAAGACAATATTTTAATTGGTCTGTTATATTTTTATGGGGTGATGCTCTCGCTCTACTTCCTGCGTGACCCCCCTCTTTACGGTGGTTTATCTAAAGCCAGGTCTCTACAAGCATCCACAATTCTAGTTTTTTCCCCTCCCCTAACAGCTCCTCCCTTCCTCTGAGGGCTGCGGTCCACTCCTGTCCAGTCACCTCCCAACCCATGGGTTTTACTGTTTTATTTTCATCTAAGCCTGAAGTAACCATAGAGAGCTCACATACACCAGGTACTGTGACTCATACCTGTAATACCAGCACTTGAGAGGCTGAGGCTGGAAGATTTCTGTTAAGTTGAAGTCCAACAGACTGCACTAAACAGTGATATCCTGCCTCAAAATAAAACCAAAACGCTTGGCAGCTTCAGTCCTAACCTCTAGTCTGACACGGGCCACATTTTCTTCCACCTTTTTTGCTCAAGAGAATCTACTTATTGCCCTGATAGACTCTCCACAGAGTCCTCCTTTCCTTTTCTGGCGCCATTTCTCCTGCAGAGTGGCCTTTGTCCTCCTTTCACGTCACCGAGAAGTCTGGATAGGCCTACAGCCTTGGTGCCTGGGCTATTGGTGCACATGTGTAGCCTCGAATCTCTGGTTCTCCTAATATGTTTTGGGAACTAATCAGGTAGAGCACCATTTGGGGCCGAGCATGAGTGCTATCTCTAGCAGCCCTGATAACAAGCCAACACAGCATCCAACAAACGCTTGTTCCAGTCCCGAGGCAGTCCTAACCTTGGGCGTATACGGGGTCCTACAGTGCATGATTAAAGACTTGAGCTTGAATCAATATCAATTATGTCATGAAACACGAAGTATCCTGCAAATGGTTTATTATCAAGAAGCTGAAGTCAGCATAAAAATCTCTTCCTCCATGAATAATTGTTTTATTAAATAAAATGCTCAGCTATGAACTGAAGAATTGTGAGGGGGATGTGACCGTATTAATCAGGCCTAAAACAGGTGGAACGATGTGTGTGCCAAATATTATCTTCATTTTTCAATCTTCCCCCTCTGGTAAAGTAAAAACCACCAGATACAGTGAGTGACAGTCTCAGGAAAACTAGGAGTAGAGACGCTCTCATTTTTCCCCTTAAGTTATTAAATGTCTTTTTTTCTTTTAAAGGAAGAAGATTTAAAGAATGCAATGGATAAAGAGAGACGGAAGTTGTTGATAAAACCAAAATTGTCGAGACTGCAAAGAGACATTGAAAAGGCCTCAAGAGACAAAGAAGGTGTGTGATTTCATGCCCCAGAGCCATGGCTGGCCTGGAACTCACTACACAGAGCATACCAGGCCGACCTCCCCTTGTCTCCTGTCTCTGCCCCTCATGCACTTGGGATACAAGCTTGTACCATCCCTGGCTTGTGACAATGTCCTTAGATGCAAGATAAAGGCAAATATTATGTCACACTCAGAAGCTTCACTTGGAGTTAGGGTTAGTGTGTTTTTGTGGAGTAGGGCGGGGATCCTTTAGAGAATGGCATATTCACTCAAAGTTGTGTTGAATAAAAGGAAAAAGAGTTAAGGTCAGGTGAGGGGCAGTTGGATGACTCAGTCGGCAAGGGCGCTTGCCTTGAAAACATGAGAAGGTGAGGTGAGCCCTGAAACCATGTAAAGGTGAAGAAAGAGAGCTCCATCATGGTGTGTTCTGACCTCCCCATATGCTCTGTGGCACATGTGTCCACATGTCTTACACACACACATGTGCACACACAAACTCCATTAACAATTGAAAAATCAGCTCCGAGTCAGGTGTGGGTGCCCACCCGTGTTCCCTGCACTTGGGAAGCTGAGACAGGAAGACTGCTGTGGGCTGGAATCCAGGCTGGGCTGGCTACATAGTGACTTGTATCACAAGATCACAATAAAGAAAGCAAGGAAGTATAAAGGATGCTTCAGCCAACTTATGAGAATTATAAAGGTGGTTCACTGATGCGCTTTAGAAATGTACAATTTTATTGTTTCTCAAAGTGGCTGGGATGAGAGACGATCTGTGTGACTTAAACACGGTTTGGGGGTTTCGTTTTTGTCTTTTTAATAGCATTTGAAATGTTGGGACGATTACTCACGTTAAGTCCCACACTCGGGGGTCAGAGGTGAAATAGCACTGAGATAATTCCAAGGCAGTGCAGACAACAACACAAGCACACATTTCCAATCCAGCTTCTTGGCATGGACCGCAAGACTTCTTTTGACGTAGCTAGGAAACCCAAGATAGAAAGCGCTCCAGATGTGAAAAGAACAAGGAGGAAGAACCTAGCAGGACCGTGTCAATGTGAGGAATATTGCAATGGACCAAAGGAAACTCAGAATCCTATTCTGAAAAGCCGTGTCCGATCCTTTAAGTACCAGCATTTCTCAAATTTCATCCAATAAGGGCGGCAGCAACGAACTGTATGTTCACTTATCATATCCATAGAGTAAAGCCGGGACAGCCACACAGGGAAGCCTCTCCCCCACCGCCCACCCCCGCACTCCCACCGCGTTTAGGAAGTCCCACGCGTATCACTTGCAGCCTTCAGGATCTCTTCAAAGGGGACTGTTGAGGGCTATGCCCCACCAGGACTGGGTGGAAGGTGACCTAGAACGTGGTTTGTTTTCAGGCCTGGAACAGAAGCTCAAGACACTGTCCAGCAACTCCTCCTTCTCTGATGCCAAGAGCCAGAAGGATGCAGAGGCCTTAATGGACGAGGTAAATATTTGCGGAGTGCATTTCCTGACGAAAGGGTTATTTTTGGCGTATCTATTTTTCAGCCCACTTAACCCTGCTTGCCGCTCCTTCTTCCTGCATCAGAACAATTGACTGCTCGGAGAGCTGGGGCAACCGGCTCCTCCACAGCTTGTTTGTTGAGGGGGGGGGCTCCTACCACCTAGAAATGTTTACTTTCTGTAAAGGAGACGCAATTGTGTTCTAAATAGAAGTCTCCAAAATAGATGCATTCTTTAGTGAAATCATCGGCACTTCGACCCTGACAAGTCGCTGAAATCACCAAATCACTGGGTTGCCATTCACGGAAGCTGATCCTTGAATTTAGCTTTGCTGGTCATAGAAACCAAGGATATTACTGTTCTCATCTGCAAAATGGGAATATGGATACTATACCATAGAGCTTTTTGAGGATGCACTGTTGTCAAGAAAATGCCAGCACAGTGCTCAGAGAAGGAACTCAAAATCTGCCTTTTATGGCGGTGGGATAGTCCACACACATAGCGGTTCCAGTTTTTCACTTTCAGAACAATGTCCTGTAAATTATGAGGGAATGTCTTCACTCTATTACGAAACAGTCTTTGTACCGGGTGATTTTCGCCCAGTGTAAGCTAATATAAGATTCTGAGCACGTCTTAGGTCTGCCAGCCTAAGTGGGGCTATTCAGTGGGTAGGATGTAATATATGACCTCTCAGCTAACATTGGACATATCAGGATGCAGCATCACTGCGTGGAGGCACAGCTAACATTGTTAATAAGACTCTGCTTTCCATTCTACTTTCCAGCTGGAGAGCTGACGTCAGAGTCCTCCGAAAACAAGAAAAAGATAGGGCTATAATCAGGAAGAGGGCATGGGGTGTGGCAGAGGAGGGCACGGGGTGTGGCAAAGGCCTCTGAGGAAGCAGGGAGCTATTTTAGAAGGAAAATTGGAGGGAGTGGAGTGGGAAGGTGCTGGGAGGTTTGTGCAGTGGTTTGAGTGGTGAGAAGTAGGCTCCTGCTGATACAAGATTCCGGAAGAACGGATGTTTTAGTAATATATTGAAGGAAACAGGAATTGGGAGAACTTTCTTTACCTAACCTAACGCTCCTAATTCTGCCCAACTTGGGAGTTTCAGTAATGGTTTGGCTCTTTGTTTTATACTCAAATACCCTGGATTACTATTTAAAAGTTTTTTCCAGTTTTGAGGAGCAGGGTTACTAAACTTTTCTTGGCAATATAAGACGGGCCTTTTTAAATAAAAGCAAACACAACTTGCACAAATTTTGGTGGGATGTACTCAATTCCTTAAAACTCTGACTGGTGACTCTAAGAGTAATCAACACTTATTTCCTTTCTTGTTCCTGGGGGAGGGTTGTCCAAAGTTGTTCATCATCACAGACTACCTAGAAACTTACCTAACTAGTTTTCTTTGCCCACACCAAGACTTTCCCTCTCCCTTGTGTTTTTGATTTTTAATTTTTTTTTTTTTTTTTTGGTTTTACGAGACAGGGTTTCTCTGTATTCTTTTGGAGGCTGTCGGTCCAGCCTAGCCTCGAACTTACAGAAATCCGCCTGCCTCTGCCTCCCGAGTGCTGGGACTAAAGGTGTGCGCCACCACCGCCAGGCTTTCCCTCTCCCTTGTGTTAAGAGTCTTATCCTTTCACTGTTGTTCATGTGTATTGGTCTGTGAGCTGAGTGTGTATGTTTCTAGAACTGTCTACCTTCGAAAGGTACCCTGAGATTCCTTTATTCACCCAGCTCTGCCTCGTTCTCTTGAAATTTCCTTACACAGCCATATGATTTGTCCACAGACCAGTTTGAAACTAGACCTTTTGCAAGCAAACTCCTACAAACTGTCATCAGTGTTAGCAGACCTGGAGCAAAGGCCGAAGCCCAGCCATCCCTGTAGCACCTGCATCTTCAAGTGGAAAGAAAAGGTAACGCTGAAATTGGTTGCAGTGTCTTTACTGGGCTTGCCAGGCAGAAGGGCTTAACAACAGCACAAGACAGAAAGCCCACCCTGTGCCCCAGGTTCTTACGCCGGTGACAAAGATCAACTTACTTTTGTCCCTGTTGAACACATTGACACTAAACCCAACTAAACGCATCCTTTGGAATGAGACTAGGTCACTCAAGTGAAGAAGTCAGCGTTTCTTCTCTCTTCATACCTTAACTTTAGGTTTGCAAGGTTCGTTGTAAACATTTCTACTAACTTGCAGTTTTGGTATTCCACAGACCTAAACTGTAGGGCCTTTTGTTTTGCTTTTTGTTTCTCTGTGTAGCAGCCCTACCTGTCCTGGCACTCGCTCTGTAGACCAGGCTGGCAGAGATCCTCCTGCCTCTGTAAGATCTTATGATGGGTATCAGGTTCATCTTAGCACAGTGTAAATGTACCCCACGGTGCAGTTTAATGCAGTTTATAGTGTGCATACACCACACACACAGGCATCTGTGCAGCGCTATACTCTGGAAACTGTAGTGTAGACAGCTATTGCTTGTAGCTAGTTTCATTACATTCAGAATCAGGAAGTATAACCAAACATCCAGCAGCAAAGGGATAGTTTTCTTTCTGAGAAGAGTTATAAGTTCTAAAATGGTCTCAATCCTTTTATTGGATGCCTTTTAAACTTGGACTTCCAGAAGTATTGCTGTGAACACATCTATTAGGCCCAGGCATATAGGTCCAAATTGGAAATGCAGGTATAACACACAGTAATCATCTCATTCTGAAAATACTTTACCTTTGGAACAAGAAAGCTGAAACACAGAAGGTCTTAGAAGTATTTTGATTATTTAATGCATCATCCCCATTTATACATGTACACACACACACCCACACACCAAGGAATTGACATACAAAAAACGAAGATTATTTATTACATGCTTATTGAAAATGACTTTCTTCTTATAAAACCTGCACAGGAGCACTCTCACACTTATGTAAGAATATCCCGGCCTCTCTTGACGAAGAGATTGGAGAAAGTTGTGAACAAGGCACCTTCTGGTGGGCAGAACAGCCCCAGCTCTTCACCTTCAGGTAATTCAGGGCCCCAAATCATTGGGGGCGTGTCCTCTGGGTAAAGTTCATTGTTATATTTAAATGGTTTCTAAGCTACATTTACCTATGTTTACTAAAAAGAAATTATCTCTCAGTTGAGAGTGATGAATTTATTAGAGACTGAAGTTTTGTGTACAACTGTAGAAAAAAAGGTAGGAAGGAATCAAGAAATAGTACAGGCTGGGAAAATCATTTTATAACATGAGAAATTATGCATGCACATGTACACATACACACAGGTCATTGTCCTCCAGCTATATAACATAATATCAGTTCTCCAGTTCCTTTTGTATTAAAAATGAACCAAAAAGAGTTTTAATAAAACCCAAGACATTGAGGTCCACACAATTTACTCAAGTCACCTGGGAATTTTTTGAGAAACAGTTCCCAAATAAACAAGGGATAATGATATACGTACACTCCAAATAGTCCCTATCTCTACCTGAATGACAAAGCTGATGTGTTTTAAAAAGAAAAATGCAGCTACCACACACATTACCTAATGATATCAACCATGTTCACATAGAAAGCAAATAATTTTAAATTGCCATCGTTATTAGTACAATAACAGTAATCTGGGTCTTGGCTATGTAATATGCATAGTTTATACACATGTTGGATATATTATAGATACTTATTGAACCAAAAAATGAATATTGGATAAAATAAAAAACCTTTTGAGAAAATTTAAACCATGTACCACACTGTTAGCAAAGACTTTCTGATTGTGTTCATTTTGCCTATTGAGTCACCATGGTAACTACAATTTCATCCCAACCTCTAGCCTCTGTGTCCCAAGTCACCAACCATCTTTGCAAGGCCTTGTACACTTTCCAAGCCAGGCAAGACGATGAGTTGAATTTGGAAAAAGGTAACACTTGTTCTCAAATGTTTTAATTGTTTTTTTCATGTTGGGATGCTTCCTTTGAATAAAACCCTGATTTACCTGGACAGCATTAAGATGTTCTTGGACAAATGAGGTTTACAGTCTTTCTTCTTAGATAAAGCACATGAAACTAAGGCTCATGCGGTGACAGCTAATAGCCATCTCATATTTCTATGGATGTGTCAGGCATGTGTGTGTTGACAGCATACCATTCAATTACTACTCACAGAACCCACTGAGACAGCCATTATTTGGTCCTGTTTTATAGCTGGGAAGAATGACACAGAGAAAAGTTCAGTACTTTGACTAAAATCACAAGCAGGAGCAGTGCAGGATTTGCACTCAGAACTCAGCCATGCCCTTAAGCCAAACTGCTACACTGGGGCAGAATGCCACTAATAGGAATTCATTGGAGATAGAGCTCCACCGGTTTGTGTTTCAGATGGTAGAGTTGCAGAAAAGTGATGCCTTCCTTATTATGACAGAAAATTCTAGAATCTGGGTCCATTGATGCCCAGATTAATGTTTGTTCCTCTACATCTCAGAAAAGAACCCAGAGCCACTGTAAAGCGTCAGATCCCTTGTTTGTGTCAGAATATTTCCCATGGGAGTATTTTTCAGTGGATTATATAAACTAACATTCTTAAATCAGCATAAATGTCCAGCCTCCACTTTCTGCATATCTTGATAGTTGGATGTTCAAGCTAAGGCAGAGACCTAGAAATGTGATCATGAAAAAGAATTGTGCCATAAGAGAAAGCTTAGTATCCATGGCCAGGATATGGCTTCCAGAACAACAGAAAATCAAGATGGATTCTGTAGCAATGACAGCTAACAGTCACTCCATGTTTCTTTTCTTGTTTTGGTTTTTCAAGACAGGTTTGCTCTGTGTAACAGCCCTGGCTGTCTTTGTAGACCAGGCTGGCCTCAAACTCAGAGAGATCTTCCTGCCTCTGCCTCCTGAAAGCTGAGATTAGTGTACTGCTACTGCTCAGCTAGAGGGAACTTTCTAATTATCACAGGCTAGTCAGATTTCTCCTGGAAATCACTTCTCCTTTTTTATGAGTGAAAAAAATGCCTTTCTCAGAGGCCACTCAAGAAATCAAGGGTTCCGAGATTAAGTTTCAAAGTTTACATTAAACAATTATCCTGTTTGTATCAGTTTTCTATTGGTTGCAAAGCGCACCTATGTTCATATTCTAAGTAGTTCTTCTCAATGAAACACAACACAGAGGCTGGGGGAAGGTAACAATAATATTTGAAGGCATTTGTTTAAATTTCATCAAACAACCTAGTGACCCCAGTAAATTCTTGAGAGAGAGAGAGAGAGAGAGAGAGAGAGAGAGAGAGAGAGAGAGAGAGAGAGAGAGAGAGAGAACTCAAAATCAGAAAGAGCTCCCACAAGAAAAAAGAGAAAATCACAACTGGGAAGAAAGGACGGTAGCCATTCCCTGTCCCTTCAGAACAGGACTGAGCAGGGACGAGTAAACAAGACAAATGTGAGAACGAGCTAAGTGAAAGCAGATGTTGGATCTTGAAGTGGGTGTCTCTACTTTGATGTATGGGAAGCAGCCTGTTAGGCAGCTTCTCGATGCTGTGGCAAAATACCTGAGAAAAACAGCTGATGAGAAGAAATGGTTATCCTGGCTCCTGGCCTCCAAGGTTTCAATTTGTTTGGTTGTCTTTCAGCTCTGTGGAGAAGCTGAAAATTTTATAGTTGAAGGTTGTATCAAGGGAGGGAAGCTGCTCAATCCTTAATAGGATGGAAGGAAGGGGAAAAGAGGAACAAGCCCTTCGGTGACCTTCTTCCTGCAAACAGATCTTTGAATAGGTCATTCATTACAAACGCATTAATGAAGTCAGCAGCCCTAGTATCCAATTATCTCTCAACAACACCACTGTCTGGGGACTAAACCTTCAACACACAGGCTTTAGGGGACACTTCATATACAAACAATATGCCCAGAGAAAAAGAACTCGTTCAAGTTGGAGGCTTGCTGGGCCATCCATCAAGTTTACAGTTGCTAAGATCATGGTGACATTTGTAAAATGCAACAGAAAGTTGCACTACAACTGTATTAGGAGTTTGGCCTTACTTATTTCCTTCAAATTATTATCTCCAAATTGATGTTTTACTATTAAAGTTGTCTAAATGAATGAATGGGGGGGGGCTAGATTTCTATGTGAAACTGCCAAAAGACTGAGTCCAAATGTGACATAGGGAGTTATCACAATTTCAAGAAGAAAAAAAAAACATTAATAGAAACACACTTCCAATGCCAATGAAATACTCTAAACTCTCATGACCACCAATATATATAACCCTTAAGGAATGGACAGCAAGAAAGAGTTTGCCGACAACCCATCCACTGTATATGAATTGAGCCACCTGTGCAATTGTACCATGATTCTGGTATTATGTCACTCTCTTTAGCATTCTCTGTATTGCTGCTATTTCATGCAAAGTGCTCAGTAAATTTGGCTTCATCTGAATCAAACGCAAAAAGTGATGTTACCAAGTACTCTCTTGGTTGGGTTCAGAACGCTCTTCGAAACTCTTACCAACTTTTGCTTGGCATGTGCTCAAGTTGCACAGAACCATCTGTCTAACTCAGCGTGTGTCCTCGCAGGAGACATTGTGACCCTACACGAGAAGAAAGAAGAAGGATGGTGGTTCGGCTCTTTGAATGGGAAGAAAGGCCATTTTCCTGCTGCCTATGTGGAGGAGCTGCCTTTAAAGGCTGGAAGCCCAGCTACGCAGTCATAAGACTGGACAGATGGGTGGCGGCCTTACATATTCTGTAAACTATGTGATGCAAATAAATAGGAACAGTCATCATCTTTGCAAGTGTTTCTTATACAGTGGGTGGTAGAGACCTACCTGCATTTCACAGTGCTCTATAACCAGGGTTGTTAGCTCAAAACAGAGTCAAATAAAAGACAATTGGATTGAATGGAGCACAGAAGTTATGGGTTCCTAGAGTTCCTAAAATCCAAAACCCTGCAGATGATCCACTCAGGACAACATGGAGATGGTTACCCCGAATGACGTCAGTCACTTGCCAGAAGTCACGGAAGTACACAATAATTAAGATTTAGATGCCTCTTTAGCTTTGAGTGGCAACAAGACACAACAGGCCTATGAGGTGTCAAGCAAAGCCTGGGAAATAAGAAAAAAACACAGACCAAAGCCAAAACTGGTAGTGACAGATAAGCAGGATACAATGTAACGGGCATGGAAGCAGAATAAAGTATCAGGAGCCAAGCCCAAAGTCCACTGGGTTGGGGGTGGGAACAGGGGTGAGACAAGAAGTCTAGACCCTCAGGAGAGGATTTTAGGGCAGAATGAAGTGTCAACCAGAGCCCATGACTTTCTGAGGTAGAGACTTCTCAGGCCCTGCCCATCACAAACAGCTCTTGGAGTGAGGTCAAATGCAAGCCAGAGATGGCTTCGGATCTGGGGAAAAGCAAATAGGAAGTGGTATGTGAAACTTCATGCTTTCTTTCTTGTATGGGAACTTCTTTTGTCCATTGGGAAACCAGGTCATGGTGAAAGGAATACCCTATGCAGCTTCCTACTGAAAGGGACTCAATACCAAAAAGAACTTAGCTGGAGTAGAAAGTGGGACCCAACACTGAAATGGAACTTTTGTTGTTATGTGGTGTGTGTGTGTGTGTGTGTGTGTGTGTGTGTGTGTGTGTGTGTGTGTGTGTGTGTGTGTGTGCTGAGACAGAATCTCATTATGTAGCCCTGGAACTCACTATGCAGACCAGGTTGGTCTTGAACTTGTAGAGATCTGCCTCCTTCTGATTCCACTTCCCAAAAGGGACATTTGTGCAGTTTCCTGAAACGGAGATCACACACTCTAGTGAATGAAAGTCATGATGTTGATGGAGAGACTCAGACATCTCACTTTTCTGCCATATAGAATATCCTTTTAAAGCATCCATATTTGCATTTGTTAAAATCCTCTCACTACCCTCCTGTGCCTTCCTTTTCCTTTCATTGGCAAATTTTTAATAGGGGTATTTTCAAATTGGTGAACATCAATGGTTAATGTGTTATTGAATTCCTATCTAACACATAACTAACACAATATTTGATACAGATAGCAAACCTCAAGGAATTCAAGTAAAATTTATTATATGCAACATAACATAAAACCTAGAAAAACAGCATGAGATTGTTCTTTGTTTGTTAGTTGGTTTTTGAAAATTTATCATTCAAAAAACTTGCAAGTAAATAAAAACATCATGCACAAAAATTAGCCAGACCCAAATCTGTATAACTCAACAGCTAGGCATTCAGAATGGAGGTCGTGAAGGTTCACGTTAAATTTTACATTTTCACTATCAAGTATGTTTTATGCACTTATCCACCACCCAAAACAAAAAGCCCATGACAGAGTTAGAACTAGGAAACAATTAGCTTTATGTCCTGTTTCATTACTCATATCCATTCCCTGAATTCAGTCCTTCCATTCCCTTGTATTTAACACATCTTACAGTATACTGTGAAGAGAACAAGAAACTGTCCAAACTTTTATCCTAATGGGTCGTTAGTGACAGCTTCAGCATTTAGACAGTTGGTAGGCCACCAGACAACAGAGTTTGAATTTATATTTCCTTTGCATCCTACTTCACTCTACTGAGCTTTTTAAAAATTTTTTTATTTATTATGTATACAGTGTTCTGTAAGCATGTATCCCTACAGGTCAGAAGAGGGCACAAGATCTCATTATAGATGGTTGTGAGCCATCATGCGGTTGCTGGGAATTGAACTCAGGACCTCTGGAAGACCAGCCAGTGTTAGCCGCTGAGCCATCTCTCCAGCCCCACTCTACTGAGCTTTGATGGGACAAAATAAGTGTGTAGCAATTGATTGCAGGCTAGACTATTTTGTACATAGGGAGTAATGATTTGGTTTGGGATGAAATATTCAGAAAGGGGCCTTTCTTCGTATATCTGTAGTGCTTTGTCAGAAAGCAAATGGTTTTCTTCTTTGGGAATGCTCCTGAAATGCTATTGCATCTGGGATATGCAATTTTTTAATTCCCCCGTTCCTTTAGCAAATTCCCTTTCCTCTGGCTTTTTCAAGAGTACGCTGCAAACGGCCTGAGGAAGAGTAGAGTGTCCTGGGACCCAAAGTGAAGAGACTGAGTTCCTCATGCCATGGTACCTAACTCGTCGGGTCCTATACCTCTCTGGGCTCAGCTTCCTCATCAGCACGTATCAGGAAAGATAGGTGCTCCGATCTACCGTCACAGCTTCTCATTTTAAGTCTAGTGATCTGAGATTCAAGTCATGCTTATAGAATCTGACAGATGAAATGTGTGTAAGTTTCAAGGAAATACTGCAAGGTATGTGCAAGTCTGGGTTCAAGCTGTTCCTTCCAAATACTATAGTTGTAAACTAAATAAAATACAAATATAGTTTGTGATGGCAGACCTATTTCAATATAGGTCTACCTATACTGCAGGGCAAGAATTTCCAGTCAGGCAGATTGGGTGGAACTCTTAGATTTAGTATGAAATTAAGACTGGATTAGGTGAAAATTTACATGCAAGTCATTTACATAGAATACAGTATTTTTAATATTAATGCTCTTAAACTATGAACTAGGCTTTTAATAATTATATTCCACTAAGCAGTGGAATATATGCACATATTTCATATTTCATAAGTTTTTAGTACTGCTAATAACCTGAAATATGGGTCACAGAAACCATAGCCAGCTCTTTACTGATCATAGATTTTATTCTATATGCTCTCCTTAATAACAGAGCAAAAGCTGATGTGTCTACCATGTCACCGAACATAAAAATACACTAATTTGTTTCTTTCTCACATTTTCCATGACACACAATTAATATTCATAACGGCAAAAGGAATTTTAATCACTTAAAATGCTTTATGGCCCATCAAAAATGATGTCATACTCAATTTGGAGTACATTTTATTGTATAGGACTATAAGCCTTTAATACTTTAAGGACAGCTTAGTTATATTCCTCACCAACATGAAGTTACTCCTTCTCAGTGCCTTGATGATCTGGAGGGCTAACAAGTTTGATGAGAACAATAGAAGAGCATTGGGATCAAAATAGAACACCTATTGTCTTCATGCAATTCATGTGGGGGAATGTAAAAGTCAGAGGAGAGGGAGAGAGGGACAAGAAGGCGGGATTCAGACTTGGACCAGAGTGTGGGAACACAGCAGAGGGCAGGGACCTTTTGTACAACTTCTTTTTTTTTTTTTTTTTTTTTCTCTCTCTGTAGAGCCCTGAGCGGATGCTCCGTTTGATAGCCTGGAGACTTCTCAGCCACCCAGGTTCTGAAGTCAGCTGCTTCATCATTTTAATACAATTTCCTAACAATTAGACACAGTGCTATATTCAACACAGTTTACTTTGTTTTTGTTGGTGTTTTGGGTTTTTTGAGACAAAGGTTTCTCTGTGTAGCCCTGGAACTTGAGATGTATCACGACTGGCCTCAAACTAAGAGATCTGTTGACCTCTGACTCCAACTACTAAAGGTGTGTGCCACCACCACCCAGCACTTAACTATTATTTAGCTACAGAAATGCAAAAGTCCAAATATGTTTGAATCTGTTGACAACTTTGTGGTCACATAAACCCACATGATGTAGTCAATGCAGAGCTCACAGATTCAGGTGTCATCTGAGTGTGTCACTTGAAGCTATGAAATTTTTATATTTCATTTCTTACCTGCAGAATAGGGTACCAATGGCATCTATTTCACAAGTTGGAAGACGACTAATAAGCAGATGTACAGCAAGGGCTTGGAAATACTGGGCTCACAGCAATTGCTAAAAAGTATTCACTAATTTGCTTTGTAATCAACTGGTATTTTGTTATGCCAAGTACCTAAGCTCTTTCTCTGTTCAGAGAACTATTAATTTCCCACCAGTGGTGGTTTGGATGCCAGAGGTCCCAGTTGCAGTGTTAATCATCCATAGTCAACAAGTCTAAAAAATTAAATGGAAAATTCCAGAAGTAAAAATTCCTACATTTTTAAATTGTATACTGTTGTTGACTAGTGGAGTGTGACAAAATGTGGCACTACAATGTAAATTCTTGTTCAGCATATTCACAGTGGACATAATACCCACATTAGCCGACTGATAACTATCTTAGATATCATGAACTATTAGATTATTTCAGTGTTTGTATTTGAGTAATCTTTAATGATTTGTCACTATTACAATTGCTCTATTTTGCTGAAAGTTACTATGGATGACTCATTTTGATTGTCAACATAAATTCAGAGATGCCTAAGGGGAGATGGTACATTAGCCTAGGGTACTTCCCAAGAGGATAGAATGTGGAAGAGTTCTGGAAAGACTCACTTTGAATAGGGGAAGCTAGTACCATCCATCATAGAGGACCTGGATGGAACAAAAGTAGGAAAAGAGAAAGCCAGCAGTGAGTTCAAGTGTCATTCTCCCTAAGTGCATCTGATGCTGCTGCTGTCACTACCCATGGGCAGTAACCAATCAATGGAGACTCACATCAGTGGCTCTCTAGCTTCCCAGCCTTCAGTCTTAGATTGGTACTGTGTCGCTGGTCTCCCCTTTTCTGGGGTTTCAAGTTTCATGGACTGAGGACTGAGGACTGAGGAACTACTGAGTTCCTGGCATCTCCTGTAGGCACACAGGTCTTGATGGACTATTCTGTCTCAAATCATGTAAGCCAACCAAGTAAATCTCTTTTTCATAACTATGTAGTATATTGTTTTTGTTCTTCTAAAGGACCAAAATATAGTTATTGTTGTTAATCTCTTACTGTATTTAACTTACAAAGATTAATGAATTCTAAGGTTATATACTTCATTTAAAAGTTTTAAGTTGTGTGCATGCATGCAGGCACACATGCCATGGCATGGACCAAAGAGGAAAAGGGAGTCAGTTTCCTCATAATATGTGGGTCATCAAACTAAACCTGGGTCATCAGGCTTGGAGACAGTATTTTTACCCAGTGAATTATCTCACCAATTTTTGCTTTAGTTTATAGGGTGTGCTTTACTTATCAATTTCCCTCTAAGATTTTAATGAGAATTATTACAGAAATACACCCGTGAGGGAGGAAACCATTTCCCTTCAAGTCTCATAAATGCATACTGAAGAGACAGTTACAAAGACTGGTTGACAAGAGAAAACTAAATGAATTTATTAACACATGCATGTACACTGTACAGGAGAACCCAAACAGAACTCCAAACAGGCTTAGAACTCACATTTACAGAGCATCTTCAACAGAGAACAGTTGGAGTTTACAGAGGTAACAAGACAGGCAACAGGTCTGGCTTTTGGCTTTCAGAGATGGGGAATTATAGAGAATAAATTTACGGGAATAAGTTAATGAAGCAAGTTTGTCCATTTCTCCCAGGCCAAGTCTGAAATGGTAGGAGATCTCTTTAGTGGTTAACTTCAATCTTTCATTGTGGGTATGGGGTTAGAAACCTTTATCATTTTAGGTCCATGTTTAGGCAAATTGAGGGAAGGCACAGCAGTTTTCTAACTCTGCTGCTGTTTAACTGTTTTTGTTAAGGGTTATGTCAAAGGTGCATGTTTTGGGATGACATATTCTAGTTTCCTTCAGACCACACAAAAAACTGAAGAACAAGAGGGACAAGAGATGAAAATTCTTTTAGACTATATACAATAATGAAGTAGAACAAAATGCCACTTACAATTTGTATATCAGTTATAAACCGTGGCTATAAAAGCTTTCCGAACATTAGCAAGAAATGCTGAAAAATTGTTGGTCTTCCTGACTTTCTCCTGAAATTCTGCTAGGCACTCAAGATGAGGTGAGCAGTCAGACACTGGAAGAAAGAAGGAGATACTTTAAATGAGGGGCTCTCTGTGCGTGTGGAGAAGTATTTCTAATGTAGGCTCTAAGCTGGTCTCAATCACCATTATACTTTACTGGAATGCTCTGAGCATAAACTAATACACATGACTTCAGTTACCTTTAGCCCTTTCCTTAACCCTAAGTATTCAACTGTAAGTACCACAATCCCACTGTGAATCTAAGCAAGGGACTGAGAGCTGCATGATCCCAAGGCCATTCCCATCATTTTCATATATATATTTCAACTATTAAAAGACATTTTCTGTACAAAAGCACAGCTTTGAATGACAATCCTTTTCTTCTTTTTCCTTTCTTTTTTTGAGACAAGGTCTCACTATATAGGTGTGGCTGGCCTGGAACTCTTTATGTAGACCATGAACTCATGAGACTCAGCTGCTTCTGCCTCTTAAGTGATCAGATTAAAGGCAAGAGCAAGCATACCTGGCCTCGATGGAAATTCTTAATAATTTATGATTTTTGAAAGGAATATTCAAGATTTTAAAAATCTTTTTTTTTAATTTTTAAAACAATCTTATTTTACATACCAACCCCAGTTCCCTTTCCCTCCCATCCTCTTACTTCCACCTGCCATTTCCCCAACCCATCCCCCATTCACTCCTCAGAGAGCAGGAGGCCTCCCCATGAGGGAAATCATCAAAGTCTGTCACATCATTTGGGGCAGGACCAAGGCCCTCCCTGCTGTATCTAGGCTGAGTAAGCTATCCCTCCATAGGGAATGGGCTCCAAAAAGTCAGCTCATGAACTAGGGATAGTTACTGGTTACATTGCCAGCAGCCTCATAAACTGCCCAAGCAATATCCAAGATTTTTACAAGTGCAATGGAAGTCAATGGAAAACATGGTTACTGTTCCAAGAGTGGTATCTGCAGAGTTCACTAATTAAATGAGACAAAATCACAAGTTACAAAGATCCTCATGTCAGCTGACATGTTGGTAGAACAGAGCAAATCTCCAGTGTGAGTTGCCAACAGAATGATACAGCTCTTTCTACCATTAACCATCTCCTTTGCTCAGGAGGAAGAACTTGACCATATTGCTTTCCGGCTTTCAGAGGGTTTGCTTGGGCAGCACAACTGAGAAACAGCAGACTACTTGGTTCAAAATGTATTCTGTAAGTGTTGTTTTAATACACTATCAAACACTGTGTCTTTCCTGTTGCTATGATAACTCTGATAAAAGCAAAGTAAGAGCTCACAGTTCAAAGGTCAATCAAGCATGGTGGGGAAGTCAAGGCAGCAGGAGCTTGTAGCAGCTGGTCCCCTGGCACCCATAGTCAGGAAGTGAAGAGCAACGTGCCCATGTTCCTGTTCAGCTCCCTTTTTCTATGTCTACAGCTCAGGGTCCTAGCCAGGAAGCAGCACCACTTACCATAAGGTCTTCCTGCCTCAATTAACACAAGATAATGAGTGATTCACAGTATTCAGTGACTCTAGACTGTGCCAAGTTGACAATTCACATACAGACTATGTACTAATAATTTACAATTTAAGAGAAAATTGGAAAACTAGGGAAGAAGTTTTGGGCGCTCACTTGATTAAAAGACAATTACTAAAGAGGAAATTCTCAAATATTTTGTGGATGAGGATTCTCCAAATCTGAGTCCTATAGGATGACAGTGAATCACCAGGGCCCCAGAGCCAAACAGCACCCTGAGTATCTATCTGACAGCTATACAAGCATTAAAGTGATATCCCAGGTGAGAATCATTTTTATGAACGCCAACAAATTAACATGTACTTTATGTAAGTACTAGAAGAATTAAGAAGGTACAAACATACTTCGACCTTAGTGTTCACACTATTAGCAGTCACAAACATTCCCTATAAATCAAAGGCTTTCTGACCTGCTGCAGAAGCAGTAACTAACCCACACTGTGAATATGTGAGGCTTTTCAGGATGAAACAGTCTTTTAAAAAAATTATTTTGAGGAAAGTAAATTACCACACTTTGATTCTTTTACACAAAGTGACAATGACTAAATTATTCATACTACCAGTCATGGTTTTAGATTTAAGTTCTCTGGAAGGGTATTCAAATTTACATATGAACTACAATGAACTTTTGTCAATTTTTTCAACCCCCATGATTCTGTGTCATCCTGGAGAGGCTTTACTTATTAGGGCCCCTAAATACACCTACAAGGCAGAACTACTCTCACATCCTTTAGAGGACAGTACCTCAAGAAGAAACACTGGAAAGGAAATAGCTTGTGCAAACACTACTTTCCTTATTCTATGAGTCAAAGACAGTTGAGGGTACTGATCTTAAACACAAGTAAGAGACAGGAATACATACCTTCATAATCCCTAGCTTCATTTAAGCTTAGGGAAAACATATATGGGCTCTCAGGATTCTTAGGGTCAATACTAGTGAATATAAACTGCAATTTATCACCTAAAGAAAGAGAGTAAGCCATTTAACATGAGAATACTTAGAATGCCAAGGCTCTTGGTGGAGACACACACACACACACACACACACACACACACACACACACACACACACACCTGCCCCTTCTTTGGTCATTATGTGCACCGCTGTGTATCTACTTAACCAGTATCTTCAAATATAGAACTTACAAGTTAGTTTAAATGACATTAAAAGTAGACAACAAAGGGAGAACAGAAAAGGTAGACATTAACTGACAGTAACCTCTTTTTTTCCTTCAAGTGACATTATAAAAAAAATGAAGAAGCTCACAAAATTGGGGAAAGTATTTGTAAATCAAATATTCACTAAGGCTTGAAAACAAGGAATACACTTAAAAACTCCTACAACTTGAAAACACAAAAGCAGAGATTTAAGCAGGCCACTGTAACCAGAAGTGGAAACAATCCAGTGTCAGCTCTCCCCCTTGTAGATGAACAGTTAAACAAAACATTGTACATACATATGTACACTATACACATATATGGACATATATACATACACACAAACAGTGCCCAGACACAAAAAGGAATGAACTTCTCATACATAACTACAGTATGGACAAACCTTGGAAATATAATGCTAAGATGCAAAAGAACAAATATTATATCATTTGATTCAACAATGCAAAAGACTAGAATAGATAAGATAAATTCACAGAAACAACAAAAAAAATAAAAAAATTCTGTCTGGGGTGATAAAAAATAATAGAAATCCATAGTGGTTGGCGATGGTTACACAACACTTTGAGGTAATTAATTATGAATTATATACTTTAACATGATTAAAAAAGCTTAGTTTTAATTAATTAATTTATTTTTATTTTATGTGCATTGGTGTCTGTGTGAGGCTGTAAGATCTTGAAGGTACGGATAAATTGTGAGCTGCCATATGAGTGCTGGGAATTGAATCCGGGTCCCTGGAAAAGCAGTCAGTGCTCTTAACTGCCAAGCCATCTCTCTGGCCCCCAATAAACAGCTTAGTTTTACGTTATATGCATCTTACTACAATAAAATCCTATTGTTAAATGAAATTCATTTTATATTTTTCAAGTTAGTTATCTAAAAATACCCTGAAATGCTTCCAAATGCCTAGCTGCTACAACATATAAATTCACATACATTTTAGTTTCTTCTATAGCATAATAAATTAAGCAATCTTATTTAAAGTTCTTAGTTATAAAAGGAAATCTTCAGAAGCTTAAGAAAGACTTATCTTACATTCAAATTTAAAATGAAGTAACTGTCAGTACACCAGACTTTAGACAGTTAATAGTACTGGGAAGGATGTGCATGCCAAGGAAAGATTTGGTAATATACTCAGTTAAACAAAATGAAGAGTTCAATTTGGGGTTTTCTCTTCCCCTGAGTACACAGAGGAGGGTACTTCTCTTAGAGTCATCAATAGAGTTTTTGTGACCATTTGTGGGTTGGTACTTTCCCCTGCCAGGGCACCAAGCAGTCTATCAGCTGTGCAGTGGACACAGCTTGTCACCCTTTTATTTCAGTTCTGATGCTCTCTTCAGGACAGCAGGTTGTTACCATTCATTCCTCTGCTTATCATCCATTGACTGCTTAAGCAGCTTTCAGTTTATAATAAAGGATGCTACATGGTTGCAAACACACACTGTGCCCTTCCCACCATCATAATCACACAATAACCATAAATAAAACAGCTAAAGGAGAAGGAGGGTGTCCAGAAATGGCTCAGCAGGGAAGGGCACTTGCCACTAAGCATAATGACCTGAAATCAGTACCCAGAACCCACATGATGGAAGAACTGATTCTCCCAAGCTGCTCTCTGACCTCCAAAGATCGCAATGGCACACATGCACGCACACAAATGGCACACCCATACACCCAATAAATGACTTTAAAATGCAATAAATAAAATATACAAACTTATCTATCATAAGTATGCACATGCAGGAGAAATAGACATAGGACTCACAACTAACTGGTTCAGGCATCTAATACATGTCTTAAAATATATTCTCTATGAATTAAGGAAGACCAGTATATAAACTGAGTCCTCTCAGTGACTCCCCAAGCCTTATCTTGGGAAGCTCCCAAATCCTATCCATTATAACCAATTAACATATATGTATATAGTAGCTATAAAAATACTCATGTGCTTTTTAATATAGTAATTCCCCTCTGAGAAAGGATCCTCCCAAGGGACAAAGTCTATGAACTATTTCTAAAGCTAGAAAACAGATATAACCCAATTGCTCATAACAATCAAATTGATAAAAGATAGAATAAATCACACTACATTAATTGAATGAGTAATTATACCAGCATTCACAAATCACCATTCTTAAGGCAACTGGAGATGACACAAATGCCACTGAAAACCAAGAACAATAAATATTTGCATGGTTTTTTGCTGTTGTTTTGACAACCATATTTTCATTAGAATCCTATGTACTTACATTTAGAGGACTAGAAAGGTGGACATTGGCCTATTTTCTAAAAATCTAATGGTGTGCTTACTAGCTTATTTGAAAATATTTAGATTCTTCTCTAGATATCCTTTTTCTAATCTTCTACATACCAGTTATAGCAATAAACTCACCATGAACCTTCCTAATTTCCAGTCCAAGGCAATCTCTGTACATGTCCGCTGATTTCTGCAGCCGTTTCAATTTCTCTTCATTAGCTTTGTTAGCAGTGGAAATGGCTACGATTTAAAAAGTGTCAAATATTTCAGGTGATTCTCAGTTTAAGGCTTGTTGAATTAATTTTAAGAAACTTGAAAACTACTAAAATATCATGCCATGCATATCAATCTATTCATATTTATTTAATTTCTAACAAATAACAAAAGGGGTTTCTGTTCACAATGAAAGATAAGATTGCTAGAGATAAGGATAATCAGGCCAGGGACTTGTATAACTAGCCTAGAAAAAGATTTCATTATTATCATTGTTGTTGTTGTTTGCGGGCTACACAAATACTAATTGCTTTATGGAAAAAACATTTTGCTCCTCTAAGCACAGCTGCTTCCCATGAGAATTCAGCCTCATTTCATGCTGGTTTACAATTATTTTAAGGTAGCACATATGTCTAACTAATAGATGGCAGATAAGTTAAATTCACAATTTAGTCTGGGATGAGAACTCTAGAAAAGAAAGCATTAACCAAACTTCTATTTTCAAGAGCTGTAAAGAGTTTGCAGGCTAGTATATTTCCTTTCTAAATAAAGCATTATTCAAATATAGAAGTTTTTACAGAACAGGGCTTTGTAGCACGAATGTTTCTAAACCAGACAGAGATACGAATCTTTTTATCCTTTTGGTTTAACACACAGACACACAGACACTTTTCATTATTTTTACCTCCTATTGCCCTGTCTCATCTTTCTCCTGCTGAAACCCTGCTTCTTCCAACAGGTGCCCTCCCCACCCCTCTCCACTTCCATGTCTTGTGTGTGCAACTCGCTGAGGCTAACTAAGTTTTCTGCAGGAGCAAAGGTTGAGTTTATTTATTGGGGCATAGCTTGTGCAACTTAACTATCAGCAGCTACACCACTGAAGACAGTAACACCCACTACCCCCAAGCCACACTGTCCTTTGAGGGTGGGATCTCATGGGTCCATCTTCCTATCTATGTTGACTGGCCCAAACTTATGCTGGCAACACAGTTGCTGAGAGTTCTTGAACACACTGGCCATGTCACATCCAAAAGATGATGTTTCATAGCACTCCTCCCCAAGCTCCGAGCCTTACATTTTTTGTGATGCTCTCTGAGCCTTGGCAGGATAGTGAATGTGATACAGATGTCCCTTTTAGGGGCGCCACATACTCTCTACACTTTCACCAGTTGTGAGTCTGTGCATTAACTCCCTGACAGAGGCATTCTGGTCCATAAATGTTTGTGATGCATGCCTATAATCCCAGCACTCAGGAGATAGAAGCAGGAGGACCAGAAGTTCAAAGGCATCCTCAGTTATAAACTTGAGGCCAGCCCAGACTACATGAAATACTAAAAGGCTTTGTCCAATTTCAGTTACAACCAGAGAAATAACAATAAGAGGGTCTGGGTGTAACTGAAATTGGACAAAACCTTTTAAGCAAAACAATAATCACAAAAAGAAAACCAGGCCCACTTGGTTAACCTACGTGACACCCAGCAGAGATCCTGGGCTGACTATGCCCTTAAGTGTCATCTACTTAGTTAGACATGAAGTAGAGCTGGCAAGATACACACAACTGTGAACCACCCTGTCTTTGAAAGTCAGCCAACTATTTAGAATGTAACCATGAACTTACTTTCCTTCTTCCTAGAATACTCTTCCTTGAGGTCACGGATATTTGCTGTCAGCACTTCCAATTCTTGCTTCTTGCCTTTTACTGCATCAACCATCTTTAGCAGGTTATCTTTTTTTTCTTGAATGAGCTTATTCTGCTTACAGAGCTCTGTAAGAAACACATGGCATTTAAAATACATACGGCCTACTCTCTGACATACAACTAAGGGAAACACAAAAACCACTGACTTTCTTAAGATCAATAAATTGTTTTTGCATTTTGTTTTGAAGGCAGAGCCTATGTAAACCTAGGCTGGCTTCAAACTCGTTATGTAGCAAAGGCTGGCCTCAGACTCGTAATCCTTTGGCTTCTATCTCCCTAGTATAAAGAGTTCTTTGAAAAACATATTTCATGACTCAAAAAGCATAAATGTTAAAAGAGAATCTGCTTCATTAGTTGTCTTTGAAATAAAAAATGCTTCTAAATTTGAGAAACCAAATTAATTCACAAAGTAGGAAATGAGAAGCTCATGACTCCTGCAGTTCCAAGTAAGTCCATCACAGAAGACAGTCCAATGCTACAAGACAGCTTTTCACTGTGCTTTGTAGAAAGAGCTGTCTGAGCTGGGCATTGGTGGCACACGCCTTTAATCCCAGCACTCGGGAAGCAGAGCAGGCAGATGTCTGTGAGTTCGAGGCCAGCCTGGTCTACAGATCGAGTTCCAGGACAGCCTCCAAAACAATACAGAGAAACCCTGTCTCAAAAAAAAAAAAAAAAAAAAAAAAAAAAAAAGAAAGAAAGAAAGAGCTGTCTGGGATGTACCAAAGACAGAAGAAAATGGTGACAAGACTGGCAAATCTTACAAAGTTAGCATAATTCTGAAACTAAAATACAGTAGATATCAACATGTATTTAAAAATACAGTGAGTGTAGAGATGAGATGACTCAGAAGGTAATAGTGCTTGCTGCCAAACCTGTTGAGTTGAGTTCAATTCCACATGGTGAAAAAGAACTACCTCCTGTAAATTGTCTGCTTACCTCTGACATGCAGTATGATACATATACATGCACACACACACACAAAGTTAGATAAAAAAAAAAAGGTTGCTATAAAGCTAATAAACTACTAACAAATGGGAGTTGGGATGTAACTCAGGTGGCAGAGCTTTTACCTACCATATAGGAAGCCTTGGATTTGATTCCTAGCATCTCATAAACTGGGTTTGGTGGTACAGACTTGTAATCCTAGCACTCAAGAGGCAGAAGCAGGAGGATCAGAATCCTCTACTAAGAGAAAGTTACACATCCAATAATATTTGGGCAGCACAAATGAATCTGGAAGGCTTGGGGGAAAAAACTGGGGAGTGGGTAGAGGAGGAGGTATGAATGTGACAGAGTTGTGGGGGGTGAATAGGATCAAAACACACTATAGAAAACTCTCAAAAGGGAAAAAA
This sequence comes from Mesocricetus auratus, assembly GCF_017639785.1. Lineage (NCBI taxonomy): Eukaryota > Metazoa > Chordata > Mammalia > Rodentia > Cricetidae > Mesocricetus > Mesocricetus auratus. The sequence goes on from NW_024429189.1 coordinate 37,783,419, forward strand.
CCCAGGGGCTTAGAAAGAAGGCTCAGTGGTTAAGAGCACTTGTGTTCTTGCAGAAGACCAGGGTTCAGTTCCTAGCACCTACATGGAGGCTCACAACCATTTGTAACTTTATTTCCAGGGGATTTGATGCCCCCTTTTAGCCTACAAGAGCACTAAATGAATGTATTACACATACAGTACATACAGCAAATATACCCATACACATAAAACAAAAACATACAAATCTTTAAATATATAAAAAACCAATCCACTAAAAGCATATATGGTTAAATACAGTAAAGATAAAATATTAGAAAAATGTATTATATGAGCAGGCACTGGGAAAACTTGATATTATATATATATATATATATATATTTGTTTTTTAATTGTACTGAAGATTAAACCCAGGCTCTCAAAAATGCTAACCAAACACTCCACACCCCCAAACTACACCCAAAGCTCTTTTACTCAGTTGCTCAAACTGGCCTTGAACTTTCAGTGCTTCTATGACAGCCTTCTAAGTAATATAGGTAGGTGCCTCTGTGCCAACTCTGCCACTATTTCTTAAACTAGATATATAGAGGAGCCTATATTTTTAACATGACAAAAACAAAGTATCATCTACAACTTAACAATAATTCACATCAAGAAAGCAGGCTCCATAGGGAGAAAAAAACCTACAACTTGCCCCAAACACACAGCTGAGTTGGATTCTAGATTACACTGGTGTTCTTCTAAATACTACTAAGGTGTCAGTACTTCCCAGAGTCTAGCCATTACTGCAGGCCCAGGGGAAGCAGGGGGCAGGCAACAGACCATCTAACAAAAATAACCAGTAAATTCATCTGACAACACATCGGTGAGAATAAGGAGCTGTGAGAGACCTGATTAACCTAATCAGGCACTGCCTGTAAGACACAGTACTCCCAGTGGATACACTTGACCCCAATGAAGTACTAATGAACCAATACCCAACTCAGGGAAACAAGGACCCTGGAGGCAACTGTGGTGCATTTAGGAAGTTAGTATGGCAAGAAAAATACAAACAGAGCACCAAGGGGGTAGACTACTCTCTTTAAGCAGTGTAGAATTCAAAATAAATTCTGAACTTACTAAATACTTCAAAGACAAAATGAAATCTTATAAAATCAGAAAAGCAGTATCTATAGGTACAAAATTAACCATGAGGGAGAAAGATCTGAGTCAAAAACAAATCAGAGAGAGGAAGGCTACTAAATTCAATATACAGGTGAATTAATTCACATTTGACTCAAATGAAAGAAAAACTACTGAATGCTAGTTCCTTGTTAAAGTTACATACTTTATAAAAGGCTAGGGTACTATTACAGAAGTCTTTTTTTTTTTTTTTTAAACAAGGGTAAGAAGAGTGTGGTGGTGCCTATAATCCTAGTGCCCAGAAACGTGAGTCTACAAGACTGAGAAGGAACACAAGTCTCAGGCCAGCCTGGGCTATAAAGTGATGCCCCATCTCAATCAACCAAAACAACAAAGCAAGACCTCTCACAAGACACAGTAAGATAAACCTGTCTTAAAGTTGTGAGGACAGAGTCAGAATGTGCAAACCGCTTAGACTGTGTGAACTAAGGGTTAGTTATTAACTATTCTGCAACTCGTTGAATCAAGCCCTCCAAAGCCTACATCCATATGACATGCATTCCATTATTACAGCAAGTATTACAATATATTTTAACTATGGTCTCCCTGTCTTCATAGTCACTAAATTCTGTGTATACGTTATGCAGATTCCTTAATCCAGGGCAAGAACAATTAAATATTCATTGAACTTTATTAAACTGTTATTTCTGTTCAACCAGTGTGTGTGTGTGTGTGTGTGTGTGTGTGTGTGTGTGTGTGTGTGTGTGTGTGGCTTCAGTTTAAGTGTTTAAAACATGGTAAACCAAATGTCTCTATGGAAGTTTGACCTATGGCCCCGGGTTTACGGCTCATGTATGAAGATTCAATAAAAGATGCAATGAAGTATGTGAAGTATAGAAATGAGAGGGGGAAAGTGGTGGCAAGAACAAGATTATTAGAATATTAACCAGACCCCAAAGTCCCAAGAAACTCCAGGCTCCTTGGTTGGGATTTCCAATGTAAAAAAAAAAAAAAAAATTTTTTTAAAAAGGTTGGCCTTTATACATAGGCATACACATACCTTATTTAATTAAAAAGAGACAGGATACATTATAAAATGCCACCCATTTGAATATTTCAGTATTCAAATAGAATACTGAAAAAAAATTCATAGGCATAAAGATATTCAACTTTAAGCTGGTGACAGGAACAGAATTTTGATGAATGTGTGCATGCATGTATGTGAATGTACGAACACTTACTACTACACTGTCTTACTTGTAAGAAGATTTCACGATAAACCGTCAATCTAAAATCTGATCTACTGCTTCTCACGTACGATTTTGATATTCCAGAAACATCTCCACCATCCTTTCTTCTTCCTTGAGTTTCAAAGACAGCTTTTCTGAAAGACAAATGCAACACAAGTGATTCCGCTGAAATAACAGTAGAAAGCATCTAGGAACAGAAAATGAGCAAGTTGGAAGTTAAGGGCAGTACCTGACAGTTCTCTAATGGAGTCCCTGAAGGCATCTCTAAGCCCCAGCACCTGACTAGGGTTGTCACTGAGGCTGTTTCTGAACTTCTCTGCAAATTCATTTATGCTTTTATCAAAGAGTGCCAGTTCGTCTTCGACCATTGTGTTAGAGGCTGCAAAACAGAGAACGCATCATTGTTACTGACACCAAATGAGCCGAATAGTCTAAACGAGTAAATGCCCGCAGTTGGCTTGGCTACGAAATGCTTAAATTCCACGTAAAGGCACAGGCTATAATCCCTGCATTTAGAAGCTGGGGCAGGAAGGTTAGAAGTCAAAATTCATCCTCAGCAAAACCCAGGACCAGCCTGAAATACCTGAGACCTTGTCTAAAAACAGCAGGGCATGGTGGTGTACACCTGTAGTCCCAGTACTGAAGAGGAAGAGGCAGGAGGATATTTGTGAGTTCAAGGCTAGCCTGGTCAACACAGAGAGCTCCGGGCTAGACCCTGTCTAAATAAATAAATAAACAAACAAACAACAAAATCCATCAACAGTCCGGTGGTCGATGGGATGATTCCAGCCACTTGGACTTAGCTGTGGTGAAAGTGCATCCGTCTGGTAGCATGAAGGGAGGTGGGGGAGTGGAAACATTAATCAAAATGTGTTGTATGAAACTTCCAAGTCGCGTGTTAACAAGACCCCGGGTGTCAGTCAACTTGCCCTTCTAAGGACCAGTTCGCAGGCAAGGAGACCTAAGAAGGTCTCGGGTTTTTGGCACTAGACCCCTGGTATTCCCCCTGCGGGCGGGGTGAGGGGGGAAAAGACGCGGGGGGGGGGGACACAGGGACCGGACGGACGGATGACGCCACCCGAACCCCACGGCTAACGCGGAGGCTCGCGTTCCAGGCGGCGCGGACACACGCCGGCAGGCCCGAGTCGCCTTCCCCCTCACCGCACGCGAGTGGCGAGCCCCACAGCCCTTCGGAAGGCTCCCCGACCTGGGCGGCCAGGATCGCCACCGTCTTCACCAGACCCGACGCGTACGGCAGGAACCAGCCGGCGGCACCGCAGCCAAGCACTTTCGACTTCAAACTCGGACCTCCGCTACCCGCCAGTCAAATCGCCTTCTGATTGGCCGGCGGCGCAGGCTCTCTGTGCAAGGATTGGTTGATATCGGCCTGAGGAATTCTCGCGGACAAATACGGAGCAGGGCATTCTGGGGTTTGTAGTTCTTGTCTTAGACAGACTCTGGGTTTGTAGTGAGACAGGTAGAAGGACTTAATCACAGGACAAAGGAAAACGTAAAAATTGAAATTTAATTGCATTCTTTTATGAAATATATACCCCTCTTCTTTGTACTCATTTTATTTTGGAAATGACAAAACATTCCCGAAGTGACTCCAGTTACGACTGATTAGGCAACAGCATTCTGAAAGTTACCAAACTACCAAAATTTACTGTTTGAATTTCCCAAGTTTCTCTAACATTGCTTTTTCTTGAGCATTTTACTTATTTAATTTCTATGTTTGTATGTGTTTACAGAAGAGGGCATCGGGTCCCTGGAACAGTTGTGAGCCTTTGGCAATTGGCTGGTCTACAGGAAGAGCAGGCACTCTCCACCCTGAAGCCATCAGCCTGTCCCCCAGATGCTGACTTATATCTACTCATCACAAGAACAATATGCTCCCGGATCTCCCAGAACTTTAAACTGAATGGGACTAGAATAATACCAAAGTAACCCGTGCTCCCTGAAGATAGCCGGGTAGGAGACAACAAGCTATTTTAAAGCACATACTTTATAAGTAATAACAATAATAAAGATTTAAAACAACATGTGGTAGTTTGAATGTAATTGGCTCCCGTAATCCCATAATCTCATAGGGACTGGCACCATTAGGAGGTATGGCTTTGTGGGAGTAGGCATGGTCTTGTTGGAGGAAGTGTGTCATTGTGGGGGTGGGCTTTGAGGATGCATATACTCAGGATACTGCCCAGTGAGTCAGTCAACTTCCTGTTGCAGTCTGGTCAAGATGTAGTGAACACCGTGTCTGTGTGCACACTGAACATGCTCCACACCATGATGGTTGTGGACGAATCATCTGAAACTGTAAGTTTCCAATTAAACAGTCACTGTAGTCATAGTGTCTCTTCACAGCAATAGTAAACCCTAAGACACTAGGACTTGTTGGAAACAAACTTTCAGTGGGGAATCCAACTTCACAGGTGAAACAGAATTGCTGTTTACATCTCTGTAAAACTGAGAAAAATAGGAAGTTGAGAATATGCCCTCTAAAGAAAGGGGTCTAGAGATGGTCAGTATTGAAAGATTATTGTTATTTTCATCTTTGCTTATGATATGTTTTTGAAAATAACCGCTTGCTTGAAGATTAAAGGTCTCATCACGCTACTGTTTCTTTTTATTGCCTTGAAGCATCCAAACAGCAACTACAAGATTAAGGTATCTAAGAGATAGCAGATTTGGACCATTTAATCCTCAAGAACTAAAAATTAAGACTTATGAATCATGACAAGTCTCATCATTTAGCACACCACAGTGTGTCTGAAAGTCACTTTCTCTCCTGGGGCCTGTTATTAACAATTTTGGCCACAAATTTGCATAAAATGTGGATTATGTTCCCAGCACCCAAGTGTCTTCATGGACACTCACATTCTCTTGTAATATGGCTCCCCCACAAACACAATTCTATTTATTTATTTATTTATTTACTGTGTATAGGTGTTTTGCATGCGTATATGTCTGTGTGCCATGTGAGTACATAGTGCCCTTGGAGGTCAGAAGAGGCCATCAGATCCCTGGAACTGGAATTACAGACAGTGAGTCACCATATGAAGGCTGGGACTTGAACCCAGGTCCTCTGGAAATACAGTCTGCTGATCTATCTCACCAACCCCACAAACACATTTTTTTAAAAAATTAAATCATTTTAATGATTTTAAAAATTTCACCTATAGTTTGCTGTGAAAAGTTTTTAACTTTAAATGCTGATGCAGTAACTTCTGGTTTTCAATATGTGGTAGCATTTACCTTACATTTTATATCTTGGGTGCCTTAGGTCTTCAGCTGAATGAATGATAATACTTGCTCTAGGTTTTCCACTGACAGTTAAGATTCAAGACAGGGTGCTAACTGGAGACCTTTTCCTGCTCACCTTTCCACTGCTCTTAATTTGGCCATTGAGTGATGAGAGTCCAGGTGCCAAGGACTATGGACTGAGAAAGAGATTGCCTTTAGCAACATAAGGTTTCAGAGTGACCTACTCTAGCATGGCAATTACTTTCTTTGTGGGAGTTATGGAAGTTGAGTTGTTTCTGTATATGATCTTGCTCTGTAGTCCAGGATAGCTTTGACAACCCTCCCTTCCTCCCTCCACACAACCTCTCACTCCCTCTCTGTGTTTTTTTTTCCATTTTCAATTTCAGACATGTAGCCTGGCATATTCCAGGCAAGCAGTGTATTCCATATCTCTTTTTAATTTAAAGACAGTCTTACTGTGTTGTTCAGACTGATCTTGAACTTGTAACCCTCCTGCCTCCTGAGTAGCCCAGGCTTCTGGCTTTGATCTCTATTCTTCCTTTGCCAGCATCCTGAGTGCTTGTCACACCTAGTCATAACTACTGACTTTTTGTCCAGGTGCCTTTTCATGGGAAAGAAATTGCTATCATTTGTCAAATTTCTAGTATCTGGAAGACTGGTTAGAGAAAAATACTCCCCCCCTTTCTGCTCATAAGGAAATAGCTTTCTAAGCCTTTGAAAGGAGAAAGTAGAACTCTTCTGTCACCATCCACAAACACTGTCACTATATTCATGTGCCATTTATTTCAACTCAAGCAGGATTTATAAATGCTGCCTTCTCTGGAATATATATGGACTGGGACCCATGTTGGCTTTCTTCTGGGTGGCTAGGAAAAAGATATTGTATCTTATAGTCTGGAAATGTTTGAAGGAGCCTTGCTCAGTGGATTAGTCAGGGTTCTCCAGAGGAATAGAACCAACAGAATATAAATACAACCATGAAAGTGGACTTACTGCCAGGCATCATGTCACATGCCTGCCATCTAGTACTTGGGAGGCAGAGGCAAGGTTATCTCTGCAAGTTTAAGTCCAGCCTTGTCTACATAATGAGTTCCAGGCCAGCCAGTGTTAAATTATGAGACCCTGTTACAACACACACACACACACACACACACACACACACACACACACACAATTTCACTAGACTCTTTCATCTTCTATGTTGAAAAGTAAATGAAAAGAAGGATTTCCTGAGCCCTCCAACATGGTAATTTGTTGAAGTCACTAAGAATTTTCCCCTACAAAAGAAACATTGAAAGTTATAAAAAATAACAGTCATTTCCAGGACCTGGAAATCAAATGAAAGGCTCACAGCAAACTTTATTGAGGGGGCATCCTAAAAAAAATTATGCTACACGAAAGAAGCCAGATGCAAAGGCGTATATAGTAGGTGATTGTACTTGTATGATGTTGTCAGACATGACAATCCACACAGAAGATAGCTGGCTGGTTGTGGTGCCAGGAGCAGCAGCACCTGACTACCAGAGGACACACAGGGGCCTTCTAGGTGACAGAAATGCTCTAAAACTAGGTTATGGTGATTGATTACAACTCAATAAATTTGCTAAAAACCATTGAATCGTGTGTTTAAAACAATTACACTAACAAATCACTCCATTTTTTAAAAAGGGCTGAATGATATCAGAGTGTTGTTGGGGGGGAAGACAGGACATTTCTCAATACTCAGAAAAAGTTCAATGCCAAAAGAAAAATATTCAGTTTTTGGAAAATGTGGTAAAATACATAACGTATTATTTACAACCTTAACTCTTTTTAAGTGTAGTAGCATTGATGCTGTATTAATACCATTGTACCGCCACTACTGTTACTCATATCTCCCTGTCTACTGAACAATAATAAATCCTGTTCTCTGTCTCTTAGGCACTAGCTGCCACTCTTCTACTTTCTCTCTGTAAGAAACTGGTTGCTCGTTAGGCATGATGGTTTGCACCCGTTCCCAGAGCTAGGGAGACTGAGGCAGGAGGATTGCTTTGAGCTGGAAGCCAGCATGTGATCCAGTCTCCTAGAAGAGATATTAACTAAGAATATAATTCAGAGGTAGAGTGCCTAGCGTGTGTGCGGTCGTGGCTTTAATCATCAGTGAAGTTTTTAATTGTCTCCTCACTGTAAAAAGTGGAAATTTGAAGCCAAGCATGAACTTCAGTATTCATGAAGCTGAGGAAAGGACGGTCATTAATTTGAGGCCAGCATGGGCTACAGAGTGAGTTCCAGTCCAGTCTGGGTTGTAACTAGAGACCCAGTCTCAAAATAAAGGAAGGAGAGGAGGAAGGAAGGGAGAGGAGGAAGGGGACGGAGGGAGGGAGGGAGGGAGGGAAGGAGGGAGGGAAGGAAGAGAAAGAAGAAATCGAGTTGGGGACTGGAGAGATGGCTCAGTGGTTAAGAACACTGGCTGCTCTTCCAGAGAACCTGGGCTCAATTCCCAAAACCCACATGGCAGCTCACAACTGTCTGTGACTCCAGTTGCAGGGATTTGACACCTTCAGATCAATGCACAGAAAATAAAATTAAAAACAAACAAGCAAATAAAAAGAAACTGGGTGGTTTATTTTACAGCTTTTAAAAGCAGTCTACTAATTAATGAAAACATGTTAGCACAATAGTACTATCTCCACTGTATTCTGAAATGTCCAAGGCCCAGTCACATGCTTCCTCTTCTAGAGAGAAGTTCATAATGAGACTAATGAAAGGGTCCAAAGCTTCCTAATCTTTGCACAAACTGAAAGTTACATCTGCCCCTGTTCTGTTCCCCTTCCCCTCTCTGCTCACTCAGGGTATAGGGTATAGCATTGGCAATTATGCAGATGCCTCGCAGCTTCTACTAGATTACAGGGTTCTTGCTGCATGATTTACTTCTGTCCTAACCAGGGCAGGTGAAGACCAAAACCTGTCAGTGCTTCTCAAAACTAAGGTTCAACACCCAGTAATACCACCACTGTCTGGGAGTACAGTAGACATGTAAACTGGAAGGTCCTGCTCGATTACTACTAAATATAAGACTCTGGAAATAGGTTTCTGGGATATTGGCTTTCTCAAGCCATCCAGGTGAGCAGGATGCAAATTAAACAACAAACTCACAGCAATCCTCCTGCCTCAGTCTCTCTAATACTGGGAACAGGTGCAAACTATCATGCCTGACTAGCAACCAGCTTCTTAAGTGAGAAAGTGGAAGAGTGGCTGCCAGTGCCCAGGAGACAGAGAACAGAGAACTTAACTTATTGTTAAGTAGACAGGGAGATATATATAGTTGGAGTTTTTGTTCCTCCTGGTCCTACAGATGTTTAGTCCCAAATAAACACACAGAGACATATTAATTATTGAACTGTTTGGCTGGTGGCTCAGGCTTCTTACTGACTGACTCTCTCTTAATTATTAACCCATAATTACTAATCTATGTATTTCTACATGGTTTTATCTTACTGGAGAACTCCCAGCATCCTATCTTCACAACAGCTACATGGCGTCTCCTAGTAGCTCCTCTCTGCATCCACTCCCCAGAATTCTCATCTCGTAGTCCCACCAATATGTCCTGCTAATCATGGTTTTATTCATCAACCAATAATATAAACATATATACAGAAGAACATCTCCCATAAAATATGAGTAACCGTAATGGTGGTACAAAGGTGTTAATATAGCATCAATGCCACTATGTTTAAAAAGAGTTAAGGTTGGAAATAATATGTTATGCATTTTACCACATTTTCCAAAACCTGAGACTACTGTGCTGCAGAGTAAGTGCTCCCTCAGCCACCTAACATGAACTCAGCTACATAACGCCTTAGCACCACTAAGAAGAAAATGAATAGCACAGTTCCCTGGGCAACTGTGTTGGTTTCTTCTGTGATCCAAGCCTCAGCTTATGGATGTATAGGTCATGATCAGTTCTAGAGAACAGTTGATAATGAGACTAATGGAAGGGGTACCTAAAAGCTGTGGCAAGATAATTTATAATAGTATCATTATGGAATGCCAGTATTCCTGGGATGCTAGCCAGAATGAAGGTAATTATTTTCTAAAAGTCACTTGAGTCTAAACTCTAGAGTCTGAAATAAATCCACTTACTCTGCAAGGTGACAGTGGAGAGTTCTCAAATATGATTTATTTTAGAAAAGGCAGATTCGTTTGTTAGAAAAAGGATAATGGCCATGAAGACATTAAGGGGCTATTTTTGTTTTCTGCCAACACATGAGCAGTACTAGCCAAAGTCAAACCTATCTGAATGGTGCTGAATTGCAGCAGGCACTATAACTCAGAGACACATAGTTCATTTTATGACAAGAACATATCTTGTGTTTTTTAAAGAATATTTGCTATGGCAAAACATACTGAAAAAAGTCTTCCCCATATAGGGTCTCCATGTTGCAGTCTAAAACAAGCAGGGTTTCCTTAAAACCAAGGAAAAGTTTAAATATAAACCAGAATGGGACCATCTGGAGAGAGCTGAAAGCATTCAGTTACTAGAACTCGCTTCTAAACAGGGCAACAGCATAGGTTTTGTAGACTGGCTACGTTAGTGAACGAAAACACAGTCATTAAAAGTAAGGCATTCATTAACACAAGTCAGTTGTGCTAGGGAGAATGGAGTACTGAAATCGTCTCCAAGGAAACCAAGACAGGAGGGAGCCTGGGAATAGGCACACAGACAATACAGAGGATACCTGTGAACATCGTGTTGTACTTGATAATCTACTGAAAGCTATGACCTCTTTTGAAGAAATGTAAGGACAAATATTTTGCATGTGATTTCAGGAAGTTCACTGATCTCTAAATAAATTGCAGGTGAAAAGATGTGGCTAAGACTGGACCCAAACTAAAAAAAAATTTGTCTTTTTTTCCACACAAAAATGTTTTTCTGACATAGCAAAATTCTAGTTGTTGGAAACCTAGAGAAAACAAATGGAGAAGTAGCCTCTAATTATCCTCTAATCTATAGAACTGGAGCTCTCTGGAGACTGTCTAGAGTCTGTCTAAATTAACTACCTAAGATGAAGAGCAAATGTGCAGTTAGCTTCATCACAGTCCATAGACTACAAAATGTTGAATGAGCACAAAGTATAATTTTTAATTGTAAGACAAAATGTATCTGATATCATTTGCACCCTGATTTAAAGACAAGACACTTCTGAAGAAAATTACTATCATGATTTATGTAGCTCAAACACTTCTTAGAGAAAGAATAAAGGGAAGTTATGTCCTTCCTCATGGCTCATTAAAGAAATTATGGAAATTAGAAAACCTGAATATGCAAAACAAAAAAGCCTGCAGCATAGACATTGGTTGGTCAAGTCAAATGCTGCATATAGCTTGTTTTAGCTCAGTCATTCTAAGCGCAGGTTCTACATTGCAATCACTCACAGTATTTTCATATGACCAACGCCCAGATCCTACCACCAAGAATTCAGTAGATCTGGGATAAGACAAGTCATTTCACATGATAGCATGAGATGTCTAATTGCCAGCTAAGAATAATTCTACTAGTTTATGAGGTCACTGGCAGTGGGACAAGGAGCTATCCCTGTAGGGGTAAGACCACATATTTTCAACGCCCCCTTGGGGTGTGGACAGAGGTACAGAGACAGGTGAGGATAAAGGGAAAGGGAAAGCAAAAGCTTGCTCTCTTGGAAGCTAGCCACGTTCCCAGAGCTCCTACCCTCTGTTTATCTTGTAAGTATATTTAATAAATATATTAGACCTCCTTTTTCAGATAGCGTTATTTCCATCTTCAATCCTTAATAAATTAACTGGCTTTTTGGAGCCCATTACCTATGGAGAGATACCTTGCTCAGCCTAGACACTGAATTGGGGGTTCCTGGTCCTGCCTCAACGTGGAGATGGGACAGAATTTGTTGACTTTCCATGGGAGGCCTTACCCTCTCTGAGGCGCACATTGGGGTTGAGATGAGGGGTAGGTGGGGGAGCAGGAAGAGGGAAGGGAAGGGAAACTGGGATTCGTATGTAAAATAAATAAAATTTAAAAAGTTATCAGAAATAAAAAAGAATAATTCTACCAAATCCATGTATGTTAAAAAGAAAAAAAAACGCCAACATTCTTCCCAATTCCCCCTTATCAAAAAACTATGCTCACTGTAAAGTGCCCCCAAACATTTTAATGGTCAGTCAATCATTTCTTTCAGGTGAGGCAACAGAGGTCAGCGAGGTACCCATAGGGGCTGCAAGCTCATAACACTGACCCTGTAGAATGATGAGATATCATGATAAGAGCATGACAGTGACAGCTGTAGCCAGTGAAGACAGTTTCTAGTAAAGGAGGCTGATTCGCAGAGACAACTATCTGAATGGAGGGATGAATAGCGCATTACTGGCTGCACCTTCAGCACCTGGAAGGATTTAATTGACCCCTCACCAACGCTGCTAGACAGAAGCGGAATCTCACCCTGACAGGGACACCTAGGTCTCCATGATGCACTCTCAATGTGTGTGTTTGTTTGGCTGCTCCATTTACTTCTAACGAGCAATTTTCAACGAACCACATGGTTGAAAATCCCTGATTAGTGGGAAGTCCTTGGTAGTTGATTTCTATCTTTGTTATAAGTGCAGTTTTCCAAACCTCACAATTGTATTCTCTAGTTAGTTAAAAACAATATAGAGCCAGGAAGATGGCTTGGCAGTAAGAGTGCTTACTCCATGAGCCTGATGTCCTGGGTTCATGCCCTGGAACCCTAGGTGAAAACAAATTGATTCCTGAACATTGTCCTCTGACCTGTACAAATACACTACACTGTGTGCGCCCATATACAAACAGACATACACACATTGTAATAGTAATAATGATAATAATAGTTTAGTCCTAACACATTTCTATTGCCCAAAGAAGTCCAAAGAAGTCTGGGGTTTGTTTTGTTTGTTTGTTTTTTGGGGGTTTTGCTTCTATTGTTGTGACCTCACAATCAAACATATAAACAACACATTTCCCCCCAGTTCATGCACTCCCTGTGTCATCTTCTTTGTTCCAAATATATTCTGCCAGTCTTTGTTAGTGAGAGTCTACCCAATCATTTGTTGTTTCAAAAGCCTGTGATCAGAAATTAATCTGTCGAATCATAAAAAGTTTCAAATGAAAATTTCACTCTCTCATTTTCCTGAAAGATGCAGTAGAACAGTCGGGAAGCCACAGTCTATCTGAAATTAAAATGCATGACTTTGAGGCTTATTTGACGTGGAATAATTATTTATGTAGTCCGCTAGCCAAGCATAGGGATTGCTAATGTCTGCCCTTGAGGGAAATGAACCATGTGAAAATTTTCAAGCAAACAGGATCCAACTGTTCATACAAAAGGAGGAGGCAGAAGAAATCCATGCGCTCCTCTCCAAACTGCCCCAGATCAGCATGTACCGCACCTCTTTTCCAACAACTAAAGTCATAAACAGGTGAACTTTTTGGGGGGAGGAGGACCATCATGCTTCCTCCACAGATGGTCAGCAGCACATGGCACAGTGACGGCTTAACGCGTCACAAAGGTACCATATAAAGGCAGCCAGACTTAGAGCTCTGTAGCTCTAGTTGCTTCAGGTTTAGAACTGCATCTTGTCAAGATGGATTTCTTTCATAGTAGTGGAGTACTCATCATTCAACATCTACAGAAAGACTACAGGGCCTACTACGATTTTCTAAATTTTATGTCCAATGTTGGAGACCCCCGGAATGTCTTTTCTATTTACTTTCCTCTTTGGTTTCAACTGAATCAGACTGTTGGAACCAAGATGATATGGGTAGCAGTCATAGGGGACTGGTTCAACCTTATATTCAAATGGTAAGACTGCTGATTTGTTTTATTTTTCCTAAAATTTATCCTTAAATGTGTAGTTTTAGCTTAATGGGCAAGCTTCAGGTGCATGCAGTTTGACTTGGAATATATCCAAACTGGTTACTATGAAACACCAGATTCTTAAGTAGAACTTACAAAAAGCATAGAAATACAAGTGATTCCAAAAGCCACTAATACAGGTGCTATGCTAAGGCAGGAGTTAGCAGTGCAGTAGTGATATTGATGATTCTAAGAACCACCTTGATAGTCCCACTCTAAGTACCCATAGCACCCACAGGATTTCCCTGTTTATGAAAGGCGAGAGTGTCCAAACCCCAGGTACTACCATCCTCTGAAATGATGAGAGACCAAAACCCAAGTCATTTCCAGATGTTCTAATCATGAGTTTCCTCCCTTGACTCGTTACTTGAGTCATTTTTTTTGCAAGAATCACAAGTCTCCATTTAGTTAACTGTTGTATTTAAGTACATATGAAATTCATATGCATTTAATTATAGGATATTATTTGGGCATCGTCCTTACTGGTGGATCCAAGAGACTCAGGTTTACCCAAATCACTCAAGCCCATGTCTTGAACAGTTTCCTACTACATGTGAAACAGGCCCAGGTAAGCTATTAAAGAAATCTCATTTTACTAAAGCTATTCTAAGTCTTTATAGTGATTAGCACCCTATAATCTTATGGTATCAGGATCTCAAAGAAAATGTCATGAGTGAGGATGCTTAACATTTATTGTAAAAATTGCTAATGGGGAAGGAAAGAATTTTATAAATAGTCAAATTCTATATTACTATTATGTGGGGGAGAATGTGTCCCAAATCATTTTATATTTAGGTACCTACTTTTTGAAGGAATGGCTTGGTATGAAATGCTCTTTTCCTTTATCCTAGAACTTCCTGGTGTCTATTGCATCCTGTGAAATGTTTTTCACAGGATATGAGATGAAAGAGAGAATTTCTACAGTGAAAAATGAGTGCATCTATGACTAACAAAAACGTGACTATTGTGTTGTTGTTTAAAGACAGTTTGATATTTAACCTGAGTGGTTTTCTGCTGGGTGAAAAGTTATGTCTGACAATATGTTAAGCAAAGTGGTTAAAAGTAAAACAATATAGGAAAGGCATCGGTTCTGGCAGTAAGGAAAGGCCTGATGGAGAGTATTTTCTGTCAAGATTCACACCCCCTTTAGTGTCTTTGTGAATTGTATTCTCCATTGTTTAGCAAAGATTCTCACAGCAGTGGCCACAATATTCTGGTTTCTGCATGCACTCAGCAGTTGTTTGTGAGCCAATAGGTAAACCACAGGCAGAAGATGATAGCCTGTTAGCTTAAGGAAAATAAATCGATTCAAGATCCAGCAGAAGTACTTTAATTTTCTTGCCAATTGAAAACAACATATGAAGAATGAGTACGATTGTGTTAGGTTTGGGCACAACTGCCCATGCTCTTAATTATACTTAAATATATTGATTTGCAGAATTCAATCAGCTTGAAAATCTGGAGGAGAGAGAATTAATACATAAAACATTTTCATTAAAGAAAGTTAAGGTAGAATTACAGAAAGTTATGACTGATTATATATGTTGTAAGTTCATGATATTCACAACTTCTCATGATCCCTTTCTTAAAAAGTGCTTTTGAAATGGTGAACTTGAGTCTCAAATTGACTCAACTTTTATCTACTTCTATACAGTTCATATTAACCCATTATTGTAATTTTCATGGCAGATATAACATCCTATTGTTTCATTTTTGATCCTGATACTTAATTAACCACCTTTTGAACAATGTTTGTCACAGGAAGTCCATCTGGTCATGCAATGGGCTCTTTATGTGTCTGGTATGTCATGGTAACAGCTGCCCTAAGCTATACTGTCAGCAGCCTAGATAAGTCCTTTGTCACTCTGCACAGGTCAACACACTTCACATTAACAAGACAGTATTGAATATGTGAAGTCGTTTCTAAACATTCATTTTAATACATTCTTAGTTGTTCAATGAAATGTACTTATTCTATTCTTTCACAGCCCGTGTAGCAGAATAAGTGGAAAATGAATATTCTGCTTTAAGATAATGTCCTAATTAACTCGCAGCTATTTCCACTTTTGTAATTGAGTTGGAAATGTTTATCTGATTAATGACTTGCTAAATATGCCTTTGGGATTCTGAAATTCAATTATGATTTTGATACCTCATAAACAAGTCATCTAAAATTGCATAAGGAAACATTTTTGCATGCACGTTCTCTTGCCTTAAGATTAACTTAAAAATTTTAAGAATTGTTGTTGCTCTTGAATGCATTGATTTACCTAGTGAAAATATGCTTCCTACTTTGAACACCCCATGCTTTTAAGATCATTAAAATATATTCTAGCTGTTAAAATCTATGCAGTCTTTTTAATTAAAATATTGTAGAGGCAAAATTAAATTCACATGTTAGATTTACTGCCAGCAGATTTCTTAATGTGTAGACCCAAACAGAACTTTAAGATAACACAACATTGTAGAAATTGGCCTTTTTCTTTTGTACTTCTTTTGAAAGTCTTTGTAATTAAAACGATCTCAAACACCACTTTAATCATAAATTGCACAGTTTCGATTAGAAGCAGAAACATGCAAAAATGTTATCAAATGTTAAATCCAACCATTAAAAAATAAATTGAGTGCCAGGAATCCTCAAATGTTATATTGTTGACAAACAGACCAAAATTTAGTTATAGAAAGAAAACCTGTCAACCTTTTAAAAAGTCTGGTATACAGCCATTACCAGTATATAAAATTTCTTCTAAAATAAAGAGTTGAAAATAATTTTCAACTTCTTAAGAGTATGAATGAATAATGTAAGAAATAAGTCTATGCAGGTCATTCTTTCCTCAAATTAACAATCCTAGAAAAATGTTTGTTCTAAAAAAATGCTCCTAGGACTGATGATCAAAGGGATTAAGACTGGGCTGGTTTAACCCCCAGAAACAGCTGACCAGACAAAGGTTAACTCTTGAATCCCAGGCATCAGCCTGGGAATCCAGCATGGGACTGATCAAGACCCCCTGAATCTCGGTGTCAGTGAGGAGGCCTAGGGAATCTATTGAGCCTTGGGCAGCAGATCAGTACCCATCCCAAGTATACACACGGACTTTGGACTCCCATAGAACAATGTGAGGTGCACTCTCACCCTGAACTCTTGGGGAAGGGTCTAGGCCCTGCCCTATATGAAATGACAGACTATGCACACCCCCATGGAGGGCCTCACCCTCCCTGGGGAAATGAGGGGATAACGGGGGGGGGGGTTGGGGGGAGGGCACAGGAGGAGGGGAGGGAATGGGAGAGGGACCTGGAACTGACTTGTGAAGCAACCTCGTTTCTTATCTAAATTTAAACTGGAAAATAAAATAAAAATAAATAAGTAAATAAATGCTCCTATTCCTTTTTGATATTTGTAATGGCAATATTTTCTTCATCTATGAAAATTTAGAGAATGGGAGCTGAAGAGATGTCTCAGTGCTTAAAAGCGCTGGCTGATCTTGCAAGGGACCCAGGTTCGGTTCCCAGAACCCACATAATGGCTCACAACCATCCATAACAGCAATTCCAGGCAATCTGATACACTCTTCTGGCCTCCAAAGGCACCAGGGACACACACATGGTGTTTTATACATACAAGCAAAACACTCATACACATAAAATAAAAATCAATTAAATCTTTAAAAGAATGGCGTGGGTTCCTACACTTTACCTTGACATTTTCAAATCCTTGTTAATTCTTCTTCCCTTTGGATGAAAACTAATACCTCTCCTTTGATAGACTTATTTCTTCTTTTTAATCTTTGGTTTTGCTGTAACTAAATTTTGGTCTGGTTGTCAGCAATAAACCATTTGAGAATTCCTAGCACTAAATACAGCTTTTTTAAAAATTGGATTTTAGTATTCTACATTGTTTTTGTACATTTCTTCTTCTAATTGGATGTATACAGTATATTTTCTTGTTCTTCCTTTTTCTGTATTTCACACAATAATCAGGGCCCCTGAGAGTCTGAGATTACACAGTGATGGGTTCAGTGGACACCCATGAGCTTGTCACCTAAATGGATGCTGCCTCTCCAGTGCTGTTTTCAAACAAAGGGAAGCTGAGAGTGGAGGGCAGAGAGCACAAATGACAGGAACAAAAATCTATATGGTTTATTCTTGATTACTCTGGATAGTGCTAATTCACACACACACACACACACACACACACACACACACGAACCTTCCTTGTTCCTTTTTCTCTATTTCAAGATCATCAAAATGCCTTCCTCTTTAAGAATAATATTTATAATTCTTCAAGAATTTTATACAATGTATCTTGGTATTAATCTCTTCTCATCCAACTTCTCCCAGATCCACCCCTGCCTCCTTACCAATCTTACTTTGGATCTCTGTCTCTCTGTCTCTTTCTCTCTTAATCTCATCAAGAGAAAATTGTGTTACTCAACTATTCTTGGGTGTGGAACAAGGTGGACTTAACAGATGTCACACACTTAAAAACAACAACAACAAAACGAACTCTCCCCCTCCTCGTGGCTGTAAATGCCAATAGCTCCTCTGTTGGAGTAGGACTTCCTCTCCCTCATGCTAGAGTTTTGACTTAAATGTCTTCCTTTGCAACATTGAGGAATGTGAAGTCCTGTGCTTAAGCTTTTTAATCATATGGGAGACATGATGGCATGTAGAAAAAGAGACACTTAACTATGTTTTGTGGTGCCTGAAAGATTCCCATAAGAACTATTGGGTGTCACCCACCTAAGTTTATATGTGCCATGATTTCTCTGCAATTCACACATGTGTCTATTCTTCCATCACAGACTGACCTGGTCCTTCCTTTGGAGTGTTTTCTGGTTGATTCAAGTCAGTGTCTGCATCTCCAGAGTATTCATAGCAACACATTTCCCTCATCAGGTTATCCTCGGAGTCATTGGTGGTAAATATGGTCTCCTATGTCTAGTTGTGTTAGTTCACCATTGCTGTGTTTGCCACGTTGTGGTGTCAGACACTCCCTGGTCATCGGTTTTCTGGTGTCAGAGGTAGTTCTATCAAGCCACTAACACAAATGCTACCACAGGGGCTTAGGTGATTTACCACCTCTCTGCTGTGTCCTGTGAATTCTACTTGGTCTTAATAAAAACCCGGAGTCAGCTATCAAGCGTGAAAGATCATAGAAACAGAGCAGTCAGCCACCAGAGTTCTTACCTCCACCAATGCTCAGACCAAAAGGGGCCATCCTGTCTCTATGAATCATCGGACTTCAGCAATGAGCTCCTGTCTCCTCCTGCCTTACATTCCCCTCTCCACCCAGCCATATCACTCCTGTCTCTACCTCCCTAGTGCTGGGATCAAAGGTGTGAGCCACCACTACCTGGCTCTGTTCCTCTTTTAGACTGAATCAATCTCCTGTAGCCCAAGGTGACCTTGAATTTACAGAGATTTGTTTGCCTGTGCCTCCCAAGTGCTGAGATTAAAGGTGTGTGCCACCACTGCCTGGTCTCTATGGCTAACTAGTGGCTAGCTCTACACTCTGAATTTTAGGCAAGCTTTATTTGCTAAAGTACAAACAAAATATCACCACACTCCTGAGCCTCTGTGTTCATGCTGACACAGTCTCTCTTGGTGGTGTAAATGGATAACTGCACGGTGAAATGGGCTTTTCTGAGGTGTACTTGAAGTGAAGTCCGTCTTCCAAAACATCATGTCATACACTGTGCTATTGGGAGACTTCATAAAGATCCTGCAACCCACAGCCAAGACACTCTATCTGAGTTATCTAAGATCTTACAGCATGGCTTAACTCCACTTAGGGGCTGCTTTGTATTGCTCAGTGTTCTGCCTGTAAAATGGGTTGTCGTTCAATGCTACTGACTTTTAACTGATCCTTCTTGGCCAGTGTAGGTAGCTGAAAGACTATGGGACTGTCCTGTTTTCAATTAGTGTCTGAAAACACTTTAGGAAATTGTTAGAACCTGACTATCTAAAGCCCTCCATAGTGCAGAGAGGGAGAGATTCCTGAAGGACTCAGGGTCACACACTCATTCCAGCATCTCTTAGAATCCCTAGGGATGCTAGTAGCAGAGGCCTTTGAGCACACTCCAGGAATCCTCATGGCCAGCTTGAATATGTACCTGAAGACCAACATCTTCCTTTTCCTATTTGCACTTGGCTTTTACCTGCTTCTCAGACTGCTCGACATTGACCTGCTGTGGTCTGTGCCCATAGCCAAAAAGTGGTGTGCCAACCCAGACTGGATCCACATCGACAGCACGCCTTTCGCTGGACTTGTGAGAAACCTTGGGGTCCTCCTTGGCTTGGGTTTTGCCATCAACTCAAAAATGTTCCTTAAGAGCTGCCAGGGAGAAAACGGCTGCAAGCTGAGCTTCCGGTTGCTCTGTGCCAAGGCCTCACTGGCTGCATTGCAACTCCATCCCTTCATCAAGATCCCAACTCACAGGGAACCTTTATTCTACCTGCTGTCTTTCTGTAAAAGTGCACCCATCCCGCTGACTGTGGTGGCTCTAATTCCTTACTGTGTCCGTATGTTACTGAGAACCAGTGAGAAAAAGACTAAATAGAGCTGTGCCTGCTGTGCTCTGTGGTGCCAGGATCACCTACTTCCTGCATTCCTCAATAGAACCACAGAGGGGAGATAGTGGATGCCTCTCTGCAGAGGTCACAACATGGTGATGCCACAGGTCCTGCCCCACCCACAGACACAGGTTTAGTCAGCCTTCTCAGTGGCATTTGAAGTAGTATTTGACCAGATATATAATCCCATCCATATTTTCATGACAAACCTGGCAATAAGGCAACATAGAGTTAGCCTAACCCATGTGGAGACAATGGACAGGGAGTAAATGCTGGGTGTCCCAGTAAGCATGATGGCTCTTCCTTTTGTCACTCTGTAGCACTCAACAGATCCCCCAGCGTATGATGCCTCCTTCATCTTAAGGCCTGGTTGCTTCTGGTTCCCGCGGGCCTTTTGGAGGTACCCACAGTCAAATCCTATCTTCTCACATGTCAGATAAGGAAATGCGGGTCCATTCATATCAAGTAACTTTCCTGTAATGATGCCATGTTAAAACTTCTAATACATATCTCTGTGACAATGACGTCTTTATTTTTAAGAGGTTAAAAATTCATTAAGAGCAAATTCATTATTTATAGTCCATGATTGCCACATGACACTATTTTTCTTTTCAGAAATGGCACTGAAATGTCACATCTGTTTGGCTTAGTCCAGAATCCAGAGTCTTTTCCAGGCCAGCAATGGCTGTATATGTGACACACAACTAGATCCAGAGAAAGAGAGCAGAGCATGCTCCTGTCTGCCCCTGGAACTCTGTCCTATATAGTGCTTGTCAACATTTCAATAAACCATGTTGAAGTCAACCCACTGGATTACTGGTTACCAGAACGAAGGGCCCAGACCCTCACCCAGCCCCCTGCATTGGCAGCCATGACAGGCTGCAGAAAAGACCCAGCATGATGTAGGCCTCTGACTCAGCACACATAGGAAGTCAGATATGCTCCATGTGGGAAGGAAACAATCAGAAGTTAGCTGGTGGGTTCTGGATGTGCTTTACTGGTAACAGTGGAATGCAGTGAATGCATAGCAACCACCCTGGGATGACCTCTAGGCATAGCAACCCTTCTGCAGCTGCAGATGGCCAATCAGCTCAGGACAGGTTGCCTAAGCCTGGAGATGCACCAATCCTGACACTGTTGCTATGAAACTACCAGCCCCCACCCCCAGACACTCCCCTGCACTACCCCCAATATATTCCCTGCCCCACTGCTGCTCAGAGTCCTCCTGCTCAACCCACTGTGTTGGACGGACAGAGGACCCAAGTTAATCCCAGTTAACTTGTTAATAAAAAAAAAAGAGTCTTTGCTTTTGCATTGGATCAGGTCTCTTGGTGGTTTTGTGGGTTCAGAGTCTGGGCACAACAGGCACAACACAAAAAGGCCTCATTTCTTCACTGCAGCATTCTGACATTTTACTTTTAGGAATCAAGTCTTTCAAAATCAGGAATATCAAATTCTTCCACCTCAGAAAACAATTAAATACTTGTGCATCGGCTTATTGGACTAATCTCCGTGCTTTACAAAATTAATTATGAGCTATTAATATTACGCCAAAAACTTCTCAGAAAGGCTTTTTACTTCCTCATTGAATTCTAGACTTTCAGTTGATAACAATGTCTTTCTGATTAAGTTCAAAGATTCTGAGTCTGTCTTTGCTGCATGATGGTGGCCTTTGGTCTCCTACAATGCAGTCTGTAACTCTTCTCAAGAGTACTATACGTGAATTATTTTCGGTCATTATATATTAAATAGGTCATAAGTATGTATGAAAACATACCAGTTGATTGGAGTCATGGAAAATGACATCACTAACACCTAAAAATTGGCTGCTTTCCAAGTGTATTTATAGAAAATGTACTGTTGGTTTTACAAGACCCATTAACTAGCATTCTTTTTTAAAAGGCAATTGAATCCTTGGGTAAGGGATGGGGTGGGGGGGGGGGACCCAGGGCAGAAGAAGCTTTTACTTGAGAATAAATCCATCCTTTGTTGATTGGGGAACTGGGGGGAAAGAAGTAGGAGAGAATTGTTCTCATTCATTTCTTTAGCATTCCTTGCCACTGTCCTTGCACCAAGCTACCAGTACAATGTGTTGTGTCGTCCCCGCCACATCTTCTGCAAATGTAAGAGGTTTGCTACCCTCTGAGCCTTCTTTTGAAGATTCCTATAGAGTTAATAATGTTCATCTTGAATCCTCCATCCAAGTACACTGTGGGCCTGCTTTCACCTGGGCCTGAGGGGACTAGGGCATCAATTGACAGGGTTTCTGCTGCCGTGTCCACTCTAGCAGGCATTCCCTGTAGGTTCCCACAGAGGAGCTTTCTTCAGCTCCCTGCACAGCTGTCTGTTAGATGACATGTGATCCTCAGAGGGGAAATGGGATGAGGCATGGCTTGTTTTCAATAATTAATCTCCAGCAACCCTACCCCCCTCCCCCATCTGCCATGAAGCCTCTGAGTCCCTAGTGAGGGGATTTTTTTTTCTTTCCATCTAGTTGCAATCTCCTGGAGGAATCCATATGGAGGCAATTTGCTTTTGTGATTGAAATTGCTTAGGCAGCAAGAGGAACAGCTCGGTACAGCCTTGGAGAAAATGCCTGATTTTAATCATGATGGAGAAGACTTCGGCTTTCAATTTATTCACAAGAAATAAGCAAAATTGAGCTCATTTGACTCACTGTTCCATCTATTCACAGTGTCTATGCATCTGCATATTCAAGAGAAAAATGTCAATATCATGAGCTGTCAGGATGATAAAATCTAGACAAGTGGCTTGAGAAATTGTCCCATTCAAACATGCATTGAGAAGAAATGCAAGGGAATTTATTATTGCAAAAACTAGCTACCAAGAAGAATGTTGAGTCTCTTTCTTTTGATAGCCTATTGATCGGGTTTCTCTCTTGGAAGGTTAACTTGGTGCCATCTCTGTGTGTATGTCCCTACATACACCAAATTTTACAGGTTCAAATTTTTAATATAAAACTTCAGACCAAATGGACACACACAAAAAAACTCTTGGCTAAAAAAATTTTAAGTTTTGATTCATTAAATATATTCAAGCTACTTTCCTACCAGTTTTTAATTGAATTTTTTAGAATGATAAAGATATTTTCTTCTGTATAATATTATAGTTACTGGTTCATATGACTATTAAGTTCTTAGAAATGTGATTAATACAAATGAGGAAGGGCGTTTTCTTAGTTAGGGCTTCTATTGCTTCAATGAAATTCCATGGCCAAAAGCAAGTTGGGGAGAAAAGGGTTTGTTTGGATTACACTTCATATTGCTGTGTTAGGACAGGTACTCAAACAGGGTAGGAACCTGGGAGCAGGAGTTGATGCAGAAGTCATGGAGGGGTGCTGCTTACTGGCTTGTTCCTCAGGGCTTGTTAAGTTTGCTTTCTTATAGGACCCAGGACCACCAGGGATGGTACCACCCATGATGGACTGAGCCATTACAGCCAGATCTTATGAAGGCATTTTCTCAGTTAAGGTTCTCTCCTTTCAGATAACTCTAATTTGTGTATTAAGCTGATGTAAGACTAGTTAGTACAGGTATTATAAAATGCTATTTATTCTTAGTTAATTTAAATGTGTGTCTAGTAGCTCCTGAATTGGATATTACAAGTCCAACCCCACAGTGCTTTTCCGTGAAAAGCAAAAAAAAAAATAATTATATTGTCTCCTATCTCAAATTACATTAAGGTGAGGCTGCGAGTCTGCAGTAGGCTGACATTGGGTTCTGCACAATTTTCCAAAGGTATGTCTGCAGAGGCTGGGCCCCTTCTCCCTTATTCCATCCTTTGAGGGGCTCAGCTTTCTTGCTCCAAATTGAGGTGTCTGGATTCATTCTCCCTCCACCATGTCCTGGGAACCTAATGGCAACAAAGTTGTGTGCTTTACCCATAATTCATGACCATATTCTGGATAACTGGATGACTCTCTGACCAAGATTTCCTAGTTTAGCATACATATGTGTCTGATCCCAGTGCTTTTGTGGTTATTGAGAATCTAGTTACAGAAGCTCTCCAAGGATCCAGCTGCCCTGAAGACTTTGCCATCATCAATAGTCTTGTTCTCCTTGTAAACTGTACACAACATTTTTGGATGAATATTTGAATCTAATGTCGCCGAGGAACTAAAGATTCATTCCTAACCATTCCCTTATCTTTAATGTGTCATCTGATGACCCCTGCCCCCATGAAAGTCAGGTGATACTACTTTGTCAATGCTTTGAAGTTTTCATCCTGCTTCCATGAAAAGAACTTGAATGGTAGAAAAATCCAGAAGCATCTCCAGTGACAACTCAGGAGAAAATTCTAAGAATAAATGCTTCATTTTGAGCTCTGCAAAAGACAAATGCGGTTTATGTCAAATATGAGGCTGGTTTGTGAAGAGTACTAATTACTGTCTTTGCTGTCCTTTGATGGAGATTGCAGTAATGATTTAAAAGGAGCCACGTCTCATTTCTTTAGGCGGCACAGAAGTGATCTCCCTAAAGTAGGGAGAAAACTCATTGAGGTCATAAAGGTTAGTGAGAAACCAATTAATTCTGTTCTGTTATGAATCTTTAGTTTCTTAGGATATTTCCTTTTCCACCAACATTTTGCCACATAATTTCTGAAGATACTCTGCCTTCGGTTCAAAGACTGTATTGCTGCCTCTGAGAGACTGCCAGGACAGGGTCAGGAGATGAATAAATAGCAACTGGGGTCCTACTGAGTTAGGTTTGTGACACAACTCAGGGGTTACCTTGGCTCCCACTGCCCATCATCTCATTTCCATTGCTGGCCCAGATGAGGGCTAACCCCTTCTCTGGAACACCTGGGAACCATGTAGGAAGAGTAGGTGACATGTGTACCTGAGAAAGAAGCCACCTCTAAAAGCAGAACATAGTCCCCTTCCAACACTTATCTACTGTAGCACATTGTTGGCTCAATCACACTCCCATTCTAAAACTGACTTTGCAGGTCCCGGACTTCGTTTCCTACATAGCGTTGTCCAGGCTGCCCTCCATGGCCATGAATCCTGCTTTCCCTGAATTTCCCTGAATGGCGTTTTACCCACCACTGCCTGTAACAAATGCTGACATCCCTAAGTTTAGAAGTGTGCATTAAAAACATGTGGTCTTTGGGATATTTTTCCTTCACAGTTATTCCTAGCTCTGCCATTAGAAAGTTTGGGTGTGTGAAAGAGTAGTGGAGCGGCCAATACTTTCTTTTATAAAGACTTCATTGACTTAGAAAAGGGGAAGCAAACATTCTGCCTGTCTGAGGTGTTACTGTGCATCTTGTTCTCTTAGCTTCATGCCTTTCTCATCCTGGCCAATCAAGAGGCACAATTATAGCTCAATTTGAGCATACCAAGCAGCATTAGAATATAGGGGGTAGATGCCAGCAAAGTCAAGGGTAGTAGATGCACAAAGGACTTCATGGAGCTTATCAGTCATCATCTTGGACAAGTGTCATCAGTCTTACATCCCAATCTAGCTCTAGACTGTCATTCTGAGACCATTCAGAAGGTGGTGTAAGTTTACTAAACATTAAAAAAATACTTTTATTCTTTGAGAATTTCATATAATACATTGTCATTCTTCTTAACTATTTTTCTCTTGCTTTGAAGAGACACTGTGACCACAGCAACTTAAAATAAAAGAAGGCATTGCATTTAGGGGCCCATGGTTCTAGAAGGCGAGTCTGTGGCCATTGTGATGGGGATTGGCAGCAGGCAGACAGACATGGTGCTAGTGCAGGAGTTGAGAACCTATGTCTGATCCTCAGGCATGAGGCAGAGGAGAGAAAAT
Source organism: Mesocricetus auratus (assembly GCF_017639785.1). Lineage (NCBI taxonomy): Eukaryota > Metazoa > Chordata > Mammalia > Rodentia > Cricetidae > Mesocricetus > Mesocricetus auratus. Next base: position 37,809,291 of record NW_024429189.1, read on the forward strand.
ATACTAACTGGGAATGGCACAGGCTTCGGATGCTTCAAAGCCCACCCCCAGTAATATACCTCCAACAAGGCCACACCTAATACTCCCCAGTCACATCAACTTCGGGCCAGGCATTCAAATTTGAACCTATATTCACCCCTCCCCCCTAAGCCTTTTCAGATCTACCCCTGCCTGCCTTCAACCTCTGCTTTGGCTTCCTTCAATGATGAACTGTAACCTGTAAGCCAAATAAATCCTCCCTTGACCCCAAGTTGTTTTAGGTTAATGGTTTATCATAACAACAGGGCACTTGTTGAGTGAGTCCAATTTGTGCTACACCTATTCTAAGTGTAAGGCCAAACACTGGAGCCGGGTCAACCTACCAGAGAACAAAGCCTTAAAGAAAAATGACTCTTCCTCACTTAGAAGGAATAAACTGTCCATGCATCCTTGGCTGTGGGTTGGGACCACGAACCACACCCCATACTCTTCTGTGCTAGAATGACTGGTTTGATCATGTGCAGGCAAACACACCTGCTTCCGGTTCATGGACACAGTAGACCTGTCATGCCCAGAAAATATCTTTTTTCTCCAATCCTCTTCAACTTCCGGCTCTTCCAGTCTATTCACCTCTTCTTCCCCGATGGTCCCTAAGCCTTGGGGGTGGGGCAGTTTACTATAGATGTCCCATTTGTGGTTGAGCACTCCACAGCCACGTGCTCTCTTTGACCAGTCGTGAGTTTTTGCATTAGTCATGATCCACTGCACAAAGAATCTCCTCTGATGAAGTCTGAGAAGTACGCTAATCTATGGATAGAGAGGTGTGAGTTTAGAGGGTGATTTGATACTTCATTCGTTAGGCAGAATAATACTTAACTAAAGTCTTAACTAAGTCGTGTAGCACACACTAAGATCAGAAAGCTCACTCCGGCTGTGACTCAGGTTCATATCCAATCAAATATAACTCTCTCTGGCTCCCTATATTAGTCACTTCTCGTCACTGGCAACAAAATCCCAACAAGAACCAACTTCAGGGAGGAAAGGCGTACTTTGCTTCCTGGTTTGAGGACCCGTGGCAGCAGGTGGATCCACGACAAGAGCTGGTTGCAGCTGCTTGATGACATTTCCATGAATCCAGCAGCAGTGTGGGGCTGGGAAACCGTTATCAACTTAAAGGCCCACCTCCACCCAACCCCATAACCCACTTTCTCCAGCCAGGGCCCATCTTCTGAAGGTTCTATAGCCCCTACCTCCAGCTGCAAGCCGAGCTTGTGGGGGAACGTTTTAGATTCCAATGGTAAGCTTCCTCATAGTCCTCCTCTGTTTGCCCTTGGGAAGCTCTGTCTTGGTGGAAGACTGACAGGGGGACTGGTGCCATTTCTCTATGAGAAGGAGCAAGAAAGATGATAAAGAAGGCTGTGGCAAATGTATTTCATAGATTGTTGCTGTAATGATAAACAGCACACTTGTGATGGTATAGGTAACTGTTTATTGTAATTACGTACAAGAGTAAGTAATTACAATAAAATTAAGAAATTACTTACAAGAGAAAACGGGCAACCAAGATGAACCAAGTAGCTTTCCACCACTGAACCGGAAGCCGAAATGAGAGCAAATGCGACTCTGCTGAAGTCTTTTATAAGAATCTCCGTACACGCCTCTAGCCACGCCCAAAAGTGGGCCTGGCTAGCGGCATAGTTCACCACCCTGTCTCTAGTCATTCCCAAAGTGGGTGTGGTTAGCACCGCCCTATCATTACTATGGGCCTCTAGCGTGCCACGTGGCTAATGGCGCAGTCCTTAGTCTCCTCCCACAATAGGTACTGTTTTAATTTTACTTAATGAGTCGAACAAGGCTATAAATTCTAACCTGATTTGAAATTTGCTCTTTTGTTAAACAATTTTGGATCTATAAAGTACATTTTGGCCTTTAAAACATCCTATACCAATTAAAATTCAAGTTTCATAGCTACGAAGGGAAATACATGAAGATGTGAAATAATTCAACTGATATAGTGAGGCAAAATTATTAACATGAGAATATTCATAGACTTCAGGCCCACTGATTGTTCTTATAATTAAATTACCAATTCCATTCTTCTTGACACCTTAGGATGAAAATTCTTGCTAGAAGAGATACTTAATAGATATACTAGGTTGAGTGAAAGAGGGGATTTTTTTTGGTGAGGTTGGAAACGTTCGCTGTATGAGAAAAGTGACACTATGCTTTAACTAGTGTTTTCATAATTTACTGATTGTGCATTTCTCAACCAACTGGTTATTCAATAACAAATGATCAGTCCCGAAAACATACATGGAAGCAACAATATACAGACTGTGCTGGTGCATGCATGTATTTAGGAATATATACAAATATATTCATATGTATGTAGCAACAATTAATGAGAAGAGAATTTGAAAGAGATATGGGAGGTTTTGATGGAGGAAAGAGAGGAGGGAAATGATGTAATTATGTCTCAAAATTTTTAAAAAACATAAAGATAAAGTCATATTTTAATTTTTCAAGCTGTTGGAATGTGCTTCTTGAGTATAACACAAGTCTATCAGTTAATATTTTGATACCAAGGTATTTGAGAATAACCGTGTAAAAGAAATACTAGAAAGCAGTTTCAAAATTGTTCAACGATCACCCCAGGGTCAAATTGGGCTTTTCCTTTCTAACTTTTCAACCATCCTCTTGCAATTAATCAAGTGCCTTGGGTGCTGGAGGTTTAGAGACAAGTCATGCCCTGAGATCATACACTGCTATCTTAGAGTACCATAGTCTTTACCCTGAGGAGGGTCCCATTGGTTCCTGGCCATCTGCCATAGTTGCAATAGAACCTAGGAATACTTCTAGCTTGTGAACTTAAGCAAATTGAGTTGAGACCATAACTGGCTATGAGTTGATTTGTGACAAGACTTCCCATCCTTCTAGGCTATCCTTTCAAATCTACCCCGTCCTCCATATTCTTTCTTTCCAATTGTTTAAAACCTTTAGATGGAACCCAGATGTTTCCAGTGTAAGCCCAGTACACTTGATGAGGGGTAGAGAATATAAGCATCATAGTTCCAACACATCATATGAAGTGCCTAATTAACAACTCCCTTTATTTAAAGCCCGGGAGGTGAAATATATTTTGAAAAACCACTAAAATAAGCTACAGGAACATCCACCATCTTTTCCACAGTTATAACTCGCAAATGGATGAACTGGTTCCTCCTTTAAATTAGTAACTTTGTGATCACTCTAAAAGACAGACATGGTAGCACACGCTGACCATTCCAGCACTTGAAGGTTAAGGCAGGAGAAACATTGAGTTCCAGGTAATCTGAGAAATGTAGACCATTCCAGGCTAGACTTAGTCAAACAACTAGAACCTGCCTCCAAAAACACAAAAATAAGAAAAAAATAGTTTTAGAGTATCTCTCAATATAAAGGTCATACATATCTGACGGTCATTCAAGAACAGTATAGCTTAGTTTTCCATCTACTTATTCTTCAACATTCTTTTGAATAAAAACTTGCTTTAAAGCTGTGTTAATTCATAATTAACAACCACAACAATGTTGTTTGTTTTTTATTCTTTACTCTTTTTGCTTTTGGGGGGCACCACCCAGTTCCCAAATAAACCATACACAGAAGCTTATTCTTATTTATGAATGCTGGTCTTAGATTGGCTTGTTTCTGGCCAGCTTGTCTTTTTTAAAAAAAAGATTTATTTATTTATTATGTATATGATATACATTATTTATTTATTTATTATGTATACAATGTTCTGCCTGCATATAAGCCTGCATGCCAGAAGAGGGCACTAGATCTCATTACAGATGGTTGTGAGTCATCATGTGGTTGCTGGGAAATTTAACTCAGAACCTCTGGAAGAACAGCCAGTGCTCTTAACCACTGAACCATCTCTCCAGCCTAGCTTCTTATCTTAAATTAATCTGTCTAATGAATCAGGGAGTGCCAGCATACAATCCCACTGCCAGAGAGTCTGGGAAAAAGAACCTTCATCCAGTGACTGATGGAAGCAGAGGCAGACACTCACAGCTAAACACTGAACTGAACTCCTGGAATCCAGTGACAGAAAGGGAGGACTGATGAACAAAAGGATCAAGACTAGACTGGTTTAACCCACAAAAACAGCTGACCTGAACAGGGGGAGCTCTTGGACCCCAGACTGATAGCTGGGAGGACAGCATGGGACCCTGAATGTGGGTGTCAGTGAGGAGGCCTAGGCAATCTATAGAACCTTGGGTAGTATTTATCCCTGACATACAAATGGACCTTGGATGCCCATCCCACAATGAGGGATGCTCTCTCAGCCTGAACTCTTGGGGGAAGGCCTAGGCTTTGCCCTGGATGAAATGACAGACTCTGGAGGTCCCCCAATGGAGGGCCTCACCCTCCCTGGGGATCAGAGTGGGGATTGGGAGGGGTGCTAGGGGTCCTGGTGGGGAGGGCAGGGGAGGAGGGGAGGGAGAGGGAGCTGGGATTTACATGTGAAGCAAGCTTATTTGTGATTTAAATTTAAAAATTCCCCCCAAAATTAACCTGTCTACCTTTTGCCTCTGGACTTGTATCTTTCTCTATTTCTGGATACCTTACTTCTTACTCCGTAGCTGACTGGGTGGCTAGGTGGCTGGCCTCTGATGTCCTCTTCTCCTTGTTCTCTTGCTGTTCCTTTCTTTTCTTCCTTGTTTCTCCTTCTATTTACACTCTCTGCCTGGCAGTCCTGCCTATCCTCATTCCTGTCTCGCTATTGGCAGTTCAGCTCTTTGTGAGACCATTGGGTATTTTAGACAAGCAAAGAATCACAGCTTCACTGAGTTAAACAAATGCAGCATAAACAAAAGTCACATTCCTTAAAATAATATTCTACCACACAACAAACTATTTTAGGGCCTTATGCAAGCAAAATGTGCCTTTTTTTCTTTTTATCAAGGTGATTGAGGTAAGTAGCCAAGCCGGGGAATATACAGGAATCAGGCTTAGTCTTTTTTGCTCTGATATTATAGTGCTTGCATCTAGACAAGAAGGGAGATAGCTGTTTTCCCTGTTCAGGCTTTATTTAGGAAGGAAAAGCCCATGCAGAACCTAGTGCCTACATTTCATAAGCCTGACAGGATCACCTGACCTTCTCTAGCTGCAAAAGATTCTGAAAAGGTAAGGAAATTTCTAGCCATTAAAGTAGAGGAAAACAAAGAAAAACAGTGTAGCCAATCAACAGCACCTGCCATGATGGTTTCGTGTGTGTGTGTGTGTGTGTGTGTGTGTGTGTGTGTGTGTGTAACTTCTATTGCATCTGTCCTCTGCAGCTTGCTGATTTCATACTAACATATTGAAATCATGAAGACAAAGTACTCTCTAAATTATAAAATGCTTTACAGTCATATTGAAATGATTATTGGGATTTTCAACTTTCATGAAAATTTAAGACTTTATTTTTACTTTTATTCTGTACTTCATATAGTAGAACTCAATTCTCTCAGCTAATGAACACAAAGGGTTTTTCCCTTTTGTATTCTTTCATAGTAATTATTGTGACTTCCTGTTTCACATTGAGTGCATATTTTTCTTTTTCTATAGAGGTTCTGCTGTTCTTAGATTTATCTCTTTGTGTCTGAGTAGGAACTGCACCTGAATTATAGAAAAGAGAAAACTGTCAATTCACCGGCTGGCTATGTATTCCTCTTTCCTTTTATAAGGCACATTTCGTCCTAACTCTGGTTTATTGGGTTGAGTAGATACATCCTGGAAGCTACCCACGCCAATCACGTACACCCTGATTACTAATTATGAGCCTTAGGATACTATACGACTCACTAATGAGTACATTTTAATGCTGGCCAGTGCTAATTAGATGATAATCATGTGCATTATTTTATTTACAGTCTATCCACTTAAATTAATTGGGCATTTAATTGAACACAGTTTGAAAGAAATTGCAATTGAGTTGAGTTGTTTATTGAAGTTCCTTTCACTTGTCATCTCATATGCAGGTGAGATTATTCACTTGCTCTCGAAATTCAGAAAAATACAAATGAACATAATGCCTATTTTGCAATGGTGCCTGTGTGCATGCAAATTGCTCTCAAAGTATGCTAGGAAACAGCGATGAATTTCTCAGTTCTCTTAAAATTCTCTACTGACATCTTTCTGTGGCCTGATTACAGAGAGATTTGCATGCACAAGAAATATATAATCAACCAAACCCTTAGGTAAATGAATGAGATTAAATCCAAAGCCAGCCCTGTGAGAATGTTCTGATCATTTCTTCTTTTTAAAAAGGGTAGAAAACTTTTAAAATGGCATGTATTTATTTAGTGTGTATATGCACCTGTCTCTGTGTTTATGCGCATACACATATAAATGAATGCCTTTGTGTACACATGCATGCACCACACCATGTGTATGGAGGTCAAAGGATAACTTGTAGAAGTTTATTATGGTTATCTTCTTCCACTATGTGGGACCTGAAGATCAAATTCAAGTCATAAGTTTGTCAGCAAGTGTCTTCACCCACTGAGCCATCTCACAAACCCACTGACATTTCCTAAGATAGAAAACTAAAGTTTTAACACTTGACTAATATATGGCAAAATACTCTTAATTTGGATCCCATGTATTTTCCTGTACTAGGACACAATATCAATATTCCAGGCATTCCATTTCTAAATGAGTACCCCATTGCCGAAAGCTGCATGTTTGCCTGAAGCTCTGAATTCATGGTGTCTTTGTTCCACATGCTCAAAGATGCTTTGTTCCACATGCTCAAAGAGCAGACGCAGAGCAACTGGAGTTGGGAGAGCTTCGGACAAAAGAATCCGGAGGTCCATTGTGTCAATGAGGCTGCTACTGCTGTGATAAACGCCACAACCAGAATCAGCTTGTCCAGCCGGCCCTTTCCCCTCAAACCAGTTACTTAGAATCACTTTATTTAACGGGGCAACTTTTATTCATTCCTCTTGCACACTCCCCAGATGTCTTTCTAGGAAACAGGCAACCTCCCAGAAACAGCCCATCCTCGCCCTCTGCAAACCCGACAAGTGAGTTGTAGTCTTCCTCGCTCAAGAGTTGAGAATAAGTGTGTGTTTGCTACAGAGCTTAGTTCCTTCCTAGCAGTCAATTATTCTGAAACTTACTTGCCCCCAGAGGCATTCCTCCACCCTCTGCATCCCCAGCCTGGGACTTCCAGCAATTCTGAACTTCCGGGTTAACCCGCTAGCCCTTCTTTGCAGTTATTTACCAGGAAATACCAAAGGACAAATAACAACAGCAACAATAATTGTACATTTCAAAATATCACAGCTCAGTCTCTTCTGTAGGCAGGGAGTCATTCGGTGGGCATGGGACGATGAAGTTATAAGCAGGATGGACTTGAGAGTAAGATGGAAGAGGGGGAGATGATGCGATGACAGTATGGTCCATGGGAACCAGGTCCTCATCTGTCCTATTACTTAACTTTTCATTTTTCTATCATGAGCTGTTTTTTGGATATTTAGTGTGTGTGTATATTTTCTGCATATTTAGCATGCATGTATGTATAATGTATGCATGTGTGTGTGTGTGTGTACATGCATGTGAGTATGGATGCATGTGCATGCATGTGTGTGGTCATTTCCATAAACCCTTATTTTTATTTGAATAGACAGAACTGTCTTGTCTCATCTCAGTGTTTTCCCAATCTTGGCTTTTGTCTGTTACCTGCCATTTGCTCTGTTGAAGCTGCTTAACTTCACTTGGTCCTAGCCCGTCTGTTTCCTCCCAAGAGAGACACTGGACAACAAGAGAAGAGCAAACTCAGTGGATGCATGTTGTTGGGCTTCATGGTAGGGTGGTGTGTGGACAGGAAATTTTCCTTGCTATCTCCCTAGCATCAGACCACAGATCTTTCATTTTTGTACTGAAGAGTTGCTCCAGCCAGAGAGTCATTCTTTGATCCTCTGCCAGACAGGCAGCTGCGAGATTGTCTGTTCATCTGTAGTCTTAGACCCAGCCCCTCATTGCTTGTGCATGACTCTCCCCTTCAGCTGTAGTTTATGTCCCTACACTCAAGCCTGCCTGTGGGCAAGGGAAGCAGTAGCTGGTGTTGTTCTGGTACTGAACAAGGGCTGCCAGCCTGCTGCAGGAATGGGCTGTGCACCCACAAAACTTACACAGATTTTCAAGCCATTCTTCTAACTTTGGGCTCATCTGTCCCTCCACCCCCTCCTTCCAGAAGGACCCTGAGACTTTTGTATCCTAGCCTTCCAGGGGATCTGTAGTAGGAAATGTGCCTACAGGCTTTGCCCGGCTAATAGATTACGTGCCAATTTTCTCTGGTCTTTGAAATCCATTGTCACAAATTCAGCTCACACATTTTTTTCCTGGCATCATTTTGAAGTTTTCTCTATTCCTGAGGCTGCATGCTTTCTTTGATACCATAAGAAGTGGTATTAGTGGTATTCTGAAGAAAATGACAAAAGTGGATGTTTTTCTGTGATGTTTAACTGGGTCATTCTGTAACGACTTCAGAAGTGATGCGTTTCCATTGTGTGACTAGGATTTCATAGGAATGAGGGTCATCAGGTGATACAAGGGCAGGGAATGAAGTCCTGGCAGAGAGTCCCTGCTCCACAATGGCAGATCCAGCCGTAGTGCATGGTGACAGCAACACCCTGAGTCTTCCGTCTAAGTCAGTGCATTCAACTGGTGGCCTCTACTATTCCTTAGTTCACCTTTGCCTTCCCCAAGCCTGAGAGACTCCAGAACGTGAAAGCACTCCTTTCTCTGCTCACAGGATTAGAAGTAAATGAATTTGATTCCATATAGAAAACAAACAAAACTTAATCAAGAAATACCAGTAGCCTTGAGTCCTTTGTTCTTGACCTTCATCTGGCTCCAACAACAGCCAAGTGCGGATTACACAGCAGGCTTAGTGTACAAGGAGCTTTCACATGTACAAGAGATAGTTCTCTGTCCCAAAGGAGGACTCCATGCCCTCTAAGTAAGTCCTAGATGATGGCAGCGATCAGCTCCCACCCAGAGCAGCACCGGGTAGTAGGTAAGCAGCTGCCAGACCTTTCTACACAGACATTTCAAAATGAATTGTTACTGAAGGTCACTCAAAGTTAGCTTGGACCCCAGTGGGTGACTATGTTTGTAAAACACTAATGAGTCTCTGTATAGCTACAACAACCTGCAGAGCTCTTGGACTTTGCGCTGTTATCTGTGTGTGAAGGTCTTGAGTTGGGTCAACTGAGGGGAGCTCCAGTGCTGACCAGCTTGTAGTACGCTCCCTTCTGGGCCATCAGTTCTTCATGGGTCCCCCTTTCAATCACCACCCCTTGTGACATGACAGCGATGATATCTGAGTTCTGGATGGTAGACAGGCGATGGGCAATGACAATACAGGTCCGACCCTCTCTGGCTTTGTCCAGAGCAATCTGCACAGTCTGCAAAAAGAAGATGGAGAGTCAATGAAAAGATGCAGGATTGTTCCCAGCCCACTACTCTGAGGGTCCATTCAAATAGCACCTGAGCAACAGCTCTGTGCTTAGGGGTAACCCCAAAGACTGAGCACTTAAGGAGATTCAGCAAATGGCTGCGCACACAATCCAGTTATGCTTTATTTAAATAGCAGCCCACACACTGAGAAAGTTCAGTGATGCAAGAATGAGCTAAATACAACGTGACTGTGTAATTTCACAATACTGAATTGTCCAATTTACTAAGGTAGAACCAAAGGGCAAAGCATGGGAACAGTCAGTGGTTTCTGATACTCCCTTCACTGAGTACATGTTAGTTTGCTTGAAGATGGAATCCTGATTTTAAAGATGTAGATCATAAACTGAATTTCATAGTAGTTCTCTTGACTACATAATCTCATGTGGAAATGCCACATGGCTCACATCTCCTTTTAGGTGTTGCATATGGCCTGCTTACTCTATTACATAATTTCAAAGCTATAAAACATATTATGTTTCATGAATGACCTGAATTGTTTTAATTTATATAAGAAAACTAATTACTTGCCTTTGAAAAATGGCATTTAATGTAAAATGTCTTATATAACAACTATTTTAAAGTTCTTCTTAGTGGCAGCAGCCCTGCTTGACTGTTATTTGTAGACTACTGTCTTTTGCTCCCAAAGAAAAATATTGTCAGTTTCCACTTCAAATGAATAAGACAGCCGAAAATAGTGTCATTTTTATATGCACAAATCTTCCAACAAAGACTCGTCTCTAGTAACCTAGGAGTTTAGAAAACTAACACGTACCTTTTCACTTTCTGTGTCTAGGGCAGATGTGGCTTCATCGAGTAGCAAGATTTTAGGATCACGTACAATGGCCCGGGCAATAGCAATGCGCTGTTTCTCCCCTCGAGAGAGTTGAGAGCCCTGGCTCCCAACATTAGTTTCATATTTCTAGAAAAAAAATAGCAAGTTTAAAAACTAGAGAACACAGCCATTGCTTCTGTGCTGTTTGGAGCCCGCAATAAAAACTCTGCTGTGAGCTTAAATGTTTTTCTTCTCTTGAACTTAGAAACAGTGACTGAATGCAATAAAATCTATCAAATCTGCTTAGAACTATTAAATATATGAAGTTTGGGCTGGAAAATGGGGGGCAATTACCATCTCTACATTTCTTTAAGGGTTATACTCTTTTTTGATCCCTTCCTATGTCCAGCTAAGATTCCATGTAGCAAATCTTCCTTGGTTTGAGATTCTCTGATTTTTAGACTTTCATCCAAAGATCTTTGCAAGATAGTCTAATCCCAGGGATAGAGAAGCCCTTAAAGGCTTTCTGGTTGACTCCTTCCATTGAGAGAACATTTTGGGACACAAGCCTTGGTTATGCTCTGTTGCTTACTAGCCTTGTGAACATCAACAACTTGTTTAAATGTCGTTGAGCCACAAACTTACCTGTAAAAGGCAATGTTAGTATCTAGCACACATATTTGCTGTTAATTCTTTATGAAATTAGAAAAAATATCTGGCTAGATGCCCAGTACAGCTACATTTAAAATAGTTAACATTCATGGAAAGCCGGGCAGTGGTGGCACACGCCTTTAATCCCAGCACTCAGGAGGCAGAGGCAGGCGGATCTTTGTGCGTTCGAGGCCAGGCTGGAACGACAGCCTCCGAAACAATACAGAGAAACCCTGTCTCGTAAAAACCAAAAAAAAAAAAAAAAAAAAAACATTCATGGAGAATTTAGTTTGCACTGGAGACGGTGTGGTTGTTGTTGCTGCTGCTGCTCCTCCTCCTCCTCCTCCTCTTATTCCTCCTCCTCTTCCTCTTCATCTTCCTCCTCTTCCTCCTCCTCTTCCTCTTCCTCCTTCTCCTCTTTCTCCTCCTCTTCCTCTTCCTCCTTCTCCTCTTTCTCCTCCTCTTCCTTCTCCTCCTCCTCCTTTCTCCTTCTCTTCCTCTTCCTTTTTTCTTCCTCTTCTTCCTCTTCCTCCTCCTCTTCCTTTTCCTCCTCCTCTTCCTCCTTCTCCTCCTCTTTCTCCTTCTCTTCCTCTTCCTTTTTTCTTCCTCTTCTTCCTCTTACTCATCTGCATCCTCTCCCTCATCTTCCTTTTCTTTCTCTTCCCCCTCTTCCTCCTCCTGCTCATCCTCTTCTTCTTTGAGAGGGTGACAAGGTCTCACTATATAGCCCTGGCTGTCCTGACACTCTCTACATAGAATAGGAAGGCTTCAAACCAACAAACTCCTGTCCCTGCCACCCCAAGTTCTGGGATTAAAGTTGTGCACACCACATCTAGCTGATTATTCTGAATAGAGTACCATTTCATAACCTCAGAGATTATATTTTTTGATTTTATACATTATGAAACTGAGGCCCAGAGAAGCAAGACAATTGCACATAGGCAGATAAGCAGTAAACAGCAAATGTGAAGTTAAGTCTTCGCCTATATAGTTTCTGATCCTCTGTCCTTGTCCCTTACTCAAACCTGCCTGCTTGTGTTTCCCTCCCTTGCCTCCTGAAAAAGTTCAGCTAAGCCAGGAAAGACCCAAGAAAAATTGTTATTAATTCTTGGATTTCATAGGCACAGTACATTTTGTTATCACACTGTAACATGTCTACAAGTACTTTTAATATAAAAACACTGCTTTAATAAATTTTAAAAAATCTTTGCTTTTAGGCACACTAGCAAACACAAGTATTCATAATGTTTCTTTGCTTTTCAATTTAGGAATTTCAATATGCTTGCCTGTTAGGCTGCCCAGCTTAGAAGGACATGATCCTAGGACTGAGGGAAACCATTAAGAGAGCAAGCAAAGAAAGAAGCACACCACAAGTAGACAGTTTACAAATGTTACAGTCTAAGAAAAAAAGCAATTTCCAAGTGGTATTGTAAAAACTGGAGTAGAGAAGGATGCAGCCTATAACATGTTTTACATTTTCCTGTATTTGTTTCTTGTAACTAAACAATTTTCTTCTAATTAAACAAATATTTCTTGTAATTAAATAATCACTAAGAAAGATACCTGGTGAATGGAAAAATGAATAGTACAGACCACCAAACTCAGACTTGACTCTGGAGAAATAAAAGGCATCAAAACAGAAGCAACTTAACCCTCCACACACAAGCTGCGAGTAACGGATTGCCATCAATTGCTGCTGCAGCTTTCTTTGCACGGCTGACTTTTGAACCCAGGGTCTCATGCGTGAGCTCTAGCAGTAACCTATTACTCTAACCTTTGACCTCTATGCCCCCATTTCAATGTTTTGGAGTTTCCTTGCATTTTGCAGATGGGATAGACAGTATCAGATTGAATAGGTAGGCATCCCAAAATTTCACACTCAGGTAATAAACGAGAAAGCTTGCATTCAAACCCATGTTAAACCTCTGGATTTCTTTCTGCCAGGTTGTGTTATGCTCTATGGGTATTGTTTTATATGCAGCAATACTACAGCATCCATTTTGTTTGACACTGGAATACTTTCTAACATGTGGTGATACAGGGCATTTGCTTTCCTTAAAACAAAATAAAAAACAAAACAAGACACTGGTAAATAAATAGTGTTGCCCTTGAACCTCTACCCGAGCCACAATCCTGCTACTTTCTGGACATCCTGCCTCTCCGCAGCACTGTGTTCCTGTACAGAACAACAGACGTGGTGCTTACCTGGGGGAGAGACATGACAAAGTCATGCAGCTGAGCCTGCTTTGAGGCAGCTATGATTCTTTCCATAGAGATTTCTTTGGTGTTGTCCCCATACTTGATGTTGTCCATTATGCTGCAGTCAAACAGCACCGGCTCCTGGGAAACGATTCCAATGTGTGAACGGAGGAACTGCACATTGACTTTTTTGCTGTCATGACCATCTATCATCTGCCAAAAGAGTGGACAGCAAAGGACAAGAAGTGTTAGTGTGCCAGCGGTGAGGGAAGTTCCTATGGCGGAGTTAGGTGCTGGACGGTGAATTTGTTCTGCTTAAGAGTGAACATCCCTACAGACCTGGGGGAATAAACCTCACTGCCTGTGGCCTCTGGAGCTTGTTTCTGACAGGAACGCCTTCCAAGTGGACACTGATTGCTCTCTTTTGATGTCGTTTTCCTCAAGCTCTAGCTCCACAGGTATTATACAAATGAGAAAGGATCTCAGGACAGTATTTAGTTAAAAAAAAGCTCTCCTTATGGTCTGGGCATAGCCTTGTCTCTTCAGATATGCATACTTGTTGAATTCTGAGGGTTTGTGACTCTGCTAAAGGAGAGAGAGAGGGTAGGGGATGGGGTCAGGGAGAGAGACAGACAGATGCTATTAGATGCCATGAAGACCAAACCTGTGTCCTTGGCTTTATTGACATTAATCTCTGGACAGATGAGCTAATAAGTCCAGGGGAAAATGTAATTGTTCATTTAGTCACCATCACAATCGGAATCATCTCCAGAAGGCATCATGTAAACAGTCTGTGTACAGCATGAGAACGCAGTGTCTGTTTCCTGGGAGCTCACAGTCCAGAGGTTGTGCTATTTAAGTTGGTTCACTTAAGATTCTGAAGATTCTACTCTAAAGGCAGAGTAAATCTAACAGATTAATGGTAAGTATTTGACAGTGTGATTTCAGAAGAAAAAATAGATTGTTTCAAATAATGTGAGCAGGATGTATTTTAGATAATTCCTATGCAATGGAAAAGGCAAACACTTTTTAAAAAGAAAAAAGGTAAGGACAACAGCCCTTAGGACAGCAGCTCTCAATAAGACTCAGTCCTTACTCAACCTGAGGCGTTTCCCACAGTACATATTCCTGTAAAGCACAACTTAACATTTAGTCAGAAATTGAGCTTTTTGCTAATTGCCATTTATGTGCTATATTATAACCATATAGGAAACAGAAGACATGTTCCATGTTGCTGAAGAATCTCCCATAGACAGTACTGGGCATATCATAGATGCCTAATTAAATATTGAGCATACGGTACCTATGTTTGGTAGCTTGTCTAAAAGCAAAGAGGATTATTTTTAATGGATTAAAGCAGTATTTTCCTACTTACAGTGTTCACAGATACATTTTACAATGAGCTTACAAAATGTATTGTACCTCTTAAGTGTAAGAAATCATAAAATGATTGCTTCTTCCAGAGACCAGAGAATTCAGTGTGTGTAAAAGGGAAACATACTTAGTATACATGTTAATGCTGAATTCAGGCTGCAGCAGTTCACATCTACCTGGACAACAGGCATAGCAGAGCTGACATTTTGGAAAACGGAGCCCTTTCCCTTCTAGAGATCAGATCTCTAGGGCAATGCACTTTCTAGGTTTGTCAGTCACCAAATACTTGCAAATCAGTTAAAATCTTTAATCTAAAACCAATAACAGCAAGGGTCATGAAGCATAGGCAATCAATTCCTACTCCTTATTTTTATACCTCCTGGATTCTGCTAATATCTACTGGCTTCTTTTCTTTGTTCTATGCAAGAGAACCTCACCTCTCTCTCGGTATTTCTCTTCAAAACCTTACCTCTCCCCATTGCAGTGAAGATTACACTATTCAGGAAGATCAGAAGGAGCATTTTTAAAAGTACTGGGGTATGTTTGGGAAAAATAAATAGAGCAGCAGGGATTCTAATTTAGTTAAATCATGAAAACAGAAACTGGAGCATTTAGAGACACAGAAGTAATAATTACTGGGAAAACACAAAACATGGAGTGGTGAAGGAAGCTGTCTTTGAGCAAAGAAACACAGAGGGATGTTATTTTTTATTAAAAAAATCTTTGAGTGCTTCCCATCCCAGCGGGAGCCAAGCACCCCAGATCCCAGGTCTTCTCCTCTACCAACAGGACCAGGGGACCAGGTGGGAGACTATGATCCCCGGATTCCTGGGCTTCTTCTCCACCCATGGGACCAGGACTAGGATCAGAAATAGAAAGAACTGCCAGAGTGTTGAACTTGCTTGTACCCACTGAAACGGAACTCTGGTCCCCTAACCACCAGACAAGTAAGGGGCTCTTTCTGCACCAACTAGAAGAAGAGATGGGAAAGAACAAAACAAAATCATGCTCAGCAACAGAAAAACAAATATGTCACCGCCAAATTCTAGAGACTCCACACCAGCAAGACTTCAACATTCTAATGCAAATGACACAGAAGAGAATGACCTTAAAAACAACTTCATGAAAATGATAGAGGCCCTAAAAGAGGGTATAGGAAAATCCCTCAAAGAAATGGAAGAAAAAAAACCAAAAAATGCAAGAAATGGAAGAAAAAAAACCCAAAAAATGCAAGAAATGGAAGAAAAAACAAACCAAAAAATACAAGAAATGGAAGAAAAAACAAACCAAAAAATTCATAAAATGCAACAAATGGACGAAAAGACAAAGCAAAAATTGCAAGAAACAATTCAAACAGTGCCAGGGTTGAAAACTGAAATATAAACAATAAAAAAAAACACACTCTGAAGGAAAACTGGAAATAGAAAAGCTGGGCAAATGGCCAGGTACTACAGATATAAGCATAACCAACAGAATACAAGAGTGGAAGAGAGAATCTCAGGTGTTGAAGATACACTAGGAGAAATTAATTCATCAACCAAAGAAAATCTTAAGTCCAACAAATTCCTAACACAAAACATCCAGGAAATATGGGACACCATGAAAAACTAAACCTAAGAATAATAGGTATAGAAGAAGGTGAAGAAAACCACCTCAAAGGGGCAGGAAACATGTTCAACAAAATCATAGAAGAAAACTTCCCCAACCTAAAGAAAGACATGCCAATGAAGGTACAAGAAGCATACAGAAAACCAAATAGAGTGGACCACAAAAAAAAGTCCCCTCGCCACATAATAATCAAGACCCTCAAATATACAGAATAAAGAAAGAATATTAAGAGCAGCTAAGGAAAAAGGCCAAGTAACATATAAAGGCAAACCTACCAGAATTACACCTGACTTCTCCATGGAAACTCTGAAAGCCAGAAGGTCCTGGGTAGATATTCTACCAACACTAAGAGACCATGAATGCCAGCCCAGACTACTTTACCCAGCAAAGCTCTCAATCACTATAGATGGAGAAAACAAGATATTCCATGACAAAACTAGATTCGAGCAATATATATCCACTAACCCAGCCATACAGAAAATTCTGGAAGGAAAACTCTAACCCAAGGAAGTTAACTACAACCAGAAAAACATAGGCATTAGATAATCCCATTTTACCAACAGCCAAAAGAACAAAGGGGTGGAATTCCACACATAATTCCACCAACAACAACCATTCCAAATCAAAGAAGAATGAGCAATCAATGGTCATTAATATCCCTCAATATTAATGGCCTTAACTCACCCATAAAAAGACACGGGCTAACAGAATGGATTCGAAGACAGAATCCATGCTTCTGCTGCATACAAGAAACACACCTCACCCTCAAAGGCAGACATTACCTCAGAGTTAAAGGTTTGGAAAAGATTTTCCAATCAAATGGAACCAAGAAACAAACTGGGGTAGCAATCCTAATATCTAACAAATTAGACTTTAAAATAAAATCAATCAAAAGAGATGAAGGAAGTCATTACATACTCATCACAGGAGAAATCCACCAAGATGAAGTTTCAATTCTGAACATCTATGCCCCAAATACAAAGCTATCCACGTTCGTAAAAGAAACATTACTAAAATTCAAATCACACATAAAACCTCACACACTTATAGTGGGAGAGTTCAACACCCCATTCTCACCACTAAACATGAATACCAGGCAGAAACTTAACAAAGAAGCAAAGGGTCTAATAGAAGTTATGACCCAACTGGGATTAACAGACATCTATAGAACATTCCATCTACATAAAAAAGAATATACCTTCTTCTCACCACCACATGGAACCTTCTCAAAAATCGACCACATACTTAGCAACATATCAAACCTCAGCAGGTACAAAAAAATTGGAATAACTCCATGCATCTTATCAGACCACCATGCGTTAAAATTAGAATTCAACAACAACACAAATTGCAGAAACCCTACAAACTCATGGAAATTGAATAATGCACAACTGCATCATTCCTAGGTCAAAGAAGAAATTAAAGACTTCCTAGAATTCAATGAGAATGAAGATACAACATACCCAAACCTATGGGACACTTCAAAAGCAGTACTACGAGGGAAGTTCATAGCACTAAGTGCCCACATGAAGAAACTGGAGAATAGTTATACTGGAGAATTAACAACATGGCTGAAAGCTCTAGAACACGAAGCAAACTCACCCATGAGGAGTAGTGCCAGGAAATAATCAAACTGAGGGCTGAAATCAATAAAGTAGAAACTAGGAAAACAATACAAAGAATCAATGCAACCAAGAGTTGGTTCTTTGAGAAAATCAACAAGATAGACAAACCTTTGTCCAAACTTACCAAAGAGCAGAGTGTGAACATGAAAATTAACAAAATCAGAAATGAAAAGGGGGACATAGCAACGGACTCTGAGGAAATTCGGAGAATCATCAGGTCATAGTTTGAAAACCTGTACTCCACAAAGTTTGAAAATTTAAAGGAAATGGACAATTTTCTGAGTAGCTATCACTTGCCAAAATTAAATCAAGAACGGATAAGCAATTTAAATAGACCTATAACCCCTATGGAAATAGAAGCAGTCATCAAAAGTCTCCCAACCAAAAAAAGCCCAGGTCCAGATGGCTTCAGTGCAGAATTCTACCAGAAATTCAAAGAGCAGCTTATACCAATTCTTCTCAAAGTATTCCATGAAATAGAAGCAGAAGGGTCTTTGCCAAACTCTTTCTACGAGGCTTCAATAATCTTGATCCCAAGCCACACAAAGACACAGCTAAGAAAGAGAGAGAACTTCAGACCAATATCCCTCATGAACACTGATGCAAAAATACTGGCAAATCGGATCCAAGAACACATCAAAACAATCATTCACCACGATCAAGTAGGTTTCATCCCAGGGATTCAGGGATGGTTCAACATAGAAAAATCCATCAATGTAATCCACCATATAAACAAGCTGAAAAACAAAAATCACATGATCATCTCACTAGATGCAGAAAAAGCCTTTGACAAAATCCAACACCCCTTCATGATAAAGGTCTTGGAGAGATCTGGGATAACAGGAACATACCTAAACATAATAAAAGCTATATATAGCAAACCAACTGCCAGCATCAAACTAAATGGACAGAAACTCAATGCGATTCTGCTAAAATCAGGAACAAGACAAGGCTGTCTACTCTCTCCATACCTTTTCAATATGGTACTTGAAGTTCTAGCTAGAGCCATACGACAGCAAAAGGAGATGAAAGGGGTACAAATTGGAAAGGAAGAGGTCAAACTTTCACTGTTTGCAGATGATATGATAGTTTACATCAATGACCCAAAGAACTCTTCCAGGGAACTCTTACAGCTGATTAACACCTTCAGCAAAGAGGCAGGCTACAAGATCAACTCAAGAAAATCAGTAGCCCTACTATATACAGACGATAAAAGGTCTGAGAAAGAAATCAGAGAAATATCACCCTTTACAATTGCCACAAACAACATAAAATACCTTGGGGTAACGCTAATCAAACAAGTGAAAGACTTGTATCACAAGAACTTTGAGTCTTTAAAGACAGAAATTAAAGAAGCCCTCAGAAAATGGAAAGAGCTCCCATGCTCTTGGATAGGTAGGATCAATGTAGTAAAACTGACAACCCTGCCAAAAGCAATCTACAGATTCAATGCAATCCCCATTAAAATCCCAGCACGATTCTTCACAGACCTTGAAAGAACAATAATCAATTTTGTATGGAAAAACAAAAGACCCCGGATAGCCAAAACAACTGTACTCAACAAAGCAACATCTGGAGGCATTATCATCCCTGACTTCAAGCTCTATTATAGAGCTGTAGTCCTGAAAACAGTTTGGTATTGGCACAAAAATTGACAGGTAGACCAATGGAATCGAATTGAGTATCCTTATATTAACCCACACATGTATGAACATCTGATCTTTGACAAAGAAGCTAAAAGTATACAAAAGAAAGCATCTTTAACAAATGGTGCTGGCATAACTGGATGCTGGCATGTAGAAGAATGCAGATAGACACATGTCTATCGCCATGTACAAAACTTAAGACCAAATGGATCAAAGACCTCAACATAAATCTTAGAAGAGAAAGTGGGTGGTACCCTTGAACGAATTGGTACAGGAGACAGCTTCCTGAACATAACACCAGTAGCACAGACACTGAGATGGACAATTAATAAATGGGACCGCCTGAAACTGACAAGCTTCTGTAAGGCAAAGGACACAGTCAGCAAGACAAAAAGGCAGCCCACAGAATGGGAAAAGATATTCACTAACCAAAATTTACAAAGAACTCAAGAAGCAAGTCTCCAAAACACCAAAGGATCCAATTAAAAAGTGGGCTACAGAACTAAATAGAGAATTCTCAATAAAGGAGTCTAAAATGGCTGAGAGGCACCTGAGAAAGTGCTCAACATCCTTAGCCATCAGGGAAATGCAAATCAAAACAACTCTGAGATACCATCTCACTCCTGTCAGAATGGCTAAAATCAAAAACATCAAGGACAATTTATGCTGGAGAGGATGTGGTGAAAGGGGAACACTCCTCCACTGCTGGTGGGAGTGCCAACTCGTACAGCCACTTTGGAAATCAGTATGGAGATTCCTCAGAAAAATGGGAATAAACCTACCACAAGACCCAGCAACTCCACTCTTAGGCATATATCCATAAGATTCACATTCATACAACAACGACATCTGTTCCACTATGTTCATAGCAGCATTATTTGTAATAGCCAGAACCTGGAAGCAACCTAGATGCCCCTCAACCGAAGAGTGGATAGAGAAAATGTGGTATATTTACACAATGGAGTACTATTCAGGAGAAAAAAAACAATGGAATCCTGAATTTTGCAGGCAAATGGATGGCACTAGAAGAAACCATCCTGAGTGAGGTAACCCAGAGACAAAAAGAGAAACATGGCATGTACTCTCTCATATATGGATTTTAGACATAGATCTGGGGAGTGCCAGCCTACAATCCCATGACCAGAGAGTCTGGGAAACAGAACCTTCATTCAATGGCTGATGGAAGCAGAGGCAGACTCCCACAGCTAACCACTGAGCTGAACTCAAGGAACCCAATGACAGACAGGGACCTGACAAGGGTTACCTCTCGAATCCCAGACTGATGGCTGGGAATCCAGCATGGGACTGATCAAGACCCCCTGAATGTGGGTGTCAGTGAGGAGGCCTAGGTAATCTATTGAGCCTTGGGTAGTAGATCAGTATTTATCCCGGGTATACAAATGGACTTTGAGCATCCATCCAACAATGAGAGATTTACTCTCACCCTGGACTCCCAGGGGAGGGTCTAGACCCTGCCCTGGATGAAATGACAGACTATGGACACCCCCATGGAGGGCTTCACTCTCCCTGGGGAAATGAGGGGATATTGGAGGTGTTGGTGGGAGGATGTGGGTGGAGGAGAGGGACCTGGAAGCAACCTTGTTTCTAATTTAAATTTAAAAATAAAAATTAAAAAAATCTTTCTTATTTGATTGTATAGTCTGAATGCTGCCTGAGAAGAAGGCGCGGGGAGTAAGAAGTACTTAGAAGAACCAGCAGTAAAGCTGTTCACCAATAACTCAACTATCCTTGGCAGAATTTTATCACTGTGGGCTTATCTATTAGGTAGGCTGAAACGTCTTGGATCAGAGTGTCTCAAGTTTTTCATGCTTGCTCCCTTGTCTTGCTTACTTATCATTGTGTCCCTTGTCACCCTACTTTTTCCATCCCCAGCCATTAGTTTCCTGATTAGTCTGCACTTTCTGCCCCATTTACGGGTAAGTAAATGGCTCTCAAATGCACTCATCCCCAGCTTTGCAGTGTGTCCAGTTTTCTTTCCTAACTGGTCAGCGGGCCATCTGGAACTGGGAAGAATATGATATTAGAAGCTGTGGGGACAGAATCAGATCAACCAGCAAATGATGGAAACGAACACATCCACAGGGGCAAGGGTCTAAGACAAACACCTCAGTCTGGCAAGATTCAGCTTTGGAGACCACTTAGGGGCAGATCTTATACAGAAAGCGAAATTCTCGAAGGCATTTGCCCCACTTACCACCTTCCCCTGATCAGGGTCATAGAAGCGTTCCAACAGCTGAATGCTGGTGCTCTTGCCACACCCACTGCTTCCAACAAAAGCCAGTGTCTGCCCTGGATCCACAGACACCGAGAGACCGTTGAGAACTTGGATGTCAGGACGAGATGGATATGTAAATTTGCAGTCAACAAAATCAATCTTCCCTTGGAAGTTGTCCTGTGAATGAGAGGACTGGGATTACCTGTGCTCCTGCTGGAGCCTAGAACACGGGAAATGGACCTGAATGTACACAGTGGTATGAAATTATGCATTATGAAACAGCATCCCAATGGGTGACAGACATTCCAGTCAGGATAGAGGCACACAACAGTAATCCCAGAACTCAGGAAGTCGAGGCAGGTAGATAGTGAGTTCACTGGAGGCCAGCCTGGGCTACATAGGGAGATCTCTGCTTCAGAACAAGCAAGCAAGAGAATACCGCCACAAAGATGACATTTTCTTCCCAATGCTGGCAGGCGTAGCATAAAGAGTGACAAGGAAATTAAAGACATTTGACCTCTTAACCTCATTCTGAATTGAGGGTAGTTCCTTATCACCTATTCCTTTATAGTGAAGAGTGGAAGAGAATAGCAAAGTTGATGCACCAAGGAAGCCAGCAATTCTCTGAGTTGTTAAAACCTTGTTCTTCAAAATAATGAAATAAAAACGAAGTTTTTTTGGAGTCTGTGCCACAAAATTGGATATTTTAGTATGTTTCAAACTATTTGGTGGAAAACAATAGCCTTTTTCTGGCTATCATGACTAGTGCCACAGTTAACATGGATGCGAAAGTGTCTCTGTAAAGTGTTGATTTCAAGAATACACTCTAGAATGGAATAGCTGCATCATATGGTGGGTCTATTTTCAGTTTTTTTAAAGGGAATTCCATGCTGATTTCCATAGTGGCTGCACAAGTTCACATTCTTATCAGCAGTGAATTAGGGTCTTTCCCTCTATCCACACCAATACTTACTGTCATTTATTTTCTTGACCATGGTCATTCTGACTGGGCATATATGGTCTTTATTTGTTTTTCTCTGATAGCTAGGGATGTCAAATTTTTTTTCCAAGTGTATTTTGACATTTGTATGAGGACTGTTGATTCAACTCCTTAGCCCATTTATTGTTTGGGTAATTTAATTTTTACAGTTCTCTTTAGATTCCAAATATTAATATTTTGTATATTTGGGGTTTTTTTGCCTACTCCGTAGTTCCTTCACTCTGGGATTGTTTCATTTCATGCAGAAGCATTTTAATTTCACACAATTCCATTTTTCAGTTTTTGGATTACTTTGTAAGCCTAGATATCCATCAATAAATAACTTCATAAAGAATAGATGATAGATAGATAGATAGATAGATAGACAGATAGATAGACAGACAGACAGATAGACAGGCAGACAGACAGATAGATAGGAATTTGACATAGCCCTAAGATATGAAATCATGACATTTTCAGGAAAGTGGAGGAACTTTAAATCGCAGCCCAGTACTTACTTTCTTTTTACCTGCTCCACTAAGTACATTAATTGGAGGTACATGCATGCACACACACACGTGCAGCCCAGGACTTACCCATTTTTCACCTGCTCCACTAAGTACATTAATTGGAGGTACATGCATGCTCACACACAAACATACATGCACGCACGCACGCACGCACAGGCAGCCCAGGACTTACCCATTTTTCACCTGCTCCACTAAGTACATTAATTGGAGGTACATGCATGCTCACACACACACACACACACACACACACGCAGCCCAGGACTTACCCTCTTTTTACCTGCTCCACTAAGTACATTAATTGGAGGTACATGCATGCTCACACACACACACACACACACACACACACACACACACACATGCACGCACGCACAGGCAGCCCAGGACTTACCCATTTTTCCCCTGCTGCACTATATACATTAATTGGAGGTTTTCGGTCTAGCAGCTGAAAAAAGCGTGCAGCTGATATTTTAGCTTTGGCAAAACTTGGGGTGTAAGAGAAGGTTCTTCCAACGGCTGTTGCACTCAGCATAACTGAAGAGATCGACCTGCAATCAAACCCCCGGGGAGTGAGAGCTGGGCTGTGGATAGTGTGAAGGCCTAAGTGGCAAAAGCTTTAGGTGCTAGCCCCAAACAGCTTAAGCAAGTCACTTTAGACATGTCTGCTGTAAGAGGGTCCAGGGGGTAGGCTGAATGGGGTAGCCTCAGACCTCTAAAATCCTAGATCTGCCACATTAAAAACAATTTTGTGTGGGGGGATAGAGTGGTGGAGACTTTTGAAAATAATTATTTCAGTCAGGAATTTGAAAGATGACCAGACTGAGTTGGCTTTTCTTCCCATTGTAACATTCCAGGCATCACTGATGGGTGTGTAAAAGATAGTGGCAGTGGTAGGCAATGGAAGTACCTATTCTGTGCTGGGCCCCCATCGAAGCCATGCTTCCTATGGAATAAGGAAAATGCAATTGCCTGTATCCTTCGGTTTGACCCAGCTGCTGCTAACTATATCAACATGGCATCAGAGATGAATGAACAAATGACTAAATCCACTGAGAGACAACCATGCTGCCACCTGGCCCTTGATGGGCAGAGCATCCTGTGAGGTTGCCCATCAGCACCATCTTTCACAGAGGTCTTCGTGGAGGGAGATGATAGGTGGGTAGGGAGTGTGCAAGCATGTAACTTGCTGCTCAATGATTGTTTCAAGGCCAGGGCTGGGAACCCACATTCTCTAGGAGCCCAGGATAAGGCTTAAGTGAATGAAAGCTTTGGGGATGAGGTAGGAAATGCTGAAAGATGACGGTCCAGTTCTTAAAGCAAAACCACATATTGGAAGTTTTCTATAGGCTCTTGATTCTCACATGCTGGCCAATAAGTTGTTATATATTTTATATGAACTGACAGAAAGAGCTCAAGAGTTGTTGTTTCCTGGTCTGGGTTAGCAGCTTTAAATGTGCAAGGGTTTTGAGAAGAGACTTTCCTAGATGACATGGGGATACTGGGCTAACTGGAAAGCCCTGGAAGGAAGGTGTCAGGTAAGAGGATCATGCCTCAATGCCCCCCAAACTTAAGATTGTCTCTGCCCTCACTACCACCCTCATGTGCGCCATTAAGCCCTCCCCTCTGGAAGTAAGCAGTCCCTGCCTTGAAGAAGAGAGATACCCTTTTCTGGCCTGCACTATCTCTACTCAGAGGAAGTGACTAGAAATCAGTTGTCTTTGCAAGTTTCAAATACAAAAGCCCTTGAGCACATCTTGTTCTTGGCCTTGAAAGTCTCAGCTTTAACAAGTGTAAACATAATTACAACAATTCATCTTATGATTCATCTGCTTGTGATCATCTTTTTTTATTCCTCAGTCCAATTGTGGATTTCATTTCTCAAATCCTTGAACCTAGGCTTCATTGTGTCCGTTTCCTTTGCCAAAGAGACCTCAGTAAATGAAATACAGGGAGACTCGAACATGCTCGCAGTGTAGGATATGTTTCTTCTGTTAAATATGACCCTCTAAGATAATTCATGAAGGAAATGAGCTCATTTGCTACCAAGGCCTCCTGGAAACAGACATGCCACCAAGGCCTCCTGGAGACAGACATACCCACTGAAGTCTGTGAGGCAGCCAAGCCCAGAAGAAGTGTCTCATTCCATAGAACTTTGAAAAAGAACAAACGTGGCTGATTTTAGAAGAATGGTTTGCTGGGCAGCAAGGAAGTTAAGTGACAGATCCAGGCAACTCCCTCTGGAGTATCACTCTCATACAACCATTTTAGATATGCCTCACCTGAAAACATAGCTGAAATGTAGCCCTTCCTGGACAATTAAGTAACCTCCGTATCTGTAGCCAGAAGAACTCGCAAAAAATGATATGGCCTGGGAAAAGGCAAAGCAGAGTCCATAGACATTCGCCTTCCGAACAGCTGTGTGGTATGAGCTTTCTAGCTCAACTTCAAAGGCGTTAGTAAATCTCCTCTCCACACCCATTCCTGCAACCGTGCGGATGTTGCCAAGAGCTTCGCTGGTGATCTGAAAAGGAAAGAGTCTGAGGCATCAAAAAGTAGTAGGAGTATCTCTTTTTCTGACATTTCAGTCATTGTCACAAAAGGCAGAAAGTAGCACAGAGAAGTTGCTGGGAGTCAACTCAACTGAACCATGGGGCCATCTGTCATTTCAACTCACTCCCTACATAGTTCCAGCATGGCTTCTTTGCCTCCACTTACTGGGGGCAAAGACAGTGTGAGACAAAGTCTCCCATACTTGTCCTGGACAAGCTTCAAAATTTCTCTGCTTTGAAATGTCTAAAACACTGTCTTTGAATATCTTCTGAAACAAAACACCCACTTACTACAAACTTAAGTTACTAGAAATGATTTTCTAAAAAGCTGCAGCCCAGCAAGCCATCCTCTCTAAAAACAGTTAACTGAATATTATTAAAGTTAAATATAAGTTAATCTTCGGTCTGCAGGGTGAGCACATGTTTAAATATAGTTTACGGTCCACTCTTCATGCATTGGGGTATACCTCATTAGAGATGCTATTTTCTACACTGCTTTGTATTTATTTATAAAATGCTTTGTCTACTTGGACAGCATCATGTTCTCTGTCTCAAAAGAACTAGAACAGAGTCATGAGTGAGTTTGTGTAGTAAAATAACTGGTAGTAAAAGCCCAGAATACCAATGCTTGGGAGACTAAGATAGGAGGATCCTAAGTTCAAGACCTGTTTGGTCTCCAGGGTGAATTCAAGGCTGTCTGGGCAACCTGGTGAGCCCCTGTCTCAAAATAATAGATAGATAGATAGATAGATAGATAGATAGATAGATAGATAGATAGATAGATAGATAGGTGTAAAAAATTCTAAAATGTTAAATAAAAGAATTGGGTATAGCTCAGTTCTAAAGTTCTTACTTTGCATAGTAAGCTCTAGTGCCTATGTTCAGGCTCTAGTATCAAAAAGGAAAACCAAAAGAAATACATATTATATGTGATCAACTGATTCCCTCAGTCCCTATCTCCCTCTCTCCTTCCTTTCTTCCCTTCCAGTGTGTTGTTGTTTGAGGCAGCATCTCTAGTAACTAGGTTGGACCCTAACTTACTATGTAACTGAGAAGCCTTGAGCTTCTGATCCTTTTGTCTCCACCCCAAGTTCTGGGATTATTGCAGACTGTGTCACCATGCCCAGCATGTGTGTGTGTGTGTGTGTGTGTGTGTGTGTGTGTGTGTGTGTTTTCAATTGACAAATGTCTATGCCATCATTCTCTCACGTATTCCTTGTGTTCAGATATTAATTAGAATATAATAATTAGAATACCTAAAACCTGAGTGTACTTGAATTCTACTCTGTAGTTCATGATAGTATTTGAGACATTTGCTACTATCTAGCAAATGTTAAAGTGTGAAAGTTGAAAGGGTATGCTTTCTGTGTGGATAGCAAGACTCCAGGTAACCATTAAGCTACAAAAACAACAGCAACTCTAATATAACTGTCCACTTATGCAAGTGAGAATATAGAAAATGTAATTCGAATAACTGAGAACATATAAACTTCTATGTTTACCACACTTTCTCCTTGTCTGATCAGGCTTACGAATCAAAGCCCTATTGTCCTAGCCTTCGGGCAGAGGCACGTGTATTTCTTTGTATTTATCATTTTAAAAAGTTTACTTGACAACCACTCAGCCATAAGTAGGAAAATTAGGTCTATAATATTACCTGGCCAGCCTTCTCCAGAGCTTGCTTGTCTTGAGAGGCAAATCCTGTCAACATTTTCGTTTGTAGGGCTCCCGATAAAGCCAAGAAGGGGAAGAAGCATAATATAAGCAGACTGAGCTTCCAGGTAAAGAGGAAGGCAATGAATATGGCCATAGCAATGTTAGTGAAGGAATTGACCATCATCCCAATTTGAGAGCCAGCAGCCTGCCAAACAAAAGCAATCAGCCCATCTCAGACATAGTTTCTTTTTATCAGACATTATTATGTGAAGAGCTACTTTATATCAAAATATAGATTCTTTTTATTGTGACAAAATATATATGACAATATTTAGCTTTTTAAATAAAAAAACAAACAATCAACCCCCCAACAGACACAAACAAACAAAAACCACTCACAGTGCTGCGTGGCCGTCACATCTATATTCAATCTTTCTCATCTTCTCTATCCTTAAAGCTCTTTACCTATCAAATGATTTACTTACCTTCCTCCCTTGAGCCACTGGTAATTGTTATTCTACTCTCTGTCTGTATGAATTGTCTACTTTTAGGTACTTCATATAGTGGGGTTATATACCATTTATCCAAGACTCATCTATACTGTGGTACATATTGCAATTTCATTCCTGCTGAAGGTATAAACATTTGGTTGCATGTATAGACAACATTTTGTTTATCTACTTATCCACCAACTGTTGTGAATAATAATTTTGAAAAATGATCATCTAAACTTCTGAAAGTGAAGATCCAATAAGTTAGATTAAAATATAATTGGAAATTTACTAACAGACGACACCAAGTATAAGAAAGAATATTCAAGATTGAGGAAAGGTTCTCTTAAAATATCATATTCAAACAAAAATACTGGAAAAAAGAAAATGAAGAGTGACTGGAAGATGTTTGGGATGCCATTAAAAGATCAAATGTCTACATCATTGATTTATATGAGGTAAAAAAAGATTAAAGATACAAAAACTTATTCAATTAAAAAAAAAGCAGAAAGCTTCCTTAACCTTGGGGAAGGCATGCACATCCCACAAATAGAATGCTGTAGGAGGCCCAGAGAGATACAACCAAGAAAGATTCTCAACCCAACATAGTCAGACTGGCAGAAAAAAAAATCAGGACAAAGATAGAAGCTTAAACTCTTGAAAAGAAAAGCGCCAAATCACAGGTAAAGACAGTGATATTAGACCCACAGCAGAAACTATAGGCTAGAAGAGCATGGGATGGTGTACTTTAAGTCCTGGGAGAAAATTGCTGCCTATATAGATCCCCACACCCAAGGAGGTGATCCTTCAGAATCAATGGCAAAATAAGGACCTCCTACCTTAGTCAACAACTAAGGGTGTTTTGGGCTGGCAAGTGCTTGCTGCCAAACATGTCAACTTGAGTTCAATCCACAGGACCCGCCTGGTGGAAGGGAGGGAACCAGTTCCTGAAAGTTGTCCTTTGACTTCCACGTATGCATAAACGCATTAATAAATAAGGAAAGCATTGTGACTAAAGCAAAAGACAACAATTAAGGGACTTTATGACTACCAGACCAGCTTAACAAAAGATGATGCTTAATGGAGTTTTATATCCAGAAGTGGAAGAAAGAAAATTAGCAAGACAGCATGCAAAAAGTATAAGCCCTGTTTGGAGAGTGATATCCCTTTAATCCCAGCACTTGGGAGGCAGAGGCAGGCAGATCTCCATGAGTTCAAAGTCAGACTCGTCTGCATGGTGAGTTCTAGGACAGCCAAAACTACTTAGTGAACTCCTGGTTCAAACACACACACACACACACACACACACACACACACACACACACAGGAGAGAGAGGGGGAAGGGGAAGAGGGAGTATGTGTGTGTGTGTGTGTGTGAGAGAGAGAGAGAGAGAGAGAGAGAGAGAGAGAGAGAGAGAGAAGAGGAAGGAAGGAAGGAAGGAAGGAAGGAAGGAAAGAAAGAAAGACCTATTATGGAAACAACTATTATGGAAACAGAACACTGGTAGATCCTCAAAAAAACTAAAAATGACCCTCACAGGATCCAGTCACTCCAGTCTTGAGTATATACCTAAATCTGTGTGTCTATGATTATTGTAGAGTTACTCACAACAGTTAACATGTGGGGTTAGACTAGGTACTCATCAGTAGACTTACAGATAAATAAAGTAAGTTATATACATCAAATGGAATACCATTCACACATGAAGAATAAAATCCTGTCATCTGCAGCAAAATGGATGGAGCTAAAGCACCACCATGCTAAGTGAGACCAGCCAGACAATAGATGAACTTGCAAGTTCTCTTTCATATGTGGAAGTTAAGAAAGGTGTGTGTGTGCGTGTGTCTGTGTGTACGTACATACACACACGCACACACACAATTTGCACTGCAAAGGAATGGGGAAATTGTTGAGGCTTGTGGGTTATGGCAGATGAAGGGTGGAGGGACGTAATCAATGTGGGACATATGCATAAGAATCCCATGCATTGTAGAATTGATTTGTGTTAAAAAATAACAGTAAAAGTGGTAATGCATTAAGATTATGTATTACATTGTTTTAAAACTCCCTTGTAGGAGAATATATAACAATGAAAATACGCTCCTATTAGAATTTTTTTAGGGGAATAAGAAAGGCAGAAACAACCTATAGAGTGCTTCTAAGTCTATGGAAAAATATGTTTATAAAAGATAAGAGAATCAAAAGAGATGTGCTTCTAGGAACCTTTAAGATGATTCCAGGGTCATTGAATATTTTTGCAATTTTGGTTGAACTGGCTATGAGTCGAGGCATATTACAGCTCTCCTAATACAGGGAGGGTTAGCTTTTCTCCAAAGCTTCCCAGACCATGCTAGTTTTCTTCTCATTTAGAAAGCCGGTAGAGATTTGTGAAGTAAGCTTGGCTGTCATCACTTTAATCCCAACCCCTGGCTTTAAAAAGATCCAGACTGATCGTAGTCAGCTGTGTTGTATCTTTTAACAACGTTGTGGGATCTAGAAACTACAGCTTTGTCTCCGTGTTTCCCTGGGTCAGAAATATCGCTCTTTGGAGTCGAGAGAAGGGGAGAGGGGGGAATCTAGAGAGTAAACAACTCTTCTTTTTATCCCCATTTCCCAAGGGGAATCGTTCAAACACTGTTCACAGCATCACTCTGGATGCTCAGGTGCAGATATTTCCATGCACCTTTTCCTTCCACATCTAGGGGGCGCACTTGAGCCTGGTGAAATCTAACCTTCAGGATCTTAGAAAAGTCTGAGAAAACATCTCAACTGCTAGACTGAGATGGAATCCCAAATCCTAGCTTATTGATATGTGCCATAATACTGATTCTAGGCCCTGCTTTAAGGAACACAAGCATTAGCTGTTGTCAAAGACTCTGGGTTATCCTAGACCTACTAGTTTCATTCTGGAGGAAATGGGTAATTCTCAGAATGTTCTATCCTAAAAACATCTATCTGTGTAAGACACTCTTACTCCCCACCCCCACATACGATAGCTGAATGTGATTCTTTAAAATTCATGTTAAAATCCCATTCCCACTGCAGAGCATTATTTGTTGGAGCCTTTGGGCATGGTTGGATTGTTAAAGCTCTTTTGTCTTCCCAAACAGGGTATATAAAACCAGAAAAAAAGAAGGTGACCACCGCCGGGCAGTGGTGGTGCTCGCCTTTAATCCTAGCACTCTGGAGGTAGAGACAGGTGGATATCCGTGAGTTCGAGGCCAGCGAGTGCCTGTACAGGCTCCAAAACTACACAGACAAACCTTGTCTCGGAAATAAGAGACGGTGACATAGAATTCCAGCTCCTCTAACCTTCTACCACAGGAAAATGGAAAGAAGATACCATCTTCAAATAGAAGAGAATATGCCCTTACCAGATGTAACCTGCCCTGCCTTGATCTTAAACTTCCCAACCTACAGAATTATGAGGAAAAAATGTGTCTGTTATTTGTAAATTGTCTCATCTAAGATATTTTGTTATGGCCGGGCGGTCCAGCACTTGGGAGGCAGAGGCAGGCAGATCTCTGTGAGTTCAAGGCTGGGCTGGACCAACAGCCTCCAAAACAATACAGAGAAACCCTGTCTTGAAAAACCAAAAAAAAAAAAAAAGATATTTTGTTATAGTATCTAAAATGGACAGACACTCCCAAGACTTACCCCTTGAACCTGGGAGGCATCTGTAGCAAGCCTAGTCGTCAGAACTCCAGGGTTATTTCTGAGGTCATCAAACCAGCCAATATCTTGTCCTAACATTGCTTTGAAACCAAATTTACGTATCCTCTTTGTAAGGAGCTCCCCAGATTTGGCAAAAGTGTAACCCTGAAGCATAAAGAAGGAGTCTTTGATGAGATTTTTTTTTACATGAAAATAGGGGGAAATAGGCAAATCACCTGGTGAAAATAAAATTACCTGCAGAAACTGTGTGAAAATGGATACACAGCCCAGGGCTACAAAAAACAGACACATGTTGCTAATCTCTGACCTTTGTTCTTCTTTATCAGGTATCGAAAAAATCTTTAGAAGACAGTAAGTAGGGAAGAAAGTTTGTTACTATAAATAATAACAAAATAAATACATTTAATACGTTCAGTTAAATGTTCACATTTGTCCAGTCCCATAGAATGTCCAGTGAGAATGAACCCCAGTATCAATACATACTAAAGATGAGAGAACCATGTCAGTGCACAGCATCAACTGTACTGAATGAACCACTGCGGCCGAGGATGCTGGTGATGGAGAAAGGCGGGGGTATATGGGAAATCTCTGAGGCTCCCTCCTAATTTTGCTGTGAACCTTTTTAAAAAAATGGCTTCACTTTAAACACACTAATTTTTAAACCAAAGTGAGTGATTAACAGCATGGTGCATTATTTTCAATCTCCTATGTGGCAGGGTTCCTGAAAATTTTAAACCAATGGCAACAATTACAGAAGTCCTCCCCATCCCCCGTTGTGTTGACTTAAGCACACATTGCTTTTTTGCCTGACATTGATGAAAAAAGAAAAGGAAAGCTGCTCAAGTAGAATTATCTTTTAAGAAGTAAGGGACAAAAAAGAGGGAAGAAGGGAGAGAGAAGGAAAAGAAGAAAAGGGGGACAGCAGGGCGTTATTGAGAATTTGAGAATGCCAGTCTGTGGGAAAACATGGTTATTATTTCAACTCCTATTTCTCTCAAATAATGAACAAAAGAAAGATGATTTTTAGAGTCAGGTATCCTATATTTTACTAGTCATACATATAAACTAGTTTATAAGTATGATATATGTATATATAAGTATATATATTCATTTCTAAAGCAACCAGCTATTGCACAGCTGACTAATGTTAGACTATGAGAGAAAAGAGAGATCTGAGGGTATTGTTGCCCTTCAGGAAACTGGAACTATTCTGTCCTCAAAGGCCATGGAAATTGCGACTAGTCTTTTGGGTTTTTTTCTTTTTGTTTGTTTGTTTATTTGATTTTTGGTTTGGCTTGGTTTTTGGAGGAAGGGTTTCTCTATGCAGCCCTAGCTGTCCTGGAACTTGCTTTGTAGATCAGGCTGGCTTTGTACCCACAGAGATCCGCCTGCCTCTGCCTCCTGGGTGTTGGGATCAAAGGCATTTGCCACCACCATCTGTGGTAACTAGTCTTTAAGGTCTATTTTGATCAGTAAATGGTATTCTTAAATCTGGGATGTATGTACTGATAGCTCCTAGCTGAGAACTAAGTTGTTGCAATAAGAAAATTGTCTTCTGGTAGCAAGGCTCTCCAGTGAAATGAATTTTAGTCACAACAAACCTTCATAATTCACACTAAATGAAGTAACTGGGATAAGCCAGGAAAAGTATGGACTGGAGAATACACAAGTCCTTATCCTCTCTTCTCTTTTCTCTTCTCTCCTCTCCCCTCCTCTCCTCTCCTCTCTTCTCTCTCATCCTCCCCTCCCCTCCCTCCCTCCCTCTCTCCCTCTCTCTCTGTCCTCCTCTCCCTCTCTCTGTCCTCCTCCCCTCTCTCCCTCCCTCCCCCCTCTCTCCTCTTTCTCCCTCTCTCCCTTTCTCTCTCCAGGCTCTCTCACTGACCTGGAACTATCCAGCTTTTCCAGCGAGTCCTAAAGAGGATCCTCTGGTCTCCCCACTGCTGGGATAACACACATGTGTCACAATGTCTAGCTTTCTGTGTGGATTCTGGGGATTGAACTCCGGTCCTCATGCTTGCATGGTAAGCACTATATTGACTCCAGTCCAACAGTTCTGAAATACCGTGATATCTAAAACGTTGCCAGTATAGAGTTTCCCAAAGAAAATGATTTATTCAACACATATTTGCTGAATACTTACTATGTGTGAAATAAATCTCCTCAAAAACAATATGTACCATATTGCATCAATACAATTTTTCTGCGAAGCAAGAATAATGTTTCCTGTTTTTCTTTGTGTCTGGTCTCTGGCTCATGTGATACACAGAACAGAAAATACAGGTTTCAGGACACATATTGCATTAGTGAATGATAATACTTGATGCCAAACAGGAAGTAAACCATCTCCCTTTCTTCCCCATCAACGCAGTTTACAAGTTTAAAGCATTTTCATTTTAGGGAAAAGGGCTCTTGGAATTCAAGAAACGTTCTATAGTGGCTAATACAGTCTGAGTAAAATTGAGTGAATATCTCAGGCTGGTGAAGCCCACAGAAGCAGCTGATCTGAATAAGGGGGAGCTCATGGGCCCCAGACAGATGGCTGAGAGGCCAGCATGGGACTGACCCAGACCCCTGGAATGTAGATGTCAGTGAGGAGGCCTTGGCAATCTATGGGGCCTCTGGTAGTAGATCAGTATTTATCCCTGGCATACACATGGACTTTGGGAGCCCATTCCACATGGAGGGATGTGCTCTCGGCCTGAACACATGGGAGAGGACCTGGGCCCTGCCCAGGATGATATGACAGACTTTGGGGATCCCCCATGGAGTGCCTGACCCTCCCTGGGGAGCCAAGGGAAGATAGGATGGGGGGCTGGTGGGAGGCGGGGGAGGAGAGGAGGGAGAAGGAGCTGGGATTGACATATGAAGCAGGCTTGTTTCTAATTTAAATTTTAAAAAACTTTAAAAAATTGAGTGAATATCTTCTTGATCCCACTTTTGTTAAGGTTTATACCTTAAGCAGGCCTAGACACACTGCTGCCAGCATATACTCAAAGACTTGACTTCCTACAGCAGAGATACTTGCATACTCATGCTCACCGCAGCTCTAATTCCAACAGCTAGGAAATGGAATCAGCTGAGATGCCCATGGATTGATGCCTGCCTGGATAATGAAAAAGTGGTTCATGGATGCAGTGGAATTTTACTCAGCTATGTCCCCCATCTCTGCCCCAACACATAAAGCTCAGAGTACAACATAGAGGTGACAGAAGAGCATGAGATCTGGAGGATCAGTAGGAGTGCCGTGAGATGCTGTCTCCTGAATGGACATGGCCATTGTGGCCATGGGCTCACAGCAGCTCTGTTGACCTGAACAAACCAAGCTTCTCAACATCCCAGCATGGAATAGAGAGATCTCACTTCTAATTGATGAACTATTGGTGTTAATGACTTCTGGGGAAGAGTCCTTTTTCTTAGTGTTACAGCTCCCAGTAAGGTTATCCATGCGTCAGTAAACAGCCTCTCCCACACACACTCCTGCTCATTCAGGCAATCCTAATTAAGTCAGTGGACCCTTTAACAAACCATGAAGGCAGCACCGGTCTTGTTGTGAGGGAGACCAAAGTACATGGGAGGAGGCTAAAAGAGGAGAATGGGGAGGACATGACAAATACTACATGTGAATATGAAATTGTCAACAAATAAATACTTTTAGGAAGAGAAAATCAGCAAAGATGCCAATATTCAGGGTTTCCTTTATACAGGCCAACATCAAAGGACAGGCTTCCATATTTCACTTATCCATACTCTTTTTACTAACATATGTTCCTCTTGCTCAGTGAGGTTCACCTAGAGTCTCTTGTTTCTGGAATGGTAGCTAGAGAGGCTAGGCAAGGCCTGATTTTGTCCTCGATCCCAGGCCAACACCAGCAATAGTGATAAATTGATAAATATTTGTTGAATGGTGGCTGTTCTTTATTTTTCTTTCTGTTTAATGATTGCCTTCCTCTCTGCCAAGGAGAAATTCCAAGGAGAAAGTGTCATAAATGAGATGGTATTCTCAAGTCGCTAGTATGATGTCTAAGGGGGACCATCAACAAATGTTTGTTGTGAGAATAAAAGAACATTTGCTTATACTTGGATACTGTACCTACCAGAAAATTAAGAAATACACATTAGTTATTTTAAAAGATTTTCAGCATGAAAGATTGTGGTGCCATGTGACCAGAAACCCAGTTAACTCTAGCTGTGTTTCCAATTGCTTGACTTCCTGAAAGTAATTAAAATTAAAATGGCCAACGACATTTCTACCTAGAAGATTCTACTAGTGGGTTATTCAGGTCTTTCTATACAAGTTACACCCATTTATCTTTCGTGATCCTAATATCTATCAGAGAGGGATGTAGAAAAGGGAACAAAAATGTGAGTTTTTCAAAGCATCACTCTGACAATGTGGTGTGCTGGCAAGTGCTCGAGAAAGTTGACAGTGTTCTTAAGGATATAGTTTTTCTTTGTTGAACTCCCTCTCCTCCTCCTCCTCCCCCTCCCACCTCCCCCCATGCATGTGTGCAAGTGTGTGAACTATGAAAATATGACAACCTCTTAACAACTAATTTTGTGGTACTAAGGTGTAAACAGAGCCTGGCTCTATATCACCCTGGCTGAATGTGAATCCCAACTATCATGTGCTCCGTCCCCTGAATTCTCTGAGCCATAGTTTGCTCCTCTATAAAACAGCAGTAAGGGGAATCTGGGCAGCCAGTGGTTATTTGGAAACATAATGAACACTAAATGTTTAGATGATGCCTAATAAGCATTTGCCACTGTTGCTATAGCAATAGTCAAGTGGAGAATAGCAAAACTCCAAGGAGGTGAAAAATTAAAATAAGTGCATTCTTTCTCCCTGTTGTATTTTTACTTCTTTATTGTTTTTCTCACTTCCTCCCACGTCCCCATTTTAATGCAGCCATTAGAAGAGCAGAGACTTGCACAAGACACACTATCACCTGCTTTTTAAGTCAAGTTTTGTACCTCAGTAGACCAGTAAGATTAAAAATTGCCCTAAAATCCTTTTGTATTATTATTCAACAGACACATTTTCCATACAGGAAAGCTGCCTTCCTCCTACAATCTGTATCTTTATTTATTTATTTGTGTATTTATTTATTTATTTATCCATAGGTGTGATGATTGAGAGTCCTTGCCAGGCAAAATGAGAGTGTCACCTTCGCATCTTCCGTATGGCGGAGACTCTATGCATTGTTCATCTTTCAGAACTGGGGGTAGGCAGGAGAGCTAGCAAAAAAAGACTACATGTGTTAAAGCCTATAGGTGTTTGATTAGACTCAGGGTTAGCCAGTGATTTAAAAACAGACGGTATGAACAGAATAAAGTTACCCAGTTGCTTGCTTACCCCAAGGATCTGGCTGAATATAAAGGAGTAGATGGGTGTGACTGCCCCGTTAATACACGCACTCAAAGCTCCTACCAGCATGTAGTGCCATTCTGGAAAATTCAATTTCAGAATCCTTCTAACTGGAGCCGGTTCAACTTCTTCCACAGGCATGTCATTGTCCTTAGGGAAAGAGAGGGTTACATCACTTACCCAGACATAGTCATACTCTTTGGTGCTCACAGGGTTAAGAGTTACAAGCTGGCTCATTATGAGTGATTTCAGAGAGTCCTGGGATATGGTAAATGCTATTGGTTGGGACTGTGGCCTGTCTGAGGTGGGGATGCTCACTAAACAGTGAGTTGATAGTGCTCACAATAGCATACTGACTGACTCTCAAGCAGTAAGGTATGTGTTATGTCTTGAAAGTAACTCCTCATTTTAAAAACAACCTTGCTATGTGTATTTACACATTAAGAGCTTTAGGAAGTTTTGAGGTACATTTTCCATGCATACCAAGCGAGGTTCTTTAAGCTAGTAAGTGGCTGAAGCTCTGGGACAGGCCAGTGTTTCTGAGGTGAGACATATTTAATTCACAGTGGTTGTGCACTTGCGTTAATAAGATTTTCCTAGTGAGAGCTCAAAAGCCAGCAATACTAGATCCGGATTTCTGAACAGAGAACGAAAATTAGTCAGGACTTTCCCATTCTGATTTTTTAAATTGGTATTAGGATATCACAGCTTGTAACTTTCATCCCTTTGAGGGCAAGTATTATGTAAAGAACCTTGTTTTATTTTTCATCTTTTTGTATGTTTATTCAATGATTTGTTAAACTTAATACCCACACTGAGAAAGGATTCGAGGTGGCTTACACAGCTTTACATTGTTTTTTAAACTTTTTATGTTAAAATACACTAAAGATATCTGTACAAAATTGACTGACTGCAAAAACAATTCTACAAAATAATTAATGAATGCCCTTCTTTTCTGGTACAAGTTAATTTATCCTCCAGCTAGCTAAATATCAGGAACAGAAAATGGCACAAAGCTCCAAAAACCATTTCCCTTCTCTTACAAAGTCAAAGACCATATTACCAGTTCAGTTTAAATGGAAGGCTGGCCTGATGGCCGTTTCACTACAGCTGCAGCTGGAGCTGGTAATGAATTTGTCATCATGTCCCTTTTGAGTTCTCTCTTGGCTGCCTGCAACACTGCATTTTGTCACTGCTGCTCACTCACGCAGCAAATCCTCCTGATCGGCTGTTTCATCTTAGCCTACTAACTTGGGCCATCAGTGCCACAGAGAAGGTGCCTGGGAAGCAGCAGGCAGAGAAAGAGTGGAGTTCTTGGGAGAATCCTATCTAGCCACTGGCAGAATATACAGTCGAGCTCTCAGCCCGCTGGACCTTGGCTATTTTGCTAAAATGAGGGAGTTGGGTAAATCATATTTCTGCACAAGGGCATTAACTACCTTTGTTCAGATTGTCTTTTGAGGATATTTGTCTGGCCAACAATCTTGGAAGACATAGCTATTCCTTTTACCCCAAGCACTCAGCCCACCTGCCCACTAGGGAGAAGATAGGCTCCCCAAGCCTGTAAATCTTTTCCTATCATACAATTTACTTCAAGGTGGTATTATCTGGCCCCCTTTGTGTCTCCTTTTGGGAACTGGGACTTGAGCTGGGAAACCATTGCAAACTGCAGATACTGTTACTGCTCTGAGTAGTTCCCTATTTACCTCTGACTGTGGTGGAGTCTGCCTGCACCCTTGGGATGGTGGCAGACTAATGAGATGGCTTTCAGTAGGCCAAAACTAACCTTTGTATGCTTTGATAGTCCAGACCCGATGCTCACAGACTCATAAATGTCATGCTAATGTTCTCTGAATTCTACCTGTTCTCTAATGACTCTACTACCCCATAGGATGGTTACTTCTTTCATAGCCTAACAAAATGGTTTTCTTGTAGCAAAGTATCCTCAGCCTTAAGCAATGAAATATTTAAGGGAACTATGACATATCTTTGCCCTACAGTTTTCATCTCAAGATAAACTAATAAACAACAGCAGTTAACTGTTACACACACACACACAGACACACACACAGACACACACACAGACACACACACACACCAATATTTTAAAGAGAGTTATTATCTGCCAGGCATGGAGTGCATGCCTTTAATACCAGCATTCCTGAGGCAGAGCTAGGCAGATCTCTGTGAGTTGGAGGCCAGCCTGGTCTACAGAGTAAGTTTAAAGCAACTTGAGCAGTACAGACACTAGAAGGCCAGTCCCCAAAGGCTTATTTTATTTGTTGTATATAAATAAACAGCAGAGGAATAAAAAATAATATGAAGTCTTTTATACTTTATAAATAATAACTAAGTCATCTAGGAGATACAATAGTCTCTGACCTACCATACAGATAGACCCCATCTCAATAGACTTTTCCTAGTTTTCTTTTTTGATTTCCTGTGAGGGCCAGGGAAAGATAAAACTTCCTGCTGGAATTTTTGTGTCCTTCTTACTATATTTTTTACAGCAGTTCTGCATCCTAACAATAGGAGTCTCCTATCTGGATGATGATTTTAAGGTTTAATGATAAAATGGTACATATAACAAAGACACCAAGATTTTCCAGATGAGTGAGCATGGATAGCCATTTTTATGAGCCCAGGCTCTGTTCTATGTCTTAAGCTGGGAATAAACCCCGTAAGTCAGCGATGATGAAGCTACAAGTGTCTAATAAGCTCATCCTGACTTGATTCATATGTATTCCTTCTTCCTTCCTTCCTTCCTTTTAATTTATTTAGTCTTGCTAAAAAAGATTCATAAATATTAGAGGCTGAAATCTACTCTGTAGATGTCCCTTAATTCTAAACTTAACCTGATTAAGGGTATTTACCATCAGATCCCATTTATAGGAGGTAAAGACACAGCATGGAGGAGAACCAGCTTAGCTCTGTCACTAACTTCAGAACAAGAGTCTTAAGCCTCAACCCTTCTCCGTGTTCTGCAGATACCCCGAGAGACCACAAGATGGAGGTAATCACTTTATGGAAGTAGAACCTTCACAACACAGCAAACTGTTTCTCACTCCACAGACAACGAGGTGGGCCTTCTCCATCAGAATGAGAAAGAGCAAGACTCCTGCTTGGCCTTGTAGACTTTAGTTAAGTGCTAAAATCCTTTGAAATACTAAAACAGGACCACACCTCCTTCGTACAGTGCTCCCTGTCAATTAAAAATCGACTAGCCAAAAAAGAAAGAATTGGAAATTCCATTAGCCAAACTATATTGTTCCCTTTAAATTTTTCTTCAGGTCAAAGGGCTGGTGAAGTTACTGTATACACAAGAAGCATCAGGGAAACAACAGATGGTTTCCTTTTGGAGCCTGAACAATGTCATTTCAGCTTCTCAACATCTTTCCTGTTCCTCATTTTCATCTCTCTTGGAAGAGAAAATAAAAAATGGCATCTTTTGAAAGCTGTACCAGCAACATCCAAATGATGTCATTTGTTTTCTTCCCAGTGCCGTGAACATCAACAAAACAGTTAATTCTGGCTCCAGAAGGGAAGCTATTGCCAGGAACCATCCTTACAAATGCGTGTTCCCTCATTGTGTTTCATCCTGCGCCTCCTGAGAAAGATGGGTCTATGGGATTTATTGAAACAAATTTATTCAACATTGAGACCTCTATTGGACGTTAACAGAGAAAGACAGGAGAGAGCCTTAATAACACACAAGGTCTTACGGGGTATCATTCAAGAGTTTATCCCAAATTTCTCCTCTGTGAGCCAGTGTTTGTAATGATGTCTTAATGGATTCACACGTTTGGATTTCATTGAAGGCATCTTGAAATTACATCATGCATAATGGATGTACTTTCAATTAAAATATTCCCTGGCTTATTTGATTCGGTACGGAGAAGAGTCTGAGCTTCATTTTAGTCACAGAAACTCAAATTTTCATTCCAGTTAAAAACAAATCACAAACAAACAAAAACCTCTTGATACAAGGCACTGGGCAAAGTGCCCGTGTGACTCAGCATAGATGTAATGGGTCAGGAAGTCTAAGAAGTAAAATTTAGTAGGAGAAAAGAGAATGGCTTCAAAAATTAAGAGTTCCATGAAGAAGTTCTAATTCAGGCATACAGGGGATGAAAGGTGAGTCCATCATGGTGGGAAAGACTTGGGGTTTGATGTATGGCCCCTTACGAGAAAGATAATGTCTACAACAGTGGAATACCTACATTCTCATGAGTGTACCTTTTTATTTAAAACTTGTGACAATTTGTCTGAAGTCAAGCTTTATCAAATACCTTCATCAATTAAGAGGAAATTTTAAATTTTGAGAAAAAAAATGGTTTGGGGTATTCTTTAAAAAGTTAAAAAGTTACCTCCATAAAAACCAAATAATTTGCTATGCATGTTTAAGAAGCATATTTTCTGTTTATTGTAATTATTCCTCTAAAAATTGGTAGCTATTCCTTAACAATTCAGCTTAACTTAATATATGTTCCTCAAAGAAATTAACTAGTGAATCTAAGTTCTTTGGGAGGAGGTGTGTAAAGCATGGAGTTTTGACTAGGTCTGAATGTCCCCCTATTTGGTCTGATTATACACCTAGTAAGCATATATACCTAAAGATAGATGGGGCACCTGAGAAAGACTCCTCCCATGCCCCAAGCCCCTCCCCAGAGCAATGGGCATCTGACCTTGCTGTCTTCATACATAGATTTGTGATCAGCAATAGCCAATGGAGGGTCATGTGTCATTTGAGAAAGCTGAGACTTGGAGCGTTGCCGGATGGAAGCTCTGGAAGAAAAAAAAAACCAAACAAACAAAATCAGCAAGACAAGACAGGCTGTAGATGGCAAACCAGCTGGTGTCCCAGTTTACATCACACCCCAAATCAACAGAAGTGTTTCGTGGATCATGTGGCATCCAGGGCAGGGAACTTCCAAGTAAAGTTTGATGAAGTTGGGTAGATTGGGTAGATTTCTCTCAAACCCAAGCTCTGTCCCTTCTGGATCCAGATTCAGTGTGTACCAGGGAGAGAGAGAGAGAAGGGACCAGTTTCCCATCAGCCTACTAAAAGCTGCTGAGACACTTCAGTGTGTTCACAACCCACATGGTTCCATCAGCTACTGCCATGACAAAGGGGATGGTTTAGCACTTGTGTTTCCTTCTGGTTTAGGCTATAGTTTCTAGTCTCTGTCTGTAATTTCTATGTGTCTGACTGTCTCTGTCTCTATGTCTCTCTGTGTCTCTATTTCTCCCCCTATTCCTCTCCCACCTCTCCCTCTTCCTGTCCTTCTGCACGTCAGGATACAAGTGAGATAACAAAAAAGAAAACCAGGGTCCCCAGTGAGACTGTCTAGGTCTTTTGAGTCACATGCAACCAGGCCAAAGAGCTTCCAAGTTAGAGCTGATGAAACTTATCTCGACTGCCCACAGAAATGCAACATCAAAAACTTATTGAAATACAATTTAGCTTAATGTAATTGTTCATTCATCTACAGTGTGTTGGGTCCCTACATTATGTAAAAATGTTAGGTGCTAGAGGGAAGATAAAAACTAGCCAAATCACAGACATCTTTCTCAAGGAGTTTAAACCCAGATACTACTACATGTAATCAAAGCTAGTGTAAGGGAAAAAATCTGGTGGGTTGAATAGTAAAATTTGTAATTTTGAAGACTTAATTTGAAGAAGTACAGTGTAAGGAGAGAGACGATAGAGGGGAGGGGACCATGTCAACTGTTCCAGCCCTAGATAGAATAATTTACATGTCCTGTATTATTTGTATGCAGTGGAAATTATACTAAAAAAATGCCAAAATGGTGCCTGTCACTATCTGCTTATTCTGGCTTCCCCCTTAAAAAAAATCAGTAACATGTCAACTTCATTACTCTACTCTCTTCCCACACTATGTGAATGGCCTCCCTCTTAGTCATCCGGGTTCAACACTGTGCATTTCCCCGAAGTCACCTCTTTTCTTTAATCTTGTACATTCAAACTCTGGCCAAGTCTCATTATGATTCAGAACAAAGGGCTCCTGAAACTTGATTCACTGTCCCCAACCTCATCTCTGGGTTATTAACTTACTCCAGACTATGAAGAAAGCTGTGTCACCTGGAGTTCACAGGGTGGTCATAGGGAATCACGGACATATAATATGAGTGCAACTCAAAGCCATAGATCACATCAAACTCACAGCAGTTGACACCAAGGTAGGAGTATATAAGAAAGCAGAGAATGTCAATATTTAATTGAGTGTTTAATACCCAGTTCCAGATGTAGGAAGACCTATCTGTGAGTTCCTTCAGGTTCCTACTACCTTTATCTTGTACTTCTCAAATCTCCCTCTATCCTGGTCTTAAAACCTCTCTAACATGATGGACTGTTATGAGTCCATGAGCAATAAGTGTGCAGGGCAAGGGCTCTGCCTACCAGTTGGTCCTCAGTCTGCTTTGTCAGAAACACTATGGTAAGATTTCTTCACACCCCTTTTCAGAAATTATGCAACACCATCTTAAGAAATCCTCACTTTGTCAAAAGTTACATACCACTTCTCACTGCAAAGAGAAACAGCTAATTTGG
This sequence comes from Mesocricetus auratus, assembly GCF_017639785.1. Classification (NCBI taxonomy): domain Eukaryota; kingdom Metazoa; phylum Chordata; class Mammalia; order Rodentia; family Cricetidae; genus Mesocricetus; species Mesocricetus auratus. Next base: position 37,852,687 of record NW_024429189.1, read on the forward strand.
GGGAGAAATGTGCTCTTTCTCTCTTTTTCAACATTATTATTTAGGAAATTATTTTCTGTTGCCAATTAACTTGTTTTATTGCCAAAGGAAGACTCAGCTATCAGAAAGACTATAACCCAAGAAACAAGATACAAATTAACATTTCATTTAGTCATCTTCTAGAAGAAAATCTTGTCACCACTTACAATGAGGTATTTTTAATAAAGCTCCTTATTCAAAGTTATAAATGTTTCTCTGCAGGAGGTTAATAGCTACTTTTTGTACGTAGATTGTCCTTCTGTATTTTTTAGTCCTAGTCATTAAATTGTAGAATTTGTGGGAAATGTAGCCAAATAAGAGACACTTGTGTAAAAATGGTTTTCTGTTATTCATCACACACTACTTAGAATGGATAGAACTTTGTTCTTAGAAATAAATAAAACATTACTTTCTAGATGACATGACCACAAGATATATGTCATTTTAACCCTATTTCAGGAATGTCCAGGCATTACTTGTATTTAAGAAAGTAGTTGCTCCCTTCAATCTGTGATTGATGTACTTTACTCATGATCAAACATACTGCCGTGATCAAATATAGTGTTACATGTCTATAAAACGTGCCTAACAATTCTGGTAGTATCTATATTTTCTACTATATAGTGTAACTCAAAGATAATGCTTGAGCTAGGCGTTGGTGGCACATGCCTTTAATCCCAGCACTCGGGAGGCAAAGGCAAGCAGAGCTCTGTGAGTTCGAGGCCAGCCTGGTTTACAGAGCGAGTTCCAGGACAGCCTCCAAAACAATACAAAGAAACCCTGTCTCAAAAAGCCAAAAAAAAAAAAAAAAAGATAAGATAATCCTTGGTTTTCCACTTCAATAAAGTAAACACTTCTTTACTTTTCTTTTCTTCAGTAGATTTGTTCTAAAGAGGAACAAAAACCTAACTGAGAGTTCAGATCTATAAAGAAAAGATGCATTAGCATAAACAAAATCTATATTTGAAATAGGTACAATACTTTTTAGTAAATTATTCCTGTAAAGTTAACAGTAAATAAAATAGTTTTGACTATGTAAAGCTGTTGTTGGAATGTTCTCTTTTAAGCAGCTTTAACTCCTTTTCAGTAAACAAGCAGCCATCTAGAATGAGCGAGTCCTATACTGAGCCTTTGCTCTGAGCAGTATTTGATTAACGTCTTGGAATTGGTGAGGCCAATGGCAGAGAGATGCATCAACTGTAACTTATTACTAGTTCTCTGCTGGAGGGGTAGAAAATGTTTTAAAGGTGTCTGTGTGAACACACACAAATATTTCTGGACAAAATTCTTCTTCTTTTTTTTTTATTTTGGTTTTACGAGACAGGGTTTCTCTGTATTGTTTTGGAGGCTGTCGGTCCAGCCTGGCCTCGAACTCACAGAGATCTGCCTGCCTCTGCCGCCTGAGTGCTGGGATTAAAGGAGTGCGCCACCAACGCCCGGCCTGGACAAAATTCTTAATACATAACTTTTTTTTTTTTTTGGTTTTTTGAGACAGGGTTTCTCTGTATTGGTTTGGAGATTATCCTGGAACTCTGTAGACCAGGCTGACCTCGAACTCACAGAGATCTGCCTGCCTCTGTCTCCCGAATGCTGGGATTAAAGGCATGAGCCACCAACTCCCAGCCTTAATACATGACTTTTAACACCAAAATTTTTTCAATAAAATTCTTAAACCAACATAAAAATGATGATTTACAGTCTCATTAACAGCACATTCCAAGACATGCTTTGAAAGTGAATAGTTATATATGTAAACAGGAAAATAATGATCTCATTTGAGGGCATCCTCTTTAAAAACTAAAACACGCATTTTATTCCATCCAGTTAAGGATGATTTTAGACTAAATGCATTACTCCAGGAGTGGAAGTGTTAGTAATTCAGTTGCTCAAGATAAAGAACAGAGGTGAAGATGGCCTTCATATAAGAGGGTTTCAAACAGTGGGCTAGGATTGGTTTGGAAAAATTAGGTGTCTGGCAGTTTGTTTGTTTGTAATTGTTTGTGTTTTCTCCTGAGACAGGGTCTTATGATATAGTCCAAGCTAGCTTTGAACTTATGATCTTCCTGCCTCAGCCTCCCAAGTATGTGGATAGTAGTACCAAGTTACCATAGTAGCTTTAAAAACCCCTCCTATTCTAGGCATTGGAAAGATGACTCAGTGAGTAAGAACACCGACTGTTCTCCAGGTTCCAATTCTCAGCATCCACATGGTAGTTCACAACCATCTGTAACTACAGTCCCAGGGAATCCAGTTCCCTCTTCTGACCTCTGTAGGCACCAGACACATACATGCAGGCAAAACACCCATACACATAAAATTAAAACAAATCATAAGTAAAATCCCTATTCTAAGCTCAATAAACATTTTAATCAGAGAGCCCTCCATCATGGCCCTTCACTCAACAGACTGAGATGACGAGTTAAATAAGCTGACATATTCTTATATCACAAGACCTGATGTCTGCATAGGGTTTCCTTCTTGGACCTGAGATATTGCCTAAGGACCACAACTGTAGAAGGCTCCTAAAAATATCTGAAAACATGAAAATCACATGGCTTGTGCTTACCTTAAACTATCCCGATAGCTCCCTCTGATAAAAGTCCTCTCAAGTGCACCATCTCTGGTTGCATCTTTTCCTGTTTAACACAACACAAGCCACTCCTTAGAGCACACAGTAAGCATGGCCGTATTTACATGGAATCATTTACTGTTTTGCCTAGAAGGTAATTAGTGCATGGACTATCCAAATATCCTATTAACTTATTGTTATAAATAAAACTTGAAAGTTGCCCAATGCATTCTAACACCCATCAAAATTCTGAAAGTACTCAGTGATGCTGACTTGTGTGAAATGTGCACTGACTGTCCTCTCTAAATACACGGTATCTTTTAGGATAAATTGTTAAAAATTAATGGGATCTCACTAGAGTTCGCAAAAACAAACAAACAGATAAGCAAAAACACTGATACAATCTGCAAACTTTCAAAGCTTACTCAGATTTCATGGGTGTTAAAAATATGCAATAGTTGTGTGTTCATGTGTCCACATGGGAGATGGTGGAGAAAGTCAAGAGTGGTTGATTAATCAGCTCAGGATAGCCACCGAGTCTGAAAGCTCAGACTGAGAAAAAGAAAGCATAGTAGGGCCTGGAATGTCTGTCTCCATCTGAAAATAAGTGTAAAATATTTAGTCATTGTTTAATTCACACAATAATGATGAGAATTCTCCATATGCCTGACACATCCAGGAAGACTGTCCTACTTGAAAAATGGTAGAGTTGAAATCAAAAGACAGTCTTCCTGGATAACTTAGCCGTCTGTGTTTTATTTATTACCTTCATCAACTGCATAACATCTGCTGGGCTTTGGGAGAATAAGCAATACATATTCACAGGTGTATAAATTCATCCAGTACTATAGAAATTCTTTAGTATAGTATAAGGTGAAAGGGAAAAAGGTACTTGCCCTTTATGCCCTTTTCTTTGGGGGCTTCATCTTCTTGGCTTTGCAGGGTCACAAGCATGAAGTAGACACCTTTTCTCTCTAACAGTTCTTCATGGGTGCCTCTTTCCACAGCTGCTCCGTGATCCAAACCAATGATCACGTCTGCTGTTCTGACAGTTGATAGGCGATGGGCAACTGAGACAATCGTATGCTCGTGTTGAATCTGTGAGAAGACATAGTGTACCCTTAAACAAGACTAAGACAGAACCAATACCGACCTTCACACCATCCCTGAGTCTACAAGGAAGTCAGTGTCAGACGCTAGGAACATCCTACGCGGTCTGTGCATGTATCAGAAATAGCCAACTGTTTCTTGTAGCCATAAATTAATACCACAGATTGACCTGATTGTGGCAATTAATCAATAACTTAATGGAGGGGTTACATCATGTTAAATATGAGTTTTAATTTTATATTGCATCTTTGGGGAATAAATCACAACTATGTTCTGTTCAACTTGAAATAGATGCTAATTGACCAGTACTTTATAAATTTTCAGACCAAATGTACTGACCTGATACTATCATTCCCTCCTTGAAGGGTCTGTGTAATGAACTAACTCTCCACAAACCTTATTCAATTCTCCTTGTACTATGGCTTCACTCTCATTGTCCAGTGCCGAAGTAGCCATGTCCAAAAGCAAGATCTTGGGATTCCGTATGAGGGCTCGAGCGATGGCTACCCTTTGTTTCTGACCACCACTTATCTGGCCTCCTCCTTCTCCCACAAGGGTATCAAATTGCTAGGAAACATGAGGAAGAATTTGATGGTTCCTGACAGCGAGCCAATATCCCTTCTAACTTTTTTTCTCAATTGTGAATTTTTACAGGTCCAACTTTCACTGAAAGTAATATCCATTTCCAAAATGAACTAACCAAGCAATACTTGCATATGAGATAGTAATGCATTGAATTGTGAGAGTGTTCCTTTTTAGTCCATGTTCAAATGAACATTTTCAACTAGAATGAAAATTGATCAGTCTTAAAAATCCGTCACTGTAGACTAAGTCACAAATTACAATCTTGTTTCCTTTCTCCTGCTGAACGCACAGCAGAACAGGATGCTAGGAGCTGTCTTTATCTTGTGAATGAAGGATTAAACCAGTTTTGTTTATTTATCCTTGCTATCCCAGCAAGCCCTGACTGAGTATCCCACAGGACTAAGTTATACACTCAATTAACAATGGAGTGTTAGAAGTCAGTTTAACTTTCTTAGTATCAGGCAATAAGGGTTGAGCTCTGTAGCACACATAAAGCATGGTACTGAAAGTCTACAGATATTGTCCTCACAGAACCCCAGGAGGCAAGTACTGCTACTTGTCTTAATGGTCGAACCAAGAGATTCTGAGTATAAAGGGTTAAACTAACCTGACAGAAGCTCGTAAAGCTAGAAGGAAGAGAAGATGGTTTGAAATTGAGGCAGCGTAATTCCAAAGCTTTATTCTCATTAGCTATTAAACCGTAGCATTCTCATAATGACAATGCTACTCAAAATGGTGATTTAGAAGGTGTGATGATTTGAATGAAATGGCCCCAGAGGCTCACAGGGAGTGACTCTATTTGAAAGGATTGGGATGTGTGGCCTTGTTGGAGTCGGCGTGGCCTTAATGAAGGAAGTATGTCACTGAGGGTGGGCTTTGAGGTTTCAGAAGTTCAACTCAGGTCCAGTGGCTTTCCCTCTCTTCCTCTGCCCGCGGAACATATGTAGAACTCTCAGCTACCTCTCCAGCATCATGTCTGCCTGTGTGTCCCCATGCTTCCTTCCTTAGCTGTAATGGACTAAACCTCGGAACTGTAAGCCAGCTCCAAATAAATGCTTTCCTTATAAGAGTTGCAGTCGGCCAGGAGTTGGTGGCTCACACCTTTAATCCCAGCACTTGGGAAGCAGAGGCAGGTGAATCTCTGTGAGTTGGAGGCCAGCCTGGTTTACAGAGAAAGTTCTAGGACAACCTCTCCAAAGCAATACAGAGAAACCCTGTCTCAAAAGAAAAAAAAAGTTGCTGTGGTCATGGTGTCTTGTCATAGCAATAAAACCCTGACTAGCATAGAGGGTGAATGGAATGTATCAGACAACTTTCTGTGACTTTCCTGTTTACACATTGTAGAATTTGGGGCAGTTATTGACCACACAGAACATCATTATTCATCTGCAGATGGACATAACAGTAGTTGCTAACTGGCAAGGTAGTTGTGAGGGTTAAGAACTAATGGATGTGAAGTGCTAGGACAAATCCTGACTGTAGTAAAAGCCATGCATTTAAGACTAGTGATGGTCCTGTGACTTAGCACACCCTCATGGCAAACACAGTGGATATAATATAGAGCTAGTTTTTGCAGACATGGCGATCACACAGAATGGAGTCATAACAATAAACACTTGGTTTGTGAGATTCAAGTCTAAGCACAAGGAAACTTAAGCATAATGATGGTGGTAGATACGATTCAGATCTTAAATGTTCCCTGCAATGGCTAATATTCATTTCCAACTTGATGGGATTTGAAACTGCCTAAAAGGCACAACTCTGTGTACATTTTGAGGGCATTTCCAGAAAAGGTAACCTACAAAGAGGAGAGTCACCCTAAATGTAGATGACTGATCTCCCAGGAGCTGGGATTGAAAGAGCAAACAGAAAACTGACTCAGCACCAGCATCCGTCTCTCTTGGCTTCCTACCCACAAACATGTGTGACCAGCTATGTCATGTTCATGCTACCACACTGTCCCTGACATGTTGGACTGTATCTCCTGGCTTCTGAGAGGTAAGCTGTTATGTTCTGCTACATACTCACCACAAGTAAGTTTTATCTTCTCACAAGCAAAGGAAACAGCTGACCTTTGACTGAAATCATATGTCCAAATTAATTTTTGCCTTATAAGTTACTTATGTCAGATACTTTGTCACGGTAACTGAAGGGTGGATAACAAGTAAGAAAACATTTCTCAAGCATTGCTTCATGGTAAATATTGCAAAATTTTCAACACATGCTTAATAGGTAGACAAAGAGATTATATCCACATCAAAGGGATCTTTATGAAAGATAGATCTCCAGTTCGGTAGATGTCAACTATATAAACAGTGTATTTTCACTTGAAAGGGAAAACGTGGCACATTTCCAGGCATAAACTGAGAGCATGCCATTAAAAATGTAAGGACTGAGGATTCAAGTGTAAAGGACATATTCTTCCTCGGATGACTTCTGCGTTCTCCTGGACCATAAGGAAGGTACCTGTGGCAGGGCCATGATGAAGTTGTAGGCATTGGCCTCCTTTGCGGCTTTGACTATGTCTTCCATTGTTGCTTCTTCTCTGCCGTAACGGATGTTTTCTGCAATAGTGGTAGAGAACAGAACTGGCTCCTGCTCCACTACCCCAATCTGATCCCTCAACCACCGGATGTTGAGAGAGCGAATGTCGTGGCCATCCAGTGTCACCTAGAGAGCAGAAGAGTCCTTCGAGCTTCTGAATCACAATGTTAGGTGATACTTAGTCACTGGAGAGAATAACCAGATACTAACAAGACTGTAATAGACACAATTACCATGGAATGAGGCTGTTTATACAAGGATATAATTGAAATAAAAAAATTCATTGTAGAAACACGGGGAATGTAAAAAAAAATCACTATGTGGTTGCTGGGAATTGAACTCAGAATCTCTGGAAGAGCAGTCAGTGCTCTTAACCTCTGAGCCACTGTAGGCCACCAGAATAAGAGGTCCAGACCCTTTTCTCCGGTAAGAGAAATACTTAGATTAACAATTATGGGTTAAATACTTAAGTCAGAGCTAGCCAGTAAGAAACAAGCAAACAGCCAACAGCTTCATAATTTAAAAAAAAATCACTAAACTTCTCATTGCTAGCCTCTGAAGGGGCACATTTTTAGCTTCTCTGAAGAGTAGCCCATTGTTCGCCATACTCTGGATATGTTTATTGTCTTTTGGCTTGTGACCAAAGAGGGACTTCATAAGATACAATAAAAGTGAGCAATAGCTGCTATCTTGTAGGTGTGCTTTACAGTAAACCTTGCTTTCTAATCTGATTCGTCAAAAAAAAAAAAAAGAACCACTTTGCTGCTCAAAGAAATTGAAACTATAAATATGAAACACAAAAAAAGCACTATAAGTAAATGTAAAATGCTAAATAAAAAAAAATCAGTGATGAGCAAAGGGGTCAAGACCAGGCGGGTGAAACCCACAGAAACTGCTGACCTGAATAAGGGGGAGCTCATGGACCTCAGACTGATGGCTGAGAGGCCAGCACGGGACTGATCCAGACCCTCTAAATTTAAATTTTAAAAAAAGATAAAAAAATCAATTTGACAACATCATCATTTGCATCCCCTTGCTCCTACATGTTGTGAAGTTTCTGGAAGATACATACCATGCCTTCACAGGGGTCGTAGAATCTCTGAATGAGCTGTAGTGCTGTGCTCTTCCCAGATCCACTGGATCCCACCAGAGCTGTCATTTCCCCAGGTTTAATGACCATGTTGAGGTTATTTAAAATCTAGAAGGAAAGAACTTATTTTAAGTTCATAATGTCACTGACCCTTAAACAAGTAGTTAGACCATATATAAGATACTCTGTGAGGATTTATGTATTGTATTTATACCTCTTGCATATGTGTCAGTGTGTGTGTGTGTGTGTGTGTGTGTGTGTGTGTGTGTACTTATGCCCCATGGTACTATCCATATATACTCATCAATCAATAACAAAAGAAGACTGTCTGGAAAAAGGTTTTACCATTAGAATATTGCTTAATAGCTGTGGCCAACAATACAATGATAATGTATTAACACTGGTAAATAAGCAAGGGTCACCTTTAAAATTATGCCTCAGTATGTAATTTAAAATACATCTGACATACTAGGATACCTCAAGGAGTCAATCTCAATTAGTTAAATAAGAAGCTCCTGTAAGTCACAAGTGTAATGATAATTCATAGACCAAGGATCAGAAATAAACCAATTTGTGGATGATATGCTTGAACGGTATAAGAGTATATTACTTGAATAACTTTGCCTAATAAATGTGTGTGCTGTGTTTCTAGGTCTAAAACCCTGTGAAGGGCAAGGACTACATGCCAGGATTAGGATTCAGTTCTGTGAGTATCACAGAAATAGTATCAGTAAAAGGAAATCAGAGATGCTAAGTTCTGGATGAAAGCCAATCATCATTTCAAAGTCAGTTCATTCAAGAGACAAGATGGAGTTTTCTGCAGAGTGGGGTTACCTCTAACACTCTTGCTCTGTGGGTTCTAGAAAACAGTCTATTTCCCTCACCGTGTGCCCTGCACAGTTGCTGAGCAACAGCACCAGGCAGCCTTCCTACAAGGCCTAACGCAGTGAGCAGCCTGGAGAACCTACAGACAGAAGGCAAACCTTTTCACAGCTGCTGGTTCTGCCAGCCACGCTTGCTCCCTCACTATGCTCCACCTTCTGTGGCTTCCAAGGAGGTGGTGACTGGAAGCTATACAACTTGATTGCTTTAATTGACTAGCACAAACCTAGAATGACAGGATCTGCCAGTCATTTCAACAGAGGATCTCATGGTTGACTTAGCCTGAGTCTTGTGCTAGACCGTGTTCCCACCAGAGGGATTTGCACAGTACAGTCATCACTTACAAATGCAGTGTGCCCCTAAGTTGGCACAATATACAAGGACACTTCCAGAGAAACACATCTCTGCCCTCTGTTCCTGGAAATTGAGTCAGCACTGAGAAATCAGTGTAGGTTTTGGATATGAATCACTCAAGAACAACAATAATATTAATAAACCCATCAGGCAAAAGGTCAACACTCACCTTCACTTCTGGTCTAGAAGGGTAGTGGAAGGTCACATTATGGAATTCAATTTCACCTTTGATTCGATCTAGCTTGTATCCTTCTTCTGACATGCAGTCGATGATGGGTTGCTGGAGTGTGATACAAAGATAAAATGATGATGCATGCAATGTGCATTTTGTGTCCATCTTAGGATTAGTTAACTCTCAAAGTAAACTGGGGCTGGAGACATGCATCGGTGGTTATGAGCACTTGTTGCTCTTACAAAGGACCCTGGTGCAGTTACCAGCAGCCCCACGTCACTTATAACTCCATTTCCAGGGGATCTGATGTCTTTTGACTTTCACAGGCACCAAGCATGCAATTGGTGCACATACATACATACAGACAAAATACACAGAAAAGTAAAATGAATAAACCTAATAAAAATTCTTTTAAAAGAAAAATTGTATCTGGGCAAAATATTGCAGAGATATGCTAAAGATAATTTGCTTCCATATTCCATATTTACAGTAGTTATTGTACTAGTCACTGCTGTTGAGATTGCTGAATTATTGTTATATTACTATATATTATATTGAATGTGATATTGATAGAATAGCAGAGAGTAAGTTTTATTTATTTAACTACTACTACTTGCTGAACCACTACTATAAGCTCATATATTACTAATATGATGATAAATTGTTTATTGATATATAATATATAATGTTAATACAGTTAGTATTTGTTGTAATGTATTATATTACACACATTTATTTTACTGAGATGATGAGAGGCAAAGTACAGTTTACATTGTTATGTCCTCATGAACCTGATCTTAAGGCCTTTCCCATCCATCCTTCCAGAATTGCCCTGGATCACTATGTTCATTCACACTGGACTTTCTTAACTCCTTGAGCTCACCAACATCATCATTTGCATTCCCTTGCTCCTACATGGAAGTTTCTCAATCAGGAATTCTTTCTTTGCTCTTAAGTCCCAAGAATTCATTTAAAGATTCCTCCCACTAGCCAGTCAAAGCACTTTGTCCTGTTTTGTCTTCTTTATTGGATTTAGCACTGTCTGATGTTATCTTTAAATGTTTATTTCTTACTGGATGTGGTGGCTCATGCCTTTAACTTCAGCACACACAAGCCTGAGGCAGGTGGATCTTATGACCAGGTCTACATAGCAAGCACCAGTCCAACCAGGACAAGACAGTAAGACCCTGTCTCTATCAATATTATTTCTTTGCATATATCTTCTAGTATGAGTGTGAGAGCAGGAACATATTTGTTCTAACAGATGGGTTCCCAGCTCTTAGAAACTGTGCAGGACATACCTCACTACCTATTTCTTTTGGCTTTTACGCACCCTGTCTATTGTTTGAAAAATGCTGGTGGCTGCTGACCGCCCAGTGGCAAAGACGTCCAAGGAAGAAGATGCATGACCAAAATTTATAGCTGCTACTATGACACAGAGGAAAATCTGAAATGAAGAGAAAAACATAGTGTTCACACATTTTTGTCAGTTTGTAAACAATGCCATTTACCATTTGGAGCATTTTGTGAATTATTGAGATTTCTCAGAAATATTTAAAGTTAAGCAGTTTGCAGGCTTTCTGGAAATATATCGATTATTATTATTATTTTTTTGCTGTGTAAAGCATTTCTCCATAGTGAGCATCACTCTCCTGAAGAGCAGGACTGAGGGAGTGGTGCAAGCAGGCTGAGAAGAATATCTCTTACCTAAACTGCTTTAAGACCACCCTCTCCAGAGAGCCCCCCCTCCACAAAGGAGGTCTTCTTACACCCTGGATCTGGGACCAGCAAACACATTCTGTAAAAGCCCTCTAGTAAATACTTCAGGATCTTCAGGCCAGATGGGTTTGAAACCCACATGTACACACACCATATAGTATGTAACAAGCTTAGCAATGTGTAAATAAATGGCCATGGTTATGTCCCAATAAAGTATATTTTTAAAAAATGGGTAAGGACTGTATTTAGCCCAATGACTATTTTACTGAGTAATTGGAATCTTCAATTGAAAACTAGGGATCAAACCCTTCCTTAGCTTGGCATTATAAACTATTGCCTCAAACAATTTTCTCTATGGGGGTTCTTAGAAAAACCATGAGTGAGAGAAGGCAAGACACATGCCCAATAAGACTATTTTCATGGGAAACATCATAGCTTTAGTCATGTGCATAGGAAGGTAGGAAGAGAGACTATAGGGGCAGGCAATGCCTAGGGCACCCTTCTAGGGAACAGGAGTCTGTGTTCCTTACAACATAGATCTGGAGGAAGGATAATTGGCTACTGGGCCAGGCCTATAGTCACTGAGACATGAGCATCATACTCTATGCCACTTAGCACATATTTCTTAACTGCATGGACATCTTTCATTTTTGTAGTAGTAGAATCATGACGCCAATCACAGAATAAAATTGTGCATACATTAAACACCTCACTCAGTGCCTGTTGCTCTATATACACTGAGTGAATATTATTTTCTATTACTGTCATTATTCTTTACCATTGAAACCTGAACCCTAATTGAAAAACCAAGACTTCACCCTCATTCAGTTCTTCTTCATCTTTCCCTATAGACCAGAAAGCATGTTTTTGTCTGTACACAAGTGATACTAATTACAGTGATCTATGTTAACTGCTTCCATTTACAACCCAATTAAGTCACAAAAATTTTGTGCACCACAAAATGTACTAGTTTAATCTAGTTGTTAGGTGAGTGGGCTAAAAGAACTCAAGAGTATTCAACTTTCATATTCGCTCTGTAGAGGTATATCCAAGATCTCTCTCTCTCTCTCTCTGATACACACACACACACACACACACACACACACACACACACACACATGAGAGAGAGAGAGAGAGAGAGAGACAGAGAGAGAGAGTATCATTAAAGAAAGTATTTTTTCTTCATAAAGATGCATTTATCAAGGCAAGGTGTAACCAGAGGACTATAGGGCAAAGTTGAGAATATGATAATGATTTAAACATTAGAGATACATACACTTTAATTTTCCCACTATGCAAAAATAAATCTAAGTTATGATAATATTAGCACTTCCAAACTATCTTTCAAAATTTATGTAACACTTGAATGTGTGTCATCAGATTCAATACTTTTAAACAAAGTTTGAAGCTGTGCCAGCTATCCATTCTTCAAACACTAAACAATTTTAAAACATTCTGTTGCTTCATTATCTTGCTCAGAGTGATTGGCATTAGATGGTCATCACTACTGACAATGCAAATGCTCCCCAGCTTCCCCTAGGGGTGTGTTTGTAATAAACAGTGAATTTTGAATGACAAAATTTCATGTAGTGAATTCCTGGTATTTTTCGTTGTTCAACTGGTGCCTGTACCACCCACAATCTGAAGCCAAAACATTCTACTTAAAAATCTTCCAAAAAAGCACCCCACCATGAACCTCATAGACCTTACTGTCTGAGGACAGAAAGGGGTAAGGATAGATGTAAATAGATGCAAAAGTTTCCCAACACATAAGCACACTGAAGAAAAAGAATAGAGGCGGTAAAGAGAACTCAAGACTAGATGAGTGTGCAAGACTAGATGAGTGTACAAGGCCTGGCTGGGAAAGGACAGGCAGTCAGTTGCCACCTTCAGAGGAGTTAAGTAAGAAAGGCATTGGGAGGGGCAACAAGAACATTGTTTTCCGCCCCAGACCCATTTGGTGACCCTGATATTTACTATCAGTGTTCCCTACCCTCTATGTTCTAGTCCGAGTCACTGTTTGCCATCATACGCTTACACGATTGGTTAATTAGTCCCTGTCTTTCCCAATGGGACAAAAAGAACCACATCTTTTTTTTCCTGCCCACTGTGCTTTGAATGAACCAGGCATACAGCAGACCCCGGTCAATGCCATGGAGTGCCTAACTGAAAGGACACTGTGAGTTAAAGGAGCTATAGCATTCATGATGGCATGACATCCCACAAATGAATTATGAAATATTCTTGTGTCATTTACTCAGTTGAAAATGTTACTGACTTAACATGTTAATAACCCACAATACATCACAAACACAGCCTGTGGGCACATATCTTGTACTATTACTATCTTCAATTGTACGGCCTGTTCATTTGTAGCTGACAGACCAATGGTTTCCCACTTCTATGGCACATTGTCTTTTGCCATCAGCTGGAGGGTCATTGTCATACAACTGTAAAATCTTTAGCTAATTGGGAGCCATTAAATTGCTGGCCATCAACCCACATGCTCAGTCTCTCTTCCCTAAAGTGTCCTAATATTGTTGGTCCATGAAGATGGACTTCAGCAATCCACCAAGGCTTTCCTGCCTAGGACATTAAAGCAATTATCCTTTTGGCTACTATGACAACTTTTCTGATAAACAAGCAAGAAATACCATATACAGGAAACAAGACCAAAGTACCTGGACCAGTGTCCCTGGTGTGTACTCTTCTTCATCAAGGACTAGTGTGGAGCCGTACCAGAAGGCCAGCGCATAACAAAAAAAAACGAGGCACCACGTGTATCCGGTAAAGAATCCCATCACCATTCCTTTTCTAATTCCCCAGCGCTGGGCAAACACAAGATTTTTCTCATACCTGTAAACATAAAAGGTTTGAATCAATGCCAGCTTGAGCAGCTCTGGGTGTAATATTTAAGATGGGTCATGATGCAGAATTTTATTCAGTGATTATGGTCACACTCAAACAAAGCTACTTAAGTTGGTCACAGCTTGAATGAGGAACAGTGGAATAGCCTTGGCCCCAAGAGAAAACAATGTTTTAACATATGTCTTTGTTTGGCATCTATTACTATTTATGTTTAAAGTGTTTCCTTGGAATGTATTTATCAGGTTCCTGTCAGAAAATAAGGCAATAATTATCTCCAAATCAACAGATTAGACCAGTTACATGGTGAGTTTCAGATCAGCCAGGACTACATAGTGAGACTGTATCTCAAAAAACAAACAAATCAAAAAGCTCAAAATATATTAACTAAATCATAAGAATAAATAAAATCTTTTTTTCTTTTCCAGGACAGGCTTTCTCTGTGTAGCTCTGGCTGCCCTGAAACGGGCTGTGTAGACCAGACTGACCTTGAACTCAGAGACCTACCTGCCTCTGTCTACCAAGTGCTGGGGTTAAAAGTGTGTGCTGCCAACACCTGGCTATAAAATCATATTTTTGACAACTACATCATTCTTGCAAATTAAGTTTTTACTTTCATTAAAAATTAATCCCTAGAATGATATGTCATAATTTATCAGTGTTAATTTTTGTTGGTTGGGAGAGGACACTGTTTTCACAGAATTGACTGTGTGTCTTCTTTCAAACTGTCTACTTAACTCGGTTGCTCATTTTCAAGATGGATTAATCATTATCTTATTAATACCTTTTAAAAAGCTTCTTACATTTTGTCTATACTAGTCCCTTGTCAGATGCACAGTTTACATAGAGCTTCTCCCTTTCTGGCGACTGTCTTTTCTGTGAGGTGTTTCCTTTGTGCCTGGGAGCTTTTCAATGTGGTGTCGTATCATTTGTTCATTTTTTTGCATTTCTGTGCTGTGTAGGCTTTTATTTAATGGCAGAACATGCTTCTGAAGGCTGACATGAATTATATGTACACTTCTACATCATCAGAGTGTGAAATAAGTTTTTTGCCTATCTCAACTCTCTAAAAACCATCTCCAAAAGCATATTGTACAGGGTGTGGTGCACACACCTTTCATTCTGGTACTTAGGTAACCATGACCTCAAGACCACCCTAGTTTATAGCAAGATCCACAGGGGAAAATGAAAACCCAAACATTGCGTTAGAATTTTTAAGGCACTCTTGCCATAAATATTTGTTGACCCAATTCTTTAAAAAAAATGTTCCCTCGTGTTGCTCTAAATGATAGTGGATATGCCACTTTGTACAAGATGGAGAAAGATCAGGAAATTGCACTGATTTATGAAATTCAGGAAACCAACAGATGTTCAGAATAACCAACCTTTCGACCTCTTTATTCTCACCACCAAAGGCAGCCACTGTCCGCATAGATGAAATCACTTCCTCAGCAACAGATCCTGCTTTGGCATAAGCCTTCAATTCCAGCTCCGTGAACTTAGACACACTCTAAAACCCAGAAGGGAAAAAGGAAGGTAGCTTGTCAGTCAACAGTTCATTTAACAAAATGAATAAATGGCATGGTTTAACGGAACACTGGATTGTTGCTGTAACACACGTAGAAAAAAGCTGGTCCAAGATTGGCTTGTGTTAAACATCATCCAAGGGTGTTTGGAGTTTGATATACCAAAATGACATTAAAAATCTATCTCAATGAAAATGTCCTCACGGAGTTAAGTGTCCTCAAGTCTGGTAAGTTTCAGTTGTTATACTAATGAGGTTCCTAAGTCAAACTATGACATACATATTCCATTGCTATTGGAAAGAAACAACTGCAGAATTTACAAACATTAGAGGCAAAGCCTGGAAGTCTATGTAGGCACATGTTTGTCCAGAGTAGAGAATGACAGAATCACAGTACACAGTGACACAGCATTGCAGAGGTAGTTCCACAGGAGAAAGCATCAGGTAAATATTTTGACTCAAATATAAAGGGTTTGCTAAATTCTAAATTTTTACAAAAGAAAAAGACAACTGTGTTTGGTAGTTTGTTTTTTGTTTTATTTTTCTTTTTTTGGTTTTACGAGACAGGGTTTCTCTGTATTGTTTTGGAGGCTGTCGGTCCAGCCTAGCCTCGAACTCACAGAGATCCGCCTGCCTCTGCCTCCCGAGTTCCCAAGTGCTGGGATTAAACGTGTGTACCACCACCACCCGGCTATTTGGTAGTTTTTAAAAATTTTACTTGAGGGCAATCATTCCATCTCTCAGGTGTGAAGACACAGTGTGTGACCTACAGATATGTGTATATCAATTTATCACAGGTTTGAAGAAAAATATTAAACAAATATAGAAAGGAAAATAAAAACCGAACAATTTTTTTCAGAACCCATTGGGGTCTTCAGTGGAATTTGAGGCTCTCTGGAGCAAGGTAGGAAAGAGGTTTGCAGGAAAGTCAGTTGCAAAGCATGCAAGGTCTTGTGGGTTTTAAAAATAATAAAATATGTTTTAACAGGTTTTTTTGTGTGTGTGTGCCAGATGGTACCCCGAGGGAATTATCACATGATTTAGACTGTTATCCCTGTATCAAAAACAATGGAACTGAGATTCTGAAGGGTTAAATGTGTTATTCTTCAGCCATATATGCTTGGGAGTGAGTTCTTTGCTATTTTTCCATATTGGCTGGGAAGTCTTTGAGTCATCGGTGGCTGTATGAACGCTTTACTAGAAACAACCACTATGGTGATTAACAGCTGCTGTTCAATGATGTCTAAGTACTGCTTTGAATTCTATCTATAGTAAACCCCTAGCATGCCTCATGTCATGACTTGTGATCTAAAGATTTCTTTTTTTAATGTGTTCTGTCGGGCAGTGGTGGCATATGCCTTTAGTCCCAGCACTCAGGAGGCAGAGGCAGGTGGATCTTTGAGTTCGAGACCAGCCTGGTCTACAAGAGCTAGTTCCAGAACAGCCTCCAAAGCCACAGAGAAACCCTGCCCCCCCAAAAAAAACCAATAAATAAATAAATATAAAAATTTAAAAATGTTTTCTATAGATAAAAAACGGTAATTCCTCAAGCCAGGGAAGACTTTTAGCTGCAGTGACCCCAAACTCCTATTCCTACACTTGGGTGTGGAGAACTGAAGTGAGGGACAGACACTACCAGAGCTGACACTCAGAGTGAATCCACAGAGCCAGAAGGCAGGAGTCTCTTTGGGTACTTATCACTGATCTCTGCGTTCTTTTGCCTTTTTGAGCGTCTAAGCATGGGGAGCAGCAGGACTGCTTCAGATGGGTTGGATCAGCATCAGGCTCCCCTCAACATCTAGTTGCGAAGTCCAAGTCCTAGATAGCACCCTTTGCTTCTCTGAGTTCCATTTATTGAACCGTAAATGGTGTTAGCCCTTTCCTTCTGAGTAAGAATTAGGGATGCTGAGTGCGGAAACCCTTTAAAAAGTTCCTGGCTAAATCAAAGATGCTTAATAAATGCAGTGGAGTGCTCTTAGCCAAATGATAAATAACCTGACTAAAACATCATTAATTCATATTTTGTGGAGCATTGTTTAATACTGAGGAATAATCAAACATTAGAAATCAATATAATGATAATCACATTGACTACGCTTGGGGAAGAGACCCAAGCGTTATGTTTTGGACCATAAGTGTACATCTGTCCATGGAGCAAAATAAAAATGAATTAAAAACATTCTTACCAGACCTATGATGGCTGCTCCAAACCCAATGAGAGGACTGACAGAAAGAATAACCAAGGTCAGTTTCCAACCCCTGTAGAACCCTATCAGGAACCCACAGATGGCTGTTGACATGCGCTGAATAAAGAGGGCCAGCTGGTCGGCAATGGCTTCATTGATTTTATTAATATCACTAGAAACAAGAAGGAAAGGGGCAGATCAACACAACTGAAACAGTTCTTTCTCTCTTTCTCTTATGTCTCCGCCCACTGTGGCTCTTTAGCAAGAAGTGGGGACTACTTCTTAAACATTCAAACATTTCTCACACCTTGGAATGTTACAATGCTTTCCTTACAGTCAGCGCTCTCTCTCTCTCTCTCTCTCTCTCTCTCTCTCTCTCTCTCTCTCTCTCTCTCTCTCTCTCTCTCTCTCTCTCTCTCTCTCTCTCTCTCCCCCTCTGTGTGTGTGTATGTGTGTGTGTGTGTGTGTGTGTGTGTGGTGTGTGTGTGTGTTAACTTTCAAGCTGATGTGGCTTCCTGAAACTCTGGATCGTCCCCAGGAAAAACTCATACTGCCTCCCCATGTCTCCAAAGCAAAGTGATTAATCTGTATACGTGTGTACGTACATCTGTCTGTCTGTATATCCGTCTTTCTCTATATATGTCTGATATGTATGTGTGTGTATGTGCCTGTCTGTCTGTATATAACTGTTTCTATGTTTATTACATTCTATTTGTTGGCAGTTGAGACTAGAGGCTAAGAACACAGACTCTGGGACCACACTCCAAATTTGAATGCAAGCTCTTCCTAGGAAAATTAAAAAATTTTTTGCATCAGTTTCCTCATCTATAAAAAGATGATAATAGCAGAATCCAACATAGTGTCCAGTAATTAGAGTCAAACTAATTAATACACTCAAGTATATAGAACAATACTCAGCATAATTAGCAGCCACCATGTGTTACTTTGGATCACTTTTTTGTTTGCTCATCTTACACTTCTGACCAGGCTTCTAGTTATTCCAGAGCTTCCGGGCAGGGAATGTAGAGAATTGCACAATATTGGTTGAATACGACTGCATTAAACTCATAAGCCTGAGAGCATTCCCTTAATCTCTTGTCTAGGTGGAGCAAACAGGGGTTGGTATTTAATAACATGAAGGAACCCAAGACATTACCCAGCAGACAACCATTGTCTTCTAGTGGTGTTAAGCATCTGTTGATGCTCACAGAGAGTGAACAGAAAGTTAAGTTTTGGACTCTAAAGTGCCTGAACTTCCACTCCCCCCTACTTTTGTTACTGGCAGACAGGATCTGAACCGGGTATTTCCTAGTTCTTAGCCTCTTATCCAGAGAACTGAAAATAAGGGCAAAAGAAGCAAGACCCCTTTATTTGGACTTTAGTGATAGCACAGAGTACAGAGAATATACTGTCAAGACTGGCAGCAGGCCACATAGTTGAGAGTGCTCAGCAGTCCCGTGTCACATGGCCTGGGATCTGTTTTTATGAGATCTAAAGAAAAGAGGGGCTGGTTACTAAGGGGCATAGTTTGGATGGCTCTCTATTTTTATTGTTAAATCAGAGCATTATTTTTTTCCTCCTACTTTTCATGTCTCTTCCTACATTGTGTCTGACTTTATCATATGTGTGCCCAATTATGCACAGGCATACGGTTGTAAATAGAGCATTGTCCCTGAAGTTTACCCAAGGACAGTTTTGTTTACTGAACAGGTTCTTAAAAGCGCTTCAGGTCCTTCTATTCTTCACACCCTGATATACTTTCAGCAGAAACTGCCCAAGTTTGATGGTTGCTAGGGGAGGAGAAACTTATCCCATTGTTCAGAGAGATCTATACACATAGCTGATACAGGTGGGGGTCCAGGGTTGCTAGGTGCATTGCTTAGAGAGGTAGGGGTGTGTGTGTGTGTGTGTGTGTGTGTGTGTGTGTGTGTGTGTGTGGCTAAGCTGCCAAGTACATTCATTACTGGAAGAGGGAAGGTATGTATAATCCAAACCAAACACAGTCCCGAGTTACTGCGCCTTTCACGCTTGCCTGCCTCATCTCCACAGTGACTTTAGCAAGGCTTCAAAGTTCAGTTCCAAAGGGTCCAACTACTGTAAGCTGTTTGGGGGTCTTTTGTTTATTTTTTGATTTTTGTTTTTGTTGTTGTTAATTTCTTAAGCTACTTTTAGAAATTATTTTTTGGGTTTGTTTCTGTGCCTCCATAGACATAGCA
This sequence comes from Mesocricetus auratus, assembly GCF_017639785.1. Lineage (NCBI taxonomy): Eukaryota > Metazoa > Chordata > Mammalia > Rodentia > Cricetidae > Mesocricetus > Mesocricetus auratus. The sequence continues at coordinate 37,872,522 of NW_024429189.1, forward strand.
AAATAATTACTTCCAAGTGCACTTTTTCCATGTCGTATGTAGGTTTCCGTAGCCATCTCTCAGTTTCACCTTGTGTCAAATAACGACGCATATCTAAACTCTCTCCTGTAATAATTCATGTCTAAGAGTTTGACCAATGATCTATAAACAAATCTGTAATACCCTGTCTATTTTAGTAACCCTGTTATAAACTATTATCTACAAACATGCCATACCTATGAAAGTCTAATTCATGTTTATTTATTTATTTGATAGTTTTTAAACCAAGGTGTCATGTAGCCCAGGCTGGCCCTGAATACCCTGTATAAACAACAGTGGCCTTGAACTTCCGCCTCCACCTTTCACCTGCTGGACTAACAAGCCCTGAACTTGTAACTATGGGATTGTTTTTTGTTTTCTTTTGTCGCGTCTGCTGCGCGGCCTGTGTCCGAGAACGTGCGGAGGGTGTCGGGGATTGACAACACAGAGACTCGTTCAACGATGTAAAGAAAACTTTAAGCAGGCTCCAAAAAGGTTCAAGAAAACTTCCTAAGAAAGGCTCCCACCAGAGAAGCTTCTGCTCTCTCCTCTACCCTGGCTGGTTCTGCTCTCACCCCAGAAACTGATCTGGGCGTGGCAGAAGAGGCGGTTAGTCTCTGGACAAGGTCGAGCTCAGGGTGGTTTCTGCGGGCAGGCCTTTTCCAGGAACTTAATGCCCCCAGGCATTGTATTGTTTTTAGTAAACATTGTCTTACAGCTGCCTACTCCCAGGCAGAAGGGGAAGTGGGTCTCTGCTCAAGGTCTGGTGTTCCCACATTCTTTGTTTTTTTTTTTAATCAAAACGATACATTATGACGAAGTTGTACCAGCTACTTACTCGGAGAATCTTGAATTCAGCTCTCCCACAGAAGTGCAGTCAAACCATCCAATCTCCATCCTCATTATGTTCCGAAAGTACACTTTCCTCATTTTCTTTATTTGACGAGCCCCGGTGATTACCCAAAATCGTATCTGGAAGTCGACAAAGGCGTGTTTAGCATTGCAGCATTAAGCACACCTGTTTACTCTTTCTCCTAGTTCTGAAAACTAGCCACTTCCCATGGTTATGGTTGGGAAGCTGAAAAGAAGAGAGGGCCATTCACAAAGAGCCTCTTCCGGGGCACTGAGGTATGAGCTCTGACGCCCCCTGCTAATAGGGAGGAGAGCAAACATTTGCAGGGGTGACCGGAGATCGGGCTTTGACTCCACTTCCGGCAGGTGGGCAAGCCACTGCCTTTGAATGTTGCGTTTCACTGTCCACATCAAGTAGAACAGGTCTGAAGCGCCCACACTAGGACACTGATACTCTACATTCATCCTTTTACACACACTTCTCCGCTTTCTCCCTGTCTATCAGCGCCCCCAGGCATCCATGTCCAAAACTGATTTGAGGACAAGATAAGCCAAAAATTGTGATCAAAGCAGGGAGTCTCATTTGCTGATTGATTCCCTTAATTACAAAAAAAAAAAAAAAAAAATAGGTATCATGACAACCGGAGCCACAATAAGAGAAATGGTTCCGTTTCTCTTTACAACTAATGTTACCTGGAATCCTTTGATAAGTGAAGCAGAGGATTCATTACCTTTGTTTCTACAGAAGGTGGCAAAATGTGAAATATTTTTCTTCTTTAATGAAGTTTAAGTAACCTTAAACCCTTCTATCGTTTAAGACTAGAAAATCTGATGCAGAATTACAGAATTGGGCCTGGAATGTCATTCCGTTAGACCTCAGCAAAGAAAGAAAGGGAATGTACTCTTTGTGCTCTTAATCTCTCAATGCCCAGCTTTCTCCATGCTGCTCAGCTTCGCCTACAGATACACAGCAGCTCTTCATTCCTGGGCTGAGAAGAGCGGGCACATAGGGGCGGTCAGGGAGGCAGAGCATCGCTGGACAAGGCTACTCGCTGTTTCCCAGCGCCATGGCTTGCATCCCGCTCAGCTGTCTGCTGAACCTTCCCTCTCTATCTCACTTCCTAAGTAGAATTGCAGTTCTTAGGGCTTCTGAGCAGTTTAAAAGCTAAAAGCAACATTTCCTGTTTCATCGTGGTGTCTACGAGGTCATATGTTGGTTTGTAAATAAAACAGAGGTGCTACTAACTTGAATGTATGCTAGAATAAATACAGCCACACCGACTCCTGCGTAGAGGCCAGAGTACTTAATCATTTCACTTTCGATGTCCAACAACCTTAAAAAGAGGGAAAAGTACTGAGATTTACAAGTAGGATCCAGTTATCAAAGGTTGCATCAGTAAGTTTAGAGGGTTTTAACATAAACTTACTACACATTTCTCTCAACTAGGGGAAGGCGTTGTGTTTCATCAACGTAGCATTATAAACGATCTAGTCAAATCCCTAAATAGAGCTTACAGCACCAATTACACCACAAACATGTTCACCCTTTTTATTTTCTTACAATAATACATTGCACAATAATACATGGCAATTTCTAGAAGAGACTGGACCCAAAGGAACTCAGGGGGGCCCCTTTCCTCGTTCATATGCAGAGAAAAAATTTAACCCCAGTTGGGCTGCCTGGAAGGATAATTCTAGACAGAAACGAACTGTCAACCAAGAGCTTACTGTTCACCCCTGTGGGAAAGTTAGCCAGCTTTTCACAGTGGCATTTTAAAATGTGGTTGTTCTGTTCCTATGGGCCAGAGAAAGCCCCTCCCATAGACCTAGCTTTCTGCTGGCTACAGTCCACGACGATGCTCTCACTATGATCAACTCAGGAGTGGAAGAAGAAATAAGACTGGGAACCCTAAGTCTCTCTCTCTCTCTCTCTCTCTCTCTCTCTCTCTCTCTCTCTCTCTCTCTCTCTCTCTCTCTGTCCCTCTGTCCCTCCGTCCCTCCCTCCCTCCCTCCCTCTCTCTCTCTCCCCTTCTCTCTCTCCTCCGACAGATATGTGGTGCTGTGACATGCCAGGAAACAAACAAGGGATTTTTGTAAAGTGAAAATGAGCAATTTTTGTTGATAATGACGCCGGCTTTAACAACTAGCTAAATGGCACCGATCCCCCTTATTTAGGAAAGGAAAGGAGAGGTTCTTCAGTGCACATGCCCGATCCTGAATGATTCCAGCTGTCACTGTCCCCGGATAACCTGAGTTTGCCTTGATTAGAAAGGGTTATTTCTCGTTTATATGCTGTGCTTCAGATTTCAAGTCTAAAATCTCGTTGTCTAGCCTAGAACATAAAAGTAATCTCAAATACAGCTATAAAAATTGAGAGTTTAAAAAAATATTTAAGTCATTGGGTCTCTTGAGTTCACTTTCTTACAGCTCTTATTTTTATTCCCCATGAATCCCTAGTTGCCCTGATATCACATAAGAAGTTATCAGTAGTGGTGGCACACGCCTTTAATCCCAGCACTAGGGAGGCAGAGGCAGGAGTTTGAGGCCAGCCTGGACTACAAGAGCTAGTTCCAGGACAGCCTCCAAAGCTACACAGAGAAACCCTGTCTCAAAACAACAACAATAACAAAAACCAAGCAGCAATAACAAAAACCAAAATAAAAAAGAAGTTATCTTTCCTCCATTGAATTTCTTTCCATCCTTATTTTTTTTTTTTTTTTACGAGACAGGGTTTCTCTGTATTGTTTCGGAGGCTATCGGTCCAGTCAGGCCTCGAACTCACAGAGATCCGCCTGCCTCTGCCTCCCGAGTGCTGGGGATTAAAGGCGTGCGCCACCACCGCCCGGCTTTTCCATCCTTATTTTAAAAATAACAGATGTACTTATTTTTGTGAACAGATTTCTGAATATTGTCTGTCCTCCACCACTACCCTACAGTCTCTATTATTGTAGCTACAATTAATATTGAAAATTGTTAGTTTTTTTATTTTCAATGAATTTGGTTCTAGTTTTGTTGTTGTTTTTAAATACATATTTTAAAGTAATCCTGCCTGTATTGTAACCCAAGTAAGTGTCTGACAATTCCTCAGTGAAGAAAATATAGCATATATACACTGTAGAATACTATTTAGTGTTCCAAAAGAGGGGACATCTGTCAGCTGGAAGGCATTTTGTGAAGTGAAATAAACCAGACACAGGAAGTGACATCATGAAATCTCTCTTGTACAGAGAGTCTGAAAGAGTGGAATCCACAGGAAAGAATAAAATGGTGGTACCCAGGAACTGGGAGTGAGGAAACCAGGAGGGTTTCTTTTTTTATTTTCTTTACTTTGGGGGGGGGCAGTAGAGAGGCTCAATACAGGGTTTTTCTGTGTAGTCCTAGTTATCCTGGAACTCTCTCTGTAGACCAGACTGGCCTCAAACTCACAGAGATACCCCTGCCTCTGCCTCCCAAGTGCTGGGATTAAAATTGTGTGCCACCACCACCCAGCGAAACCAGGAGACATTTATCAAAAGACAGAAAATTTGGTAGCAAAGGGAGAAAGTGTAAGAGTTCTATTGTGCAGCACAGCTATTATAGTTAGTAACTGTGTCTGTGTGTACTTGAGAATGCTAAAGGAGGGTTTTGAGTGTTTTCATCACAAAAAGTATATATAATGATATATATGTTAATTAGGGTAACTTAACCACCCCACAATGTATATGCATGTCAAAATACCTCGTACAAAAATATACATGCAATTTTAATGTATTAATTCAAAAGTTAGTCAAGGAATAGTAACAAAAAATAATCAGAACAGATCTATACTCAGCAAAGAGACTGAATCAACAATCAAAACCAGTCAGCAAGGGAACACCTAGATGGCTTCATTGATAAATTTTACCAAAATAGTTAACTATCGATACCATTTATTTTAAAGCTTAAAAAAGTCGACTTGAAAGAAACACTTCCAAATTCACTTTGAGTCCAGTGTTACGTCATCCCAAAAGAACAACAACAAAGCACACGCTGATATGTACAAACACACACACACACACACACACACACACACACACACACATCCTCAGCTAAATACCAACAAATTCATTCTTGGAGCGCACTAACAGGATCACGCATGTTACTAAGTACAAGGTATTCTTGGTGATCCAACATATGAAAGTCAACCAATAATATACGCCATATGAATATAATGCCCAAAACCCCATGGTCTCCTTAATACGGAAGTTTTTGACGAAACTCCACACCTGTTAATTATTAATAATGATTAAAAGCTCCTCAAAACCAGGAATAGAAGGCAACCCTCTCAAATAAGATAAAAGGCCCTTGCGGAAACCTACAGCTAGTACACCCTCGGTGGTGAAAGACTTCACCCCAGAGTCAAGACAAAGACAAGAGTGCATAGTCTCACAGCTCCTCCTACTCAACCCTGTCTGGGAAGACAGGCTCAGAGCAACTACACAAGAAAAATAAATAAATCTAAGAATAGAGCATCTAGTGAGAGATGAAATACTGTTGTCTCTATCAGATGGCATGATCTTCTATAGGAAGTTCTAAAGAATCCACTAGAAACCTATTGGTACTAATAAATAGGACAACAAGATTGTAGAAGTCAAGATCAGCACTATAATAAATTGTATAGAACAGCAGCAAAAAACCCGCCATACAATTGAGGAAATTAGTCTGTTATTATTATAGTAGCACCAAAAAAGAACAGAATACTTAGCAAACAGATTTAATAATAGTACAGACTTCATATGGACATCCCCATGGAGGGCCTCACCCTCCCTGGGGAAATGAGGGGATAATGGGGGAGAGGTTGGGGGTGGGCACGGGAGTAGGAGAGGGAAAGGGAGAGGGACCTGGAACTGACTTGTGAAGCAACCTTGTTTCTTATCTAAATTTAAACTGAAAAATAAATTTAAAAAATAAAAAAGAAACAGTTAAAAAAGAAAATCCAAAAAAATTATAAAACCTTCTTGAAATTAAAAGCAACTAAAATGACTGGATCACAGACTTACTATGGAGAGAACAATATTCCCCCAGATTGGTTCACAGATTCCATGCAACCCCAGTTTGCAACACTTATTCAATTCTAGGTATAAGACCTGGTAAGAAGGAACCCATGTGTGGTGGTAGCAACAGGAAATTCTTTGCTTATCAATCAATGCCTGTGGTGTAAACACCAAAGCTACATTTGTTCTCCAGGTCACCTAACAAGTATCTATGGGCAGCTAATGTGCTGGAAGTGTCTTGCATTTTGACCTAACATTTATTTTCAGAATTTAATGGCCCAGTGTTATCAATGGCTATGATGGTATCATTCTCAAAGTATTTAAATTCTGCCCTCCAAAAGAAATGGAGAGCTTTAACGTGCTTGTTGAAATTGTCCTCCTTATAGGAACTGCTGGATCCCTCAGAAGAAAATACCCCTACAAGCTTAGAGGAAGAGTCAAATTCAGAAGCCAGCTTGCTAATTTTTAAATTTACCTTTTAAAATGCCTATGTACGGTATATACAAGTATATATGTTCACATGTGCATGTGTGTGAGGGGATGCACACATACATTTCCACCCTATTTTTGAGCCAGGGTCTCTTGCCACTCCTGGAGCTCACTGACTGCCTAGGCTGATGGGCCAGCAAGCTTTGGGCAGTTTTGTCTCTCTCTGCCCTTTCCTTCAGCTCTGGGCTTGCAGAGGCAGACGCTGTCATTCCTGATTGTTTTAGATGTTTATCATTATTATTAATTAAACTTATTCATTTATTTTACATCCCATCTACAGTTTCCTCTCCTTCCTCTCCTCCCATTCCCTCCCCAAACCTCACTCCCACCTCCCTCTAACTACTCCTCCTATGTTTCTGCTCAGAAAGGAGTAGGCCTCCCTTTACTTTTGGGACTCTTAGTAATGGAAGCAAAGCCTGTCCCTAACACTTTGGCTGGCTTTCAGAAACCTATTCCTTATACTGGGTCACCTTACCAGCCTTGATACAAGGGAGGATCTTAGTCCTACCTCAACTTGATATGTCACTCCTGATTTTTATGTGGGTGCCAGGGATATGAACTCAGGTCCTCATGTTTACATAGAGATCACTATACCCAGTAAGTGATCTCCCCAGCCTCTGCTTAGTAATTTTTAAAGGGTAGTTCTATGCATTGCCTACAATTTTGTGCTTCTTTATTATCTAGCACTACTAGTTTATAACTAATATTTTTATGAATGATCACTGAATGAATGACTGTCTGGTTGACTAGACCAGCTCTGCAAAACCAAGGATGTGACTCACAGGATAGTGTGTCCCTGACATTTCTACAAGTTCGTGTTGCTTAACTGACACTCAAAGTGTTTTGATTGGTGGAATGAAAACCCCTCCAAGTGGATGACATCATAAAAGAATATTAATGATTTAAAAAGACCCATAATTTAAACCAACCCAATCAGCATCTTCAAAAATTAATATTGAGGAAGCCATCCCAAGTGTCTTTCTAAGAAGGACATGCCCTTCCTTTGACTTATGAGCCTGGGCATATGAATTCATATGTGCTGATGAGCTTGTTCTGCATCTAAGGCAGGTGAAAGTCCATACCACAACAGAGAGTCAGCACATGTGTGCTATGGATTCACTGATTACAAAGTGATCTGTTGGGTGTATCTCAGAGACCATGGTAGTCTGAGTTCTGGCTATTTCTTCAGGGCCATCTTCTTTTCATGTACCAACCACTTTTCTATGGAAACTTAACTACTAGCTGTAACTATTGATTCCTATTCCTCTAATGTAGCATTCACATGAAACACATGGAGAGGGGACAAAGCCAAAAGGCAAAACCAGGTTAAGTGGGGAAGGGCCTTTTGTCTAGGAGACTCAAGTGAAATTCAGTTCTCTCCTTAGTGGCAATAAATGTGGACAGTGTTATGCTCAGACATATAGTTACTTGTTGCTGTAGTATTTGATCAGCAATGTCTGTTGACATTTTGAGACCTGGAAGAACAGAAAGAACTGCAAAATTAAAGAGTTTCTATCAACAGGGATAAGTTTGTTTTTCTGTTCTTTTGTATTAGATGTCATTCCAACTCAGCCAATATTGTCTTTGGATGTTTTGGATTATAATTTAAGATATAACAAAAAGAAAAACCGCTTACCCACAGCGTGTTCCATTTGTCATGTTCTGGTTGAAGGAGCTGTTGATCCATACAATGGTGTTATTTATACACACTTTTCCTGGAATCTCCAGTTCTTGCCTTTCAATGTCATACTCAATAAAAACATCTATCATCATACCAAAAACAATAAGTATGGCTGGCTGGGCTATTCCATGGAGAAATGCACACAGACTTCCCATAAACATCAGACAAATGTCAGTCGATGAAGAAAATCGAAACTTGAAAAACAAAGGGTTCAGAGATTGTTTATATATGAAAAGCAGGTGAGGTAGAAGGTCTATTTAATTTCACTTCAATTTTGATAAACAGCACTCAACACCAGGTGCTTGTGGACATCATGTTTAAGTAGTTATCTTCACACTGATTACATAGAAGTACTATCCATCAATTGTCTAAAACATTTCTTGCATTGCATCCAAATCTTTTGAATCTGTTCTCCTGAGGTCAGGGGCTGATTTCACTACCTTTCAAGTCATCATCGCAGATGCCATTACCAGGTAGTTATACTGTGTGAGCATTCAACAAGGCAATAAGATGGCTCTCTGCTCAAAGAACCCATGTGGACAATGGCTAAATCTTTGCTTTGAAGTGCCTCCATCCTGTACCAATTTGAGGTAACTCCCTAAGCTGTGGGATTTCTAAATTTCTAAAGACTTCTCATAAGAATGGCTATATATGATCTATTGCTTTGGGAGTTATTGTGATGGTTTTCCTTATCAAAATTATAATTGTGAGTCCACTGATTTTATTCCAAATGGTTATGCTGATATTGAACATGACTTGTGAGTTTACTGAGCAATGATTTTTCTAATCACTATTCAGCATGCTACCACACAGGTGAAGCTCATGACTTCATGGCTGATCATTAGAGTTAGATCCTGCCAATATGACTAAAGAGATGGCACTTTCTCAGGGGGTATGAATCATTCAGTTGCAAAATCAACCAAATAAATCAGCATGGTTGTATTACCAGTTGAAAGAAGCCAATTTGAATGTTTTCACCTTTCTTTTTCTCTTGTGACCTGAGGAGAAAAACAGGTATTTAAAGGTCTTTTTCCCAAAATCAATGAGAAATTCTCCCTACTCGGCACTTCCAGAGTCATTATTTAATAAGAAAAAAATGTCCCCTCTGGTCGGGAAATTCTGGCCAAACCCAGTATTTTGATGTAGATGGCACACATGAACTTTCAACAGCTGTGGGTGCCTGACCGAGACCTGCACGGGGTCACTCCAGTCACCACTACAACATGGATGGGGAAAGGTTTCACAAGGCCCCACACCTAGTTAGGAAGCTACAGGCAATCAGGGGCACCTGAAGGTGTGTGAGGGGGTGTGCTTTCTTCACGAATAAGACCCTTAGAAAATTGCCCATACTCCAGTGTCAGCCACAGACCCATGCGTATATAGGCAACATTAACTGGAATCAGAGGAGATATCAGACATACATACTCTAGTTCTTGTGAAGGCAGTCACCCACCTTTGACAGTGTCCTATCTCCCAAAACGTCCTCTCTTAGACACCTATATGGACAGTTACTCTAACTTGGGGTTCTCACTCCAAGTCTCCTCATCCTCCTCGGCAGGGCATTCCCTGGCTAAGATGGTTTAAATTTCAATAATATCTGCCCTGCAATCCACATCCCATCTTAAATCTTCATTTCCAATTCACTCCTTTATTAGAAAAAAAAAGTTATATGCTCTCAGTAGCTACCGTGTAATATGTTTTCTAAATGTATACTGTTTATTCTACCTTCCTATTAATGTACCCTCCTCATGAGCTTCTGGGGGGAATGTGCTACTGTGATTCTGCAAACAAAGCATAGCACTAATGACTGCTAAGGACACGGTGCTATACCCATTGGCCCAGAGCAAGGCTCAGCCCTCATCCGAGGAACTTCTTCTTGCAGTAGATGGAAATTTACACAGAGGACAACCTGAAAAGAGGAAGAGGCTTCGGAGCACTCAGCCCTAAATGGGATGTCTTCATCAAAGCCCTGCCCTCAAGGCCTTGGGAAGAAGAGAGGCAGAAAGATTTAAGAGCCAGAGGTGATGTAGTACTCTAAGGAACACAACAGGACTGCTGCACATGTGAACTCTCAGAGGCTGTGTCAGCACACAAGACAGGCACAGGGTCAATTCAGACAGGGTCCCAACACTGAAAGGATGAAGAGGACACAGGATCTCACCCTTAACAAAGGAGCTATTATGAGTGCTGCTGGGTGCACACCTTTAATCCCAGCATGGGGGGGGGGGCGGAGGCTTTGTGAAGCCAGCAGAGTCCACAAAGTGAGTTTCAGACAAGCCCAGGGCTACACAGAGAAACCCTGTCTTGAAAAACAAACAAAACAGAGAAGCTATCGCCATCGATGCCTTTTAGCAAAGGGAAAATCCATCTGTGTGTCGCTGGGTGTGTATCACTGGGCATATATTCCAAGGCAAGCCCCATGCCCAGGAATAGCTGACTGACACAAAGCAAATTCCGTAATAATTTGTTGTGCGCTTTTAAACTTCCTTTTATTTATTTATTTATTGACATTTTGGGCCTTATTGGATTTTTTGTTTGATTGATTTGATTTTCATTTTTATAAGTTTTTTAGAGAGAGAGAGAAGACATGAAGTTGTGTGGGTAGGGAGATGGGGAGGACGTGGTAGGATTTGGAGGGAAAAAACGTGATCAAAATATGTTGTGTGAAAAAAGATGAGTGAAAAAAATAAAACGACCTCCTCTAGGTGAGGGAGTGACTCTGTTTCTTTTCTGCCCTCCCAGTGGGACGTCCAGAGGACCAGGGCCACCTGATTCCTTCTAACCCAGAGTTAATCATACCACAGCTATCAACTTCTTCTGTCACGAAATACTCCACACTTCTTAAAGTAACCTTCCCCATGTGAGGGATTCACATGGTGCCTCTGTTCACGTGATGCGAACCCCATCGAATCCTGCCCCATACACAGTTTATATGTCAATTCAAGTGCTCAGGAGAAAGCTCTGAGAGTTCAATCTTAGGATTGTACAGTCACCTCTCAAGGGTAGGGATGAAGTTGGAGACCTCATTGTGGTGATATTTTGTTTGTGTTTTAACGCTAAGCCACTAGAGGCCAGGCAGTGGTGGCGCACATCTTTACTCTTAGTGCTTCGGGGATAGAGTTCAAGGACACCCTGGGCTACACGAAATTGAAGCAGTCTAAAAGAGAAACAGAGCTCACACGAAGGTGATCCCGGCACTTGGGATCACACGCCTTTAATCCCAGCACTAGGGAGGTGGAGGCAGGAGTGATATAGCTGAGCGGAGAGAGGAATATAAGGCAGGGCAGTCAGTCTGAGGATGCAGTCTGAGGAGCATTCATTCTGGAGCGGTTAGTCTGAAGATGGGCAGGATTGCCGCTTCGGTCTGAGCATTGGTGGAGGTAAGAACTCCAGTGGCTGGCCGCTCTGCTTCTCCGATCCTTCAGCTGACTCCGAGTTTTTGTTACTAAGCCCTATTAGAACCCGTGCTCCACCTCCTAGCACTCATGAAATCGTACTATTGTCCCACTCTTTCCTGATTGTCTGGTGGGCTGGGATGCACGGGAAGAAGCCTGGGATAATCAGGAAGGGATATCCCGCGAGACTTTAAGGAGAAGCATCAAGCATGGGAAGCTGCGTGTATGGAAACGCTCTGCTCTGTGTTTGCAGGCACACTCTGAAGCCATCATAGAGAAGATGCTGTGCTGCTGGAATGGCCACTCACCTTGGTTTCTTATCATTGTTATCTGTCAGGATGAAAACAATGTATGAAGAGGTTAATCAAATCATGTCCAAATGCAACACGATCGTAATCATTAGTCAACCAAAAGCAATTCTAAGAAGTACTTTTACTCATGAACTAATATAAAATAATTGTTAATTATCTCTTATCTTTTTCTCTCTTTCTCTCCCTCCCTCTTTCTCTCTCTCTCCCTCCCTCCTGCTGCTTTGACCATATATATATTGGGATTTTTCTCCAGATCACAAAATATTTGTATTTTCTGAATATCAAAAGGGAGTTTTTTTTTCTTTTTGAGACAAACTCTCTCACTCTGTAATGCAAGCTGGCCACCTGGGAACTCTGTAGTCCATGGTGGCCTCAAACTCAGACTCATGGCAATTCTCCTGCTTCAGTCTCCCAAGGGCTGGAATTGCAGATGTGAGCCACCATGTTGATGGAAGTTTCCATAATTTCTAAATTACTGAAGTGAATATGATTATTTAAAATTAATCGCTGTGATAGGAATTAATTTATTGTTGATTCCTTAGAAACATCAAAATCTTTCTATTTTATAGATCCCAGATCAACTGTAAAGTGTCTCTAATACTTCATCACCACCAGAACCTATGAGATGGAGATACAGGTTGTTTTTGTCAGCACATGCAGGGCAAATGTCAGTAGGAAATGCAAGTAGTTGTCTACAGGGACATAAGGAAGCCACAGAGAAAAGAACCCTAAGGAATAATTGTTACCACAGCCATCATTTCCTGGTTCCTCTGACATTTTTAATACAATTGCAGTAAGACTAAAGACAACATTACAGTGTAGATACAGGGCTTGAGAATCAGAAAACTGGATTAAAAATGTGATTACATGAATCATAACTCATGGGATTTTTATCCAACTTTAGAAAAAGGTTTGCAAAGTCTTAATTTCTCTATCAGTATAATGTAGAAGCATATGATTTAATCAGTGCATGGCAGCTTAGAGTGTATGCTCACAACATGCCAGGGACTAATGCTGCAGTGACCCTCCCACAAGCTCTCATTCTTGCCAGGAGCAGAAACCTTAACTATTATGTTGCCACAGTGATCAGTAATGATACAGGATAAAGTTATTGTAAAGGCCAGGGCTGAACAACCCTACACTACCTAGGAAGGAGGTTCTTATGGGAGATGCTTCCACTTGCTCCCATATTGTACATTCCAATACAGAGCTTTCAGACATGCCATGACATGGACTCCAGAGAAAGCTCACTGGTTGGCTGTCAGGTGTATGCCCAACAATAAATCCTCATGCTGTATCTGACTTTTCTCTGTCTTGAAACCTCATAGGGTTGGTCTCATTTGTGTCTTTACTTTTCTTTGCACAAGACTCGAGTGAATCCAAAGGCCACTTACATGATCCATCTGATTCAAAAGCATGATTCTCCTCTCCAAATTTTTTCACACTGCGAAGAATTACCGAGTCAGACATGGTGTTTGCAATCTGCACTCACCAACCTGTGAAATGAAACAATTGCTGCCATTATCATATATTTTCTCTTTCACAAAAGTAGGCAAATATACAAGCTTCTGTAAACAATGTCAAACGAAAGCAGACCTTTTCATCCAATCACATGGCAGTGAAAGAGACTAAATATGAGGAAAGATAACTAAAAACTGGAGTAAAGCCATGATTCCATTAGTTGTTACTCAAATGACCTTTGCCAACTTTCCAAAAGTTAGCCCAAATGAAAACGGTTTTCTTGCTTTTCAGCTTTAGTCTTGGAGGAGGCTATGGTACAACTTTCTCAGACATCCCGAATCCGGGTTCATCGAGCACCACCTGACTCCACCATGCCACCCAAGTTCAAACCCAAGGATAACAAAGTTGTGTACTTGAGGTTCACTAGAGGCGAGGTGGGTGCCACATCTGCCTTGGCCCCCAAGCTCAGTTCCCTAGGTCTGTATGCAAAAAGAAAAAGTTGGTGATGACATAACCAAAGCATCCAGTGATGGGAAAGGTCTGAGAATTACAGAGAAGCTGACCACAAAGAACAGACAAGCCCAGATGAGGTGGTGCCCTCTGCCTCTGCCTGGTCATCAGAGCCCTCAAGGAGCCACCAAGAGACAGAAAGAAGCAGACAAACATTAAAGACAGTGGAAACTGTCAACATTGCCTGGCAGATGTGGCACTGGTCTTTAGCCAGAGAACTTTCTGGAATATTAAGGAGCTCCTGGGTACTGCACAGTCTTTGGACTTCAAGGTGGATGGCTGCCATTCCTGTGACATCAAGATGCAATGGAATGCTCAGCTGTTTAAAAAACAATGAGAGAAAGCATTTCAGTAAAAGACTACTTGAGAGAGAGAGAGAGAGAGAGAGAGAGAGAGAGAGAGAGAGAGAGAGAGAGAGAGAGAGAGGGAGGGAGGAACGAAGGAAGGAAGATGGTTTTCTTCAGTTGGTGGGTAAATGATTGTTTTTTGTTTCAAATTCATTTGTTCTTTCTGTTTGTCTATGATTTATTTATTTTCAACAAATTCTCATCAAAGCACTAAGTAGAGAACTAGCCAAGTCCCAAGGGAAGGTGAGTCCAAGCAGAGCCAAGGAAGCTGAGAAGGCACTGAATAAAACGTCAAGTTAGGGGTAATTTTAATCACAGCTCTGTTTATGAATTTCCTCTGCTTCAGATATGTAGCAATGATGGACAGTATTTTTAAAATTACAATCAGGCTCTAGACAATAAAAGTAAACATCTCCATGTACCATAAGTAGAAGGAGGGCACAGCGCTTGGTATTTTCACTGTGGGCTCTAGACACAGGCACGGATGTGAGACTTTAGACTCTGAGAGGACGACAAGTTTCCCACACCAGACAGGGGAGTAAAGAGGCCCTCTATATGGAGCCACAGACTATTATGGACGTTCTGCACTGTTGGGAGACCCGTGAAAGTCGCTGCCAATCATTGACTGTGGAGTTATATCTCATGATGAAATGCAGATCTATGAAAGTTGCATAAAGAGATAATGATATATATTATACACGCATTACACAATTGCAGATATTATACATCTACCTGTATACTATACAGATAAAATATGTGTGCAGATATTTATACATATACATATGCACATTATACAGATAAAAGAGTTGAAGGTGGACTTGTGAACAGCTTCCAACTTCATCTAATTGGAATCACAGAGAATAGGAATCACAAATACAATAATTAAAGAAATATGTGCTAGCAATTTTTTGAAAGCAGTGAAATGATTAGCAATAGACTCTATGTTATGTCATGCATGCCTTGAAGGCCTGGTCCCCAGTGCAAGCACTGCTCAGATATGAGGCTTTGGAGAAATTATTAGATAATAAGGATTCTATCTTCATAAATGCATGAATCCATTTCCAGATCCAGATTTTGAAGATACCATTACAAGATGGGGGAACTGTGAAGATGAGTCACTGGGAGCGTGTCCTGGCTCCTTCATGACTCTTTCTTTGTTTTTGGTCTCTACAAGGTGAGAGATCTCATCCTTCCCTCACTTCTGCTGCCCTGATATTCAACCTTGCCTCTGGCCTCAAGTAATAGAGTTCAGCCAAAACCGTGAGCTGAAGTTAACCTTTCCTCTTTTTAAGTTGCTTGTGGAGGGTGTTTTGTTACAGCAGCAAAAGCTGGCAAACACTCCAATAGCTAGCAGCATAAACAATAATCAGCTAATAGACAATTTATATCAAAAGGGTAGAGCGTAAGGAATAACTACAGCTTGTCCTCAAACCTATGAAATATATTACTCAATGGAAATAGCAGACTGACAGATACTTTCTTATCAATAACCAATACTGGAAGACAGCAGCTAGACATCTTCAGTGTGATAAGGAAAAATAACTTTTAACCTAATGATTTATCCTGGGCAATATATACAGTTTTGTCCATATGCTGATATTGAAAATCAAAAGAGTTTCCATTCACAAACCCAAACATCTATTATTACAGGATGTACCTTACCAGAAAAGAGTACCCATGAAAAAGAACCAAGTGTGAGCATAAGAACTAACAAAATAACTCTGTATAGCCTGTCAAGTCATGACATGGCGTTTGACCTATTATATTTCAAAGGGACAAAAAGCAAAAGTATGAAATAAGATGTTCAATGTGTAGATGTCAAGCTCATTCTCAGAAGTATCTATGGCCGTTGTTTAAAACAAAATGTTATGAAGTTTGGTACAGATTCCCCATGCCATGCCGTGAGGCTATGTGTGTGAAGGGGGGGGGGGTCAGGGGGTAGAGAGATTCATGGTCTTGGAAGAGAGCCAGATCTGAGGAGATGAGGGTGGTAAGGAACAGGCTAACGTGAATGGCCTACTAGCCACCTGAGTCCGGGGTTGTTTCTGGTCCTGGGTTTCTGCCAAGGGCCAAACTTGGTCCGAGGCCCTGAAGCTGCTGAGAAGGAATGAGATGATGTCTGTGGCTCCTGTCGACACTGAGGGCTGTGCAGAGGCCTGTGGTCTGGATTGCTACCTGGAGCCAGGTTGGCATCCGAGGGCCATGCTTGAGGGGGCCGAGTGGATCTGAATGGTATGCACAGTCACCTGGGGCCAGGGTGACATCTGGGGCCGGGTTGCTGCTAAAGACCATGTCTGGATCCATGGTCCTACCACAACCAGAGTCCATGGTGATGTCTGGTGGCCCACAGTGCCACCAGGGGCCACATGGATGCTCTGGGTCTGGGCAATAACCTGTAGCCATGTTGGTGTCTAAGGCTGTGCTCCAGCCAGAGCCATGCCAAGTGACCTGTACTGTCACCTGGGACCATAGAGTCACCTGGACCAGGGCTCCTGCAGAGGGCCATAGCTGGGTCTGTGACTCTATGTCAGCCAGGGTCTGAGTTGATGTCCGTGGTTCTCATTATTGTCAAAGACCATCTGGATACCTGGGGGGCTGGTCAGCCACTTGAGAACATGGGCCATTTGGCTATCTGGGTAGCTTGTGACATGGTGATGCCCAGGTCCTGCCAAGGGCCATGTCTGGGTCTGTGGTCCTGCTATGACTGTGGTCGGTTTTGATGCCCATGGTCTGTCCGTGTTGTCACAGGGGTCATAGGAACCAAATGTGTTGAAATCCAAGGACCATGATGAGCTGGCCACGCCCCTCACTGTATATTACGGCAGGGAACTGACTCATAACCCCACCCTACAATACGGAAAGATGACCCCACCCCTCACCATGGCATGCACCTTACCTGGGCAGCACACTAGAGCTGACCCTCTTGTCTGGATGCAGGTAAGCCAGCCCTGAGGGCTTGAGAATAGGAGAGCTGACCCCCTCCCCTTGTATGCCCCCTACAGCAATGGGCAAAACTGTGGAGCTGGCGTTGGTGGTGGGAGCATGGGTGATTCATACCAGAGGGCCTGAGAGCGAGAGAACTAATTGGCCCTGCTCCTCGCTGCAGGCTGCATTGGTGGGCTGGCCGAGGCAGTACTGGAGAGCACACCCTGGCAGTGACGGTGAGGGACCTGGCAGACTGACCACTCAGCTGCCACCCAGGCCCAGAACCACGCCTCTGAGTTGGCCCACACCAACATCCACCTCATCTATGATCTGCTGGAGCGTGTGGAGGGGATGCGCCTACAGATCCACAACTGCAGGGTCCCCACGCCACAGGACAACAGGATCTCCAAAAGGAGCCCCAGTGAGAGCCCATTAGCGATGTGTGACTCCAAGAAACCACACTGCAGTTTCCACAATGAGATGCTTCTTCTTTTTGTTGTTGTTGCGTTTGCTTTTGTTTTTGTTGCTTGTTTTCTGGTTTTGCTTTATGTCTTTGTTTTGTTTGGGTTTTTAAATTTTGTTTTGTTTGGGGGAAGGTTGCAACAGTGGAGGGCAGATATGGGGGAGGGGATGGGCAGGATAGGGATGCCTGCTGTGAAATCCTTAAAGAATCAATAAAAGAATCAATTGAAAAACGTTATCTAATTACTTTTATATTTTAAAAATTTGCCAATATCTAACTATTTTTACCTGGAAACCTAACATTGAACTTAACTCAACTATTATTTTAAATTTTAAGAAAAAACAACAGAAAGCACCATTAAAAAAACAACCTCAATATAAGCAGAGTGTTAAAAGCTGAGAACATACAAAAGTTCAGCAGTCCAAAAAGAGTCAAGGAAAAAAAGAAACTATGAAAAAGCATAGAAAATGTACATAGAGAGAAAAGAAAAGAATACCCAAATGTGGCATCATTTCATGGTCTTGGGCCCCAAACTGCAGAAAAAGGAGAGAGCTGAGCATCGGTGTTCATCACTGTCTCTCCGTGGCTGACTCTTCCCACCTTGAGTGTTCTGTGTGCATGTTTACAGCCCATGAGTTACATAGCACGAAGCCCATCTGAATGAAGTGTACAGCACACTAGTTTTTAGTACATTGATAGATTATGCAGCTACCCCTGCAACTCAATATTTGCATATTTTCGCCATTCCCCAGTAGAACCTTGCTTTATTATCAGTCACTCTTTCTTGAGCTGCCTTTTACAATTACCCCAGACTTAGACCACCACTTACTGTCTCCATTGGTTGGCTATACTGGCATTTCAAGTATATAAATGGGAACAGATAATTTATATACACATTTCGTATACACAAATGGGAAAAGATAAGGGGGGCATTGCCACTGTCTTTATTCACTGAGTATGAATTTTCATGTTCATCGTGGTAGTTTGAATCATGTATTCATCTAGACATACTTTTCATAATTACATACGTTTCATTCAGATGGGCTTCGTGCTATGTAACTTATACCTCCATGGGCTGTTAACATGCACACAGAACACTCAAGGTGGGAAGAGTCAGCCACGGAGAGACAGTGATGAACACCGATGCTCAGCTCTCTCCTTTTTCTGCAGTTTGGGACCCAAGACCATGAAATGATGCCACCCACATTTAGGATGGGTCTTCCCATTTTGACCAACCTAGTCAAAAGCATCCTTCACAGGCATAGGCAGAGGATATTGACTCTACAGAATTCCTCCCTCACAAATAGGCTCATGGGTGATTCTACATCTTTTCAAGTTAATAAACTACCACAATTAGGAAGTACAGAAGCTTTGATGCGTTCTTATTTAACACCAGTGTATGGAATCTGAAAATAAGAAATACATTTAAGTTACAATTGCCATATTTATAAAAATTGACTAAATTTCACAAGACATTAGATAAATTATGCTGAAGTGAGCTAAAGGCTTCCTCCCCACTAGCCTTCATTAGTGCTAGAAGGTGCTGTACAGGTTGTTGGAGGAGAAACGCTATCAACAGTCTTACATAGCTATTGATCCTGCAAACTATAAAAATGGCCTGGCAGACGCACTGTATCGTTTAGTGCAACACTATCATGACTATTATGGGGACAGCCAACTTCTCTCCAGTTGAATTTAAGGTCCGCTTCACAAGAGAAAACTTATGCTTCCTAGTCAAGAGCCCTTGGCTGAGGAGGTCATGGGCCGTAGTGAAAAGCTTCTACTATTATTTTCCTAATTGTCATGTTGTCAAGCTGACTTCTGAATACTCAAGTTTGTACACATAGGTAAGTGCTATGCCCAGCCTTCATCAGAGAAGCTTCTAGACAGGCCCATAGAGGGGTTGTCATTCTCTTCAGTCAAGTAGCCACGGATGAACACCGATGCTCAGCTAGCTCTCACCTTTTTCTGCAGTTTGAGACCCAAGACCATGAAAATTTTCCTTTCTTTTTAGAAATATTTGTTCTTTTTATTTCGTTTTACATTCCAACCAAAGTTCTCCCTCCCGAGTAGGAAGGAAAATTGAGAAGAACTCCAGCAGAAGAGGAAGGGAGATGAGAGAGGAAAGTAGATGGATTGAAAGATGATTAAAATTCATCATAAAATGTAGGAAATTATTAATCAGTTAAAAAGAAAAATTAATGTGACTATTAATAAGAAAACAGCATTTCTATATATAGCTATATTTTAAATTTTTATTTAAAATTTGCATACAAAATGTATTTTGATCATAATCTTCCCTCTCCCTGATATATAAATATTTATATATATAACTTTTAGCATATATTCTGGTATAAATTTAACTGAGTAAGAAATAAAAGATTAAGCACTATTAAACTATACATATTTGTATTCAACAAAATTGTGTGCTGTAACATTAAAATGCATGTATGCTAAAGATGAACTCACAATGAAAATTAGGAAATACTTGGAACATGACAATGACAGAAAAGCTGTGGGATCCTGCTTAAAAGACCCTCAAAGACAAATTGGTACAGGAGACTGCTTCCTGAACATAACACCAGTAGCACAGACACTGAGATCGACAATTAATAAATGGGACCTCCTGAAACTGAGAAGCTTCTGCAGGGCAAAGGACACAGTCAGCAAGACAAAAAGGCAGCCCACAGAATGGGAAAAGATATTCAGTAACCCCACATCTGACAGAGGGCTGATCTCCAAAATTTACAAAGAACTCAAGAAGCAAGTCTCCAAAACACCAAAGGATCCAATTAAAAAGTGGGCTACAGAACTAAATAGAGAGTTCTCAATAGAGGAGTCAAAAATCGCTGAGAGACACTTGAGAAAGTGTTCAACATCCCTAGCCATCCAGGAAATGCAAATCAAAACAACTCTGAGATACCATCTTACTCCTGTCAGAATGGCTAAAATCAAAAACACCAATGACAGGTTATGCTGGAGAGGATGTGGAGAAAGGAGAACACTCCTCCGCTGCTGGTGAGAGTGCCAACTCATACAGCCACTTTGGAAATCAGTATGGAGATTCCTCAGAAAAATGGGAATCAGCAATTCCACTCTTAGGCATATATCCAAAAGATGTATATTCATACAAGGACATCTGTTCCACTATGTTCATAGCAGCATTATTTGTAATAGCCAGAACCTGGAAGCAACCTAGATCCCCCTCAACTGAAGAGTGGATAGAGAAAATGTGGTACATTTACACAATGGAGTACTACTCAGCAGAAAAAAACAACAGAATCCTGAAATTTACAGGCAAATGGATGGTACTGGAAGAAACCATCCTGAGTGAGGTAACCCAGTCACAAAAAGACAAACATGTTATGTACTCTCTCATATATGGATTTTAGACATATATCTGGGGATTGCTAGCCAACACAATCCCATGGCCAGAGAGTCTGGGAAACAGAATCTTCATCCAATGACTGATGGAAGCAGAGGCAGACTCCCACTGCTAAATACTGAGCTGAACTCAAGGAACCCAGTGACAGAGAGGGAGGACTGATGAGCAAAGGGGTTAAGACTGGGCTGGTTTAACCCCAGAAACAGCTGACCTGAATCCCAGACCGATGGCTGGGAATCCAGCATGGGACTGATCAAGACCCCCTGAATGTGGGTGTCAGTGAGGAGGCCTAGGTAATCTATTGAGCCTTGGGCAGTAGATCAGTATTTATCCCGGGTATACAAATGGACTTTGGACTCCCATCCAACAATGAGAGATGCACTCTCACCCTGAACTCTTGGGGGAGGGTCTAGGCCCTGCCATGGATGAAATGACAGACTATGGACACCCCCATGGAGGGCCTCACCCTCCCTGGGGAAATGAGGGGATATTGAGGGGTTGGTGGGAGGGCGTGGGAGGAGGGGAGGGAAAGGGAGAGGGAGCTGGGATTGACATGTGAAGCAACCTTGTTTCTAATTTAAATTTAAATTTAAAAATAAAGATTAAAAAAAAACCTATACTTCACTAAATTGAAAAAGGAAAAAAAAGACCCTCAAAGATTTGGTTGTTAACATAAATTGCACTCAATATTTTAAAAAATTAATGAAGGCCTGGCGGTAGTGATGTACACCATTAATCTAAGCACTAGGGAAGCAGAGGCAGATGGATCTCAGTGAGTTCAAGGCCAGCCTAGTCTACGAAGTGAGTTCTAGTACAACCAGGACTGTTATACAGAGAAACCCTGTCTTGAAAAGGCAAAACAAAACAAAAAAAGAATAATAAATGAATGACACTCTTTTAAGAACCTTTCAAAAACAAGATTAAAGGCCTGGGGATGACACGCTGTGGCAGAGAATTTGCTCAGTGTTAGAGGCCCTGGGTTCAAGCCTCAGCATAACAAAGGAAAAAGGGAGGATTTCAAAATTAGTAAGATTAAAAAAAAAGAAAGAAAAACATTGATAGTGCTGATGGGGGAAGTCCTGTGTATATGTCAATAAAGCACTGTTGGCCAATAGGGAAGCAAGATAGGTGGGACTAGGAGTCAAGGAGGACTCTGAGTAGGAGAAACACAGGGAGTCAAGATGTAACCGCCATAGGGATAAGAAGCCCGGAAACTTCTCTGGTAAGAGAAATACTTAGATTAACAATTATGGGATAAATACTTAAGTTAGAGCTAGCCAGTAAGAAACAAGCAAGGCCAACAGCTTCATAATTAATATAGCCTCTTGTATGTTTATTTGGGACTGATACGGCTCTGGAACCAGGCTGGCGGGAAGGCTTCTTTTTACACAGAGCAATTTGAAAGCTGTTCTTTTCAAATAGCCAAAGACCAGACAGAACTCAAAAAAGTATGTCAAGAAAATAGATGTCACAAATAAATAATAGAAAACAAACAGATAGAAGACTAGGCAGAAAAAGTTAAAATCATAATCAAATACTATGAGTAACTTTACAGTAATAAACTTGAAAACCAGGATAAAACTGATTTTCTAGAAAAGCTATAAAACTAACTCTTTTCTCACTTTCCAGACACTGTCTCTAAGGCATGAAGGGATTAAGCTACATACTCAAGAGCACATTAGCAACTGGCAGAGCCTAGATTCAAACTCACACCATATGAGATCCATGCTGGCACATGTATTAGTGTATTTACTACAGCACATCTTTGGAACCAAAAGCTTGAAGAAAGTATAAAACAACAAGAGAATGAGTCCACAGTGGGCTAAACTTTCATAATTCAGACTACATGAAATAACCAGAGAATTCAGAAAAGATATGGATTGGGGAGATATACAATAAATCCTTATTTTTTCTCTCTCTGGGTCTCTCTCTCTCTCTCTCTCTCTCTCTCTCTCTCTCTCTCTCTCTCTCTCTGTGTGTGTGTGTGTGTGTGTGTGTGTGTGTGTCTTCTGTGTGTCTCCCCCTCTTAGCACCTTCCCATTCCTATCAATCTCTACTTTCCCTTTCCTAGATTCATAAGTTTGTGTTGCACTGTGTGCCCTATTTACTTCAACCAGAGCCACTGGTGTGGCCACTGAAGCCTGGTGGGGGTCACAGTAGACACTGAGGGCAATGAATCCCCCTCTCCCTGAAGCATCACAATAGCAAGTAGTGAGGAGTAGGTTCCCTTGAGACTAAGAGGATGTGTATTTTTTTTATTCAGTAACCAATTATTTTTCCCAGCATACTCCTTTATTTAAGAAATTTCTGCTCACTGCTGTGCATATCTTCAGCAGTATCAACAGACCTAAGTGCAGTGCCCTCCCTCAGATTTTGGATTTTCACAGACTCTGTTGTTGCTTTCTGCCCCCATTGACTTTGGACTGAAGGTGCTTGGGAGTTGACACAAGATCTTCCTATGTAGCTCTTTGGCCAGGAACTCACTAGGTAAACCAAGGTTGGTCTTTAACTTGGTTCCTTGAATGCTGGGATTATAGGTAACACTACCAAGTCAATCATGTTTTTTTGTATCATATCTCTAAGTCTTGACTAGTCCATCTTTAGCTCCATGAGCTGATCCTGGTAAAATCCACAAAGGAAGAAAACCAAGTTCCTTTTGCCCTTTACACTCCTACACCTAATCCCCTCGAGCCTTCCCTAACTCTGCCTTCCAAGGTCCTGTGCAGTCAACCCACTAACGGGAGTTTATTCACCTATCCTAGCCCCTTGGCATCCCACACATGAGGTTTCCTACAGTTTGTGTCTGCCTGGACATCCTTATAATTCATTTCTATGCTTTATTCTATTCTGACAATGAAACATTCTCAAAGACAAAGCTTTATTTCAAGCATGGATTTTGATGCTCATAACATCACTAATAGCCTTCAGCAAAGACCACCATGAACACAACTCTGAGTCAACAAGTTGAGTGACAGAGGACACATTGCTGGTCATGAGGTGTCTTAGCTGAGAGTGTCAGAAAAGTCCAGTTGTGGGACTTGGACTTCTGTTAGGTCAGTTGAGGAAGGGCCTAAAGAAACAAGAGTTGGCTCTAAACACAAGTTGTCAAAAAGTTGGGAAGCTTCAAGACAGGTTAAAAAAAAAGTATCATTCACTCACGCTCAGCATCTTGTGGCAGAACTGTTAACTGTTCTTGTGTTGTCTTATTTTATTATGCATGTTCTCGGAGTAATGTCTGAGCATACGGGAGGCCCAGACCCCAGAGACAAGCAGGGACAAGGGCTGAATAGTGCTCGTTCATCTGGGAGGGGGGTGGGGTGCAAGCCACCTCTTGGTCTTTAATACTGGAATCTTGGGGCTTTATCCCATGAAAAGTGGTAGCTAATGGAGAGTTTTTAGACAAGAAAAGAATAACTGATATTTTAAAGTTTCTGATAAGGCTTTTGATTTTGTGATAATTAGTTCAAGCATGATCATGCTTTTATAATGCCAAGTTAAAAAAGCATCTCTCTGGCATTTTTACTTTTACTTTGAGTGTTTTTTTTTTCTAGTCTACTCACCCATGTTTACCACACACACACATTTTCAAGGCAACTGATGTACAAAATAGCATTGCTGTAAGACAGTCACCAGGCCTCCCTCATTGAATATATCAAGAAATCAGCCACTCATCTTCACACATATGCCCAAGGGCTGTATGTAGCCTTATCATATGACAACACTGGGCTTTTGGTAAATCTGAAACACAACCCCCATAAACTGAGATTATAAAAAAAAACAAATAAAACCAAACAAACAAACAAACAAAACAAGACTTGGAAACATAGACTTAAAACGCTACAGGCAAATGCAAGTCACTTACCACCAGACAAGAATGTGAAGACGGCAGAAGCAGGAGATTCCACTGTGGAAAGCCAGGGCTGTACACTCCTTTCCTAGTTCAGTTTTCATCGTAATGAAGCACGGAACAGAAATCGGGCTTTTTCCAGAACGCTGTTTGCTCATAGGTCAATGCCCTAAAGTCCAGATCTAACTCAGTTCAGGGACATGAGAGGAAAGGTCAACCATACTCAAAGCAGTAACCCAAAACCCAGAGTGAGCTAGGAGCCCTCAGAGGGCATCAACAACCTGTGGAAACAGCTACTTTGCCCTAGGACGAGGCCTAACCACAGAGGGCCTGGCAAGAGGCCGGACTCTTCTTTTGTTAGCACTTGACTTTAAAAAGTTACTCACAAAAAACCTAACAAGACAAAAAAATAATTCTAGTCTTCTCTTCGCACTTTGAAGTGGCCTTTGTGACATCCTGCGGTGATCTGGAGCCAGCCCCAAAGTTTGGTGGAGACTTGCTATCATGCAATTGCCTTCTGCTCAGAACTCCGAGCACACACATGACCCTTGAACCCTGGTGTGATCAGTCAATAACCTCAGGCTCTGCCCACCAACTGCTGTGCAAATGCATGACTTTGAAAACATATTTCCATTAATGAAGACTCAAGGAAAATAAATGCTTAGAGCTAGCCAGGTCTCCTCTTTGCCTGAAAAAAAGAAAGAAAGAAAGAAAGAGAGAGAGAAAGAAAGAAAGAAAGAAAGAAAGAAAGGAAGGAAGGAAGGAAGGAAGGAAGGAAGGAAGGAAGGAAGGAAGGAAGGAAGGATGGAAGGAAGGAAGGAAGAAGGAGGCATTTAGAAAAACTTTACAACACTGAAAACTCTAAAACAAGATATCACAGCAAAAAAAAATCATAAATGTGTCCCTCTCTTCTGGCATTACATTATTTTCGCTTAGCTGAAATCATTGGTGGAATAGAATAACTGCTAGTAATCTGAACTGGCTTAGATATTTTTTCCATATATTTTTTATTTAACTTTTTACGCATGTCACTTTCAGTTCCCTCTCCCTTCCCTCCTCCCCCACACCGCAATCCTCCCAACCCATCACCCCCACTCCATCCCCCCTCTACTCCCCAGGGAGGGCAAGGGCCTCCATGAGGGATTTTCAGGGTCAGTCATATCATCCTGGGAAGGGCCCAGGTTCTTTCTCATGTGTCCAGGCTGAGAGAGCATCCCTCCACGTGGTATGGGTTCCCAGAGTCCTTCTGTATGCCAGGAATAAATACTGCTCCACTCTCCCAGGTCCCACAGATTGCCAAGGCCTCCTCTCTATCACCCAGGTTCAGTGGGAGGGTGTCTGGATCAGTCCCATGCTGGCCCCTCAGTCATCAGTCTGGGGTCCATGTGTTCCCCCTTGTTTAGGTCAGCTGCCTCTGTGAGTTTGCTAGCTCGATATTGATTCCTTTGGTCATCACTCTTCTTTGCAACTGGGTTCCAGGAGTTCAATTTGGTTCATAGCTGTGGGTGTCTGCCTCTGCCTCCATCAGCCATTGGATGAGAGTTCATGCTTGTCTTTTTGTGACCGGGTTACCTCACTCAGGATGGTTTCTTCCAGTGCCATCCCTTTGCCTGTAAATTTCAAGATTCCATTTTTTTTTCTGGTGAGTAATACACCATTGTGTAAATGTACCACATTTTCTCTATCCACTCTTCAGTTGAGGGGCATCTAGGTTGCTTCCAGGTTCTGGCAATTACAAATAATGCTGCTATGAACATAGTTGAGCAGATGTCCTTATTGTATGAGGGTACATCTTTGGGTATATGCCTAAGAGTGGAATTGCTGGATCTTGTGGTAGACTGATTTCCATTTTTCTGAGGAATATCCATACTGATCTCCAAAGTGGCTGCACTAGTTGGCATTCCCACCAGCAGTGGAGGAGTGTACCCCTTTCTCCACATCCTCTCCAGCATAAACTATCATTAGTGTTTTTGATTTTAGCCATTCTGACAGGAGTGAGATGGTATCTCAGAGTTGTTTTGATTTGCATTTCCCTGATGGCTAAAGATGTTGAGCACTTTCTCAAGTGTCTCTTGGCCATTTTGGACTCCTCTGTTGAGAATTCTCTATTTAGTTCTGTGCCCCAATTTTTAATTGGATCCTTTGGTGTTTTGGAGTCTTGCTTCTTGAGTTCTTTGTAAATTTTGGAGATCAGCCCTCTGTCAGATGTGGGGTTTGTGAATATCTTTTCCCATTCTGTAGGCTGTCATTTTGTCTTGCTGACTGTGTCCTTTGCCCTGCAAAGCTCCTCAGTTTCAGGAGGTCCCATTTATTAATTGTCGATCTCAGTGTCTGTGCTACTGGTGTTATGTTCAGGAAGATGTCTCCTGTACCATTTCTTTCAAGGGTACTTCCCACTTTCTCCTCTAAGAGATTCAGTGTGGCTGGATTGATGTTGAGGTCTTTGATCCATTTGGACTTAAGTTTTGTGCATGGTGATATATATGGATCTATCTGTTGTCTTTTACATGCCAGGATCCAGTTACTCCAGCACCATTTGTTGAAGATGCTTTCTTTTTTCCATTGTATAGTTTTAGCTTCTTTGTCAAAGGTCAGGTGTTCAAAGGTGTGTGGGTTGATATCAGGGTCTTTGATTCAATTCCATTGGTCTACCTGTCTGCTTTTGTGCCAATACCAAGCTGTTTTCAGTACTATAGCTCTATAATAGAGCTTGAAGTCAGGGATGGTGATGCCTCCGAAGGTTCCTTTATTGTACAGGGTTGCCTTGGCTATCCTGGATCTTTTGTTTTTCCATATAAAGTTAAAGATTCTCCTTTCGAGGTCGGTGAAAAATTGTGCTAGTATTTTGATCGGGATTGCATTGAATCTGGAGATTGCTTTTGGTAAGATTGCCATTTTTACTATGTTGATCCTACCTATCCAAAACCATGGGAGATCTTTCCATTTTCTGGTATCTTCTTTATTTTCTTTTTTTAAGGACTCAAAATTCTTGTTATACAGGTCTTTCACTTGTTTGGTTAGAGTTACCCCAAGATATTTTATGGTGTTTGTGGCTATTGTAAAGGGTGATGTTTCTCTGATTTCTTTCTCGTCCCCTTTATTGTCTATATACAGTAGGGCTACTGATTTTTTTGAGTTAATTTTGGATCCTGCCACTTTGCTGAAGGTGTTTATCAGCTGTAGGAGTTTCCTGGTAGAATTCTTTGGGTTGCTTACGTAGACTATCATATCGTCTGCAAATAGTGAAAGTTTGACTTCTTCCTTTCCAATTCCTATCCCCTTGATCTCCTTTTGTTGTCTTATTGCTCTAGCTAGAACTTCAAGTACATATTGAAGAGATATGGAGAGAGTGGACAGACAGCCTTGTCTTGTTCCTGATTTTAGAGGAATCACCTTTAATTTCTCTCCATTTAGCTTGATGCTGACTGTTGGTTTGCTGCATATAGCTTTTATTATGTTTAAGTATGTTCCTGTTATCCCTGATCGCTCCAAGACCTTTATCATGAAGGGGTGTTGGATTTTGTCAAAGGCTTTTTCAGCATCTAGTGAGATGATCATGTGGTTTTTCTTTTTCAGATTGTTTATATGGTGGATTACATTGATGGATTTTCGTATGTTGAACCATCCCTGCATCCCTGGGATGAGGCCTACTTAATCATGGTGTATGATTTTTCTGATATGTTCTTGGATCCGATTTGCCAATATTTTATTGAGTATTTTTGAGTATGTTCATGAGGGAGATTAGTCTGTAATTCCCTATCTTGGTTGTGTCTTTGTATGGTTAGGCTACTAATGTAATTATAGCCTCATAAAAAGAATGTGGCAGTGTTCCTTCTGCTTCTATTGTATGGAACAATTTGAAGAGTATTGGTATTAGCTCTTCCTTGAGTTTTTGGTAGAATTCCACACTGAAACCATCTGGCCCTGGACTTTTCTTGGTTAGAATACTTTTTATGGCTGCTTCGATTTCTTTAGTGGATATAGATCTGTTTAAATTGTTTATCTCTACTTGATTTAATTTTGGTAAGTGATACCTATCCAGAAAATCATCCATTTCCTTTAGATTTTCCAATTTAGTGGAGTACAGATTTTCAAAGTATGACCTGATGAGTCTTTGGATTTCCCCAGTATCTGTTGTTATGTCCCCTTTTTCATTTCTGATTTTGTTAATTAGCATGTTCTCTCTGTCTGTCTTTTAGTTAGGTTTGATAAAAGTAAATCTATCTTGTTGATTCTCACAAAGAACCAACTCTTTGTTTCATTGATTCTTTGTATTGTTTTCTTTGTTTCTACTTTATTGATTTCAGCTCTCAATTTGATTATTTCCTGACGTGTACTCCTCCTGGATGAGCTTGCTTCTTTTTGTTCTAAAGCTTTCAGGTGTTCTGTTAATTCTCTAGTGTGGCAATTCTCCAGTTTCTTCATGTGGGCATTTAGTGCTATGAATTTTCCTCTTAGAACTGCTTTCAAAGTATCCCAAGGTTTGAGTATGTTGTGCCTTCGTTTTCATTGAATTCTAGGAAGTCTTTTATTTCTTTCTTTATTTCTTCCTTTACTTAGGGGTGATGCAATTGAGCACTGTTCAATTTCCATGAGTTTGTAAGGTTTCTGCAATTTGTGTTGACGTTGAATTCTAATTTTAAGCCGTGGTGGTCCGACAGGATACAGGGGGTTATTTCAATTTTTTTGTATCTGTTGAGGTTTGCTTTACTGCCAGTATGTGGTCAATTTCAGAGAAGGTTCTGTGTGATGCTGAGAAGAAGGTATATTCTTTTTTGTTTGGGTGGAATGTTCTCTAGACGTCTGTTAAACCCAATTGGGTGATAACTTCTGTTAGTTCCATTGTTTCTTTGTTAAATTTCTGTCTGGTGAACCTGTCCAGTGGTGTGAGTGGGGTTTTGAAGTCTCTCACTGTAAGTGTGTGTGGTTTAATGTGTGATTTGAGTTGTGGTAATGTTTCTTGTATGACCATTAGTGCTTTTATATTTGGGGCATATATGTTCAGAATTGAGACTTCTTCCTGATGGATTTTTCCTATGAAGTGACCTTCTTCATCTCTTTTGATTAATTTTAGTTTGGAAGTCTATTTTGTTAGATATTAGGATTGCTACACCTGCTTGCTTCTTACATCCATTTGATTAGAAAGTCTTTTCCCAACCCTTAGCGTCTGTCTTTGAAATTGAGGTGTGTTTCTTGTATGCAGCAGAAGGATGGATTCTGTCTTCATATCCATTCTTTTAGCCTGTGTCTTTTTATAGGTGAGTTAAGACCATTGATATTCAGGGATATTAATGACCATTGATTGTTGATTCTTGTTTGCTTTGGATCCGTTTTTGGTGGTGGTTTTATGTGTGAGTTTTTCTCCTATTTCTGATTTCTGGTAAAGTTAGGTTATCTATTGACCTCATTATTTTGAGTGTAGTTAACTTCCTTGGGTTGGAGTTTTCCTTCTAGAACTATCTGTAGGGTTGGATTTGTGGATACGTATTGCATAAATCTGGTTTTGTCATGGAATATCTTGTTTCCTCCATTTATAGTGATTGAGAGTTTTGCTGGGAATAGTAGTCTGGGCTGTAATCTGTGGTCTCTTAGTGTTTGTAGAACATCTATCCAGGACCTTCAGGCTTTCAGAGTTTCCATGGAGAAGTTGAGTGTAATTCTGATAGGTTTGCCTTTATATGTTACTTGGCCTTTTTCCTTTGCTGCTTTTAGTATTCGTTCTTTATTCTGTATGTTTGGTGTTTTGATTATTATATGGTGAGGGGACTTTTTTTTTTTCTTTTGGTCCAGTCTATTTGGTGTTCGGTAAGCTTCTTGTAGTTTCATAGGCATCTCCTTCTTTAGGTTGGGAAATTTTTCTTCTATGATTTTGTTGAATATGTTTTCTGTACCATTGAGCTGGGCTTCTTTGCCTTCTTCTATACCTATTATTCTTAGATTTGGTCTTTTCACAGTGTTCCATATTTCCTGGATATTTTGTGTTAAGGATGTGTTAGATTTAAGGCTTTCTTTTGTCAATGAATCTAATTTCCTCTAGTTTATCTCCAGTGCATGAGATTCTGTCTTCCATCTCTTGTATTCTGTTAGTTATGCTTGCATCTGTAGTTCCTGATTGTTTTTTTTTTTTTCAGCCTTTCGAATTCCAGCATTACCTCAATTTGTGTTTTTCTTATTGTCTCCATTTTGGTTTTCAGGTCTTAAACTGTTTGAATTGTTTCCTTCATCTGTTTGATTGCTTTTTCTTGGGTTTCCTTACTTTCTTTAAATGATTTGTTGATTTCTTGCATTTTTTGGTTTGTGTTTTCTTCTATTTCTTTAAGAGATTTGCACATATCCTCTTTGAGGGCCTCTATCACTTTCAGGAGGTTGTTTTGAAGGTCATTCTTTTCTGTTTCATCTGTGTTGATATGTTCAGGTCTTGCTGGTGTAGAGTTTCTAGACCCTGGTGGTGTCATACTGGTTCTTCTGTTGTTGGCTGTGTTTTTATATTGCCTTCTTCCCTTCCTTTCTTTCAGTGAGAGCTCATGGGGTCTCTCTTCTTCTTCTTAAGCTCCAGGAAAGGACCGGAAGACACAGGTGTGGGCAGACCCAGAGTGATCCTTCCTGGAGGTGCAGGTCTTCTCTAGGCACAACTAACATCCAGGGATATGGAGCTGGGGAATGTGAGGAGTTGGGGCTCAGAGCAGGGCCCCCACTCACCTTCAGCACCCGGAAAGGACTGGAAGACACTGAAGACTGAGGTGTGGGCAGACTCAGAGTGGTCCTTCCAGAAGGGGTAGGTCTTCTCTAGGCACAGAAAATGCCCAGGGAGACGGAGCTGGGGATGTAGGGAGTTGGGGATCAGAGGAGGTGGTGGCCAGTGCTGAAGGCTAGATATCTCCATGCCTACAACTGAAGGCTGAAGGAGGCTCAGAGGAGGTAGTGGACTATGCAAAGAATAATAACCCTGCCCTTTGTGGCTAAGAGGAAAATAATTGAGAGTAAATCTGGAGCTTGGTAGCCCTGAGCCTGAGGAGAGTGGGTAGACTGCTCTCAGGAGCCAGCCATGTGCTATGTGGTTCACTGAGAAATCTGAAGACCTGGCAGGCGACTTGACCTCCACAGCCTCAGTTATCCAGCAGGAGGATTCCAGTTTAGTGGGTGTGGAAAGCACACCAACTGCTTTCTGGTTGGACTTAAGACCCTCTCCACAGGAAGAGAAAAGTGTTCTTTTTCTCTGTAAATCTGGCCAAGAATCAACCACAAATGGGTAATCTCCCCCCAAAGACTTGGGGAGTGTTGTGGGGGGAGGGGATCGAAGAGTTGTAAAAACCAGATGTTGGGAAGGACCAGCAAGAAGCAGTGTCTTCTGGAAATGCAGGACTCACAGTAACTGTGGTTGCCTGCACAGGTCTTGCACAAGGACAACCGGTCAATACTCTTGCATGAAGGGAGAAGGGATTGCAGAACTCCCACACATAACTGAGGAGCCGAACCAATTGATGGCTTCTGAGAAAATCAGGTTTGTTTGCTTTTTAAGGATTGGCCCTGGTAGATGGACGGTGCTTCTCTGGCTAGCCCCCCATACGCATGAGGATTTAAGTAACACAAATTGGACGTGAAGGCTTATTTAAAAAAGAAAATGAGGATGTGAA
Source organism: Mesocricetus auratus (assembly GCF_017639785.1). Lineage (NCBI taxonomy): Eukaryota > Metazoa > Chordata > Mammalia > Rodentia > Cricetidae > Mesocricetus > Mesocricetus auratus. Next base: position 37,904,852 of record NW_024429189.1, read on the forward strand.
TTTGGGTGTGGAGTGGGGAGATGGGATGGGTGAGTTTAAAAGGATGAGTGGCAAGTGAGTATGATCAAAATACATTGTATGAACGTCTCAAAAATTAATGAGAATGTTATTATCTTAAACCAAAAAAATTAGTATGGAAGCATAAAAGATCCCAAATAGCCAAAGTCATGCTAAGGACACAGAACCATTAGAGTGTATGATTTCAAGCTGTACTGCAAGCTATAGTAACAAGACCATCATGATACTGGGACAAAAGCAGACACCACCAATGGACTAGGACAGAGGACCCACACATCTGTCACCACACAATTTTTGACAAAAATGAGAAAACCACATGTCAGAGAAAAGACAGTCTCTTCAACAAATAATCCTAGAGAGTAAAATATTCACATGTGTAAGAGTGAAACCAGAACTATATGTCTGGTCCTGAAGAAAGATCACTTGAAACTGCATCAGCAACCTTAACGTAAGACCGGAATCTCTGACACAATTAGAGGAAAATATTTCAATACGTAATACGGGCTAGGACTTTCTGAAACAGAGCCCAGCAGCAGGAGAAATACTGCCAAGAACTGATGAATGGGATTGCCTGAAATTAAAGGGCAGCACAGTAAAGGAAGCAGTTCCCAGTGTGAAGACAGGCTAGGGAATGGGATAAAATCCTTGCAAACATCTACAAAGAACTTCAAAATTTGAACAGCAAAAGACCAATGATCCAGTCAATAAATGTGAAAGTGCATGAAACAAACAGGTCTCAAAGAAGAAATACAAATGGCCAAAATGTATTTGAAAAGCTGTTTGGCATCCTTAGCCATTAGGGAAATGTAAGATAAGACTGCATTGAGATTCTGTCTTATCCTAGTCTCAGTCAGAATGTTTACTGACAGGGGAAAAAAAAAAAAGAACAAATAACAGCAAATGCTGTCAAGGATGTGGAGGAAAAGGGATCTTTATACACCGCTGGTAGGAATGGAAGCTATAGGCGCTATAGACATCAGCAGGGAGGTTTTACATAAAACTAAGCACGGCACAGCTGTATCATCCAGTTACACACTCGCAAATATACTTGAAAGACTCTAACCAACTTATCACAGAGATACCGACCTGTGTATCCTGTGTATTGCTGCACTGTTCACATTAGTCACATTATGGAACCAATCTAGATGCCCTCCAACAGATGGATGGATAAATAGAATGTGACAGATATAGGTATAGAGAGATAGAGAGGGGTTTGTGTGGGGAGGTAGAGGAAGGGAGGGAGGGAGGGAGAAAAAGAGAAGACAAATTTTATTCAACCATAAAGAATGAAATTGTGATGGCCAGGCATTGGTGACGTACATCTTTAATCCTAGCACTAGGGAGGCAGAGGTAGGCAGATCTCTGTGAGTTCAAGGCCAGTCTGGTCTACAGAGAGAGTTCCAGGACAGGCTCCAAAACAATACAGAGAAACCCTGTCTCGAAAAACAAAAACAACAACAACAAAGAATGAAATTGTGGCATTTGTAGGAAAATGGGGAGAACTGCATATCAGCGTATTAAATAAAACACTCCAGACTCAGAAAACACAGAGATTTGTAAGTGTGAAAATGTCATAATGAAACCAGTGGTTTTTTGAATCACTACTAAAAACTTTATACACATGGGCATGGCACACAGACATGCCTGCAGGCTGGATACTCATACATGGAAAACAAAGTGTTTAAGTAAATTAAAAATTTATAAAATAAATAAGTAGATGAAATGCATTGATTTCTCCAACTACTTGTCATCTCTAACACACAGTTCTTGGACAGAATTTCTATGTTTAGTTCCCTCTGTAATGGAGAAAAAAGCACAAGATATTCGATCACACTGTGAACCCCGAGCTTGTATTTGTGTTAATTAAATAAAATTAACCTCGGTGGTAAGGTTGAGTTAGCAACTGGTTGACAGGAAGTGATCATAGAGCACCAGAGGGCATCCGGAAGAGTTATTGAGATACGCAGGAAGCAGCCAAGAAGGGTTTGGAGCGCCGTTGTTTTTCGTGCTTTGATGGAACAGAACACTCTTTTTCCAAAACCAGCAAGGAGAGAAGGTTAGCTAGTGAGTTCGCAGGCTTTCACCCAAACCTTTGAATCTCGAGTCTTGTTCATAAATAGAATGATGGAGATTTAGTTAAAGCTACCTTTAGTGGCAATGACCACAGAGCCAGTGCCTGGAAGAACAGAATTCCTGTCAGGCTTTGTCCTGAGAGGCCAGGCTGCTGCTACAGAAGCAGGCAGGCTGGTAACTGTGGAGTCACAACTGCTGGCTGAAATAGCAGTAGATTAAGGTGCAGCCACTGTGCTGGATTTAAAACAACATGATTCATTAGTGAATCTCTTCTCTTGGACAGATGTGGTGGCAGACTCCCATGATCCCAGCACTTAGAGGGCTGAGGCAGGGATCTATTGTAAGTTTGAGGCTAGCCTAAACTACGTAATGAGACCCTGATAAAACAAACAACAGACCAAAAAAAAAAAAAAAAACCTTGACTATAATAGTTCTTGTTTTTCTCTTTTTCTTTCCTTGAAACACTAACACAGAAAATGTCAGAGATTTTACACAACAGAGAGGAATAAGTAGAATAAATGGGAAAATGGGGGGGAAATCTGCTATAGAATAAAGAAGTCATTAGTAAGTATTTGTACCATGGTGTGGAGTCATTACTCCTGTCACATAGATTCTTTCGTCCCTGGAGGGGAACCAGCCTGTCAGATGCCTTGGCTGATGGATTTTCATGTTTGGGCTTTATCCAAAGCACCTCCCTCTTAGTGATGCATCAGTCTTGGATACGATCCTTCCTTCACTTGTTTACAGGCAATCACGGGCCACTGAGATGCCTGCCAAGTGATCATAGATGTGGCGTGGGTGGTGTCTATGACTCCCTAGCTTAGAGCAAGGTAGTTCATACTTCACATACAATGTAGACTGGTAATGGGGAACAGCTTTGCCAAATTAGTCAAACACATCTTGAAAAGCAACCAAATAAACTCCTGAACTCCGTATCTATCTCTTTAAACTTTCCAACCACACATATAGTGAAAATGAGATAGCCACATTGTTTTTATTATTGGGTTTCAAATAGCTGCTTAGAGTCTCTCAACCCTTTTTTAAGCTACTGCTGTGACATCTTAAGAACCAAGAATCTTGGCCTGTATGTGAAATGCTGTTGCACCAGTCAGGGTTCTCTTAAGGAACCAAAGTGATAGAATGAATATATAATAATAAAAGGGGATTCATTAGACTGGCGTAAGGATGTGGGCCAGGTAGTCCAACAAGGTCTGGTTCATAATGGAAGGGCCAAGAATCTGGTAGTTGTTGAGTCCATGAGGCTGAATGTCTCTACTGTCCTAATGCTGGAGCCCTGGAAAGTTGCTGATCCTCTACTACCTAGTCTATGTGTTCTCCAACCAAAAAGAACATCAAATTCCTTCAGAAATTAGTGCCCTCAGAAATCAGTGCCACATTGAGGACTTGAAAGATGGAGTTCCCACTGTATAACCCTTTAACTTCCTAAAATTGACCTGTGCAGAAGACAAATGGATCATTGAGAGTAACAGTTGACTATCACAAACTTGATCTAGTAATGATTCTAATTGTAGCTGCTGTACCAGATGTGGTGTCCTTTCTTGAGAAGACTAATACATCTCCTTGTACATGGAAGGCAACCACTGATCTAGCAAATGTCCTTTTTTCAGTACCTGTCCATAAGGACCACTCACTGAAGTCATTTGTTTTCAGTTGGCAAAATGATAAGTCTATGTTTACAATTCTACCTCCAAGTTATATTAACTCTCTTGTTCTGTTTTATAACTTCATAGTTTGAAGGGATCTTGAATCTTGTCTCTTCCACAAAATATCACATTGGTGCACTATATTGATGATATTCTGCTAACTGGACTAAGTGGACTTGCTGGTGACACATCTGTTCATAGAAGGATGGGAAATAAATCCAACAAAAATTCAAAGACTTCTACCTCAGTGAAATTTCTAGAAGTCCAGTGGTATAGGGCATACAAAAACATTTCTTCTAAGATGAAGGATACACCTGGGCACTCCCACCATTTAGTAGGCTTCTTTGGATTCTGGAGGCAGTCCATTCCTTAGTTGGGTGTGTTTGCCAATATATCAAGTAACTCAGGAAAGTGCTAGCTTTGAGTGGAGCCAAGAACAGGAGGAGGCTTTTCAACAAGTCCAGGCTCCTATGCAGAATGCTGTGCCATCTGGAATATATGATCCAGCAGACCTGACAGTGCTGATGATGTCAGTGATAGATCAGGCTGCTAGCTGAAGCCTTTGACAAGCTTCTGCCTTAGTTTGCTTACTATTGTTCTGATAAAGACCAGGACCATAGTCAACTCCTCAGAAAGTGAACAACTCAAAAGCTTCAGAAAGTCCCTGAAACTGACCAGATTCACTAGACTCTTGCCAAGTTTATATAAACAGTAAAAACTGCTAAGAGATACTCTCAGACAAGTAGAACTGCCTGAGAGAGGCAGAGACCAGCTAAGCTTCCTTCCTGAAAAAGACATTGCCCAACTTGTTGAGCTGCCTGCAAACTACACCCTGAGTTTCTAGCATTTGTTTCCAACTTTTCCATGCTAGGGTGGGCTTTTGATGATGTAGCCATCTTTGAGTCATTTCTGCTCCTGTAATTAACCTCCCACTCATATTTCTGTAAGGAACCCCAATAAAATTCATTATTCCACCAAGTCAAACTTCAGTTGTATCCTTTCTTTGGTCTGTAGCTAGCTCTATATCTGGGATGAGCAGACATTTTTTTCATGTCTCTTCAAGAATACTGTCATACAGCACACGCACAATTATATATACATTCTGGAGGTTTTAACATAAGAGAATTTAGGAAGTGGCACAAGAAAGCAAGAAAAGGAAGAAGGACAAAGCAGTTAAACTAAGAGGCCCTTCAATGACACATCTCAAATCTCTAGCCAATGACTCATGACGTTAATGGTCTTTAACTTCCTTCGTCTCCCTCATGCGAGTTCCTGGTGTGTCACTACTCATTCACACCCACTATTAAAGCGGTGAACACCCCTGTCCTCCTCACTCCCATTTCCTGAATCTCTTTCTTGTTACATGTCTCAATTACACTGGCTTAGCCAGCCATTCAGGCTGTCGTCATGCTGAAGTCATAAGACGAAGTCTACCCATAGCTTCACTGAGAAGACTGTGATGATGAGCTTAAGTTTGAGCTAAAAGTAGGAACTAAAGTTTTGGCAATGCCAACAAGGCAAAATTATCTTGTCTATCCCCTTGGTGATGCTTACACCTACCTCAAGCCCAGAAAAAAACATCCTGGTCCACCTGGTGGCTCCAAACAGTTGACAATGAAAGAAGCTGTGCTGGAATCTAGAGTGTAGATATGGCTTTTCATCTGCGGAATCATAATCAAAAGATTGGTGAAGACTAGACTCTAATACTGGTTATTTCAGTTATTATTTGCATGTTGTTGGACCATGTGTGATCAAACTGTATCTACATAAAAGAGGATCCTGGTGGTGAGGGTGATGCATCCCCTTTTCTTCACATACCACTGGAGTCACTTGAAAAACATTTCCCCCTTTCAAACAAATACAGAGACTCACAACCAGACAGGCAGACAGAGGGCAAAAAGACCTTGGAACACTCAGCTCTAAGTGGGATGCCTCCATCAAATCCCTCCCCTCAGAGCTCAGGCAATCCCATAGAAGAGGAGGCAGAAGGAATGTAAGAGCCGGTGGGGATGGAAAACACGAGAACAAGGCCCTCTGAGGCAACTAAGCAACACTCGTGTTACCTCTCAGCAAGCACAGGGCCTGGATGGATCTAGACCAGGTCCACTGTGTATTCCAGTTTAGTGTTTTTATGTGACTCCTGAGTAGATGAATAACTGGGTTCTAATTCTTGTGCCTTCCTCTGAGCTCTTTTCCTTCCGTTAGTTTGCCTTGTCCAAATTTGATGCCATGGTTTATGATTTTCAAGACATGGTTTCTCTGTGTAGCAGTCCTGACTCTCTGGAACTGGTAGTTTATGTTTTATCTTATTATATTTTATTTCGTTATGTTTGGCTGTTAACTCTTAGAAGCCTTCCATTTTCTAATAAGAGACAGGAAGGGAGTAGACCCAGATAGGAGGGGATGTAAGGAAGAACTGGGAGCAATAGGAAGGGGAAACCATAATCAGGATATATTGTTTGAGAAAAGAATCTATTTGTAATAAAAGGGAAAATGTAAAAATAAATTTTTTAAAAATAAAAAATTTCCTTTCAAGGGCTTACGGCTGAGATTTTGTCAAAGATATCAGACTGTATCTTACTTCTTGTGACTTTTGTTCTCATTTTCCTTTGATTCACATTATCCTAACACTTCTGATGAATTTCTCTCATTAATCTCTGGCCTTAAAAGGTCCCTAGACAATCCAGTGGCTTTAGTTTCTCTTCTCCATTATTGGAAATTCCTGATTCATCTTAAGCCTCAAAAACACTTCTTATCCTTCAATGACCTCAGTTTTCAATTCCTCCATCTCAGTGCATAGACTCTGAGAGGCAGCCCACATTATGACACACATAGGAGAGGAAAGTTCCAGGACAGAGGGGTTAACTAACTGCTAGAATGTATGGACATGCCTTGGAAACACTCATGGCTCATTACTCCTTAAAGAGAACCGTACTAGGGTATGTCTTCCTCTAACTTGGCCTCCTTTCATTTATTCAGTCAACAAATACTTCTTTACCCCAAGACTATTAATCAACAAAGAAAAGCCTAACATTTGGATAGGCACTGCAGACAGAGATAGTAAGCAATGCAGGTATGGTCTCATGAAACTTACAGTCCAAAGGAGAACTGATAAAAAATAATAAACTATCATAGAAATAGCCATTCAAGTGAATGAAACTCCGATTAAGACCTATGAACAGTATATGTCTAGCCTCTTTGTCTTTTCTAACTTTGTTAAGCTTTAGCTATTTGAATAAACCGAGTTGTATAAGAAATTGTGATATTCCATGAGGGTGGACTATGAAAGGATCAAAAAAGTAAAGTTCTCAGTCTCCATATGGATTTTATTTATGTTTAAAGTTTTACTTTGATGCTAAAGGATCTTCAATTCAAATTTTTAAGGCTCAAAGTTAATAGGGATATATCTATAAAATCCTAATCTTAGAAAAGTTACTAACTTTTTGTAACCTGCTAAAGATAATTAAGACTTGCAAATTAATTGCCAGTCACCTTATAAATGATCAAATTCTTTAATGTGCTCAGAACAATTGCTTGTAGCCATGCCAAGTACAAACGTAATTAATTCATTATTTAGCCTCTTCTATGTGTTTTCAAGGTTAAGCCCAAAGCAAATAACTAAAAATAAGGAAAGTTTGTTTAAAATCTGGTTTACTTAATAGATAATGGTCCTCAAACTCCTCAAAGGTCTGCTGTATATGGCACTTAAAATGTTTAATGGGAAAACTTTCCTATGATAGACAGAAATGCCAACTCCTAGCAGCAACCCGAAGGTCTCCAAAGAAGATGATGGGGCACAGATGACGTCACCCAGATTGTAGTAGTGAATGCTAACTACTGGGAAAGAACTGACCCCTGCCTCGTCTGATGCCAGGTCTCTGCCCACACTGTGGACACTGTTAGGCTGACTGCCCTCCTCTGCCCCTCCCTCTAAGGTAGGACAGTTTCCTCAAGTCCCTCCTCCACAGGAAAATCTCTCAGACCTTCTGGGTCAGGCAGCCAAAAGACCATGCTGCTCTGTGTGGCAGCTGAGAACTTAATGTCATCCTGTGTGGCACTAAAGATTGACAAACTGCTTCCAAGGAAACCATTGAGATTAAGACATAAAGCCTAGGGTAACTGTCCAGATAGCAGGTTAAGTCTCTGTTGTTTTAACTGATGCAGAAGTTATTTTCTTTACACTTCCTGCTCTGATTTATCCTTCTCAGATCTCAGATGGCATTGAGGGTAACTGTAGGTTAGTTCATTTGGAGGCAGCAGGCACCCAGCTCCTTCCTTCCCCAAGGCTTGCAGCAGCAATGTCTGTTCATTTCATATGTAAAACTCAGGTCTTGCTTTTCCAAGGGCTTGCAGGTCTGCTGCTGAGAAAGACTGGCAGAATTCACAGGTAAAGAGATAAACTCACAAAACAGGTTTCAACATTAACTTTTTATTGTTTACTTAAAGGAACTTGCTTTGCAAAAACGCCTGTCAATAATCAACCGTTTGTGTCTCATACTAAATTATTGGATGGAAATAAAAGGTGTTAAGTTTATGTGAGTGTCTGAGTGGAGCTATGTGAAAAACAAGAAATGTTTCAGATCGTTTCTCCCCAGCTGCGCCTTTGTTCTATGCTCTATTTTAAGACTCGTTTTGCTTTGTTTTACAAGACAGGGTTTCTCTGTAACAGCCTTGGCTGTCCTGGAACTCTCTTTGTAGACCAGGCTGGCCTCAAACTCACAGAGATCTGCCTACCTCTGCCTCCCAAGTGCTGAGATTAAGAGATAAAGTTCAGAGTTTTAACAATAATTAATGGAACTTTGATAAGTTATTGATCTATCTGGTAAAGCACTGACTACTGTCAAAATCACAAGTTCAAATTTTAAAATTCTCTGTTTGTCTTCTAAGTGTAGACTTAAAAGTGCCAGCCAGGCGGTGGTGGTACACACCTTTAAACCAATCAAAATTGGATAGAGGAAAGAAAGAATAGTCATGCTTTAAACCCCAAACCATTAACTTTTGCTATGACTCAAAGGTATGTGTGTACTCCAGCTGTTTATAGACACTTATGATGAGGATTTCAGTACAGATTACAGACAGTGGTAATGTTAATATATCTAAGACTTTCATCCCTTTGTGAACTTAAAACATGCAAGCTTCAGGGAGCCATGAGCCTTAGATCCACCTATCACAGGTCAAATGGATTCCAGATAGGTACACCTGTCCATTAACAGCCTAAACTTTCCTCCTGCTATCTACCCCTGAAAGTGGGTTCCTCCTGCTCCTCCCTCTCCCCCGTCTGGGGACTCCTCTCTTCTCCCCCAAACTACCAGGACCATGGGCCTGAAAGTTTCAAGTGTACACCCAAGATAAAGAATTTCCCTTATACCCCTTACCTTCTTCTTCTTCTTCTTCTTCTTCTTCTTCTTCTTCTTCTTCTTCTTCTTCTTCTTCTTCTTCTTCTTCTTCTTCTTCTTCTTTTGGTTTTATGAGACAGTGTTTCTCTGTATTATTTTGGAGGCTGTCGGTCCAGTCTAGCCTCGAACTCACAGAGATCCACCTGCCTCTGCCTCCCAAGTGCTGGGATTAAAGGAGTGTGCCACCACCGCCCAGTTTACTTTACCTTCTGGCTGTAGTCTTATCTACATCTGTTCTAGCAGATATCCAATCCATACAGACAGCCGACAACTGCTCCAGACGCTCTAGCCCTAGGTGTTTCCAGCTGAACGACTGGCTAGCCTGAGCCCCTGAATCCCAAATGCTCCAATGTGGCCTGCACTTCACTAACCCCAGGTGATCCCTTAGAACCAAGCAAAACAGATGTCCCTCAGTCTGTGCTCCTCTCTTCCTTCTAGACCTCGACCAGCATTCCAGCCTTCCCGGGTCCTGACAACGACAACCTAATTTCAACCAAGAAGCAGTTAAGTTGTTCCTTATCATTAACAGATTGGAATGTTAGACCCAAAAGGAACCTCAGGACAAATGTCTAACTGTGATGCCTATTAGCATGCCAAAGCACATGCTGGCCTCTTGGCTCTCCAAGCAAGTGCCTGCTGCAGAGTCCACGCTGGCATCCTAGCTCTTCTTGGCTCCTCTTACCCTGCCCCTACTTCTCCAGCTCATGACTTTTGCTTCCCTTCTGATTTCCTATATAGCCCCACCACCTTGGCTCTTTGCCCTCTCCTCTCTTGGTTCTCAGCTCTTCTTGCCCCTCTCTCTTCTCTTCCTTTCTCACTCTCCCCATCTCTCTCTCCTCCCGTGACCTGGTTCAGTCTACCAACCACATTCAGTCTACTGCTCTCTCTCTCTCTCCCTGTCCTGAGTCTCCCAGATGCCTCTGGCTGCACTCTGCCTCGTATCTACAAGAAGAGCCTTCTCCTCAGCCATACCTTAGAGAGGCCGTGTCCTCATTCTCATTTAGGCCAAAGGCTGATCACGCAGACCTTGTGAGTCACGTTATGATTTTGACGCATGTGAGGAGCATGTTGTTTGGCTCGCACTCACTCTGACTCCAAGAAGTTTGGATGGGATGGGCTGGGAAGCAGAGAAGTGAGTAGGCTACTTGAGCGATCCAGGAAAATGTAGTCTGGTCTTGTTTTCTTATAGTGCACTTGGCGAGGAATGGGCACTTGACATGTATCGGGTTATCATTTATTAATTATGGAAGGCAATGGAAATCACATACTTACACAACATTCCAAATCATGTTACAACACAAAAGCTATGCTTCTCCAAAAAGGGTACTCTAGAAGACTTCCTCTGCTGGATCTAACCCCACTGATAACTCCCTTCCTGACTCCATCCCTAGGCCTCCTCAGCCTTTCCTTGCTATTCCCTTCTGGCTCCTCTCCCCAGTGCCTGCTACCGCCTTCCTCTCACAGCTGCTGTGGAAAGAGCTCCTGCCCAGGGGCCTTGGAAATGAAGCAGCTGGCTGAAGAGTCAGGGCAACTTTTTTCTCTCCTGCATGAGATAGTAGGAGTGCTACCTTACCTGCCTGCTGGGTGTCACTCTCCTTGCTAGCCAGAGTCCCAGCTATGGTCAGGCATCAGTTCCAGCTTCTGAATGGTTGTGCTCTTTCTCTTCTGAACCAGCTCTGATGCCCTGGTACAGGCTGTGGCTCCCTGTTCCTCTACAAGCTAGGGAGCTCCCTTCAGCTGCTCCCTTTTGAGAGCGGCTCTGTAAAATGTCCGTGCTGCCTCTTTCTCCCGTTCCATTTCCCCAAGCCTGACGCTGACAACCAGTCATTCCCATTGTCTTCTGCATGTGCGCTGTCTGGCTAAGAGGAAAGGAAGAGGGGCTGGAGAGATGGCTCAGTGGCTAAGAGCACTGACTGCTCTCCCAGAGACCTGGGTGCAGTTCTCAGAACCCACATGGCAGCTCACAACTGTCAGTAACTCTAAGATCGGACACCCTTGCACAGACATACATGCAGGCAAAACACCAATGTACGTAAAATTAAAAAGTAAAAAGTAAATTAAAAAAAAAAGAAAAACATTAACCGACTTCTATTGCCCCCTCCATGGATACACACCACTAGTCACTGTTTCTTGCAGCAGCAGAGAAATGCCATCGTCTCTCAACCTTCGGTCTCCCTTCCTAGACAGACTTCTTTTTTAATATACATTTTTGAGATTATAATACTGCTATACCACTTCTCCTTTTCCTTCTCTCCCTCTGGTCCTCCCCATGTACCCCCATCTTGCTTTCACTCAAATTCATGGCCTGTTTTTCTTTCACTGCTGCAGTGTACACATATGTGTTATGCATATATGTGTTATATATATATAGGTGTGTGTGTATTCATAAATCTATAGCTATAGCCTGCTCACAGTGTGTGTATTCATAGATACAACTTGTTCTGTCCATATAATGTTGTTTCTCTGTGTGCTTTCAGGTACTGGGGAATGAACTGTTCTGCCCTCCCCAGGGAAGACGATTGCTCCTGTTCTCAGCATTCCTCAGTTGTCTGTAGTTCTTTCTCTAGGGCAGAGGTCTTGGAAGCCACTTCCCTTCTACATAAGCGTGTCTGTGTCTGCTGGAGGCGTCCTTGCTGAGCTCATGTTGGTGAGACTCCATGGATGTTCCTTCTCTGGTGTTTCTAGGAGACACAATCTCACAAGTTTTCTGCTCCTCTGGCTCTTACAGTCTTCCCACCCACTCTTCTACAATGAGCCCTGAACCGTAGGTGCAGGGGTTGTGGTGTAGATGAATCAGCTGGGACAGTGTTGACACTGCGCTCCCTGCCCCTGACAGGAAAACTTTATACAGTTGTTGTTGTTATTATTATTATTATTATTATTATTATTATTATTATTATTTTGACACAAAAACCTTTACCAAAGTCCCACACACACTTCCCCTGTACCTGCACTGCATGCAGCCCCTGGAGTCACAGCTGTTGCTATCTGTGGAGAGGAGGGAGGGGCAGGGGCAGCTTCTGCCAGGAGTTCAGAGGGCTCAAGTCACTCCTATTGTCTTTGAGATATTAGCTAATGGCTATAGGCTGCCCTAGCCTCAGTGGTGAATGGTTCCTATCTAAATAACAATAGACCTAGACCCAGGCGAGTTTACACTCATCCAGAAGGCTAGGTGATACAGGTATAGCTAAGTAGCACTGAAGGCCAAGTAGTGAGTGCAACTGTGGAGTTTCTTTAGGATTAAGGGAAGTAATTGCTATTTGCCCTTTATACATGATAATAGAAGTCTTCTGCCATTGCCCTCACCTTTGGTTGGTTACTTAAGATTGATGCCTGAATAAAATGGGCAGCATTCAATATTAACTGATTCTGCCCTCCTGATATTATAACTAGCCTTTCCCTCATCCACACGCCCCCACTCACCAACGAACAGACCAGGGGCTGTTCAGCTGGTTCCCGATTGCAGCCCCAAAGACACCAATCCATGATATATGGCCCCACAACATGGGGCTAATACAGATGGTCTGCGACAGACTGGACTCCGGAACTCTACATTTTGATGAGTTGCTGTTTTCTGTAATGATCTCCAACTTACTTAATGAGAGGTGAGACCTACACTGATCTGTAAGAATAAAGATAAACATTTAAAATGTAATTAGGGATTTTTGCTGATTTAGTAAAGTGTTGATTGTATGTTTTCTTCCAAATAACCCTGGGTAGTTGACTAAGTTGTGGGACCAGATATGATTTCCTTCTTGCTGAACAGATCTTAAGTCTAATCGGGAAGCAATTGTTTACTGCTAAGGTATGTACGCCACTACTGCATCCTTATGGTTATCCTGCCGTTCTGGTCACTGTTGTGGTTCAGGAGCATCACAGATTGGTAGAACTATTGGCTGTTTCCCTCCTTTGGAAGCCCACATGGTACCTTCTGGCCCTGTGAAAGCTAGTCCTCAAAAGAAAGCTTTCAGGACGGATCTAACTCAAGTCTTCTGGGTCCTATGTCCAAAGTGCACAGTGTCTTCAGTAAAAGGGACTTACCTTCCACCCATGGAGTAGGAGGGGTGGTGTCAACCAATGACAATAGCAATTGCCTATAATGTTTGGGAGTGTCATAGACAACCCCGAACAACAGCTCAAAAGAGGGCATCTCATGCCTGATGTTGAGATTTTTTTTTTCAAGATACTCTATAGCATAGATCTTGGGGTAGCATTGTCAAGCCAGATGAGAAAGTTTTTATTTAACATATATATATACATATAGATACCGATACAGATATAGGTATAGATATGCATAAACAGACTTACCAGTATTATAGGAAGTTTTAAGAAGTTAATAATATGATTCCTCATGACTTTTTAAAACATCTGTACTGTTACTTTACCCAACTCCCTCCTTCTACATTTACCTCCCTACTCCTGCCTAATTAAAGCCAACCCCCAAATTTCCCGACTTCCCTCCTCAGGTCACTTGGATCCTGACAGTCCTTTCTCCTTTGCTTCCTGCAATTGTCCCCTTTGCTTTCCTGGTTTCTAAAGTGAGTCCAGATTGTAGACTTACACTAAAGACTTGGAGCTATCAACCTCAGATGAGAAGTAGCATTCAGCATTTGTCTTTCTGGACCTGTGTCACCTCACTCAGCACGATCTTTTCTAGTTCCATTGGTTTACATGCAAACCTCACTAGAAAGACATTGCATGCTTATACATTGGTAAACATAATATTACAAAAATGACACCTTACCAAAAGCCATTTACAGATTCAATGCAATCTCAATCAAAATCCTCACCTCATTCTTCATAGAAATAAAAAACAAACAAAAATCCTAAAATGCATATGGAACTTCAAACAGTCAGAACAATCCTGTACAAAAAAAAAATAGTGCTGATTACCATTTCAGATAGATTATGTCACAGAGCTATGGTAATAAAAACAGTATGGTACTGGTACAAAAACAGACATGTAAACAATTGAAACAAAACTGAAGATCCAAACATGAATACATGCTCTTTAGCCATTTAATAATTAACAAAGATGCCAACAACATAAGCTGAAGAAAAGAAAGCGTCTTCAACAAATGGTGTTGGGAGAACTGGATGTCAACATGTATTGAAAGACCCCGAATTTATAGAAATAAAATATAAGCTTAAACAGGGAAGGCACCCCACTAGAGAACTTGGGAAGTGAACAAAGGACCCCATCCCAGGAACTGGCCAAACCACAGAATGGAATGTATGGTTTAGCAACCTTAATTGCAGAAGGGCTGTAAACCCACAAAAGGCCAATTCCGGGCTGCTGACCACCTGTGAAGAACTGACCAGGGCGTCAGAGATGGGCAAACAAGATTTGTGGGAAACAAGGAGATGATAACCACCATTTACTTAGGGAGAGATGATTAACTCATACCAAGGTTTGAGGAATTTACAACGTGTAGGTCAGTAGTCACGTACCCTCCCCCTCCCCCCCCCCGTCACAAGATAGGGACCCCTCCCAAATGCTTGTGGTTTTTGTCTTTAAAAGCTGATTGTAACTGAACCTCGGGGCCAATCGGTCTAAAAGCTGACCGAGAGGCCCATCTGCAGATGCCTTAATTAAAGCCTCTTGTGTGTTGCATCAATTGGCGCGTGGACTCTTGATTCTTGGGGTGACGAATCCAGCTTGGGGACCCCTCCTCAATTTGGGGTACCCCAACAGTATAAGGATAAAATTAAATTTGTACCTATCACCTCACACACAAAAACTAACTCTGAATAAATCAAAGACCTTAACTTGAAGCACTGAAACCCCTAGAAGAAAACATAGGCAGAACCCTATATAGATGTAGGAAAGGACTTTTTTTAATATGACTCCATTTGCCCAAGAATTAAGGCTGACAATTGACAAGTGGGACTTTATAAAACTAAAAAGCTTCTGCACAGCTAAAGAAGCAATTGATCAAAGAGGAAGTCCACACAATGGGAGAGAATCTATGCTAACTATATGAAATAAGAAAAATTAATAAAAGTCTAAAAACTTAGACTTCAAAGCCCATATAGGAAAAAGAAAACTTCCAAGCTCCTCTGAGCTCCCAAAGGCAGCCCGACAGATAAGGTTAGACAAAGGACTGGGTATGTGACTAGAGACCTGAGACCGTATGACACACCCCAGCCGTGTCAGCATTTCTCTGTCCTAAAGAAGACCAGATAGCCATCAACTGGTGATTGTAAAAATCCCTGGCCCAGCAGATAATTAACAAACTTATTTCCCCTACAATATCCTGCTCAATTGTATCCTACTTAAACATACAGTTATTGTTTTGTGCTATGTAACCACGGAAGTTTCGTAGTCTTGAGACTTTCAGTCTTGTGAACTTTCCCTTTAAAAGCCCCCCTTAGCTGTAAGTGGCATTCCACTTGCTTCTGAGCAGATGGAATCCTTGTCACAGCATTTGGTGAGTCGTCTCCTTGACGGTGGTTCTTTTGGGGTCCCCCAAACTGGGCATAGCACTATACGTCTAACAGAAAGCTAATATCCAGAGATAATAAAGAACTCAAGAAAAACAAGGAGTCAATCTTGGCATTGGGGGCACATGCCTTTAATCCCAGCACTCAGGAGGCAGAAGCAGGTGGATCTCTGTGAGTTCAAGGCCAGCCTGGTCTACATGAGCAAGTTCCAGGTCAGGCTCCAAAACAATGCAGAGAAACCTTGTCTCAAAAAACAAAAAACAAAGAAAGAAAAACAAGGAGTCAAAACCACAAATGATCCACTCAGAATGTGGGCTTGGGATCTAAAGAAAGTTTTCATAAGAAGAAAAGTGGCTTAAAAAAAAAGCCTCAAAAAATATTTGTCATTTCTAGCAATTGAGGAAATGCAAAACAAAACCACTTTGCGATTTCCTACTACCCCAGGTGGCATAGAAAAAGTCAAACCAACAACAAACACTGGAGGGAATGTGGGGAAAGCTGGGATTCCAAACCAGTCCAGCCATTCTGGAAAACAGTTTGGAGAATCCTCTGAAAGCTAAAACTAAACCTATCATGTGATCCAGCACAAAACACCTAACATCCTCCTCCATTTTCCATTGAAAAGCAATATCCTCATTTGGACATGTCTTATACTTTTTTTCTTAAGACCTTTCTTTTATCCCTCATGCTTAAAGCTATATTAAAAGATACTGTTCTAAATAGCCTAAAATTTTCTTTCAGTGTTGAAGCCATAAATCTGTTTGATCTGGGTCAAAGTCCCTAAAATCTTAGAAAAACTCCATAGTCTGCTAAAGGTGGCCACGTGCAGGTGTGTCCCTGTCCTCTCATTTCTGACATTTCTGGAGGCCCATGTTGAGATCCATCTTGAAGCATCATTGGTGAGATTCCCTTGGCTAGTCTACCCTGCTGAGTATGGCTTACATGGTACCTTGCATTACTTTCCTTCTGTTTTTCTGACCTGAGACCCATTAAGTATTTGGTAAGTACCACTGGCACCAAAAATAGAAATCCCTTAGATTCATCCATACTCTGTTCCTGGGTCAGATGGAACAGTGCAAGACTTTTCCAAGGGACAGCATAAGCACTGATTCCCCCAGATGTCTTAAACCAATCTCTTGCCTCTAAAGAAAGCAGCTGGAGACACAATGGAGAACTGTGTCCTTGTGGAGCAATTAGGAATAGCTGCCTCCATGCTTTCTCTTACCCTGAAGTCTTAGCCTATTCTCTCTGCTTCTTTGCCATCCTGACTGTCTCCTCTGCTTCCAGTAAACTAAGAGCTTGGACAAGGGGAGCCTACTGATTACCGATTCCTGTGGTGTAACATTTTTTTTTTTGGTTTTTTTTCAAGACAGGGTTTCTCTGTATTGTTTTGGAGGCTGTCCTGGAACTCGCTCGGTAGACCAGGCTGGCCTCAAACTCACAGAGATCCACCTGCCTCTGCCTCCCGAGTGCTGGGATTAAAGGCGTGCGCCACCAACGCCCAGCCATGGTGTAACTTTTATGGTCTAAAGAGATCAATTTAAATTCCATTTTTTCTCACTTTATGAGAGGTTGCCTTTCCTTTCTTTCTCTTTCTCTCTCTCTCTCTCTCTCTCTCTCTCTCTCTCTCTCTCTCTCTCTCTCTCTCTCTCTGTCTCTCTCTCTGTCTCTCTCTCTCTCTCTCTCTCTCTCTCTCTCTCTCTCTCTCTCTCTCTTCCTTCTTTCTTTCTCTGTATCTGTGTCAATAAACTTTTACACCAGACAGAAGTATTTCTGATCAAAGAGCCTCTAGGGATACCTACAGGAAGAAGTAGCCACACGATTATTGCTGATGACTAAGTGAAAGATAAATGGTTACATGGGAGAGGCCCATGTTGCCTAATTCAAGATAAGAAGCAGGCCAGCTCTAGAAAGGAAACTCTACTCCAAATTGACACTGGGTGGGGAGAAGACCCCTGATTAAAAACAAAAACAAAAACTAGTCTTTCTTTTCCTTTCTTTTATCTTTCAGATACAAAAGATATATTTTAGCCTCACCACAAATTAAAAGAGTAACAAAGAAACAGACAAACAAAATGTAGCACTGAGAACATTTTCACCAGTAGTGACATCTCCCCCTCAGCTACTTAACTCGCACACACAAAAAAATGATATCCCCTTATGTCTACATGACAAATATTGTCCTTTGATCGTTTACACTATCAAGTCTTTTTCATGCCTTACAGAGATGGAAATTTACCCTATCTTTTTTATTTTTCTGGGTGCATTTAGACTTAATGTAATTATGTCATGTGTGAATATGAACATTTTTTCATGCTTTGTTTATACCAAAATAAATATGTCACAAATTGTGGAATAATAACTTTTCTTATTTGTTGATGTATTTTCAACAGTGTTTATGAAAACGGCTTAGAAAAACAAGAGACTTTTAAATAAAATAACTAAATTTAAGAATTAGTTAGTCTTCCTGAAAGGATAAGGAAAACCAGATGATTTCGCCAAAGAAGAGATTTAAAGGACTTCACATCAAGCCTCTGTTCTGACTGAAGGAAAAAGGCTGCACCAGGGGCTCCTGGCTGAGTGCTACTGTAAAAGTCAAGGACACTGTCTTGGGGTTTTTATGGCTGCGAAGACACCAGGACCATGGCAACTCTTATACAGAAAACATTTAACTGGAGCTGGCTTACAGTTTCGGAGGTTCAGTACATTATGATCATGGTGGGGAGCATAGCAGCACGAAGGCATACACGGTGCTGGTGACATCTTGGCTTACAGGAAACAGGAAGTTGGCTGAGATACTGGTTATTATTCTGAGCATAGGAAACCTCAAAGCTCACCCCCACAGTGACACATTTCCTCCAACAAGGCCATACCCACTCCATTACCTCCTAATAGTGCCACTCCCTGTGAAATTATGGGGATCAATTGCATTCAAACTACCATAGAGGTGAACATCAGTAATCTGCCAATTTCATCTAAGAACATAGCCATGTGGACTTCAAAGTTATTGGACAAGCCTCATCTTCAACCTCATGGACAGTTAATTGGGTACCCCAAGTAACTGAACACTTTCTTACTTTTTGTTTCCTAGACCCTTTTGTAATTATATTCCTTAATGGTTTGTTATATTTAATATTTCACTCCAGATATTCTCAAATAGAAAAAATAATGCAAATCCTGATTTTCATGGCTACAAATGAGAATATTATTTCCTTTCAGTAATCATATTTTTATTTTAACTGTTTGTTTTCCCCAAGTCCCTACCTTACTTATATTTAGTTTGAATACATTTATATTCATGTCTAAGAGATTCAAATGTTTACACTGTCTTTGTTTAAAAAAATTCTCATTATTCAATATAATTTGAATTTAAAAATCTAATTTTTAAAGTAACAAAAGCTTATTTCAAATCTTCCAAAAGAAGTTCCCTTTATAAGACATCTATATTTTAAATCCAAGTTCTTACAAGTTCTTAAAGCGAAAACAAATAAATGTTTTGTATTAAGAAAAAAATGTATCTCTCTTTCTCCTTCTCTCTCATATATATATATATATATATATATATATATATATATATATAGGAACTGGGTCCAATCAATTATATTAGTATGTTTCTATTATTGCTAAAAATGTTAAGAGTCAGGTTTCATAGAGACAGCAGTCAGTCTGCCTTGCCAGGACTTAGAGTTTGTTCAGTTCCACCCCACAGGTATGTATGGTGCTGGCTGTCTCATCACAGAAGGATGCCGTGGAGAGGGAGGTATTCTCATCAACAGTCAAGGTGAAAGGTTCATGGAGAGATATGCCCCTGTTGCCAAGGACCTGGCATCCCTGAGTAGCTGGCCACACGTCTACCTGGGATTTCAGGGACGGCCATGATCTTCGCTGGTGTGGATGTCACAAGGAGCCCATCCCTGTTCTCCCCACTGTGCATTACAAAATGGGTGGGATTCCCACTAACTACAAAGGGCAGGTACTGAAGCATGTGAATGGACAGGGTCAGGTTGTTCCTGGCCCGTATGCCTGTGGGGAGGCTGCCTGTGCCTCAGTGCATGGTGCAAACCAGCTTGGAGCAAATTCTCGGTTGGCTCTCATAGTCTTTGGCCGAGCCTGTGCCCTGAGCATTGTGGAATCTTGCAGGCCTGGAGATAAAGTTCCTCCAATTAAATCAAAATGCTGGAGAAGAGTCAGTTGTGAATCTTGACAAGTTAAGATTTGCTGATGGAAGCATAAGAACATCAGAACTACGCCTCAGCATGCAGAAGTCGATTCAGAGTCATGCTGCAGTGTTCCATGTGGGAAGTGTATTACAAGAAGGCTGTGAAAATATTAGCCAGCTATGTGGAGAACCGAAGCATCTAAAGACATTCGACATAGGAATGGTTTGGAACACAGACCCGGTGGAGATCCTGGAGCTGCAGAACCTGATGTTGTGTGCACTGCAGACCATATATGGTGCAGAGGCACAAAGGGAATCACAGGTAGCTCATGCCAGGGAAGATTATAAAGTGCGAGTTGATGAGTATGATTACTCCAAACCAACCCAGGGCCAGCAGAAGAGGCTGTTTGAGGAACACTGCAGGAAACACACCCTCTCTCGTATGTGGACACCAAAATTGGGTAGGTTGCTGTACAGACCTGTCATTGACAAGACCTTGAATGAAGCTGACCGTACCCTCTGCTATCCGTTCCTACTGACAAAACCTAGCAGCTACAGGACCACCGTATGTGTTATCATAGCTTACATAGGTTTTCCTCTCATATTTGTCTTGTTAAAATTCTACTTTCATGAGTCACTTCATAGATTGACCAACAGCTTGCTAGTACTTGATGTGAGGGACAGCTGCACCAGATTTTGTCCATTCCCCCACCCCCTTTTTTGGTGCAGTGATAAAACTGGCATAATTCTTAGATAAAATACAATCAGGCAATCTTTATTTCCAAATAAAAGCATTTATTTGGAAAAAATGTTAAGATACAAAATATTAGACACTCTAGCTATAACTTGAACTCTATATACTAGAGCTGAGAATACCCAAAGATTAGTGCTAATTCTTCCTAACTAAGCTATACAGAAAACATCCATCTCTAAGAACAACATTCATGATGTTTCATACCCTAAGTGCTAATGTTTCTTGATTAAAGGAGCATTAAGACTCATCTATAACGTAATTCCCAGCATTAAAGAAAAGTTAATTAAACAACATTTGTGTTTTGCTAATAGAAAAGAAATGGACAATACTACAATAATCCTTTCAGAGTCCATTTTCATTTCTAATCATTGAAATTAAAAAAAAAGATTTGGTTTCTCCTCCAAGGCCTATAAAATTCTGATTTCTAACAAGATCTCACCTCTTGTTCCTATCACTATTATTAATATTTCATAAAATTAAAAAAGATAATCTTGTTTTAAAAATTAAAGAAATCCTAATATTGTTATCTAATTTCTTCTGTAACATGAATCTTCATCTACTTTTCCAAACTAAACCTGTTATGTTTTGTTTTGTTTTGTTTTGTTTTGTTTTGAGACAAGATCTTTGCATATAGTCCTGGCTAGAATTTAATTCACTATATGGACCAGGCTGGCCTCAAATTCACAGAGATCCTCCTACCTCATCCTCCTGAGTGTTAGGATTAAAGACATATGCTGTACCTGGCTTCCAAACTAAATCTTGGATAATATCCATATAATAAAATAGATCAAGTCAGTAACTACAGGTAAGAATCATGAAAATTTAGAGATTAAATATCAGTTGTTCTTAAATTTGGAGTTAGCTGCTCCACTTGAGGCTACAGCTATGAGATCAAGAAAAGCAAAACAGGAAGTTTTAAGATAAAAGTTGTTTACTTCAACTACGATTAAGCTCATTCATAAAATACAAAAATGTAAATACAGGGGGAAACATATAATCAACATACCTTTTTATTTTAATGTGTATTTTTGTATATATTTGTTGTTTAAAAGCCTGTGTTTTTGCTGGGCAGTGGTGGCACATACCTTTAATCCCAGCACTTGGAAGGCAGAGGCAGGCAGATCTCAGTGAGTTAATGGTCAGCCTGGTTTATAGACCAAGTTCCAGGACAGCCAAAGCTGTAACACGGAGAAATACTGTCTCAAAAAACCAAAACACCCTGCGTTTTTTCATCTATTACCTTCACTCCATTAGACTGATGTTCTTGATTATTTAGTTTTGGCATATTGCTCTTAATATATGCCTAATGCAGAGGCTTAAATACTAAACCAATCTGACCCAGATTACAGAGTGGAATAGAACTTAACAAGAAGTGTCCCCTGATGGCTTTCCCAGCAATCCCTGGATTCTGAAGGTTGTCGTCCTGCCTGTTACCAAGCCTCACCTACTTCAGGTCCTGGGGAGCATTTCCTGGCAATGTGAGACATTAGTAATATTTAATAAACAACATGTGGTCCTTGGTGCTCAGAACCTGCTGATGCTTGGCCAACAGAAGGGAGTATAGACCAGAGTCCTGGGAAAAAAATTTCAGCCAAACCTTCTGCAAGGCTGATTAACTGATCAGGTCGTCAGTGACTTTGGAGTTTCTAATGTTGCAGGTCCAGAGACTAATTATGATTTATCTTGGACGATATTTATTCCCCCTTAACAGCCATTCCTTGCCCAGTTCTATATCTGATCTTATGTCCTGTGACTGACTAGCAAAACTTTTAAATTGCATTAACAGACCTCTAGTTTCCACCAGCCAAAAGACTAAGGGTTGTCAGACAGCCCCTCTGAGGCCCATGGCAGTGATTTCCTAGTCTACCCCAGCTATCTGAACGTTCCACAATGTATTTGTCTTTCCTTGTTCTGATAGTATAAAAACCTCGTCAAACCGTTACCACGCTGGAACACGAAATTCGGAGTAACCTAAATAGGGGTTGCGCGGTAGAGACACGCAACCAAAGTTCAAATTGAAAGTCTGTACTGAGCCACCAGAGACTGCCTTGAGAGAACTGCTTCTCACATCGCAGCCACGAATGCATGTTACAGGGAGCTCTTTAAGACAAAGAACACAGAAAAACTGCATCCTGGTTGGCAGTTGCAGGGGGAAGCAAACAAGCAGTTTAATAAAAGCCAAGAACATGCAGTTAGCTGGGGCATTTCGACCTGAGTTTCTAGAACGGGGTGGGGTGCTTTCCCACGGCACTTTTCAGAGCAGGGAATAGAAACCAAAGATGGCTTCAGCTGAGACAAGACGGAGACCCTTTGCCCTGTTACAACTGTATTCCCAGTGGATGGTCAGCAGTATTTGGCTTACGGTTAAATTATCTCTTATCCCTTTGGAGGTGGGAGTTGCGTTTTGGCATTGACAGTTTAGATTGCCAGCACCCATGTAAAAAGCCAGTACTTCAGTACAAGCCTGTAACCCCAGCACCAAGGAGGCAAGAGACTCCCTGGGTCTTGCTGATCAGCCAATGCAGTGGAATTTATCAACTCCAGGTTCAGTGAGAGACCTGGTCTCAAGAAGTAGTGGGAGAGTGATTAAAGAAAACAACTTGGCTTCCACATGCATATGAACCTGCACACACACACACACACACACATGGACATGTATACACATATACACTCACAGACATGTATACATATACACTTGTACACATACATGCACACACAGAGACAGGTATACATACACACAGGTATACATACACACAGACACATATATATATATATTTATATGTGTATACACACACAACACAGCACTAAGAGAAGAGCAAGTGATTGCATGCATATTAACAGCTGGTTTCTCAGAAGACGTCATGGAAGTGAAGCCAGAATGAATTGAGATGGCATGTAAAGTGCTGATGGATTTTTTTAAAAAGTCAAAAGTCAAAAGAAAAAGGTTAGCCGGGCGTTGGTAGTGCACGCCTTTAATCCTAGCACTCGGTAGGCAGAGGCAGGCGGATCCCTGTGAGTTCCAAACCAGCCTGGTCTACAGAGTGAGTTCCAAGACAGCCTCTAAAACAATACAGAGAAACCCTGTCTCGAAAAACCAAAAAGAAAAAAAGAAAGACAGACAAGGAAAAGAATGTGGGAACAGAATGGAAACGTGTGTCTGATGGGAAGGTATCTGGAGACTCTGAGCACAAAACCCTTGACCAATCACTTCTGGGTTATTCCCGTAGCCTGGGGTCACAGAGAATAGACAACAAAGTTTACATTCCAGGCAGCCGCTTCAATCATGCTTAAGATGGGATTCTATAATGACCTTCTGACTCCATTTTGAAGTTTTTCACAACTGATTTCCCTTCTATTTTCACAACCACATACGACAAAATGAAAATGAAAGGAGAAAACAAACATTCTCTAAAACTAAGTGAACAGAAAGTATTTCTACGACAAACCTGCAAGCTTTATCTAATCCATAAACGTTGTTTTGAAACTTCCCACTTCAGCTGGTGCACGGATGACTAAACAGCGATAGAGGAAACACGCCCCTACCCCGAGCAGTGCCCCACCCACCGACCCCACACCCCACCCCGAGCAGTGCCCCACCCACCGACCCCACACCCACCCCTGGGCTACCCACAAGGTGCTCAATGGTAAGAAAGAAAACTGTGCTTAACTCATCCCCCTTCCCTCAAATTCATATGTTGAAGGCTTAAGTCTCAGGATGGGGGTGCCAAGCACACAGGCTTTAGTAGATGTAATCAAGATAAAAAAAACTGAGGCTCTTGGGGGTGGAAGGTTCTAGCCTTTTATAAGAAGAAACCTAGGCACATGAAAGGCACAGGTGTGGGGACAGGGACATACACAGAGGAAAGAATGTGAGGACCCAGTGGGAAAGAGATCATCTGCCAGCCAGGAGGAGAGGCCTCGAAGAAACAGCTGCAGCTGGGGCACCCCTGCCCTGCCCCCACATGGGCACTGTACCCACAAGGTGCACAAACACATGTGCAGGCAAAATGCCCTTACACATAAAATAAAAATAAATAAAATCAAAAAAGAACATTAGTGACAGCAAAATGGGAAGGGCCTATCAGTTATGCAGAGATTTCTAATGACATGTGGTTTTGACCAGACACAGAAGCCCAATCCCAGGAAGACCACAGCCAAGGGGAAACCTGTATTTGTCCCACTGGAAGAAGTTTGGATCCCACTGTTTCATTGACTACACTGCTAGCTCTGGGTGGTGGAGACCATACAGAGGTTGTCCATAAGTGCCATGGGGGAAGCTGAGGATGTCTGGGAACTCCAGACAGCCTGGCTAATGTTTGCTTCCCAGAGGACACCTTCAATACAGACAAGACTCCAGCTTATGTACATAGACGCCTGAAAGGACTTCATCCGTAAGGTGTCCTGGTTAATGCCAGGTGTTAAAGCCATAATAAGCACCGCGCCGGGGACACAAGGAGAATCCTGGGTTTTCAAGCACCACAGAAAGCTCACACTGCCACCACACTGCAGAAACAAGAGGTCATGGCCCCATCCTCTCCCTGATGCTTCCTGAATGGCAGTGACAATCAATGCAGAAGAACTGTGATGTCCCCTAAAGGACATTCCCCAGTGTGTGCCCACACAGTCAGTGCATAGTTGTATAAACATGAGAATCATTCCAACGGGAGAGGAAGATGACCGAACATAATGTGAATATGATGGAGATTGGAAGTGTAAGTGACAGAAAGGGGAGACATAAAGAAAAGGTGAGATTGGATAAAAGATAAGAGCAAGAAAACTGAGGAAATAATTATGAAAAAGCCTGAGTCAGGAGATTTCTCGTTTTTCTAATTGTACCTGGTTAGCTCATGGCAACAATTTCAAATCACAAAGACATTAGCTAACTACTGCCATCTGGAATATAACCAGTTGCTTGCTGCAGAATAAACTAGGGATTTTGCTACCAAAGGAATTTAGACCTCTGCATCTTTAAAGTGTTTATTAAGTGGCCTGTGTGAGAGGAAGGCCTAAAGAGTGACCCTCTGGCAGACATCACCTTGCCGAGCCCCGCTGGTGTCACATCCCACATAGGAATTACAAGGGACTCTGCAGGAACCTCGTAAGAAACTGCACATCTGTTCTCCGTGTTTGTGTCACCTCTATATAACCGCTGCTCCCAAAACTGGTATCTAACAGCACCTTTGAATCTGTGTTGTGCGAGGAAAAAGATAATGTCTTTACCTATCACAAGGTGCCGGGCTAAAACCCTTACAGCAAGATTAGCACGAGAAAAACATGTGGGCCTAGGAACTCTCAGAAATGAAGACCCAAACACTGGGGAAACTGTTTTTATGGACTGTTGTGCAGACACGTGAATGGAAAATAAGGTCTGAGCTGAGGGACGTGTAGCAAGGCTGTTCCTCAAGGTTCTACTCGGCCTGTGGGCAGAGGACAGCACATCCTCTGGAATGAGGATCTTGAGATCTGCTTACAGGAAACTAGGTCAAAGAATTCTTTTTCCAGTCAGCGTCAGGGGAAAAAGTGGGAGAGGACCAGCCTGAGACCTCTTGTCTGTGATATCTTGAGTTTCCTTCAGATTTAGGCACTCAGTATGCCAGTGCCCTGTGTTTGGGAATACTGTGTTCTGAGCCCTGACACCAGACAATTCTGTGGGATGAAACTCAGTTAGTTTCCATGGGACTGTCCATGGAGTTACACAGGTGTTGTGGTTGTATGGTATCCACTTAGGACCTGATGGTCTGACGTGCTCAATGCTAGTTTGGGACTGGCTACTGATTATGCCCCAGGTCACCAGCAAGCCAACCTGGAATGTGGTGACAGCATTCTTGAGGGAGGACTCGTGTACTCTTCTCTAGGGCTGTGCTCACTAATGTCTCGCTTTCCAGAACAAATGGCACAGCCAGAGACAGTCTATGTGGGAAGGAGGGACTGTATCCAAGAGTATGGACATACTCAGGGTTGTGCAGTTATCAACAGGGTAACACATTCTTCAACCATGTCAACATGCTTCAGTGGTCCAACCTTTAGACATTGGTGTAAAGAAACAACTGAATGTGTATAAGAACTTTCACTCATTGATGTTTTTCAAAGTCTTATTCATAGTAAAGATAAGTTAGAAACCATCCAAATGTTCAATGACAGGATTTGGCCACGCAAGTCTGTGTGGTAAGTACACCACAACCATTTGTTCTTGCTGTCATGTGTGTGTGTGTGTGTGTGTGTGTGTGTGTGTGTGTGTGTAATAGGTCTTATGACATAGCCCAGACTCACCTTGAATCAACTTAAACCAGGCCAGATCTCCTTCACTGCAGGTTCTTCCTCCTTATCTGCAACCCACCAACAAAATGTCTATGAACAATGTCATCTGGACTGGAAAGACTGGACTCAGTGGTTAAGGGTACTGACTGCTCTTCCAGAGGTTCTGAGTTCAAATCTTGACAACTGTTGGGGAAGTCCTGTTATTTGCCTGTGCATTTGTCAATAAACTACTGCCTGGCCAATAGAAAACCTAGATAGGAGGGACTAGGAGTCGAGGAGGATTCTGGGAATGGGAAACACAAGAGGTCGAGATGTAACGCCATGAGGTAGGACCCCGGAACTATTCTCCGGTAAGAGACATACTTAGATTAACAATTATGGGGTAATTACTTAAAGCAGAGCTAGCCAGTAAGAGACAAGCAAGGCCAACAGCTTCATAATGAATATAGCCTCCTGTGTGTTTATTTGGGACTGATGCGGCTCTAGAACCAGGCTGGCGCGGCAGAGCCCAGGTGACTGGCAGGGGATAAACCAAAGCGGCTAGCAAGGAAAAAGCTTCTCTTAACAGACAACCACATGGTGGCTCACAAACATCTGTAATGGAATTCCCTTTTGTGGTGTGCCTGAAGACAGGTCACTCACATATATAAAACAAATAAATAAATGTTTTTTGAAAAAACAATGCCACCTATTTCTTGGTTTCATTGACAACTTC
This sequence comes from Mesocricetus auratus, assembly GCF_017639785.1. Taxonomy (NCBI): domain Eukaryota; kingdom Metazoa; phylum Chordata; class Mammalia; order Rodentia; family Cricetidae; genus Mesocricetus; species Mesocricetus auratus. The sequence continues at coordinate 37,932,333 of NW_024429189.1, forward strand.
AGTATTCCTAGGATTGTGGTTGGTGTCCCTATTTTTTTTAAGTAGGTTAACAAGGTTAATGTAAGTTTTATGTGACATGGAGGCCTTCAGAAATGTAGACCCTCAAGAGCAGGGAACCTTGTGTGTTTTTATGCTGGGCTAGGGGAGAAGTGGTAGTTGGGCAGTACTGTGATTGGACTAAGACATGATTTAAGGGCAGTAAAACCAGGGGAGCTCAGTAATGCTGGCATGCCCCCAGTTCCCTAAGATGGAATCACTCCTTCCTTCCCAGGGCAGGATGTACCCCTCAGGGTCTTCTTCAGGTCAGCAGGTGACGTGGATACTTCCAGGGATGCTTTCTTACTACAGTGGTTACACTGGAAGGAGTCCCCTCCTCCTCTCCTCCTAAGAGTCACACTTTTCTTATTAAGCCTCTGTCCTTTTGTTTCTCACAAGCCTCTCTATTGCTAGGAAGCCCTACTCTTTCCAGTCAGTCATTACTTCCACTATCACCCATCTTTTTCCTGGGCAATGGTTGCCCCATGTAATCTTCCTCACCCTACTTGTTCAAGCCAGACCTCTTGTCTGTAGCTAAAAGGATGTGCGCTCTAAAAATACAAAAAATCTTTCTTCAAAGAATTCCCTGAATGTTGCAACAACTTGGTCTCTCACCATTGCAGGGGAACAAAGGATCAGCCCAGCTTCATCTTACACCTGGAAGAGTCAGGAAAAAGAAATGAGAACAGAGCTCCTAGTTTGAGTCCAGCCTTGGTACTCAGGTTTCTCATAAACAAAGGTCATGTTGGTGCATAAAGGGGGACTAAGAGACAGGTGCCCTTTGTAGAGAAAGTAGGCATCTGTAGACACAGGGAGGAGGAAGAAAATACAAGGTCTGTTTTTGCATACTGGAAGTCATGAAGCCATTCAGAGATATTCAGAGAGTGGCCTGTACGTAGCCCTGCCTGATCCCACCAGGAAGGAGAAGGGCAGCATCATGCGTGTCACCAGCTGGTGTTGCCCTGCCAGCCAGCCTTAGGGGAGCCATAGCAGACATCCCCAGAACTGGAGCCACCACAGCCTGCTGGACATTTCTCTATGGTTGGACCAAAGATTCCCTCATGTCAGCACAGGTCCAAGAAGTCTAACAGATGTTGGCCGGGAAAGCTGGGACCCTGCGGAGTCACATGGTGTTTGGGAAAAGACAGTTGGAGAAGACACTCTTGGGCAGATAGGTATATGGGCCGGGCGGTGGTGGCGCACACCTTTAATCCCAGCACTCGGGAGGCAGAGGCAGGCAGATCTCTGTGAGTTCGAGGCCAGCCTGGTCTACAAAGCGAGTTCCAGGACAGCCTCCAAAACAAAAAGGAGAAACCCTGTCTCGAAAAAAACAAAACAAAGCAAAAAACAGATAGGTATATGGAAGACATACAGATTAGAAGAAAGGGTGAGTTGGGTGTTTAGTGTGCTGTCCACATGGGTGTCTGAGCATACACCTATATAGCTACAACCCTATGACCCAACCAGAAACATAACTTTTTTTTTTTTTTTTTTTTTTTTGGTTTTTCAAGACAGGATTTCCCCGTATTACTTTGGAGCCTGTCCTGGAACTCACTCTGTAGACCAGGCTGGCCTCGAACTCACAGAAATCTGCCTGCACCCAACCACACCATCACCTGTTAAACAAGGAACTAGAAGTAAAATCAAATGTCACTTACATGTTACATGTATGTCACCTTTGATGACCTTAGATCTGATGCAAGGAGAATTCTGGACAAAGTGGTATTTTCAAAGGTTACATTCCTTAACTTTGAAAAAAAAATGTTTCTTTCTTTATTTAGTGTGTGTGTGTGTGTGTGTGTGTGTGTGTACATGTATGTCCCCAAATACACACACACCACAACACACATGTGTCCAGAGGACAACTTTCAGGATTCAATTCCCTTCTACTCTGTGGGCCCTGGATATCTGACTCAGGCTGTCACGTTTGACACGTCTCCATGCTGGCCCTCACGTTGTCGTGTCTTTCGCCCTGCCAGCCATCCTACTGGCCCTCACAGGTTACATTCTAAAGGGACAGAGTGAAAACAGAGCAGAGCTCAGCATGTGACTTTGAATGTGGCTGTGATTTCGTGCTGCTGACACACGATCCCACTGATGGACACCTTTATCAACAAGGCAAGGCTGGGGGGGGGGTCCTGACTCCGCCCTACACCCACCCCACATGCCGGGGGCACTGACACTGAACTCTTCAATTTAATCCATCGGCACTGAGAGGCGTGCCAAGAAGATGGAAAGAATTCTCAGCCACAGCATGCAAATTGATCTTGACATTTAATTTTTTTTAAAGTCTATTTGGGGAATTTTTTTTTAAACAGAGCTGCACTGAAGCAAGATTGTTGAGTGAGGCTTACTAAGGTATAACCTTTCCGTTGCCCTTTCCCTTCAGTCCTTCAGGACCACCCAGGTGCTCGAGGGCCCTCCACCTTCCAGATGTAATAGCCTGCTTGTGAGGAGGATTAATCACCATAGCTTTCTTCCTATGGTTTCAGCCCAGGATGTGTTTCTCTCAGGCTGCACACTGATGCCTTTCCTCTGTCTTATGGATCACTAAAGAAGAAGAGTGTATGTGCATACGCTGGGTACCCCAAATATTTACCTGGATACATTTGTTGTTGTTGTGGAGAAGGAGCCCCACCCATTTAATTCAAAAAGGCAATGTCTAGATTCCATTAGAGAGCTGGGCTCCTTCATTCTCTCGCTCTAAGTGCACAATAACTACTTTTCAAGACGGAACAGAGGAAGTTGGAGGAATGCAGCATGAAATTAAATTAAAACTGCTGGGCCCCTTTGCCTGGCTGTACAATGCAAGGGGAGGTTTGGCAAGCCGGCAAGGGGGGGGGAAGGGGGTGGCATCTCATCCCCCACCATTACTGGCCCAGCTGGCACAGGGAGAAGCCAGGTCTGCTGGGAGAAGCACTGGAAAAGGTCAGCGAGGGGTGGGAGGGGCAATTCTTTCCCATTTTCACTTCCAGAGACCCTGTCAAGATGTTTTGTCACACCTTAAAACACAGGTTAGGAACCACAAATTATTCCCAAGCCATGCTTCCTTAACATTTATTATGTTGTTGAACTTCTTGCTGAAGACTGTTTAAAAAAAAAAGAAAGATAAGGGGGAAATGATTCATTCAATATACCAGACCATTTATGCCTACTGCGCTAAGAAGGCACTATACCAGACCATTTATAAGGTGCTTCTTTGTACGTGGTGTCAGGGTCAAGAGAGTGGAAGATGTTTCTCCAGTTACATTTAATAAAAAAAAAAAAAGCCCTGCTGATTCCTTTGGAAACCTGTGACCTACAGTCTCTCCTCCCTCCGCCCTCCATCCACTGAGGAGAGGCTTAGTCACCACTTGGTGTTGCAATGGGTGTGACTCACAGAGAGAAGTAGTTTCACACATGCAGGTCGCAGATCTCCGGACACCTTGAGAGACTCAGCTTGCTGGGCCCAGCAGGAAGGTGATAATCAGCTGTGTAAGTCTTCTTCACCCCCAGTCTTCTTCAGCGAGGTAACTGGTGACTGGTCATTTGTTCCTTCATTTACCATCTCAACCTAAACTGTCTTTGATTTTCTATGCTCTGACAGAATGGATCAAGCTGTGTTTCAGCTGTGGTCAACTGCTTTTCTTTAATATGGTATGAGAACAATGGGTGCAGAGTCCATCTCATACAGAAATGATCTCAGTGTGGCCCAGCAGCCTGACTGAACTTCTTCCTGGACTCCAGACTCTGAATATTGATAAGCATCCTGTAGTCACTGCTAAACACTCTCTCTGTCCCTCTTCCTCCCTCCCCCATCCTTACATCCCTATCTGACACCTTCTGTGAGTCTTGTGACTATTGAGAAACTGGAGAGCACAGAGATCTGAAAGTTGTGGGCATCTTGACAGAGTGTCTCAGGTGGAACAATGATGGACAACTGTGGCATGATATGTCTCTCTCCTTGCTTTCCCAGTATCTTCTGTTTCCATGAGCACATGTAGACAAGCACTAACCTGGAAGAAAAAAAATGTTGGGAACGAAGAAAGGATATTCCTTCTTTTTTGTGGTAGTAAAGCTTTTCTTTTTCCATATTAATTCCAGTTCCCCCCTCTCTCCCCTCCTCCTGCTCCCCTCACCTTCCTCTCACCTTTTGCTCCTCAGAGAGGGTAAGGCCTGCCACGAGGAGTCAACAAAGTCTGTCCCATCACCACACTGAGGCAGGACCAAGGCTCTTCCCACTGTGTCTAGACTGAGCAAAGTCTCTCTCCATAGGAAATGGGCTCCAAAAAGCCAGTTCATGCACTAGGGATAAATCCTGGTCCCAGTGCCAGTGGCCCCACAAACTGCCCAAGCCACCCTCTGTCAGCTGCATTCAGGGGATCTAGTTTGGTCCTGTACAGGTTTTCCCTCTGTCAGTCTGTAGTCACAGAGCCCCCACTGGCTAGAGTCAGTTGTCTCTGTGGGTTTCCCAACCTGGTCTTAACCCCTTTGCTCATATTATCACTTCTCTTTCTCTTCTACTGGACTCTAGGAGTTTGAACCAGTGGTTAGCTGTGGATATGTGCCTCTGCTTCCATCAGATATTGGATGTAGGTTCTATGATGACAATTAAGATAGTCCTCAATCTGATTACTGGGGAAGGCCAGCTCAGACACCCTCTCCACTATTGCTTAGAGTTTTATCTGGGGTCATCCTTGTGGACTCCTGGGAATTTCCCTGGTGCCAGGTTTCTCGATAAATAATGACTCCCTCTATCCTATCAGGATAATCCAAGAAAGGATTTTTTTTTTTCGTTTTTTGAGACAGGGTTTCTCTGTGGCTTTGGAGGCTGTCCTGGAACTCGCTTGGTAGTCCAGGCTGGTCTCGAACTCACAGAGATTCGCCTGCCTCTGCCTCCCGAGTGCTGGGATTAAAGGCATGCGCCGCCAACGCCCAGCTAAGAAAGGATATTTCTAAGGCACATGCATACCCTGACCCCCCGGGTTCTGGGTTGTCAGTTAAAAACAAACAAAAAATCTCTGCTCAGATAGTTACTCCACATTTTATGATAAAGTGACTTGGTATTTCAAATGCCCCCAAGACACTTGATTTTTGGCAGGTGGAGGCAATAGCTCTGTAAAGCCCCATGACACTCTCAGTCCAGAGCTAGGGGTCCAGCTTTATTTATCTTAGAGTCTCTCGGCGCATACTAGATGTCTGAAATACCCTTGGCTAGGCGAGGCATGACTCGGGAAGAAGAATGTGTACTTTCACATTTGAAAATGGGGCCCAACTTTTAGAATAAATCCGTGTTTCAATAAAAGGAAAATTTGTTGCTTCATACATTTCAAAAGGAGAGACCCTAATCACAGATGTCACTTTCTCAAGGGACAGAATTTTAAAACACTAACATTTTCACCTGGAGTAAAGCTAACTGTGGCTGAAAGAAATATCCTGAGGATTTGGATGTGTTCCCTGCATTGATTCACACATCCACTCTATTCTGAACTTTCTTTCAAGCATTGTGACCAGGAGTTATGTAACATACAGCTAGCAGTTACTATTTTGTGGCCATAGCTGAAGAAACTGTAGATTTAACAGTGATTCCTAAAGTGCTGTTACTCTCTGGAAGCACACAGACAAAACAATGAATGTAAGAGAACCCGGAGTGATCAAAGTTCATTAGCAAAGACGCTTAGTAAGTTGCTTTAGTTTAAGAATGTTTGCCTGAGACGTGAGTGGGTTTGTACACCCGGGGAGGCAGGACAGCCTCTGGCGGGAAGCTGCCGAGGAAGCAGACACACACTTCTCCCACCACACACTGGGCGTGGCGCTGCGCCCTCAGGCAGGGATTCAGGTGAAACGTAACTAAGGAAGTCTTCCTCCAGTTGTGGGAGGGAACTCACGATTCCAGGACTGCTATCTAATCTCAACTGTGTCTTCTTTGTGGTCAATGTGGTTTTCACCAGATCGTTGGCTCCTTTTTAAAATTCATTTCGGATTTTTCAGGTGCCTGCTTTAATCTTCCTCTTCAAGTGGGTACGCTTCCTTACGTGTCCGAGTTCATTTGTATCATCAGGTTCTGGTGAGAGGGGGAGCAGATGTATCTATCTGAAAGGCCACCTAGGCTTAACAAACAAGAATTTTTACTTCAGTAAAAAGGGAACCAAATAAAAATGAGTTCTGAGTAATGAGCCATATGTGTAATACCCAAATATAAAAAGAACACGTATTCCACGGCAGTCATTGTTAAGAACACTTGCATAAGAAAACCCACAGAGGGCTGGAGAGATGGCTCAGAGGTTAAGAGCACTGGCTGCTTTTCCAAAAGTCCTGAGTTCAATTCCCAGCTACCACATGGTGGATCACAGCCATCTGTAGCGAGATAAGATGCCTTCTTCTGGTGTGCAGGTGTACATGCAGATAAATCACTTGCATACATAAAATAAATGAATCTTAAAAAAACCTCACAGAATATTTCAGACTGCCATCAATAGATGCTTTTTCTTGGCATAGCCACTCAGTTGTTGATTCGGAGACTGCAACAAATTGAAGGTAAATAAAGATTTAATAAACTCCCAGTGTTTTCTGAAAGAAAGTCTTCCATGGAATTATGTAGACTTACAGTGAATTAGTCTGGGAGGAACCATTTAAAAGAGCTTTACTGCCTAACAAGGACTTCAAATGTTAGTTAGCGTCTATTTTTGTCTTATCACCCACTTCCTATTGGTAGAGGAAGGGCAACTAATAGAAGTAAAATCAAAGGAGTTTATTTTAGGTTTCTTACTAAGAAACCCAAGAAGAGAAGGCAGAAAGGGAAGTGGGGACTGGCGTGGAGCAGAGTGTTTTCTGACAGATGCTGACACATGGATCCTACGCTGACACTCTGCAGGGCCAATGAAGACCATAATCAGCCTCCTCTCACGGTTCCTTCTGAGCCTCCGTTGGATGGCAGAGAATTTCTGATAAGCATCATTCCTCCCAGTGACTGGAATGTGTTCAGTTCCCCATATTTTTTCCCTCTCCTCTCACACAGCTTAAGATTCCAAGGAGAAATTCAGTTCTAGACACCTTTTAGCAAACATTCTAATTTGTGATGTTCATCCCAACTCCCAAAATATCATGAGGATTAGATATCGAGATCCATGTTATTTATGAATGTGACCCTGAATTTTCTCATTGTCTAAACTGAAAGTGGAGACAATGCATGACTGCCCTTGTCATTCTCCTCCTGTTCAACGACCTCAGGTATCAGTCCGGGTATCAGCAGAGCGGGGGGGGGCAGAGTGGAGAGTGGATCACTTCCTTGTCTTCTTCTGTTCTTCCTATTGCTCTCCTGCCTAAGGTCACGTGTCCCACACACAGCACGGAGGTGGTAGAGAAGTAAGCACACGGTCTAGATGCCAGAGCCCAGTGGGAGTTAATACAGTCCAGGAGGGACCAGAGGGGTCTGTGCTAGAGTCACCCCAAAATCATAGCTTGTGCCTTGAACCAATTAGCCTACATTTCTGAATTCAGCTCTTCTCTATGGAGATTTATTTGTTTATTTTGTTGTTTTTTTTTGTTTTTGGTTGTTTTTTTTTGTTTGTTTTTTTGAGGCAGGCTCTTACTATGCTGCCCAGACTGGCCTATAGACAAGAGTTGCCACAACCAGTACAAGAGGAGATAATTTTATCATGAAGTCTAAGATAAATATTTATTGGTCCAGGCAACAGCCTAGAACAGGGCTTCTTAAACTTTTCCCAATTTTGACCCCTTTGCATCCAAGAAATATAGATCTATAAAATGGGAAACACATACTGACAAATTATAAAGAAATTTATTTTGAAACAATTCTCTTGGGTCTACAATTATTGAAGATAAAAATAAATTTACATACTGATGATAGACCAGCTTGGTTATTTAAAAATAAAGAACTAAGTCTTAGCCAAATATGTGATACTACAGGACACAATATCTTCAATTTTTTTCAGAGTTGACCGATAATTTTGATTTTTGATTGTGAATACTGAAAATGTCATTTGGCATAAATATGTAGTGCAAAATAGTAGAAACTTGCCTAAGACCATTTCCAAAATGTTGAAATTTTGTCCTAATCCCAAACCCAAATTCATTTAATGATTTTTTTAAACACTGAAACTCAAGTCAGCAAACTCAGTGATTTTTGAAAATTATTTGCTTATTTTATTTTTATGTGTAAGAGTGTTTTACCTGAATGTATACATGAATACCTGGTACTGTTGGAAGCCACAAGAAGGTGCCAGATAATCTGGAAGTTGAAAGCCACTGTGTGGGTGCTGGGAACTGAACTTATAAGGGCAGCAAGTGTTGTTATGCACTGAGCCATGTCTCTGTCCCTTCAAGTAGTAATTTTTGTAATCAAATGGCCTACCACAATCCAAAGACACACCAATGTGATATTTACATGAGGAAGAATGACTGTAAGAAGATATTAAGCCAGGACTTTGTGTAATATAACTATTACATTTCAAGGAATAGCAAAGCCTCCTACTTACACTGAAAATTCTACACATCTTCACATACAATAGCCTCGAATCTGAGCCAAGGTGTGTTAGGCAGCATCGGCTGGCATTGCATGCACAAGGCAATGTGTGTTTGCTGTGTGTTCAGAACCGCAGCTGCAGTGAAGTCATTCAATGCAACAGAGACAAGTGCTGACCCAACAACCTTGGATCTATTATGTTTGGTTTTCAAGTAATCATTAGTAATTGTACATTTAAAATAATTTTATTGTTGCTTTAAAAAAAATCCTACATTCAGTTTACAATACCCTATCTTGGGTCTTTATCCATGGTTCAGAAAACCGTAGCATTCAGTCAGTCATAGCTGTTCCTCACATGGGTACCTTTATTAACAAGAAATCTGAGGAAGGTGAACTTCCTAGGAGCATTTGCCCAAATCTACAGGCTTATTTTGCTACCTAGCACAAGCTGTCATGGCCCTCCACTCAAAAGGCTCAATCAGAATCCAGGCCTTATAAATGTTGTGAGTGCTAATGTAGTCATTTCTAAATCTACAAATGGTATTAATGTATAATTTGATCTTTTTGGGTGCCTTCTATCCTCATAGTAGGGAAAGTAGATATTTTTTAGATTGTAAAAATTAGTGCTTGCCAAAGCAGGATATGAGCAATTTTATAAGCAACAAACCTTCTCCGTTAAAGTCATAAAAATATAAATACAGAGGGAGCATCAGTAAGAAAGCAATGGCTGGATTTCCAGTGAAGTGGTCCTGGGTACAGGGACATGCTGAACCTTCCAAAGAGCCTCTGTGTCAGCAGTTCTCAAGTATGAGCAATTTTGCCTCCTAAGGGACATTTAGCAATGTCTGACATCTTTATCAGAAGCACTACCTACGGACATTGAGTGGGTAAAAGCCAAGGACTCTGCTAAGCATGCTGTAATACACTAGCCAGATTTCAAATTGCTCGTTATAGAGTCCAGAAATATCAAAAGTGCTGCAGTTGGAGAGCCCATGCGGACATGCGAGCAACAGACAGAGCAAGCCCTTTCAGGCAGGGGAGGTGGATGGTTCTTCCCGCATAACAGGCACTGAACTACTCAACTCACCAGGTACTCTCCCACAAAAGTATCCTATCACTAGGAAAGGCCCAGAGGAGATAAGCAAATTGCTCCCAGGTCTGAACTCCTGGGCACTGCTCTAATGCTAGGGAGCCAAGGGACCTGCACTCTTAGTAAACAGTTTGTTGTGAGATAAATGGAAAGATATAGCTGATAAACAACTAAAGCAACTGAGGTCAGTGGCCTCCTGCTAAATGGCTGGTGTCAAGGAGCTACAGAGAAATGACCAGAGTTCGTGGAGGCCGTCCTGCTAGCTGCGTTACTCATTTACTTCTCCCGTTGGCTGACTGTCCATCCCTTTGTCTATACAGGTCATGGTCCTGAAAGTCCTGACCTGGGACTGTTGTTCACAGATGGTTTCTTGGCTAAAGTACTACCAGTGGTCAAAGATATGTGTTGGTTTGTTACTGACCTGGTTCAATGACCTAGAAGAATGCAAAATGCAGAGACGAAAAAAGAACTAGCATTTTTAGACAATAATAAAGACAGGCTTCACAAATCAAGGATCCTCAAGACCAGGATTAGCAGTAAATAGGATTCAAGCTGCTGACTGGGACACCAACCCCTGTGATGGCCATTGGCCCAGAGGGGTGCTCAATGACAATACACTTTCATAGGGAAGATTGTTGTCTAGTTATGGTGAATGCATGGATTCCGTGTGATTTTTACTTGTGGAAATACATGTATTTGGGGTGAAGATATTCTAGAAAATTTTGATTTACATGACTGTCATAACCATAATTCATGTATTTTTCAATGCATGAATTAAAATACATAGACTTCTAAAGGAAGATTATTATGCTGAAATACACCAAAGATATTTAAAATGTGTTTCCATAACACATTAATAGTACCATGGAAGCAAGAATAATAATCATGTCTTTAATCTCCCTCATTCTGGAGGCAGAGGCCAGCAGATCTCTGTGAGTTCAAGGTCAGTCAGGTCTTTGTGGCAAGTTTCAGTAGCCAGAGCTACAAAAAAGTAGGGGACAAACACAATATTTTGTGATAAATAACATAAAAATACCATGGCTGAGGTGACGAGTGATGATGGCGCCTTTAATCCCAGCACTAGGGAGGCAGAGGCAGGCAGATCTCTGGGTTCAAGGTCAGCCTGGTCTACAGAGTGAGTTCCAGCACAGCCAGTGCTACATAGAGAAACACTGTCTTTAGAGACAAAAGCAAAACAAACAAAAAGTCTGTGGCTATAATGGATAACAAAGTCTCAGGTACTACAAATACTGCTGAAGTGTGTTACTGGCTTCACAACTGAAAGATGTGTTGTTTCATAAAAAATTAGGAAAAAATAGAGAGACTCTCTTCCCTAGGTGGATCATGCCTTGAATTCTAAGCACAGACTATTTCTACAGGAACCCCGAGTGGCTTTCATTGATGTCCAAATCCTCTGTCTATCCTAATTCAAGCCTCTTGTGTCTGGCAACTCAGACCATCACAGGAATAGCACCCATAGGAATAGCTTCCTCATTTTTAACAAGGCTCCTGGTCCCCTGGGAATGAACCCACCAGTCATTATATATGAACAGAGGAGGGCATGAGGGGAGATGATGAAAGGAACAACCACTTTGGATGTCAGAGGTTGTTTTTGTCCAAGGACTTTTAGCCTAGCCTCTTAGCACCCCTGGCCAGGTGCCCGTGTTGCCTCTGTCAGCTCATCTTGGACACCACTCAGCTACCAGAGAGTTCAGGATTTCCAGTTCTCTCACATGGGAAGTCATGGTGCTCCAGGTTGCATCTTTGAATCTGTTTTATCTTCTGTAAGTGAGAGAAGGCGAGTGAGAAAATCGGATGAGACTGTGTGCAGCTCTCCAGAGAAGAGGCCTTTGCCAAGGTGGGTGGGTGGCAATCGCACTATTTGTCCCTCTCACTTCCGCCCCTGGCAAAGCTGATGACAGGAGAAGTTATGTTCTTTGTTGCAGGGACATTAAAACCCACAAATGTTTTGCATTCTTCAAATAATTCCTCTAGAAATTTGATTTATAATAAGATTAGTTCAATACTCAATAACTATCAAGGTCATAGGCAGACTTAAACAAACACTATAACTAATTGGATTTACAAGTAAGAATATCATTAAAATGTCTAAATGTGTCAGTTCATGAGTGCTCTCTGCTTCTCCCCATAATTAGACATTTTAAATTATTATGTATTTGAGAAGCAGAAACCCTGCTGCATGGACATTTATAAGCAATAAATCCATTCCTACACAGACACACACACACAGGAGGTTTGGGGAAACTAAACCAAACTATTAAGTAATTTAAAAACCTGTTTTTAAATACATAAAACTGTACCATAAGTCAGCTACCTCCCCATGCTTCCCAAATTTTAATATTTCTCATTGTTTTGTTTTTTGTTTTTTTTTTTTTTTTTTGGTTTTGTTTTGTTTTGGTTTGGTTTGGTTTGGTTTTTCGAGACAGGGTTTCTCTGTATTGTCTTGGAGGCTGTCCTGGAACTCGCTTGGTAGACCAGGCTGGCCTCGAACTCACAGAGATCCACCTGTCTCTGCCTCCCGAGTGCTGGGATTAAAGGCGTGCGCCACCAATGCCCGGCTTTCTCATTGGTTAATATCTGTTAGTAGTTTTTTATTTCCTTCTTTGTAAGTCTTGTAGGGAAAAAAAATAAAAACAGCCCATTCTTTCCTTAAGAAGTATAGAAGATATACTGAATTTTTTAAATATTAAATATACAATTGCACCTGGTGGTGGTGGTGCACACCTTTAATCCCAGCACTTGGGAGGCAGAGGCAGGTGGATCTCTGTGAGTTCGAGGGTAGCCTGGTCACACTCTGTAGACAAGGCAAGGAACTTACTAGGCCTCTAGGCTTTGGTGAAAGACAGGGCTCTCCCCAAAGGTGATGCTCTCTCTGGCTCTCTTCCCGGCGCTGCCTTAGGGACTAACACAGTGTTCCTATGTGGAGAGGGAGCTGACCTCTTCTCCTCCTGCTCCCCGTTGTCAGAAGTTAGAAGGGCAGGGCCGCCATGATGTCAGACCTGAAGCAGCCAGAGAAGAGCAGCAGCCTGCCCTCTGACTCTTCTTCACTTCCTCCTCCTGGGTAGAGTGCCACTCCACAGGTGCCAATGCCCACAGTAAGCATGGCAGGCTGAGGGGAAACGGAGGCATGGGTCCCTGCGGAAGGGTCCAGGAAGCCCTTCTGTTTGACATTAGACATGGAGCTCCTCCCTGGTCACAGCAAAATTCGTATTCCAGTTGGCTCTCTTCTGGGTAGTTTGGTCAGTTTTACAGTATAAAGTTGTTTCATTTTGTCCTGTTTGTATGTACCTTTGTTTTTTCTTACAAGAAGTTAGTGTTGAAAACAGAGTTTAAAGAGTTGAGAGACACCAGGCATTCGTTTCCACCTTGCTCGTTGACTTACTGGGATCTCTCACTTCTGTCTCTCATGATGAATAGGGTAGCAATACTCTCTGGGCCAGACGGAAGGGGGACTCGAAAGTATTTAAAGGTAAGAAGATGGAACCGGGCGGTGGTGGTGCATGCCTTTAATCCCAGCATTCAGGAGGCAAAGAGAGGTGGATCTCTGTGAGTTAGAGGCCATCCTGGTCTAGGGAGCAAGTTCCAGGACAGAATCCAAAGCTACAGAGAAATCCTGTCTCAAAAAAAGAAAAGAAAGAAGGGAGCAAGTTCCAGTACAGAATCCAAAGCTACAGAGAAATCCTGTCTCAAAAAAAGAAAAGAAAGAAGGGAGCAAGTTCCAGTACAGAATCCAAAGCTACAGAGAAATCCTGTCTCAAAAAAAGAAAGAAAGAAAAGAAAAAAGAGAAAGAAAGAGAAAGAAACCACACCGGGAATGTTTTCTTAGTGACAGCTGCACTAATGCTTCCCTCTCCTGGATTCTGAAAATAACTGGGAGTCTGGCAGAACAAGAAGACTGAGCTAAGCTGTGGGCTGTGACCCCTTTGGAGGGATTAAATGACCATTTCACAGAGCCACCAAAGACCATCAGAAAACAGATATTTACATTATGATTCATAAGAGTAGCAAAATCACAGTGGTGAAGTAGGAATGAAAATGATTTTATGGTTAGGGATCACCACAGCGTGAGGAACTGTATTAAAGAGTCTCAGCCTTAGGAAGGTTGAGAACCACTGCCCTAGGAGACTGATCCTGTTTTGCTCTCCAGCTTCACTAAGTGATGAGACATAAGATTTTACTGTGAGTGTCTGTCTCTCAGGTGGGTGAGCTCCTGTGTGAGGTTAGTGCCACTACTCTGTGCAGCTCTGGTGGCTCCTTCTGCCCCATGACCTGCGCCAACTTTGCCTCCACTCCATTCCTTTCCATCGATATTTTTCTGAATCCATTCCTGGTTGGCTTTGGCACTATCTTAAAAAAAAGCAGTGTGTGACATAAATGACTTGTCTTTCCAACAAGCAACCGAGTAATCATTTAGTATCTATTTGTCTACTCAAAGTCTCACATTTATCAACATGTGACTGTTCTAATTTGAATTTTCTTTCTAATTTTGAACATCCAGGACTCCATCTTTTATTGTACATGAAAGAAGCATCCCTGTCACATATAGGAGGAAGAAAATGTTGTTATTGTTGTTTTGGGTGTCGGCCCTCCTGTTCCTCTGTGCTTTTCTGTGGAACTATAAAGGACAACTGAAGATAGCAGACATCACTGACAAGTACATCTTCATCACTGGATGTGACACAGGCTTTGGAAACTTAGCAGCCAGGACTTTTGATGAAAAGGGGTTCCGTGTCATTGCCGCCTGCCTGACTGAGTCAGGGTCAACTGCTTTGAAGGCCAAAACCTCCGATAGACTTCACACAGTGCTTCTGGATGTCACCAACCCAGAGAATGTCAAGGAGACCGCCCAGTGGGTGAAGAGCCATGTAGGGGAAAAAGGTAAGACAAGGGGTCTGTGGGATAGGGTGGTTGGGAGAGGGGCAAATAACTAAAGCAAAATAAAATGAGTTCAAAGTTTAAACGGCTTTCCAAGAAAATGTCTCCTAAGGCCCAGTAGTACATTTCTTAATCTCCACAGGGCTTCTGAGTGAGTCCAGTGTGAGTGTGTGAGATATGCCCCCATAGACTGCCTTGAGTCTCAGCAGGTGAATCTAGAACATAAGTGAATGCTCTAACTGTCCCTGATCTTCTCCGACAACATCTCAGCCAAGGGAGTTGCAGTTCAAGTCTATAGGAGAATATGGAATCAGCATTCAAATGACCACTTGGATTACCTGGGATCGACAGGCATCTCAACAGATGGGTTCCGGAGTGCACATATTGTTAGTGGTCGGTAGACCAGGACCCAGGGATGAGGGTAAGGGTCTTAAGGAGTCCAAGTGTTCCCCTGAGAAGTAGACATTCCCTCTGCTGTGGATTTTGTTAGATGACTGCTCTCTGAACTGGAAGGGTTTTGCCAGCTTTGAAATATTCTCATAGAAGGCGATAGCAGGGTCCACACAGGAGAAAAGCAAATACATCTTTAACTCTACGCCCCTGAACCTCAAATGCAATGATTTAATAAAGCTTCTGGACAAACTTGAATTCCAGTACTTTTAGCAATGCTATATATTTCCAGTCAAGAAACAGCCAGGTGGATAACTTCTTTTTCTAGCAAATTTCAGCATAAAGTAGGTCCCTATAACTTCTCCATTCATACAGAATATTTTATAAATATTCACCAGCTACACCATCTTGCAAGGCAGGAAAACAGACTAATCTCTACATCTGAGATGAGAAATCAGAAAGTCTGCCTCAAAAGCATAAAAAATATGACACTTGGAACCAGAAATAGAATAGCAGTGAGACTGAAGCCCAGAAACGAAACAAGAACAAACTCAGCTTAGTCTCTCACTCTGTCAGCCACCACTTTCCCAAAATGCAAAAATATTTCAAAGCAGGAGTGACTGGAAAGAGAAAACAGCACACTGTGTAAAGAAAGAACTGTATTTGCATCAGAGATGACCATAGAAATGACATCTCCTTCTCTCCCTCTCTGCTCCAGGTCTCTGGGGGCTGATCAATAATGCTGGTGTCCTTGGAGTGCTGGCTCCCACAGACTGGCTGACAGTGAATGACTACAGAGAGCCCATTGAAGTGAACCTGTTCGGACTCATCGACGTGACACTGAATATGCTTCCACTGGTCAAAAAAGCTCGAGGGCGTGTTATCAACGTCTCCAGCATTGGAGGCCGGCTTGCATTCGGCGGAGGGGGCTACACTCCATCCAAATATGCGGTGGAAGGTTTCAATGACAGCTTAAGGTAAGGTGAATTAATTGACTTAGCGTATCCTTGCAGGTAACACATCCTGGACACTTTGTACATAAGAGGTATTTTTTTTAGCATTTTAAATGTTTCCACTTGACCAGGGTTTACACAGCTCATAACTGGTAGAACTGAGATTTGAACCCAAGTCTATGTTTAGTCTAACTTTTTTTGCCTTTGTATGAGTGCATGATGTCCAGAGTGGGGTAAATTTATAGTCAATGGGTTAATTTGTCCAGTAGAGAATCATCCAGGGTTGGTCTTGCTATTGTTATTTCTGTACGGTGCTAACGGGCTAGTATCACCTTATTTATGCCTCCAGCAGAAAAGCATTAGTTGTCAATGGCTGCCCAATAACTCCCACCAGGGCTCTGCAGCTGCATCCGGTGGGAGAGGCAGGAAGGGGACGTTTGACTTGTCTTACCTAGAACCAGAATTTGTGACTATCAGTTCAAAGTCCGTAAGTGTTTCTTCAGTCAAAAAAAGAAATGTCAGCACATTAAAATTGTGTCAAGAAAACAGAGATTACTTAAAGGGCATTTTCAAACATGTGGGAGGTGTGGAGAGACATTCCAAAGGACAGAAATAAGGGCTAATACCAAAGGGCATTGCCATCCAAGGACTAAGGGATGAAGAGACACAGAAGTTTCTAGAACCCGGAGACACAGAGACTGACAGCTCCAGCTAAAGGATGAAATCACCAGTGCCGACGCTACACGAGGAATTTCTAATCCCACTTCTTGTATTCCCACTCCTGATTCTCATAGGCTGTGTCCACCAGGTGCTGGGGTGCAGGTGACCCTTCTGGGATAGAGTGCAAGCCAAAGGGACTGGGGGAGTAAATGGAAGTCAAGCCAGTTGAGTCATGCTGAGACAAGCAAGAGAAAGGGCAAAATTAGTATTGGCTGGCTTTGAATTTCCCCATTTGTTTGTTCAATTGGTATTTACTGAAGGCATATGTTAGAGTTTATACTCTATACCACAGATCGAGGAGTAGTTTAATAATAAAGAGGACAGATGATCCCACTGAGGTTAATAGAGGCCGATAACTCCATTCTGCCACATGATCTAGGTGTCAAGTCTGAGTCTCCTAAGAAATAAACTCAATAGAATTCTTCTAAAATGTTAACATGAAGTTGAATAGCCTGGAGAACTTGTTAAGGATGCATATTTTGATGGGGGTGGGTCCGGGATGTGACCAGAGAGTTTTTCTACAGAGTTATCAGATGCTGTTGATGGCTCAGAGATCATCACACTTCAAGAAACATCATCACGACCTCTCTCAGTCTCAGCTGACCTTTCATTCCATTCTACAAAAAGCAGTATTATAACAAAATGCCAGTATTTAAGAAGATATTTTGGCCGGGCGTTGGTGGCGCACGCCTTTAATCCCAGCACTCGGGAGGCAGAGGCAGGCGGATCTCTGTGAGTTCGAGGCCAGCCTGGTCTACAGAGCGAGTTCCAGGACAGCCTCCAACGCCACAGAGAAACCCTGTCTCGAAAAACCAAAAAAAAAAAAAAAAAAAAAAGAAGGTATTTTGACTGGAGTGTTTGTAGAATCTGTTGAGTAGCTAGACATTGTCTGAAAGTAATCAACAGAAAGTGTCTATGTCTTTATGGACCATAGAACTGGTATTTGACATGGAATTTTTCATGCATCCGAGTCCAGTGGTTGTTTCAGGATGTCTACATGTATAGAGAAGGATTGAGGGACAACAGTCCAACAGAGAGAGGACTGGGACTCTGCAGCTGCATTTTCTCAGCAAGCATATTGGTTAGCAACATGTAAGCCTCATAAGTTTAGCAGAGAGGCCTGTATCCTGTCCCTGTGTCATTTTCATAAGTACATAGAAAAAAGATCTTCTTAAATAACTTCTTGGAACTGTCGTCTCTCAGATTCAACAGACATCAGTTGACAGATGAATAAAATATAATTAGGTTGAAAAATCACCTTTAAGATTTTAATGTAGCATACCTTTCAGAAATCTCTCAAGGTCAAGCTGCTTTACATTGCCAGTAAATTTTATTTCAAATTGTGTAATAAATAGTTTTGTTGCTAAAAAGCACAATCTGGAAAGGATGGAATTACATTTTAAGATTACAACTAGAGTTTATTTAAAAAATACCTTATGATGAGGAATGGGATGTAGCTTAGTGGCAGAGCTCTCGCCTAGTGCTACAAGGTTCTGGGTTCAAGCCTCAGCGTGGGTAAGATGTCTATAACATGAGCAATTGCCTCTTTATACATTCCTGGTAGAAATACACATTAGATTTAGGAACTAATTATTCATGAACTGGTCTGCAATACATTGTTCAGTTGGCAGGAAAGAGGCACCAACATCTCAAACCTGCGACTCGGTAAATATGTAGACTCGAGGCTGTCTGTAGTGGTGTGAAGGGAAAGCTTACTCCTCAGCAGCACCGGGATCAGGGTGGCATGCCAGGGATCGTGATACTAGATCTTCCAACATCCTCAGTCATCTTCCAGCATCCTCAGTCATGCTGCAACCCTCATTCCAAAGCCCAAGGTAGACTTGTCCATCCAAGCCAGTCACTCTCCCATTTCCCCATCAGATACTTGGAGCATGGAGAAGAAATAGCCTTAACCCAAATGCTTATCAGTTTGACAAAGAAGAGTGTGGCTCAAGGAGGCAAATGCTGACTTACTGTGGGGTTTTTCAGAGGCTTGTTCCGCCCACATCCATTTCTTGTTCTGAGTCACTTGGCCACTTTGAACTCCAGTTTCTTCATCTTTGGAGTGACAGGGTAGAACAAGACGCTTGTTGCCAACACAGTCACTCTGTGATTCTATGAAAAGATTTATGAGAAAATAATTAACAAGTAGTAAACATTCTCCAAATAAGTTTGAATGAAAACAACAACAGCAATAAAGACTGGAGATGTGATACAGAATGCTTGCCTAGAATGAAGGAAGCTCTAAATTGGACCACAGCTCAACAAAAACATGTTTTCTTAATTAAAAAAATTCTTTGATTGTTCTTTCACAGGCGGGACATGAAAGCTTTTGGTGTGCATGTCTCATGCATTGAACCAGGACTATTCAAAACACAACTGGCAGATCCAATAAAAGCAACTGAAAAAAAGCTCGCAGTTTGGAAACATCTGTCTCCAGACATCAAGCAACAATACGGAGAAGGCTACATTGAAAAAAGTGAGTTTGGGGTTAGATGTAGTGTCTTCTGGGATTCACTGTCCTTGTCGTCATGAAGGAGTCATGATGGGGATCTTTAATGTGGTTATTAAGGCCGGCACCCCCCTCTTGTTTCTCTGAGTGATTGTAAGTGCTTACTGAGAAACTAAACAATGCCAAGGTTTATACTAAATATTTCTGAATTACATCATTTATGCCTCAAAATAAGTATTGGAGTAGTGAATAGAGGCTTCTCAAGGTAAAATGACCTCTCCAAGGTGATCCAGTATCTCCTGGTCACGCCAGATATGAAGCCAGGCAGCTTGGCTCTCAGAGTCTTCATTTCTATGCAAATTTCATCTTGTTACTAAACACAAACCACTCATTCAACATTGTCCAGGGATTTGGGGAGGTGACAAAGATGAAGAAGATTGTGGTCCTGACAGTCCACTATAGCTAATTACAAAGAGTAACCAAGTAAAACTGTGAAACGTGAGGCTACACAGCATCAAGAAAACAGATCATCTTTAGGGCGACCCAGAGAGTCGAAAGTGAAGCTGATGCTACAGTTTCTAATTTCCCCAGAATATAGAGCAGGAAAGGGACCCAGCTGATCGAGAAGCCTTAACAGGACAGGGCAGGTATGAATAAGGCTTTAGAGTCCAGGAAAGAGTCATTCGGGTGGAGGAAGCTGTCAGGGGTCAGGAACACGTGGAAGGGGAAGAGGAAGAAGACATAAAATGAGTCAAAAAGACAGAGTCAAAGGGAGAGAATAAAGAGATTACACAGTGATGATTAATACTGTGAATATTTACAAAGCACTTGTCATCATTCTAAGGGCCTCACACACCCACTTTCATTTATTTACAATCCCCAAGCTCTATGGAGTAGATGTCTTATGTCTTTCACATTATCAAAATAGAGACATAGAAATGACATGCCTGAAACTTCACAGCTAGATTTGAACCCAGCATAATTATGCCATGCATTCTTGGGCACTCTAATACAAAGGAAGCAACATAGTGAAGACTTCAACCAAAGTTCCTCTTAGAGCCTTCCTCCCACCTCCAGCTTCCTGAACCTGTAATGCTTGCTCAGTAGTCCTCAAACACTGAGCCTATGCCTTCAGTGGGGCAAGGTCCTGCCTCCCTCCATGTCACACAACCCCTCAAAACTGTGACTCTGCCTCATCACTAGTCACAAACACAGAGAACTATGACAAGGTTTAATATCAACTGTTTGAATGTAAACCCAAGACTCAAGTCAGAAACACATATGGAAATTTTCAGGATGACAGACATCCCCAAGCTCCACGTCAATATAACACATACACAACAACAAAAAAAAACCTCCTGAAGATTTCACTAAAATGTCTGATTGACAAACTTGCACAAGAATGTCTCTCCGTAAGCTTAGAGCCATCACTGTTAGAAGCTGTATTTCTTACATCCTGAATCTAAAGGTTTTATGTAGGTCAACTTAACCCTGTTAGACTCAATACTTTAGAGACAAAGTCTTTAATTTAAAAGAGTTTTCAATATTAGATAATTGTGGTGATACTGACAAGTACCTATGACTATATCACAAAATCCCATCCAAAATTTTTCTATTCTGGCATATAACAAGTGTATGTATTTATGAGGCATAGTGTGATCTGGATACCAAGAGTAATAAATAGATCAAGGTGGCTGGTATATTGATTTTCTGAAACATTTATCATTTCTATTGAAAATTGTCTATAAAAATTGTCCTTACTAAGAAATACAAAATAGCACTGAGCCCAATTTTATATTGATTTGTCATATTAAATATTTCCAAGTCAGAATTTAGAGGTGAGCCAGACTTACAGCCCCAACATAGACCAGAAATTTAAAGTCACCTTTCTTTGTTTCCCAAGCTGAACAACAATGTAAACTAGTCATTAACACTTAACTACATTCTTTGAACAACTTGTGGCCGCTTAACAAATACAACGGCCACTTGTTAGGTTCTTTGAATAATTGGGAGCCTGAAATCTAACATGGTAGGCTTTCCCCCTGAGAAGATATGACTCGGATATGTTTTAAAGCCTATGAATATCATATGACAGCTCTACTTTGCGGTTGTTTTGTTTTGTTTGTTTTTGAGAAAGCCCATGGCATTTTCTATAATTGCTGTTTTGGTTTACATTCTCAACAACCACATGCACAGGGTCTCTTCACTCCACACCCAGGTCAACACTTCTTGTCTTTTGTCTCATAGACACTAATAGGTGTCTATTCCGATGTCTTGCTGTGGGTTGGATTTGAGCACTGGCTCTATTCATGCACTGTGAATGACAGTCACACACACCCACTGTCCCTCCCCCAATCCTTCCCCCCCACCCCATCTGTGGCCATTTGAGAGATGTCTGTTTGGATTCTTCTCATGCTTTTTTTTTTTCTGTTGAGTTGTTGGTGTTCCCTTTTTGGATATCAACCTGTTATCAACGTATGGTTTACAAATAATTTTCCCATTCCATGAGTTGTCTCTTTGTTCCTTTAACTGCTTCCTTTGATGCACAGGAGATTGTTAGTCTGATGCAGGCCTGTGCCTCCATCATGGATTTTGTGGTTTGTGCTGTAGGGGTCATCTTCAAAACTTATTGCTTAGTCCAATTTCAAAAAGCTTTTACACTGTGTTTTATAGTTTTAAGCTCTACTTTAAAGTCCTTGATCTGTTCTGAGTTGGCTTTTACATTCAGTGCCAATTTCATTCCCTTGCCTGTGGAGAGTTAGTCTTTCTGACACTTTTTTATAAGTGTATCCAGGACTCCAAATCATTCCCAATTCATTTGCCTCAGGGGGATCTTAGGTCCCTGACAACTAGGAGACTTTTCACCTCTGATTAAGGACAGAATTGTAGAGATGTCAATGTTGTGAGTGCCCTCTTCATCCCCATATGCACACATGGACACTCATGCACAAGAAATGTGTACATAGTCATGTTTCCTACAACACAGTACTCTCCAGAAAGGATTAGGAATAAAAATCATGACTCCCTCAAGGCAAAGTCCTCATGGACACTATACAGTATCCTTTCCCTACTGCCTTTAAAGAAAGACCTTAAAGTCCTCAGTCCAGCAAAATCATTTGAAGACAGATAGAAAATTCAAATGCTAAGACTTTATGACATGCCTACTGCCTCAGGAATTTGTATGTAGAACCCAGAAGTCTGGCTTTTCATTAGTCCTCTAGGAGATCCTATTGTCCACTTCAGTCTGAGATGAGACCAACTAGCCTAAAGAAGACATCCATCATAGCATCCTCTCCTGGAGAATGGAAACCCATTCCAGAGAGCCTCAATTACAGTGGCAAATTCAGAATAAAACTCCCTGTCATGTGTCTTCCTGTTTTCACCCCAGCCTCCCAGGCTGCTTCTCCTTTTTCTGCTGAAGAGTAAGCACATTTTTGTCTCTATTTATAGGTCTACACAAACTGAAAAGCAATACATCTTTTGTGAACTTGGACCTCTCTCTAGTGGTAGAGTGCATGGACCATGCTCTAACAAGTGTCTTCCCCAAGACTCGCTATACCGCTGGAAAAGATGCCAAGACATTTTGGATACCCCTGTCTCACATGCCAGCATTTTTACAAGACTTTTTATTGCTGAAACAGAAAGTAGAGCTGGCAAACCCCAAAGCAGTGTGACTCAATGGACCATAAATGCCTGAGGCTGGCTGATTTCAAAGACTTACCATTTCAGTCTCAGTCTTTACCAGATCCAACGTGGACTCATTTAGACCATGCTCCTGTTTATAAAAGAGGGAGTCCCATGGTCCCTTAATAAGGTCAGAGAAGACCTATCATACATGCCAGTCTTGCCTGATACTAAAACCTTGGTAGGATGAAAGGAAAACTGAAAGTCTTCTCCATCCAAAGTGTGTGTGCTGCAACCTGGCCTTTGCTGGTTCAGGAGTCCAGATTGTTAAGCGTCGAAACATTAAGAGATAAGAAGTCTTTTGTAAGTGGACCTGATGGCTTTGATAGCTCACAGAGAAGAAGGCTCGGGCTGGAACACAACTAGGTTCTGATAAACGTTGACGGGAACAAGAAAGTGATAGAGCACTCGGTCACACAGAGCACTGGTGTGAACTGAGAGGCCATGAGAGACAGAGTGAAGAAATGCAAATAGAAGGACAGAGGAAGGGAATGAAAGGCAGGGACTCCAACGCAAGCTCCACACTCCGGAGGGACACAGAGGATGTGTGACAGTGACTCCTGTGACATCATCCCAATTGATCCTAGTCCTGGAGGCACTTTACATCTGGCTTCATCTGTTTCAGTCAGCCACTTCATGGTGGAAGCTCACCAGCTCTGTTGGCCACAGCCACTCCTCATTTCAATGGCCAGGTTCTTGGCTCCATTTCAGAGCTTCAGACTCTGTGGCTTTCTGCCCCTTAACTTTCCAGATGTCCCAAGGCTACCAAGATCTGCAGAATCTGAAGGAAACTCCTTTGCCGATCTTCTCACCACACTAGTCCAATTGCTCAACCTTCTAATTCTGTCTTTCTTTTGCCTTTTCCCGAGATCGTTTTTGATTTTTCTTATTCTTTTAGGTAGCTACAATTTGCTGTTTCTTCCAACCAAAAACTAAGTGACATGAAGTCTCCTGTTAAGATCAAGCTTGCCAACCACATTATCCATGTTAGCAGTGTGTCTTAGCTGTAGCTCTGCCATCTGCTTCCCCTCAGAGAAGTGATGGGGGTTGTCCTTCTGTATATATGTTTCCCTTATTGGTTGATGAATAATACACTGTTTGGAAAGTAGAGGCAGGAAAATAGGCAGGGCTAGGCAATGAGGAGAATGCTGGGAAAGAGAAAGGCAGAGAGAGGCGACTGAAGAAGACACCGTGTAGAGACTGGGAAAATAAAATGTGCAAGGTGTTCTCTGGTAAGATAAGGCCATTTGGAAATACATGTTAGTAATTATGGGTTAATAATTAAGACAGAGTTAGCCAATAAGAAGCCCTAGACATCGGCCAACAATTTTATAATTAATACAGCATCCATGTGTTTATTTGGGGCAAAGCAACTGTGAGACCAGGCTGGAAAGAAACCCTAGCAACAGAGAAGGATCAATAGACCACTGTGGTTACTCTTCATCTTGTTCAGAGATACTGTGAAGGAGTCTGCCACTATAATAAGTCATCCGGAGCCCAGGGGTCACCGAACAAGCTAAGTGAGTGTCGAGAACAAATTACTCATTTCTGTGACTGAAATCAGGTCATGTCTAAACTGTCCAGACTAAAGAAAATCTCTTCCATTTAAAATATCTTCAAAAACCTTAAAACATCTGTGGGCAGCTCATCCAGGAAGAGTCTAAGAAAAACACACAAATTTCACCCTTCTCCATGGTATTAGTCCCAACAGTTCTTGGTGGTATAAGATATTGCAGATTCCTTTACTGATGTGGAGAAAATAGCCAGAAATTCTCAAAATGAAAAAAGCTCTGGTATATACAAGTGATTTATTTCAATTTTAATCTAAGTGACCTGAATTCTTTCATGCCAAAAAAAGACGATTCCGATTTGTTTTGTTTTGTTTAACTTATTTATTTTTATTTTATGTGCATGGGTATTTTGCCACAGATGTTGGGTCCCTTGGAACTGGAGTTTACAGACAGTTGTGAGCTGCCATGTGGGTGCTGAGAATTGAACCCTGGTCCTCTGGAAAAGCATTCACTGCTCTTAACTACTGAACCAAACAATTCTGATAGTTAACATTTTTCCTTAACTCTGTGGTTATTTTCACCCTTCTTTTAGTTACTGGAAGTCAAATATCCAGGATCTCACACAAGAGCCCACTCTGTACCCCTGAGCTACACCACACCCCAGATTGTAATTTATTTTTAAAAAAGGAAAACACTTATAGTTTCCACCAGAGTTTATGACGCATCGTGCTAGCCAAAACACTGCTGCCACCTGTCTAACAATTTCCAAGCTCTCTTGTTGGTACACTTGCCAGAGAAAGATCCAGATCCACAGTCCAACTGGGTGCCTAGAAATAGGATATAACCTGAAATAGGTCAGGCAAGGACAACCCAACCTTCTGTCATTTTGTGTAGTCAGTGACTTCTCTTATGTGATCCACTTTGTTGGGTGTTAGTGATGCACACCTTTAATCCCAGCACTCGGGAGGCAGAGGCAGGCAGATCTCTGTGAGTTCAAGGCCAGCCTGGTCTACAGAGTGAGTTCCAGGACAGCCTCCAAAACAATACAAAGAAACCCTGTCTCAAAAAAAAATTTTTTAAATAAAGTGACCCACTTCACTTCTGTTAGAGAAATTGGAGTCAGAAAGGATTCCACTATGGATCTGTAGCCTACATTGTAGACAAGAGCCACTCAGTCATACATAGGGGACAGCCACCTAGGGGGAAGTTTACTCTCAGTCTTTGGACTGGTTTTTCTCCTCCATGGCAGTTATAACTTGAGTACATATGAACCAAAATGGCGGAACCTGGATTATGAAACAGACAATGCAGAGAAGAACCTTCCCACTAGAGGAAGAGGAAAAGCAATCCAGCTGGTGATTTAGTGTATGCTCTCTGTGTGTCAGAGTCTTAGTACAGTCGCTATGTGTTCCAGGAACAGTTTAATCTAAACCACGTCTCAGTCAGCTGTGCATTTTAGACATGGGGATATGAAATCATAGCCAAGTGGGTAATGTTCTGCATTTTAAACTGCTAATCATCTTGGTCCAGGACTCACCCAGACAGCCTCATTTGAAAGACCATATGATATAGTATATTGTAAAGAATCCAAGGCTTCCAGAGTCTTTTGTAAACATTGATTCTGACTGTACAGAAATGAAACATTCATTAAACAGTCTAACATCAGCCTTGCCTACTTAATAATGAACATGAGTACAAGTGGCACAGAGTTTTGAGAAACATAGATACACTCATTTTTGTTTTTATAAATTCTTCTTTTATTTCTTCTCATTTATGATAAAATGAGCATTTATACACAGTGTCTCCGATCTTAGGAGGATTTTTAACTATATTTCTGAATTTCTTTTACCTGTTTCTCTTTTGACACCTCTTTTATTCATTGTTATTGTTGATTTTGTCTGCTTGTTGTTACTGCTTGAGGAATTTATTTGTGATCACTTTTCATTAATCTCAATAACGAGCTTCAGTCACCTTTCCTAACCCTCATAAAAAGTCTTTTAGATTTTAAAATCAGACAAAAAGATAAACATCAAAGATTAGCATATTAGCAAGAATAATCATAAAAATGAGCACACAAATACCAAGTTTCTTATTGCTGTTTTCTTTTATTTTTGCTTTTGCTTTGAATAAAAATTTTGGCAGACTGTCCTGGTCCCTGTGGTGAGGGGTAACCTAGGAACTCTAAGGACAGAAATCTCCAGAATGAGCTCAGAGCCTCCAGCACTACCACACTGCAATCTAAGAAAATGCCAGTCTGTTGATGAACCTTATACTTTGACAGGAAGAGATCAAGTAACACAGTGTCTGTCTCAGGAACATGTCCTGGGGAACATTCGCAGTGTCCCACGCTTCAGCTCCCACTCTGCTGAAGAATGAAAGATCACCACTTTCTAATTGCCTTGCCAACTAGCTCCAGCTGCTAGATTACTTCTATTATTTTTGAGTCAAGTCTTTTGGGAAAGAGGAAGGAAAGGGCACCCACTCTTGCTTCCATCATCATAATAAG